>NC_090648.1:100150483-100750483 GCF_040937935.1 Hyperolius riggenbachi
ACACGTTTTGAACAGTCCATCTCCTCATGGAGGATTCCTAGGTATTTATTTACAAAAGCACTTACTAAACTAGTAAACGCTAGTCCTCCCAAACACCCACTAACCACTTTGCAATTGTGTTATAAGTGGTTTACAGGGGAATGCAGTTTAAAGCAGCACGGACAACCTTACCATCCCAGGGAACATATACAAGAAAATAAATACTTGTCCTATTTAAACATACGCATTGTACTGTCCACGCTTTGATTTCTGTGAATTTTATATAGAAAATAAAGAGAAAACTGTTTAAGGCATTTTCCATTTTTACTTCTGACTGAAGCCAATCCTGATATAAAATTTCCTCCCTTACTTTTTTCTCCTAGAAACTGCACTGTCATATCTAGATTGCTTTGTAAACATGTGAACACAGCATAGATCGCATTTCAGCAGCTTCACACTGAGCAGGATTGTTGGAGGGGAGATGACAAGCTTCCCTCTCGTCTCAGTGTACCAAATAGGACCAGGCTGACCGAGATGAGATTTATTAGAGCAAAAGCATTTATGATTAGATTGGAATGCTTGCAATGCAGGGTTAGGTTACAAGCTGCATAATAAACTGAGCAGTAGATAAATAGGATTTGATTTTGTGGCTGACAATCCTGCTTAAAGCTGCAACGGCTGGGCTGGATCACTGCCCGTCAGATGCTGCATCCAAGGATTTTGAACCGTTCTTTAAAATGCAGACTTGAATAATGCTGTAGAACCATTTAACACTGCTGCCTGTATAGATAGGTTCATTTAGTTACATAGCCTGCATTATAGAGTGTGCAGATAATCCTGTTCTCTGCTGTCCAGCAACTGCTCAGTTCAATCTTCGCAAGGCTGTTTGCGAACAAGGTGATATACTAGGGACAGAAACTGCCCTTTTAGTTTGTGCAGTATATCGCAGCAGCTCACAGAGAGAAACTCAGCAAGAATGATTGCTTGGACAACAGACAGCGATTGGGACACCGAGCAAGGTCTTTATAGCCGCTGAAGAGATACGTAGAGCGCGCACTTCACCTGCATAGACTGGCTCCGAATGAGGAAGTGACGGGCCCCGGTACTGAAGCTGCGGGCAGCGGAGGACGGCGGAGGAAGCACCAGGTATTAATCTTTTTAGGTTACTAAGCTCTGGTTTCTTTTAAAAGGGAAGGTTCACGCTGCACATAAAAAAAAAAAAAAATGCACTTACCTGGGGCTTCTTTCAGCTCCTGGCAGTCGATCGGTGCCCTTGTAGCAGCTCCTTTCCCTCCCGGAGTCCAGCAGTGAAGAAGCCGTACACCACGTGACCCGCACATGACGCCGACCCGGAAGCCGACCTGGCGACCTCAGCTTCTTCACCGCTGGACGTCGGGAGGGAGAGGAGCTGCTGCGAGGGCACCGATCGACTGCCCGGAGCTGGAAGAAGCCCCAGGTGTGTGCAGTTTTTTTTTTATATGTGCAGCACGGATCTTCCCTTTAAGTGCAGTTGTGTCTCCACCGCCTGTCCTGTACAGAAAGACTGCAAAAAATGTAGGTCACTCTCTTTCCCAGCATATATGATAAGAAATAGATTACCTATACATACATCATATATATTTTCTTATGACAAACCAGTACTGAAAATGACCTACCTGTAGTGACTGTTCTGTTCCGTAGGTCCACAATCCGATCTATCTTGAAGTTGGCCAAGTCCTCTTCATCTAATGCAATATCTCCCCAAAACGCAGCTGGAAGATGAGGAAAACAAAAATTTAGACACGTATGAAATTCTAGAACACAGCTCCTTTGTTTAAAGATGAGAGGTCAGCTTAAACGCTGGTGCAATCAAAGGTCCACACCATCCAGTATTAAAGTATCTTTAGTTATAGCTCTTAGTAAAAGACATCAATAAAAACAGGTCTGCATGATGACACACAGGCGTTTCGACCCTTCTTTCTCAAATCATTGCAGAGTCTGACAGTCCATTGCACACAACACACATCTTTTATAGGTCTCAAGAGGACCTGATGGATTACAATTTGCATATTCATGACTGAGTGAGATCTACCAATCACAAACTGCAATGTGAATATAGTAGCAAGTTCAAATAAATTCTCACAATAACATTAATTCCAATTAAAATCCATTTTAGTTTTCAATTCTGACAAATTCACATTCTAAACGTTTAAAAACTCCCTTTAATGTCTCAATGTAAAAAATGATGCAATGATTGTGTAGTGCCCCCACGACCAGTAACAACTTCCAAAGTAAACATCCATCTACTCAACTAGAGATATACATGTTATGTAATCAATTTACAAATATCGTATTCACGATTTAAACCCTTGGGTTCCAATGTATCAAGTCTCTTTATCCAAAAGTATTCCCTTTTCAGCAATTCTTTTAGTCTGTCGCCTCCTCTCCTCTACGGTGGCACTCCCGCCAAAACCTGTACCCTCAATTGGGCCACATTATGTCAAAATGCAAAAATGTTCAGAAACCGCCAACTCTAGATTCTTTGTCCTAATGCTAGATTTATGAGAAGCAATTCTGTCCCTGAGGCACTGGGTGGTCTGACCCACATAACCAGTGCCGCAGGGACATTTCAGCAAATAAACTACATATCTCGATTCGCATGTAAAGTACCCATTGATATTGAATTTTGTCTCTACTCGGATGTGTAAATGTGTCCCCTTTTATAATGCGATTACATAGATGGCACCCAAGACAGGGAAAAGTACCACTCCTGGAAGCCACCCGTGCAATCTCAGTGCCAATATCACCCTTAACTATCTTGTCCCTCAATGGATGGTGCTCTCTTGCAGGACAGAAGTGGATGCACATGGAATTATTATTATTATTATTATTAATTAGTATTTATAGTAGGTAGTCCCTGTTTTAAAACTGACCAATGTTTAATAACTATAGCACCTATTTTTTCTGACAGTACATTGTATGTTGTAACCAATGGAATTCTGTCCCTAATCTCTGCCCTCTCACTTCTAAGCATAGTTTTTTGAACCCCAAATCTTCCCTTGCAAGCTCTCATATCAAAATTTTTCTCCAAACATATTGCCGGGTAACCCCTAGCCAAAAATGTATATCTCATCTCTTAACCTTTTTTCCTTGGTCTCCGAATCACTTACGATTTTTTCAACCCGCTGAAATTGGCCCTTAGTAATGTTCAATTTTACATGGAGTATGAAAGCTAGCAAAATGAAGAATGGAGTTCCTATCTGTAGGCTTCACATATAAATCTGTCTCCAATCTACCTCCTTTCTTGATCACCCAACTATCCAAAAAATTAACTCTTTCATAATCAATGTATTGTTAGAACAATTTCAGGACATTTTAAATGCAGCTCTTCAACGAAGGAGTCAAGGCTCAAACGTGGCCCCGCCTACAAAAAAAATATCGTCAATATAGCGACGCCAAAAAAGGGCATACTTACAAAACATTTTGCTAGAAAAAACAAAAAGCCTCCTCAAATAAACCCATAACTTAGCATAGGATGGGGCCACGTTCGAGCCCATTGCCGTCCCCCTTCGCTGCACATAGAATGAATCTCAAAAAAGGAAGTAATTTTTTCTCAATACAATTTCTAATAACGCAATCAGAAACTTTCTTTCAGCAACAGAAAAGTCAGTGTATACCTCCAAATAGTACTTAATTGCCTCCACACCCCCCTCATGGGGTATGGCGGTATACAAGGCACCAACGTCCATGGTTACTAAGTAACACCTTCTGCTCTACATTTTCAATTTGTGTAATATCCTGTAAAAAATGTCCCGTGTCTGATATATGAGTCCAAAGTGAGGACAATAGGCCTCAGTATTCTATCCAAAAATATGGAGGTATTGGAAAAGACAGAATCTATACGAGACACTATCGGCCTACCGGGGGAATCTTTCAACCTTTTGTGAATTTTGGGCAAGACTTATATAATGGGGACTCTAGGCAACTTTTTAATCAAAAATTTTCGTAATTCACTGTCAATTAGGCCCTGACTCTCTAACATCACAACTTCTTTAATTAATTTTTGAATGTCTCTAGTGGGATCACAAGATAATTTTTCATATACAGGGAGTGCAGAATTAGGCAAATTAGTATTTTGACCACATCATCCTCTTTATGCATGTTGTCTTACTCCAAGCTGTATAGGCTCGAAAACCTACCAATTAAGCATATTAGGTGATGTGCATCTGTGTAATGAGAAGGGGTGTGGTCTAATGACATCAACACCCTATATCAGGTGTGAATTATTAGGCAACGTCCTTTCCTTTGGCAAAATGGGTCAAAAGAAGGACTTGACAGGCTCAGAAAAGTCAAAAATAGTGAGATATCTTGCAGAGGGATGCAGCACTCTTAAAATTGCAAAGCTTCTGAAGCGTGATCATCGAACAATCAAGCGTTTCATTCAAAATAGTCAACAGGGTCGCAAGAAGCGTGTGGAAAAACCAAGGCGCAAAATAACTGCCCATGAACTGAGAAAAGTCAAGCGTGCAGCTGCCAAGATACCACTTGCCACCAGTTTGGCCATATTTCAGAGCTGCAACATCACTGGAGTGCCCAAAAGCACAAGGTGTGCAATACTCAGAGACATGGCCAAGGTAAGAAAGGCTGAAAGACGACCACCACTGAACAAGACACACAAGCTGAAACGTCAAGACTGGGCAAAGAAATATCTCAAGACTGATTTTTCTAAGGTTTTATGGACTGATGAAATGAAAGGGAGTCTTGATGGGCCAGATGGATGGGCCCGTGGCTGGATTGGTAAAGGTCAGAGAGCTCCAGTCCGACTTATACACCAGCAAGGTGGAGGTGGAGTACTGGTTTGGGCTGGTATCATCAAAGATGAGCTTGTGGGGCCTTTTCAGGTTGAGGATGGAGTCAAGCTCAACTCCCAGTCCTACTGCCAGTTTCTGGAAGACACCTTCTTCAAGCAGTGGTACAGGAAGAAGTCTGCATCCTTCAAGAAAAACATGATTTTCATGCAGGACAAAGCTTCATCACACGCGTCCAAGTACTCCACAGCGTGGCTGGCAAGAAAGGGTATAAAAGAAGAAAAACTAATGACATGGCCTCCTTGTTCACCAGATCTGAACCCCATTGAGAACCTGTGGTCCATCATAAAATGTGAGATTTACAAGGAGGGAAAACAGTACACCTCTCTGAACAGTGTCTGGGAGGCTGTGGTTGCTGCTGCACGCAATGTTGATGGTGAACAGATCAAAACACTGATAGAATCCATGGATGGCAGGCTTTTGAGTGTCCTTGCAAAGAAAGGTGGCTATATTGGTCACTGATTTTGTTTTTGAATGTCAGAAATGTGTATTTGTGAATGTTGAGATGTTATATTGGTTTCACTGGTAAAAATAAATAATTGAAATGGGTATATATTTGGTTTTTGTTAAGTTGCCTAATAATTATGCACAGTAATAGTCACCTGCACACACAGATATCCCCTAAAATAGCTAAAACTAAAAACAAACTAAAAAAAAAAAAAACTTTCAAAAATATTCAGCTTTGATATTAGTTTTTTGGGTTCATTGAGAACATGGTGGTTGTTCAATAATAAAATTATTCCTCAAAAATACAACTTGCCTAATAATTCTGCACTCCCTGTACATCACCATCCTGTAGTTGTCAGGTAATTTCTTTCTTGTAGCCCTCAGGGCCCTTTTCCACCAGCGCGTTTGCACTGGCTGAATCGCAAAACCGCAAACCGCTAGCGATTTTACAATCGCTACAGTTTGCTTTTTAACATAGGAATCGCGGTAGGTAATTTCCACTACCGCGATTCGATTTTTACTTGATCGCGATCGCGCCGCGGAGCGACTTTTGCCGCGATTTTGCTATGCAGTGCATAGCAAAATCGCGGCCGCGAACGTCGGGGAATCGGCGGTAATTGCGATTCAGCAATCGCTAGCGTTCAGCGTGAACGCTAGCGATTGCTAGTGGAAAAGGGCCCTCAGTGTCCATTATGACAACGGCCCCGCCCTTGTCAGCTGGCTTAACTGTAATTAATGTATTCCTTGATAATGAATTTAAGGCAGCTTTCTCATCCTTTGTCATATTCCAGGGGGATGTTCTTGATCTTTTTTGATTTAAACAGTTCCTGTAATTCCTTGATATCCCGATTCACCTTGTTAATGAAGCTGTCAATTACACCATGTGACGTAGGAAGGAAGGTACTGTTATTATTTAGCCCCATTCTTTCAAGTTAATGCATTCCGTAGAAGATGGTTGTGGATGAGACAAAAAATGATTAATTCCCCAAAAAATAATTTAACTTTAGAGACCTGTAGAATCTAGAAAAAAATAAGGATAATTGGTTGGACAAAAAGACAGTCCGTAATTAAACACCTTGTGTTCCACTTCAGTCAGACAATGAGAGGAAATATTTACCACTAGGTCCACAGGGATTATTTCCGATTTTGTAATTCCATCTTCGAATTGCCTTTTTTGCATCTTTTTCCTCCCTGCCGCTTGCGCTGTCTGATTGCGGCGATTGTCCGTCTGTCGTGGTAAAAAAAAAAAAAAAAGGAAAAAAAAAAAAAAAAAAGTAGAAGAATGTCCTGTATTGTCACCTGGAGGACGAGGAGTTGGAGTCTTCTTGGGTTTCTGTGGCCTAATTGGCCGTGGGCGTCTGGGATGGACACCTCCACCTCCTCTTTGCCATCTGTATACATAACCAGTCAGGTAATCTTGGGTGTCGATGAAATTTACTCCTTTTGCCTCCTCTAACGACGTTTCATATTCCTTTTATGTCACACTTAGTCTGTTTGAATTTATCAAACTCGTGTTTCTCCAACATCTCAGCTAATGACTGGTATAGTTTTGAGATTTGTTCCTCCAGTAACGTCAATTCTGTTCTTCTCAACAGAACTCAAATTCTAATTTTCTCAACAGTGCATAACATTGCATCAAACGATGCTCGGTTCCAAATTTGTTCCCATGTCTCAACATGTTCTTTGCATTTCGGAAACCGTGTTGGAGGAATCTGTATACGCATGCTCCTTGGAATTTTACTTTCCTTATAATACTCGACTAGAGTTTTCGCATGCAAATCAAGATCAATGTACTTCTTTAAGATCTCCACACTGGTGTACATAATGGATATAGAACAACAGCTGTACAGAAAGGCCCCATTCACAGCATAATAAACGCACAGTTTTCCGAAACACAGGAAAATGCAAAATCGGAAAGTGAACACATCTTGTGTCATTAAGAAGATGCGTTCACACTGTCAAATTGGACACAACTAGTGTCCGTTCCCATTAGAGTGGTTACAGCATCAAAACATGTCCCTTGTAGAATTCTTCCTCTGTACCACAATTTACCATTTAACCAATTACTGGTCTGAGCCAGGCTTATGCACCTACCAGGGCTGTGGAGTCGGAGTGGGAGTAGGTGGTTTCATAAACTGAGGAGTCGGAGTCTGGGTGGGAGTAGGTGGTTTCATAAACTGAGGAGTCTGAGTTAGGGCTGGAACCCACAAGAGCGTTTTTTTGAGCATTTTGGCAGCGCTGCGATACGCTAGCGTTTTGCCAAAACGCTCAGCTGATGTTAATGGATGGGGCAACTTCCACAGGAGCGTTTGCGCTTCCCAGAAACGCAAACGCAGGACCTGCAGCATTTTGGGAGCGTTAGCGCTTCAAAGTATTGAAACGCTAGCAGAAACGCTCAGCAAAACCTAAACTGAGCGGTTTTGCTAGCGTTTTGCGGTTCAGCACACTGTAACAAAATGAAAAATAATTCACAGGACCAATAAGGATAAAAAGGCAAAACGCAAAACGCTACGCACCCGCTGGGCAAAAAAATACAATGTTGCAAAACACGACCAAAAACGCACATGAATCCGCTTGCAAACCGCTCAGACAAAACGCTAGCGGTTGCGTTTTGCGTTTGATGATTTCAGTGGGGTTCCAGGCCTTAGAGTCGGATGATTTTTTGTACCGACTCCACAGCCCTGGCGCCTACAGAAGAAAAACACTTTACAAATGTTGAATGCTGTTGTCCCATGTATTTTTCATTCCACTGCAAGGGGATCAGAGAGCAGAAGAAACATGGGCACCTCATTGGTTTGCAAAAGATTAATGGTAATCCTGCCGCAACAGGACAAATTCCTGAAAATCTTCCCTGTTGCTAGGTAGAATTCACTTTTTTCAATTCAACAAGGAAGCTTCCTGGTCTTTTGAAGTGGACCTCAACTGTTAACAGAACAGAAGGAAAGCATAGAGAAATGCACCCTGTGTGTATTTAGAGAGTTTAGCCTGTCTAATTCCTCCTCATTTGTGACTAATAACTAATACGATATCAGCTGTGGCAGCTGGCTGCCTCGGCAGAGCTGCTAATGTGTAAACACAGGATGTTAACCCCATGTCAGCTTCCATGAAAGCAGGAAGTAGACACTGCAGATTTATTGTAGGATTTGTATCAGCTGTAACAAAGAACATTTTTTCTTTAAAGATTATTATGCAGTCGCTTATCTTTTAGCGCAGAGAGGAAGTTCTGAGTTCAGGTCCACCATTAGTACAACCTTGTTTGTGGAATTGGAGAAGGTGAAGATCGGCACTAGATGCAGCTGGCAGCCTAGGCAGGGTTGTGTGGTACACTCACTGTGCCTCCAGATAAACAGCAATATTTGTAACTTCCAAAGAGTAAAAAGCTCCGGGCACCAGTAGTGTTGCAATACCACCTCATTATTTCATCCCCACCCGACAAGACATACAGCAGGGCTAGTCTCAAGGCTAGCCCTGCTGTATGTCTTGTCGGGTGGGGATGAAATAAAGAGGTGGTATTGCAACACTACTGGTGCCCGGAGCTTTTTACTCTTTGGAAGTTACAACCTTGTTTGTATAATCTTACCAAATCGGTGTACCAGAAAGGTAAACACAGTGAATATACTTTGAACAGGTACTTTAGATAGTCCCTCATATTACATAGAGATGGCAAGACTATACAAACATTATTGTTTCAAACTACTATATTGAAAACTACTTCATGTAAAAAAATAAATAAATAAATAAAATAAAAAAATGTTTCTCAGCTGGAAAAAAGTAAGGGAGCGATCTCAGACGCCTACAAGTAATAAACAAGGCATAACAGTCTGTGCACGCTCCAGCTGGGGTCCTGTGTATGCAGCATAGGTCAGAGAGCTATGGACAGATGTACAGCCATGTGTGCTGTCACTGCTCATGTCCTGGAATGCTCCTGTAGTAACGGGACCGGCTCTTGTCAAGGTGTCACTCTATGTACTCCTGGGAACGGAAACCACTTTATTACATGCAGGAAACGGATGATTAAATGACAAATGTTTTTGCTTTGGGTTGCATAAGAGCTTTGGAAGTCTATGTTCGGATTTTTGCTGGCTTTTCCAGTTCTCATCCTTGTCAGTTACATAATCAGGATAACGTGTCCCAAATCCCGTCACCTGAGGGACCACAAGTCCCAGCATTTCACCTCTCCCTTGGTCCTCACCAAATGGGCCAACACAGTGATAAAGGTGAATGATTGCCTTTGTATTAAGGACACTAAACAGCAACCTGCTTTATAGCACGGAGCTATGTGTTCTCTCTACATAAAGAAAAGCACCATCCACAGTATAGTATAAGAAATGCCATCAAACGGCTAAAAGGAGGAGTTTAAAGAGACACTGAAGCAAAAAAAAAATATATATGATATCATGAATTGGTTGTGTAGTAGGGACAATTACTAGAACATTGGTAGCAAAAAAAAAATATTCTCTAATATTTGCAGTTTACACATTCAGCATTCTAAATGTTTTTACAGAACAGGCAGTGAACTTTTGACCTGTCCTGAACTGTTCTCTGCAAAACACACAATACAGTTCAGATAACCTAATCAGAAGTCAGAGCTCTCTGCTACTGGTGGAGCTCAATGGCTATTTGCATAGATAACAACTGGAGTTTCTTAACTCTTCCTGTACTGGAAACAAATATTAGACTTCTGTCTCTGCTCCTAATGCTTTATTTCTTAGCTGTACTACACATACAAATCATATCATCTTTTTTTTCGCTTCAGAGTCTCTTTAAAGGGGGACCTGCAAGGAAAGGAATAGAGAAGCTGCCAATCTTATTCCCCAAGAATGTCAGTTGCCTGACTTCTTTGCTGATGCTTTTTCTCAAATACTTTAAAAGAAAACCTGCAGGACATTTATTTATTTATTTATTTTTTGGGGGGGGGAGCCCAGTGTAGTTGCATTTCCCCATAGGCTATATAAAGGAACGCATCCGCCTGGCCCAGGATTATCACAGACTGCACCGATGTGTGGTCCGCTTACTGCAACGCATCCCACGGATCCATTGCACACTAACAAGTGTGAACGATTCTTATGTATATCAGAAGGTGAATGGGCAAAAAAAAAAAAAAAAAAGTCTGTTCTCTGCTCTAGTGGGAACAGGGGGGAGCATTTGGATACTCCAGAAGCCGCCTAAATTCCCCCGCCTCCACTGAACCAGCACTCAACCCCCCCCCCCCCCCAACCTTTGAGACGGGATTGTCAACGAGTGCATGCAGCCGCACTGTGCAGGATGACTTGCGCTGTTACTGACCTCAGTTTAGAGTTTTGGTCTGGTGAGTGGTATACATTATATTTGTGATGCGGTGATGGGAACAAGTGTGAAGAGTCCATTGATTTGATCCTTATAGGAACTATTTGCTTAAAAGCAACAGTGCAAAAGGAACTTGAAGTATACTGCAATTTTATTTCTTTAACGATTCTTACTTATTTTGAGGAGTGCTAAATCCATTTGGATTTATATTGCAAGCTAGGTTTCTCAAAATCCCCGAGAAGCCATGCGTCATGTCTAGACAGGGCCACCATCAGAAATTTTGGGGCCCCTCACACATCATCAGGCCTGCTCCCCCCCCCCCCCGCCCCAGGCCCACCCACTGGCTGCTGTGCCTGCCCATTAGCCACCCCACCCCTGTGCCTGTCAGTAAGAGCTTTCGCAGGATTAAGGTTACCTTAGTGGAAAATAAAATAACAGCAGGAGCAGGCATGTTTAGTAGGCTCTCCCCATGCCCACTGCTCCTCCCTTCTCCTCTGTCCCCCTCCGTTAGTCAGTAGAGACTCCCCAAACTTACATCCAGGTTGGGGTGGTTGCAGCTTTCCTGCGTAGGCACTGCTTGACAAAGCATATCCTTGTATGCATTCAAGCAGCTGGGAGGGAGCGCTCTGCGCAGATGCACTACATAGTTGTGATGTCACAACTACGTAATGCGCCTGTGCAGAGCGCTCCTGGACGTCTGTATAGCAAACTGCGCAGGAGTGGGGAGCGATGGGGAAATACTGTATCAGAGTCAGCCATCCTGACCTGGGAGGGGTTGGGGCCTGGAACAGAGTGTTTAGCGGCCATTCAGAGGCCGCTACAGCCTAAATTAAAGAACAGACCACCTCCCAGCAGCATCATTAACATTAAAAAGGTATTTATTTTTTTATGATGTGCTCGCCTTGTGGGTCCTTTTTAATGCCAGCGTGTTTGAGGGGAGGGCCCCAGGCCCCCTGGAGGCCCTGGGCCCCTCACTCTAGTGTCAGTTGCCCCCCCCCCCCCCCCCCTGATGGCTGCCCTGTGTCTAGATATAAGGAAATAGAGGTTTGTGGTTTACTGCCCTGTGTCTAGATATAAGGAAATAGAGGTTTGTGGTTTACAGGAAGTAGATGGTGAGCAACTGACCTCAATTCATGCTTAACAGACCTAATTGGCTGTAGAGGTCTTAATCATCTTAGCGGTATGGACGAGCTCAGCTCGTCCATCACCGCCGGAGGCTGCCGCTCAGGCCCTGCTGGGCCGATTTTGATAAAATAAAAAGCAGCACACGCAGCCGGCACTTTGCCAGCCGCGTGTGCTATCTGATCGCCGCCGCAGCGATACGCCGCGTGCAGCGACGAAAGAGGGTCCCCCCAGCCACCCGAGCCCTGCGCAGCCGGAACAAATAGTTCCGGCCAGCGCTAAGGGCTGGATCGGAGGCGGCTGACATCAGGACGTTTCTGCCTCAATGCGGATGCGGAAGCGTTTCTGCCTCAATGTAAAGTATAGGAAAAGCTCAAACCGCTCTGAAAAAACACTAGATCAGAGCGGTTTTCCAGGCATTTTTGTTACAGAAGCTGTTCAGTAACAGCTTTACTGTAACAAGATTTGTAATCTGCTACCAAAAAAAAAAGCTCCAAAAAACACTAGGCATGTGTTAAAAACGTCTCTAAACATGCCTAGAATCGCTCTGAAATCAGCTCCAAAAACCTCTAGCGGTTTTGGTGTGCACTGGGCATGAGATTTTTTTTATATAATCAATGCACTTTTATCCTTTAAGTTGTAGCTGCAAACTAAAAACATTCCGAAAAAAAATAAAAAAAAAATCTTAAAAACATGGGACTTTCCGTAGGGGTTACAGAACATGTTACTAAATCCGAAGTGCTTTCATCCTGTCCCTGCACCCACTTCATGGATAATTATACAATGGTCCTAACACGCCACAGTACACCAGCTGTCTGCTGATTTGTGCTGGGGATTTATACAATCCCGTGCAGAGTGATGGCAGGGAATGCCACCGGTACATCTCTGTGGTAGGTATCCATAAATCACATCTGGTGATCACATGTCTGTGCACCCCCCCCCCCCAAACACAAGCCTATTTCAAAGGGATACCATAAGATCTATGCCTACCCTTTCCATTCACTAATCTATAGCTAGGGACTCAGTCAGAGCTTGTTCACACTGCAGGCATTTTTTTGTTATTTTTGAAGCGCGGGTAATTTTTCAAATTCACCCTGAAAGCGCTTACACAATGATTCTGTATGAGATAATTCACATATGAGCGGCTCGTTTGCGTTCCGCTTTGTAAAGCGGTGCTTGAGCCATTTTTGGGGCGATTTCACCTCAATGGAAGGTACAGAAAAAAAATGCAAAACGCTCACAAAACCGCTTTGTGGAGCAATTGCGTTCGCGTTTTTTTTTTTAAGGAATAAATACATTGTATTTATTCTTTTCTGGATCAAAGAATTCACTTCCTGACTTGTTTCAGGGAGTGAATTACCAAAATACTCGGGAAAAACGTGTCAGAAACCGCTAACCATGAAAACGAATGACCCACCCAAGCGCCGGGAATTGGGGAAAAAAAAAACTAAATAAATTTTAAAAAAGCCCACCGTGGGCGGACACGCGAGCGGAACGCAATGTGAACAAGGCCTCAAGTTGTTAAAGTGGACCTGAACTCTTGCAAGGGACAAAAGGAAAACAAAACAGAAATGCACCCCGTATGTAGAGAGTTTAGCCTGGCTAATTCCCTCTCATCTGTGACGAAGCACAAGTTGTAATTTGATCCCTCAGCTGTATCAGCTGACTGCCATGGCAGAGCAGCTAATTTGAGAGCACAGGATGTTAACCTAATGACTGCTTCCATGAAAGCAGAAAAGTAGACACTGCAGATTTATATCAGCTGTAAAAGAAATGTTTCTCTTTAAAGGTTATCATGCTGTTGCAGAGAGGAAGTTCTGAGTTCAGGTCCGCTTTAATATTTTGATTTTACCGGTAATTTGCTTTTTTATAATGGGCATAAAATAACCCAAAGGCCCCTCGCCCATGGGGAAGTTACTTCAGGTAAAAAAAAAAAAAAGAAAAAAAAAAAAAAGTCAGCCTTCACAACTTCCAGAAGACACGACCTCCATAATGCCCTGCTTGACCCCCTGCTAATCATTCCTATATAATTTTCAGTACAAGACAGTTCAGGGCTAAGGCCTCTTGCACACTACATGCAATTTTGATATTTTATATGATCCAATTTTTTTATTCCGATTATAAAAAGTATTGTATGCTACTACGTTTTTTTTAATCAGAAACAAAAAGGGCCAGACATATCCTCTACAGCCTACCTATTGCCTTTTGGGGTTGAAGCGGTGCCATAAATGGTCTATATTCTCTTAGTATTTATTTTTAAAATTACCTGTGTATTGTACTTTACAGAGATACTATACAGTTTCCGGTTTTTATGGTGGGTGCGCTTCACAGATCCTCCCCCCTTCCTCCATGCTGTGAGCGCAGGTCTTTGTTCTTCCTGCGCTCCACTAGGCGGAAGTTGCAGGGTGGGATCGGATGCGTCCTCCACTGTCTGCTCCCCAGTTCCAGCCGTGGGTGTTTTTGGTTCCCTCGGTCTGACTGGGGTGCGCCCGGTGGGCAGGACGCTGTGATGCACACGTCACCCATTGGCTCCGGAGCTTCATCCTATAAAAACCCTAACCACGAGTGTGACGTAAGTCAGCCACGCCTCCCTTGAGAAAGCTGGCCGTTAGCCAGCGAAACATGTCGGGATCTCCGGCGTGGTAAACCGCGAGCCACCTCTCGTCTCTCCGCCTTTCTATCGCAGCTCAGTGGGAAACCATCAACAACTGATCCATCGCCAGCTATTTATAGGACTCTGAGGGCTGGAACCCACAGGAGCGCTTTTGGCAGCGTTTTGGCAGCACTGCGACACGCTAGCAGTTTGCCAAAACGCTGGGCTAATGTTAATGGATGGGGCAACTTCCACAGGAGCGTTTGCGTTTCCCAGAAACGCAAAACGCAGGACCTGCAGCATTTTGGGAGCGTTAGCGCTTCAATGTAAAGTATTGAAACGCTAGCAGAAACGCTCAACAAAACCTAAACTGAGCGGTTTTGCTAGCGTTTTGCGGTTCAGCACACTGTAACAAAATGAAAAATAATTCACAGGACCAATCAGGATAAAAACGCAAAACGCTAGGCACCCGCTGGGGAAAAAAATACAATGTTGCAAAACACGACCAAAAACGCGCATGAATCCGCTTGCAAACCGCTCAGACAAAACGCTAGCGGTTGCGTTTTGTGTTTGCGGTTTTCAGTGGGTTCCAGGCCTGAAAGCCGGATCCACCGACCTAGGACTGCATCTCCTCATGTGAGGATTCCATCATTATATTGAGAGGTGCGCTGAATAATTGCTTTCTTACTATATGGAATTTAAATCTCTTGTTTTATTAGTTCACTTTGCATTTGATTTATAGCGAAATATACATAAAATGCTGCATTCACCACATCCACATTACTATCACTCACTACTAATACACCAATACTCATGGGCGTCCTGGTTCCCTTAAAAAATACACATACATATATGTGTCTGTAAAAATATTCTACACTTTAAAAATATATATATAAAAATGCTAAAATGTCAAGACAGGAGAGCAGATGGATTTTTAATTTGGATAGCCTTGCCCCCAAAGGATTGAATGAGGAGATGGAGTTATTTGGATTTATGAACTAGGGTGTGAGTGCTACACATGGGTATTCTGGTTCTTTGTGGGAGGACTGGTTCCCTTGAGGATTTTATATGTGTATATAAGTTTATAATGGTTCATTATAATATGTGCAATTTTTTACACTCTCCTCTGGATAATGAGGGCTGTAGAAGATTTTGCAATACACTAAGAAGTGCTGCAGTGGACTATAACTCAATATAATATATACATATCAGCCGGATTGTGTGAAGCTATTTGTAGGACTGTCCCTTTAATGGAAGAGATGGGAGGGATTACGATCTGAATGTCAGCTGGTATAAAAAAGGCAACTGGTTCAATGGCTCTCTAGATTCTGATGAAGACGGACGTTACCGTCGAAACATGTCAATCATCTGTATACTGTAGTAGTGGTGAAGGGGCGCCCCATTCTACCTACTAGCCAGTGCACTTCAATTGCTTATATCACCCGAAGAGAGTGCAAGATACAATACAAGTTGGGTGGAACGCAAGGAAGTAATCTGTACAGAGTGTGAGACGCACTGGAGGAAGTGACGTCAACACGGAAGAGCGAAGAACCGGAAGCCGCTTGTTGGGTGAGAGATAGCGTGGCGAGCCGGCCTCTCGCCGCCGATTCCCTGAGGAGGATTGCGGGGACTGATCACCCGAATGACACGAGCTGCCCAGAGCTGATGTGGAAATAGGATATTACAACCATCCACGGGAGCTACACTATACGAGGTGAGATAGACCCAATCAGTGTCCTCAGCTGCGGGAGGAATACCCGAGGGGGTGTCTGCTCTAGAAATAACATAACGCTGTTGGAATACCAGGTGAGACAATATATACCTAATTGGACATTGTGATAACGTGGGGACATCCTGTTGTCATATTGGAAATCAGAAGATGAAATGAACTTTTTCTAGACAAAATGGTCATAATTTCTGCAATCCTAGTTTTATTCTCATCGGAATTTTTGTACATACGTGCATAATCTGCATATTTTTATATATATATTTTTAAAGTGTAGAATATTTTTACAGACACATATATGTATGTGTATTTTTTAAGGGAACCAGGACGCCCATGAGTATTGGTGTATTAGTAGTGAGTGATAGTAATGTGGATGTGGTGAATGCAGCATTTTATGTATATTTCGCTATAAATCAAATGCAAAGTGAACTAATAAAACAAGAGATTTAAATTCCATATAGTAAGAAAGCAATTATTCAGCGCACCTCTCAATATATTGTTATATCTCTCTTTGTGAACGGTGGGGAACGGGGGTTTCACCCCACCTGAGTAGGTTGCAGCAATAAATAGGATATATAATATTAAACTGTATCCGAATATATTATTTGGGCAGCGCCCTCCAGTTATTGTATAGTTAGGATTCCATCATTGCCTTTGCCTTTGGACGGTAGTCATCTATGACTGGATCCGATGCCGATCAGAAAGCACTGGATGGGTAACACATATCATCTCAGCACAGCTGATGTTTATTCTGATATTCGCTATATCTGAATCTTTGAAGGGCTACTATAACAACTTGCCTATATAGCTTATTTGCTACAGCGTATGTGCAACTGGCTTTGACTTGCTTGTGATCTGCAACACTGACTGTTATATTTTGGTGACCCACCTATGCTGATTTTGCTGCATATGCTACTTTTGGAGACAGATTTCTTCAATTACTTGCTCGTGAATACCATACTCACTGAAACCTTTTTCCCTGTTCGTTTGAAAGTATATATATATATATATATATATATATATATATATATATATATATATATATATATATATATATATATATATATATATATATATATATATATATATATATATATACATATATACATATATATATATATACATATATATATATACACATATACACTTTTTGCAAACACTTACCAACAATTGCTGGACTGCTTTTGCATGGCTTGCTTGCTTTTTCAGCTTTTTCTGCATTTTCGCATTTGGACTGATGTCAGCAATATTCAGGCCTTTTGTTAGTCAGCAACTGTATTGATGTATAGTTTTGAGGCTATTTGTGAATGTGGGTATGAGCTTGTGGTGTGAGACAGGGGCGTAGCAATAGGGGGTGCAGAGGTAGCGACCGCACCGGGGCCCTTGGGCCAGAGGGGCCCCGAAGGGTCCACCCTCTATCACAGTATTAGCTCTCTATTGGTCCTGTGCTGGTAATAATCACTTCTATAGATGCTTTGACTAGTAGTAATCCTTAACACACTGTTCCCAATCCCCTACTTGCACCTCTGACACTATGGTTGTCCTTGGCAAGTTTTGGTGCGCTGTATCAATTGCTATGTATAAAGTTCTTGGGGGGGCCCCATGTAAAACCTGCACCAGGGCCCACAGCTCCTTAGCTACGCCACTGGTGTGAGAGGTGAGCAGGGTGGCCACCTGGTTGCTTTTTAGAGGTGTGTGTGTGTGTGTGTGTGTGTGTGTGTGTGTGTGTGTGTGTGTGTGTGTGTGTGTGTGTGTGTGTGTGTGTGTGTGTGTGTGTGTGTGTGTGTGTGTGTGTGTGTGTGTGTGTGTGTGTGTGTGTGTGTGTGTGTGTGTGTGTGTGTGTGTGTGTGTGTGTGTATATATATTATATTATATGCTTAATAAAATACATTTTGATACTTTTCATAAAAACCTATTCTGGTTGTCTGGCTCAGAACCCCTCAATGCTTATCCTAAAATCTTTTGCCTATTGCCTTTATCTCTTCAGCGCACAGACCTCCTTCTACCATTACCAGGAATGTCATTCTTGTTACTATTATGCTGGCTAATAGGATAACAGAGCCTGCTATGTGAACTGGAGACATAGTGCGCTGTGCAAATACATCCTCCTGCAGCTCGCACATACATGCTGGACACAAGCTCAGCTTCTAGAGTAAGAGGCAGAAAGGAGTCCTCAAAATCAAAGAGAAGCTTTTCCCCCCTACTGCAATGTATAGATACAAGTCACAGCATCTGAAACAAGCATGTGGCTAATCTTGTCAGACATATCAGAAACATCTAATCTGCATGCTTGTTCAGGGTCTGGAGGCAGCAGGGTGGCATAGTGGATAGCCCTCTCACCATACAACGCTGGGTCCCCGGTTCGAATCCAAGCCAGGTCAACATCTGCAAGGAGTTTGTATGTTCTCATGTCTGTGTGGGTTTCCTCCGGATGCTCCGGTTTCCTCACACAATCCAAAAACATCCAGATCAGTTAATTGTCATTCCCCTAAAATTAGCTCTAGACTACAATAGACATAGGACTACGGTAGATATTTAGATTGAGAGCTCCTCTGAGGGACACAGTTAACAACAAGACTATATACTCTGTAAAAGTACTGTGGACAATGTCAGCCATGGGCGTCCGCACATACGGCAAAACCGGGCATCTGCCCGAGCCTGGCCGCCCGCTGCCCCCCCCCCCCTGGCCGCGTGCCCGTGCAGCCAGAAGGAGGGGAGCAGCGCAGAGAAGAGAGAGAGCTATGGGCACATTAGGGGGCTCTCTCCCCCTCGCTGTCCCCTCCGGAATGAAGTGTGCAGCGGCTGGGCAGCGGGCGGAACTTACCTCGTCTCGCTCCTGCGCCGGAAGTTCTGGTGCCGCACTCTGGTCTGGATCAGACCAGAGTAGCGGCTAATCCATCTGGCGCGTGCGACGAGAGGAGGCAAGTTCCGCCCGTGGCCCAGCCGCTGCACACTTCATGCCGGACTCCGGAGGGGAGAGCGAGAGAGGGAGGGAGAGCCCCCTAAGGTGAGTGCCCATAGCTCTCCCTCTTCTCTGCGCTGCTCCCCTCCTGCTGGGGCACACATGGCCACTTTTTCTGGGGACATATCCCCCCTGCCTACATATACTGGGACATATCCCCCCTGCCTACATATACTGGGACATATCCCCCCTGCCTACATATACTGGGACATATCCCCCCTGCCTACATATACTGGGACATATCCCCCCTGCCTACATATACTGGGACATATCCCCCCTGCCTACATATACTGGGACATATCCCCCCTGCCTACATATACTGGGGACATATCCCCCCTGCCTACATATACTGGGGACATATCCCCCTGGCTACATATACTGGGGACATATCCCCCTGGCTACATATACTGGGGACATATCCCCCTGGCTACATATACTGGGGACATATACCCCTGGCTACATATACTGGGGACATATACCCCTGGCTACATATACTGGGGACATATACCCCTGGCTACATATACTGGGGACATATACCCCTGGCTACATATACTGGGGACATATACCCCTGGCTACATATACTGGGGACATATACCCCTGGCTACATATACTGGGGACATATACCCCTGGCTACATATACTGGGGACATATACCCCTGGCTACATATACTGGGGACATATACCCCTGGCTACATATACTGGGCACATATACCCCTGTCAGATTGAGTGTATTTTGGGGAACTGCTGCCAGGTGAGAGGTGTCTACATATTAAGGGGCATTCTCCCTATTTATGTGAAAAGCTGTCTATTTATGTGCCTCATGACTGCTGAATTTGTCTTGTTGCGGGCCTCATGGTTACTGACTTTGTCTTGTTGGGGGCCTCATGATTTGTTGGGGGCCTCAAGATTGCTGAATTTGTCTTGATGGCGGGGGGGGGGCTCATGATTGCTGAATTTGTCTTGTTGGGGGTCACATGATTGCTAACTGCGAGACTATGGAAAAAGCTGAATCATCATCATCATCATCATATGAGACAATAGCATTAAACCTACTTTTTCCGCTTTTTAAAACAGAAAATGAAACTGGGAGGTTCTAAAAAAAAAAAAAAAAAAAAATTTTCTCATGAGTACGATGGATGAAATTGTTTATCTTCACAGTTTATTTTCAACTTAATTTTCCATAATGTTCATGTATGAGTTAAAACGTTTGTATTTAGTTTAAATTGCTGTTGGCACTTTGTGATAGTAAAGTGACTTTGCAGTTTGGACACTCGGCCTCCAAAAGGTTTGCCACCACTGTCCTAATCTAATGTCCCACCATTGCTTAGTTCATGTAAACTTGTCTCCACCCACGACCACACCCACATTCTGGTTCATGACCACACCCATTTTTCGGCGCGGCGCGCGGCGCATGACGTAGCTCCATTTTTTGGCGCGCGTAACACATCACCAGCCCAGATGCTCCCCACTTTTTGCCCCCCCCCCCCCCCCCGGAAAATTTTCTGCGGACGCCCATGAAGTCAGCACTATATAAAATACGAAATAATAATAATAATAATAATAATAATAATAATAATAATAATAATAATAATAATAATAATAATAATAAGCAGCAGGTCAGCAGGGCAGCCAGGCAATGTGTATTGTTAAACCTTGTTAAAGTTCCCCATTAATGTAAAATTCAAAAATATATATACAAAAAAAAAAATTATTAAAAAATACAGTACAGATTAAACTAGTTGGTCCCTAATGGCAACAGTAATTGTTATACTTCCATAGACAAGGCCCTTTCTTTTCTATGAAGATTGTATATGGAAAGCATGCTGAAACAAACAATTGCACTCCAGACTCAGAATCAGTACTACACAATCTAATACTAAAGGCAGTGGACAGTTGACTCATTTCACGGACTGTCTAAAAACTTCTTTCTTTGCTCTCTAGTTGACTAAAAGTTAACAGAAAAGAACACGGTCCAAAAAAAAAAAAAAAAAAAAAAAAAAAAGCTTCTGGAAGGTACAGGAGATGAAAACTTCAACTTCCCACTGAATGCCAAGGAATCTGCATAGACTTAAGGTGGCCACACACACCATACAATGTTTTAAATATCTGTTCAATTTAAGAATTGCAATCAATTTTTCTGACTGATTGTAACATGTCAAAAATATGACCAATGTACCGCACACCTATGTTCAATTTTTTACCCCCCCAATTATGATAAAAATGATTGGAAAGTGAGAAAATTGCTAGGGTGTGTATATTAACCTCCTTAGCGGTAACCCCGTGCTGGACACGGGGTAAGCCGCCGGAGGGTGCCGCTCAGGCCCTGCTGGGCCGATTTTCATAATTTTTTTTTTGCTGGACGCAGCTAGCACTTTGCTAGCTGCGCCAGCACTCTGATCGCCGCCGGCCCCCGCCCGATCGCCGCTATTTGCTGCGGCGCGCGGCCCCCCCCCCCCCCCCCAGACCCCAGCGCTGCCTGGCCAATCAGTGCCAGGCAGCGCCGAGGGGTGGCCCGGGACTCCCAATGACGTCCCGACGTCAGTGACGTCATCCCGCCCCGTCGCCATGGCGACGGGGGAAGCCCTCCAGGAAATCCCGTTCTATGAACGGGATTTCCTGATCGGAGATCGCCGAAGGCGATCGAAGCGGGCGGGGGGATGCCGCTCAGCAGCGGCTACCATGTAGCGAGCCCTCGGCTCGCTACATGGTTAAAAAAAAAAATTTTTTTTAAAAAACTGCTGCGCTCCCTCCTGGCGGTATTTTTCATACCGCCAAGGAGGTTAACTACAACACACACCATACAATCTGACAACCCAACACACACCATACAATCTTTTGAAAGATTGAAGAAAAATATCTGGCAGTCCGGATCGATTAAAATCGAAGAAAACTGGAAATACGATCGGTTTCTTCAGTGGAATGGGGAAAAAAAAAAAAAAAAAAAAAAAAAAAAAAAGCTTTTGATTTTCGGGAGTTCCGATCGTTTTTAATCGAATTACCATAAAATCGGATAATTTTATTGTATCGTGTGTGGCCACCTCTAGAAGAAATTTCTAACGTTCCTTTAGGCCTCTTTCAGAGTGCACAGTTAAAGTCGCACATTAGAAAATGTTTTAACGTGGACTAACGCACAGCAATATTAAGTCTGTGCAACATTCACAGTGCACACGTTGCGTTGTGTGTAACGTGTAGCAATATTTAGAAAGTGCTGCATGCTGTGCGTTTGCCAATAAATCTGCTGCATTGTGTGTGTTGCACATGCTCAGTAATTTTTTTTTTTTTTTTTTTTTTATGTAACGCATGCGCAGTTTTCGTTCCAACACTGTGCAACGAAAACGGCGCATCAAACGCAAGGCTAAAGAATGTACTATAACGTCCAAGTTATAGTCTTTCAATGCGTTGCATTAGGGGCACTTATGCGACCTTAACGTCGCATCAAACGCAACGTCCCACTGTGAAAGAGGCCTTAGAATGCCTGTCTGAATATAGCCTTATTGTTTTTGGTGAAAAGATCAGCACCAGTGCCAGGAAGGGATGTGGTAGAGGACATGTCAATTCTGAGTTGAAGCAAACCTCATGCCAATTTAGGAAGCTTGGAAATGGAACTACACAAACATACAGTAGAATCCCCTTTATAGTAAACTCCAAAGGACCTGCCCAATAGTTTACTATATCAGAATGGGTCTTACATTGTATAGTCATACAGGCGCAATGTCGGGACCGGAGGATTGATTATACTATAGCCAGAGGTTTATTAAATCAGAGTTTACTATAATGAGATTCTACTGTGTATAAATATAAATTTAGCATAAAATTTGCATAAACTCAGATTTACCATCCCAGGGTCTTTCCACCCCCCTTTTTTTCCTTCTTAAATGCTGGAAATACACGGTGCGTTTTTGCCACTCAATTTTGCGCCCGATCGTTTTCCGCACTCAATTATGCGGGTGATTTTCTTATCTTCCGTTTGTTTTTCTTATCTTTTCCCATTGTTCCCTATGCATTATCGAGCACATAATCGATCGAGCGGTGATTGGACATGTCAGAAATCATCAATCGAGCCATCTAAATGGCTCAAAAATGTACCGTGTATTCCCAGCATAATATGCATAGCTCCGCCCCTAAATCAAAAAGGGATAACAGCATTTACATGTCAAAGTCATAAAATTTGCTGATGACACCACCATTGTTGGTCTCGTCACCAAGGACAACATTCAGGAGTATCAGCAGCAGGTGGACAGAATATGCCAGTGGTGCACTGAGAACAGTCTGGTGCTCAACACAGCCAAAACTGTTGAGCTAGTAATTGACTTTAGGAAGTCTGCTCCCACCCCGCCTCCCATCTACATTGATGGTGCCGAGGTGGCCAGAGTGCCCTGTGCCTGCCTTCTGGGCACTACCATCTCTAGCGATCTCAGTTGGAAGGCCAATATCATGGCAACCCAGCGGAAAGCCCAGCAGAGACTGTTCTTCCTCCGCCAATTGCGGAAGTTCGGCATGGCGAAGGAGATCCTAACATGTTTCTATTCCGCCACCATTGAATCGATCCTCTGCTCCTCCATCTTGGTCTGGTATGCGGGAGCCACTGCCAGTGACAGACACAAACTACAGAGGATCATCAGTTCGGCGGAGGGGGATCATCGGGAGACCTCTGCCTCCATTTGACATCCTGCACAGCACAAGACTGCGTGCCAGGGCACTGAAGATTGCAAGTGACCCCTCACACCCAGGGCACGACTTTTTCACCCAACTACCACTGGGCCGGAGACTTCGGCCCATCCACACTAAGGCCTCGTTCAGACTATACGCGCTGCCGTCCGCATTTTGGCAGCGCGTATAGTGTGCGACACGCAAGAACTGGAGAAGGGCATAGACAGCTCTTCTACCGTTCCCATCATATGCGCTGCGTGGCAGCACGATTGCGCTATCGCGTGCTGCACGCATTTTTGGGAATCGCAGCGCAGATCCCATTCATTGTAATGAATGGGATCTGCACCGCAGCGCATAGGAGCGCAGATGGCGTGCGATCGGACGCGTTGCGTTCCAATCGCACAGCCATCTGCGCTAATGATGTGAACGAGGCCTAAAACCTCCAGGCACAAGAACTCTCTTTCCCTCGGCCGTCAGCCTCCTGAACTCCCTTAACATTCTCCCACCCTCTATTAATGGCCTACCACCTGCAAAGTAGCGGCCGGCAAAATGCACACGGACGCTGAACGCAGACTGTGAAGTGTCTTTTTCCCTTTTTGAGTTTGATATGTTTTGGTTGAGATGTTTCTACAGTCATGTCCCTATTGTATTGGGACGCTCTCACTGCCTCTTGTCTATGTACCTATTAGAAGCTACGTATTGTGCCAAACCCAATTCCGGGCATGACCAGTCATGCTTGGCGAAAGGATTCGGATTCTGATATGGACACTCCAAAACAAAAATCACTTCTGTTTAAAAAAAACAAAACTTCTATGTGAGTATATCAGTGATGCCGGATCCTGTTTATTTTCAATGTTGCTGCAAATTATCTTTCATGGTCAATTTCTGGCTAGCCATTATCAAAAATAAAGTCATCGAGCTGAAGTTTTGCCATTTAAAGCTTGCACTATACAGAGGCCAAACAGTTTTTTTTTCTCAACTAAAGCTGAATTTCCTTATACATGACAGTGTTACACTTGTATCCATTCTCCTGATCATACAATTTAGTCCAAGCTTTCATTCTGTCAGGTCTTTATTCTGGATGCAGTTATTAATGCACTACTGCCTCTAGCTATCCATTTGAGGCAACAAAGTATTCTTGGCTTCTACAGAACAGCCAGCAGAGGGAGCTGAAGTGCAAACAGGTAAAGTGTGCCTGGATCAAAAGCAGAGGTAAAATGTGAAGCATTCCTTTATAGTATGCATGGAAAGCCTAAACGGTTACCAATGGCTGGATAGTCTGTCTCTGACACAGGCGACTAGGGTTTGAATCTGGGCTCCTCCTGTTCAGTCAGCCAGCACCGATTCAGTAGGAGACCTTGGGAATGTCTCCCTAACACTGCTAATGCCTATAGAGCGCACTCTAGTGGCTGCAGCTCTGGCGCTTTGAATCTGCGAGGAGAAAAGCGCAATATAAATGTTATTTGTCACTATAGGAGCCATTTCTGACTCTTGTCTGACTTTTATCCAGATACTCTGTTCCTAATTCCTCCTGAAAAGACACCCGAGGTGAAAATAAACAAATGAAATAAACAATTGCATCCATCTGCCTGCTCCTAAAAATGACTTAAAATATTCCAGTTTAATTTTAAGTTTTAACTGTTTTATTGTTTTTTGCTCAATGCCACATTCATTGAAGCTAGAGCTAAAATCTATGACCTATTGACCCTTTTATCTCTTTCCTGCTCTCAGAAGCCCTTTTCTGCTAGGAAAGTGTTTTATAGTTGTAATTTCTCATCAGTGAGGGTCACACTGAAGTCACTTCCTGTCTGAGTCAGGACTAGTCGGCCACTTACATACCTGATATTTAACTCTCGAGCAGAGAAAGAAAAAAGAGGAACACAGCATAGTTATTTGTGTGCCCTAGCACTGTACATACCCATGTCTATCTCATGTGTCCCATGTCACCTCGGGTATCCTTGAATGACATACAGATAAGATGCTCAGAGATGCCAGGTGTGTGACTCAAATCATGAGAGCCATTGGCATTATGTAAGAAGGAAGACTGAAGTCTAAGCACACCTGAGAAGGATGTGGAGGCTGACATTGAATTGCCTGGCTGTCCTGCCGATCCTCTGCCTCTAATACTTTTAGGCTGGCTTTCACAGTGGGAAGTTACAGGCGCACGTTAGAGCAGCCTGTAACGCACCCCACCGCACAGCAATGAAAAATCAATGGGCTGTTCACAGTGCCCACGTTGCGTTACTTAGTAACGCTGCGCCATAAGACAACGTACTGCATGCAGTACTTTAATTTCAAAGGTTTTTATTGAAATTTTTGTGACAAAGACAAGTTATGCAATACATTTGCCCTGTTAGGGCCAAAGTTACATTATCATGGTTTAAGGTTAAGATAAGTTGAACATAACATGAAAATAACGATAGAGTGGGGTTGACATAGCGGGGGGGGAGGGGATGTCTGAGACAGAATCAGCAGAGGTAAATACAATATTGTGCAAAGTTGGATACTCATATTGGGTTTTTATATGGTTAACGCTGTGGTTCTTAATTGTTGTGATTCGGTAAGAGACAGCCAGGACTGCCAGGTTCTGATGAAGGATAAAGTGTCGTTAACGATTGCCAGTAGACGCTCGTTGATGAAAATGTTTATAATTTCTCTAGTTTGTGGAATAGATAAGGATGGTTGAAGCCATTGTTTGGCAATGTGAATTCTGGCAGCCTTGGCTATGTGCTGGGCCAGTCGATGGTGAGAGTATTTCCAACCTTTTGGTTTATGGCCCAGTAAGAGCATGAGCGGATCGGTTGGTTGAGCTTTTTCCAGAGCAGAGTTGAGAAGGGCTGATACCTGATTCCAGTAGTCACGGGCATATGGGCAGAACCACCAGATGTGGGCCAGTGAGCCCGTCCGTCCACAGTTTCTGAAGCAGTATTTGGATCTAGATGGGTCAAAGTTATGAATCTTACTAGGAGTTTGGTAGGTACGATGGAGTATTTTCATGTTGGTCTCAATGTGAGAGTAGTAGCTACTCCCTTTAGTGAGGGTTAGGCAAGATTTTGACCATTGCTTTAGCGATAGGCTAACACCCAGGTCTGATTCCCACTGCGTCATGGTGTTTAATTTGTCAGGTTCTAGTGGCTGCGAGAATATTGAATATAGGTAGGAGATGAGGCCTCCCTCTAATGGCGTGTTTTAGGCACCATAATTCAAATGGGGTCCTAGGTGGAGACCCAGGTAGCGGTGTGGGAAGTGATTTTAGATAGTGGAAGATTTGAAGTGCTGAGAAATATTCTGATTGTGGGAATAAGGTTTTCTCTTTAAATTGAGTCCATGAGGGGCATTTGTCGTCTATCAGGAAATGTTTGATCAGGTAGTAGCCATTGCCCCTCCACCAGCGGAATGCTCTGTGCATGCAGTACTTTATAAGCGGCAGAGCCGCGTTAGACTGCTTGCACATGCTCAGTAACGTTGGGGAGGAGCGGAGAGCGGCCAGGCACATGGCTAATTAATATTCACTGCACTCAGTAACGTCCAGTGTTTACTTCCTGGAGCGGCCGCTCTGTGCAGCGATTGGCCGGGCGGGACCACGTGATGCCGCATGCGTCCAAGAGTACGCATCACGGACGCCAGAGTGAGCTGCACAACGCGGCTCACTCTGACGTCCACAGCAGAGAGCACCAGGCGTTGCGTTAGGGGCACGTTATGCGACCATAACGTCCCCTAAAACGCAACGTCCTGGTGTGAAACCAGCCTTAGCCATAGACCCTGAACAAACATGCAGATCAGGTGTTTCCGATTGGATTAGCTTCCTGCTTGTTACAGGGGTGTGATTCAGACACTACTGCAGCCAAAGAGATCAGCATAACTGCCAGGCAACTGGTATTGTTTGAAAGGAAATAAACATGATAACCTCCTTATTACTCTCAGTACTTTGGTGTAATTTTGTTGGTCATATCACAAAAAAAAAAATAAAAAAAAAAAAATAAAAATCTGGAAGTAAGTAAAATAATGAAGCTGTGCACGGGCCAGTATTACTGGCAGATTCTGGCAAATGATCTACCATGAGCCGATTTTTAGATTGGATCACACCCAGTGGAAAAGAGCCCTAAATAAAACATTCTGCAGAGATCACCTGGCAGGAATAAAGATGTTGCCACCTGTCAAATTTCAGAATGCAAATCGGGGAGAGGAAAGATTTTACAATGAGCAAACGCAAAGCAAAGCAATTTCATGAAGTTATTTTCACTACAGTTCCAGGGGTTCTGTGGAGGGGCTCAAAAGACAAAATCCGACACTTACCTGGGGCTTCTATCGGCTTCCAGCAGCTGTCATGTCCCGCGCCGTCTTCCTCTGATCATCCGTTCCCCACTGTCTCATTACCGGTCTAATAAATGCTGCAGGACCCGAGCTGCAGTTTAACAACCCCAGACACCCCCCCCCCCTCCCCCCGCTGTATTAATTAGGAGGATGAAATCCAAGTGAAAGTAATTTTGATTTCATACGTCACTCAGCGCTGGTCATAGGGAGCTTACTGCACAGGTGCAGTACGAAGTTTTCTTGTACTGCGCTTGCGCAGTAAGCTCCCGAGGAAGCACGCATGTGCGCGGCCACAGCCGCACACCTGCATTCTAGGTAGATGGAAGATTACACCGGGACTGGCGGCGGGGAACGGAGAATTGGAGGAGGACGGCAAAGGACACAACAGCTGCAGGGGGCCGATAGAGGCCCCAGGTAAGTGACGGATTTTGTCTTTTTAACCCCCTCCACAGAACCCCTTTAAGTCAGGAAATCAGGGAGAACATAGAAAGAAAGAAAAAAAAAAAAAACCCAAAGTAGTTTTAACCCCTTCCCAAAACTAAGCTCCAAGAATTATAAACTGAAATAACCCGATTCGCTATGTGCAGGTTGGCTCTGTAGCAGAGAGAAAAAAAAAAAAAAAATCAGGCCTCAGTTCTCCACCAGAACTGCGAGTCTGAGGTTATAAAAATAAAGCACATTTCTGTTTGTTTCAGAGAAAAGGTCTCTCTTCCACTTCACTGGAATTTTCTTTCAGCGTTCTTGGCCGCCGCCATCTGCCTTTTGGCAAACATGGCCGCTTGCTGTAAATGCTAAGGTAAATTATGACCATATGGCTTATCTAATTAGATTAAAATGAAGCAGAGGGAATAACTGCTACGCTGACGATCTAAACGCCATAGACATATGATCCGCATGCAAGTTAAAGGGGCAGCGTCACAGCTGATCAGCAACTTGTTTTCACCACATGAGAAACGCATTAAGTGTCAAAAATATGTAACTTTCTCCAGCAGATGTGACATGTGCAGCTAGCTGAAAATCAGAAAAACGTGCCTTCCTCCGCTTCTAACACATGAGGGATTTCACAGGGACTTCAGTAGAGAAGTTCCTGACTTCACTCCCCTGTTTACTGCTGGAAGACTCCTTTCACCCCTTATGCTGGGCATACACGGCTCGATTTTGCCGCTCGATCAATTCCCCGCTAGAGATGGCTCAAACCTCCGATTTTCGGTTTGTGAACCTCGAACGCAAACTTACGCAAAAAGTACGGTTCGCGCGAACTTTGCAAACCGCAATAGGACTTCAATAGGGAGGCGAACTTTGAAAATTGCAAACATTTATGCTGGCCACAAAACTGATGGAAAAGATGTTTCAAGGGGTCTAACACCTGGAGGGGGGCATGGATGAGTGGGATAGACTCCAAAAGTCCCGGGGAAAAATCTGAATTTGACGCAAAGCAGCGTTTTAAGGGCAGAAATCACATTGAATGCTAAATTGCAGGTCTAAAGTGCTTTGTAACATCTTGCATGTGTATACATCAATCAGGGAGTGTAATTAGAGTTCTGCTTCACACTGACGCACCAAACTCATTGTGTAACGCACCGCAAACAGCTGTTTGCATAGTTACGGCCGCGCTGGACTGGTGCGCACCATGGCCAGAGTGCAGGCCGTAGCAGTTTTCAAGCCCATATGGTCACCAGACTGAGGTAGCTCAATGATAGAACAACAGTGACTGTACAGCTGATCAAATTTGGTCTGTCCACAATTTAAGCGCATGGGTCCGCTTTAAAGAAAAAAAAAAGTGCACCACAATGCACTGAAACCCGTTATAAAACGTACATCAACACTTAAGTTTCTGAATGCACCCAATGTGAACGAGGCCTAATACTGCACTGCCTGCATGTAAAAACTCGAGAGGAAAAAAAAAAAAAAAAAAGGGGTGACAAGCCTCTGTCACACAGACCCATTATGGTGAAACAGGATTCTTAGTTATGTCGCTTGTTTCAGAAGATGTGGGGAAGGGATGATGTGGCAACTCTGCTAGTATAAAAAGGAATGTTTGATTTTTTTATCTTTAAATATACTACACACATAAGAGTGGTCACTAATTTTACCAGGGCTGTGGAGTCGGTACAAAAATCTTCCAACTCCAACTCCTCAGTTTATGAAACCACAACTCCGACTCCGGGTACCCAAAATTGCTCAGACTCCTCGACTCCGACTCCTTAGTCTAATACTTACCAGGGCTGTGGATGTCGTACAAAAATCATCCGACTTCGACTCCAGTTTATGAAACCACAACTCCAAATCCGACTCCGGGTGCCCAAAATTGCCCCAACTCCGAAACTCCGACAACACAGTCCTGAATTTTACATTACTCATGTGTCTCAACATTTAAAAAGGAAAACCACAAAAAGAAAAAGAAAAAATTGAGGGTAGCTCTCAATGTCAGGAAGTTACTGCAAAAGTAAATTTACAATTCTGGGTTATTTAATGGAAGGTTAAAAATGATGCTGGTCACATTTTGTTAAATCTCAACTTACATATACGGATTCCCCGCTGACTAGAACACCATTTGAACACATTTGTGCCTCTGACCCGCTCTCCCCTGGTGCCGTTTCTTCTATATACAAGGCACTATCTCACGCACAATCTAAGCACAAACCCAAATATGTGGTTGACTGGGAGAAAGATTTAAATAGCTCGATAGATCCTGAAGATCTCTCAGATATCTGGACCAATATTCCCTAAATCTCTATTAACGCTGACTTAATTGAGGTTAATTATAAGCTACTCTTTCGATGGTACTTGGTTCCCTCCCGATTAGCTAAATTTAATAGGGCTACGTCCCCGAACTGCTTCAGGGGTTGTAGTGTCCCTGGCACTCGACCATATTTGGTGGAAATGCACAAAAGTCCGTCGGCTCTGGCTAAGAGTGTGTACTTGGGCCTCCTCTTTGGTTAACCAACCAATACCTAGGAATCCTACTCATACCGTATTGGGCCTCCCATACCCAAACCTTATTAATCACAAAATGTCCTAGTAAATTATATTTTTACTGCAACCAAGCTAATGATCGCTGAAGCATGGAACACTAGTCCCCTATCCTTTGACCTGGTGAAGCCACATCCTTTTTTTTTTAAAAATTACGTGCCCGACTAGAAGATAATATGACTAAATTCAATAAAATCTGGTCTTCCTTCATGGAATATCTTTTGGGTGCTGACTGTAGTGCTAGGATCGGCAATCTCTAATGCTCCTGAGCAGCTCTAACCCTCACCGTCTTGGCTGGTTTGGCATTGCTTGTTCTCCTCGTCCCAACAACCTTACTTCCCTCCCTACACTCGCCTCTTTCCTCTTTTTTCTCGCTACTTTCCTAGTTTGTTGCTAGATGGGCTCTTCTGACACCCACTCCTACCTCCACTGGGAGACCGGTAACATTAGCTAAGCACTAAATCTGAGCGAAATAGGCTCTTGCTCAGCCAAACTTTTGGTTCCATGTGCGAGCGAGAGATATTTTGCCATAATTATATTTCCTATAGCTACTCGCTTTATGTTACAAAACTGGTTATGCCCTAAGTGATCGTTGTCCCTTGGTTACCCCATGTGTGCCTGTCTATGACACCCTTATATCTTGAACACTTCTGCTTTCTCTACCTCCTACAATTGTTATTAGAGTTAAATCTTGTGCATGACTATAAAATGTGTTGTAACCTGTTAATATGTTTATACCTATACAGTCTGTACAGATATGTTAACCTTTTACCTTAAAAAATACAATAAAAAAGATTGAAACAAAAAAATGATGCTGGTATATTACCACCCTGACAGGCATTTATACATTGAGTCATAGTCAATGTACAGGGATGAGCTAAGTAAGGATGGGCGGGGAAGGGAACAGACGGACCAGGAAGCTCTCCACAATTGTGCTCGGCTTACTAAACCATAATCAGTCTACCCCTAACAGCCCTGATGAGGGCCGATTCACATGTGCGCTTCAGCATGTTGTGTTTAAGCCAATGCTAAACAATTCTCTGCAAATGAGCAGACGATGAAACGAGATGGGATCAAGCACGGCATTTGCACCGCAAGTAAATGAGCATACCTATGGCTGTCAATTTATTTGAATGGCCAGCGCTGTGATTGCTATTTAAACGCCAGTTCAGAGACAGTTGGAACTGACCAATAGACAAGAGGAACAAAACAAAAAAAAAACAAAAAAAAAGTTTTATTCATCCAATCAAAGCTGCCATGAAGTACATTTGATGGGCTCCATTGACAGCTGCATATAATATGCACATTAGCATCTCATTGACCTTTTCTGGGCACTGCTACAAAGTTGCTGGCGTGAACAGTGACAATGTAACCATCTGGTGTCATTTTGCACACTTTGTATTTAGTTGCTTCTGTCTGAGTCTTCCTGCAGACTCTGCTGTTTGAGGGCCATCAAGTATCGGCTGGTTCAGACCGTCTATGGGACAGCTCATTTAGCTGATGCTAAACACCTTCTGCTTCCGAGCGGGACAGCAGTCGGCGTTGGTTCCCGGTGTTAGATTGTGAAATCGCATTTTGAGACTCAAGCAAACACAACCGACGCCGGACACTTCAAGTAGCATCCAAGACACAAAAAGCTATCACTGTCGTTTAAAAAAAAAAAAAAGCAAAAAAAAAAAAAAACTCCCAATCATTTGAATGGGACAGCATTTGATCACTTTAAAAACAACGCTTTACTCGCATGCCGAAAAGGCCCCATTTAAAAATACATCTGAGGTGAAATAAACTGATGAGAAAAACAATTGTATCTACCCGCCTTCTCCTAAAAAAATTTTTTTAGATGCACTTTAGAAAGTGCATTGTCTCAGCATGACAAATATTGCCCAGAGGGGAACAGAGGTGTGGGAGGGGAAAACAGGAGGGAAAAGAGGCTTCAGCCAATCAGGCTGCATTAGTTAAAGGGACTCCGAGCAGTGCAGAAACTATGGAAAGATGCATATCATTTTAAAGCTCTCTTTCTCCTCTTTCCAATGATATATAAACTGCCGCCCAACTCCTTTTAGTTTTCGCTATTTTCGCGATTGAAATTGCCGCGGCCGCGATTTCAATCACGAAAATAGAGAAAACTAAAAGGCGTAGGGCGACGATTTAGGTGTCGCCAGAAAGAGGAGAAAGAGAGCTTTGAAATGATATCCATCTTTCCATAGTTACATTGTATTACACAGGGCGACTTTTTCCTAAAGTCAGCAGCTCCATTCTGCTGAATGGAGCTGCTGACACTGGGGAAAGTGTCGTCCTGTGTAATACAAGTAACTATGGAAAGATGGATATCATTTTAAAGCTCTCTTTCTCCTCTTTCTGGCGACACCTAAATCGTCGCCCTACGCTTTTTAGTTTTCTTTATTTTCGCGATTGAAATCACGGCCACGGCAATTTCAATCGCGAAAATAGTGAAAACTAAAAGGCGTAGGGCGGCGGTTTATATATCATTGGAAAGAGGAGAAAGAGAGCTTTAAAATGATATGCATCTTTCCATAGTTTCTGCACTGCTCGGAGTCCCTTTAAGTCTGAGGGGAAGTAGAGAAGCAAAAAAGGACGACCCAGCATGCCCTGCAACTTCCTTTTTGTGTAACAAATTGTGTGTATCAAATAAGAGTCAGGTAAACTGGGGAATGATCATATATCAACAAGAAAAGTAATAGCGATTTTAACTTTTGGATTGCCTGGTTAGCATCCTTATTACTTGTTTACCAGATAAAAATAAAGAATTGATTTTTATTTTATGCCCGACAGTTACAGTAAGATTGTACTAACAGTACAATTTTCAATAAAGAATCAACCAATCACATAAGTGCGATCAGAAATAAAATTTGGTAATACATCGATTATTTCACCATCAACAAACCAGTCTGTACTTCTTATCCATCACAACCATTAAAAAAAACAAAACATTTTTTCCAATTGATTAAATAGTTTAACGATCACCACTAGAACATAAAGGTTGTTTCTGCAAATATGATCACATTTATCCAACTGCTCAGGCAAATCTTTGCTGTAAATAGTATCCATTAGGCACCTATAACCTCTAAATCCTGGTACACATTTACAAGTTTGATTGGCCAATTTTACCACCTCCATGTTGTATGAGGGCCAACAGATTGAATACCGTGAGATTTTGTAGGTAAATTCTCCCACTACATGGAAATGGTAAGATTGGCCAATCAAAATTGAATGTGTGTACCAGGCTTTAACCTATAAATTAGCAGTGCCTGTATTCAGCTCTCATCTCCACTGAAAACCAGATTCCTACTTGCCGGAGTCACACGTTACTTCACTGTTATTTGTTTATAGTACTAGCAGCTGTGTTTGATCCCCAGCTTGATAAGTTTGCCAAATCCAGTAACTGACCTCACTATCCCGGTACTTTATGTAATGATGATCAAGTCTTTATACAGAAAGCAGAAAAACAGTTTCACAATAAATGAGGAGACACGAGAAAACTACCATCAACAGGAAGGACAAAATATCAGAAGCACACGCAATTTTGGGGGGAGGGGGGGGGGGGTACGCTGTGAGTCTAATAGTACCGAAAACAACCTGCTATATCCACACCACCTCAATATCCATAATTCCCTAACAGACATTATAGAATGGTTTAAAACAGTGACCAAGCATTGAACTTCATCCCAATCAGTGGCCGATACCCCCCTCCCCATGAGAAACCTTTTCCTTTTCACAAAGGAATCATCAGGGGGCTCTGTATGGCTGATAATGGGGTGAAACCCCTCCCACAGTGTGATGTCAGGACCACTCCTGACAGTTTCCTGTCAGTAAACCTCATTGCATTGTGGGAAGGAACAGCCGTTTACAGCTGGGTCCAACTGCCAAAAAAGCAAGCAGCAGCTCCTTCTACTGGCATCACCTGCCAGCATTAAAACTGTCACCACATGATAAGTGTCAAAATGTAAATCAGGGAGAGGAAAGATTTTAGAATGGGAAAACACTGACTAAATCATTTATACATAATTATTGTAAATATGAAACATTTTAATTACATTATTTTCACTGGAGTTCCTCTAAGGCAGTTAAACAAAAAAAAAAAAAAAAACCACGAACAACTACACCTCCTATACCTTGTCCTACTGATAGACGGTAACAGTAAATAGACTCTTGACATAGGCAGAAGAACCTGTTTCAAGAATAGGACTGTGGAGTCGGGACAAAAAAAAATAAAAATTCATCCAACTGACTTCTCAGTTTATGAAAACACTGACTCCAACTCCAGGTACCCAACATTTCTCAGACTCCTTGACTTAGACTACACAGCCCTGTTCAAAAGCTTAAACTTGTGGATGTGTGAACCCCGACAACTTCACCTTCCTGCTGTAAAGGTGAGGGAAGTAGTGATGGGTCGTTCGCAAACGAGCTGGCTCTTTGTTGCGAACGAAAAGAGCCGGTTCTCGGTTTTGATAGAGCCGATGCCTCAGCCGCCCCACACAGTTCTGATTTGCTGTGTAATAAAGGGCGCTGAGGCATGCTGGGAGATGTAGTCCTCTTGCAGCTTGTAGCAGTGTATGGGGCGGAGCAGAGCAGTAGCAGGAGGGATTGCCCCAGTCAGAGAAGCAGTCTTGAGTTGTCATGGAGATGGGGCGGGGCTTTTAGTCCAATTCTGAGTGGCGTCTAGTGATATTTAATGAAGAGCTGATTGAGAGCCGTAAGAGCCGGCTCTTTAATGGGAGCAGATTCAGAAGAGCCGATTCTCCGAGAAGAGCTGGAATTCCCATCACTAGAGGGAAGGTGTCTTCAGACCAGATAGTGCCTAACAGGAAGAGGAGTGTCTCAGACTGCTACTTATTGGGGGGGGGGGGGGGGTCCAGCTCAAATCCACCATTCTACATGTATATTAAAGATTTTTACTATTCACCCTTCAGTCACGAGTGGTGCAACAGTAAAAAAAACCTAGAAAATACCCAAACACAGCACCAGTTAAAGTAGACCCAAATCAACAATTGACCATGCCTTGCATAGCAATTGACATTAGGTTTTATTATGGAATCCGGATTCCTCTCCCCCCCCCCCCCCCATTAATTGCAGATGACGTTATTCTAATTCGCAGGCCTTGCATTCACTTGTACATTGCGGTTGACACAAAACGCGTTAAGACATCCCTGCTTACAAAGCTGCCTGGGTGCCTAAGAATCCAGCCTTGCATCATGGTGGGATCTAAATCCCACCCCGTTCACACTACCAAACGCAGATTGCCGTGCGATCGGAACACAATGCGTACGAACGCACCCCATCTACATTTGCATGCGTTGCGTGGCTGGTTCCCATTCACTGTAGTTAATGGTACAGCCATGAGTTTGTGCAAAAAAATGCATGCAGCATGTGTTCGCGGACCGCACTGGTCCACAACACATGCAGTGTGAACATCAGACAGTGCAGTCTATGCACTTCTGATGTCATGCATGTCTGCCTCCCGCACACGTTGCCGAAATCCGGACGGCAACACGTGCAGTGTGAACGGGGCCTAAACAGGTGGGGAAGCCCGATGGGTTTCAACAACTCTCCCCTCCACATTACCAGCTTCAAACCTCTGCACTGAGGGAGAGAATGGAGTATGATGCCAGCAGGCAGAATGCCCATCTGTACAGACCAAGGATATGCAAGTAATTTGGTACATCACCAGGTCAACTTCAAGTACCTTATTTCATGCGCCCCCCCCAAAAAAAAAGTTACTTACCTCAGTAGGGGGAAGTCTCTGGATGGTCCAGAAGCTTCTATCTCCCAACGCCCCTCCTGTGCTGCACTGCGACCCTCTAAATCTTGGACATTAATGTTGAAGATTGCTTGCAGCCATGCTCCCCTCCATGCACAAGCGCAGCCGCACTGTGCAGATGCAAAGTGGCCTGCGCAGTAATATGGAGCCACTTGTGCAAGGCTTTTTACCTGTGCCACTCTGCAGGTGTGTGCCGTACTTTAAACCTAAGAAATGCCACCACACTTGTACACAGAGGGGAGTGTGGCTGTGAACAGGAGGAGAGTCTTGGCTGGCAGTGGAGGGGTCATGCTCCCGAGGCTTCACACTGACTTGAAGGGGAACTTCAGCCTAAACAAACATACTGTCATTAAGTTACATTAGTTATGTTAATTAAAATACAGGTAATATAATCTCTTACCCACCATGTTTTAAAAGAACAGGCAAATGTTTGTGATTTCATGGGGGAAGCCATCTTTTTGGTTGAAAGGAGGTGACAGGGAGCATGAGACAGTTCCAACTGTCTTGTGTCCTGATCATCCCTCCCAGTTGCGCACGCTAGGCTTCAAATCTTAAATTAAAAAAAAATTGCACCAAAACAGCAGAAGAACATTAGAAATCCCATCATGCTTTGCACAGCATCAGGGGAAAAATGCCCGGGCAGTTTTCTTCTGTGCAGCTAAAAATGAGGCTTGGGTAAGAAAAACAAAGTTCTGATGCCGTGACATGCCAAGCCTTTTCAGTCCTGCTGAGTAGAGTTTCAGTCTAGAGGTTCACTTTAAAGGGTACCTGAGGTGAGAGGGATATGGAGGGTGCCATATTTATTTTCTTTTGAACAATACCAGTTGCCTGGCAGTCCTCCTGATCCTGTGTCTCTAATACTTTTAGTCACAGACCCTGAACAAGCATCTGCCGATCAGAGTCAGCTGACTAGGGTTTAACTGGATTAAGCCATATGCTTGAACCAGGGTTTTGACTCAGAGGCCTGGTGCACACCAAAAACCGCTAGCAGATTTTGAAACGCTTTTTCTTCTTTTTCTGCAGCGTTTCAGCTAGCATTTTGCGGTTTTGTGAAGCGTTTTTGGTGTAGTAGATTTAATGTATTGTTACAGTAAAGCTGTTACTGAACAGCTACTGTAACAAAAACCGCCTGGCAAACCGCTCTGAAGTGCCATTTTTCAGAGCGGTTTGCGTTTTTCCTATACTTAACATTGAGGCAGAAACGCATCCGCAATCCAAAATCTGCAGCAGCCCAGGAGTATGCGTTGCTGCAAAACGCCTCCCGCTCTGGTGTGCACCAGCCCATTGAAATACATTACCCTAGCGGATCCACACCCGCAAGCGGATCGCAAACCGCAGCAGAACCGCTCTGGTGTGCACTAGGCCAGACACTACTTATGCCAGAAAATCAACAGGGCTGCCAGGCAACGGGCCTTGTTCACAAAAAAATAAATATGACAGCCTCCATATGCCTCTCACCTCGGGTTCCCATTAAGTAGGTAACTTTCTTTTTAAAGAGACTCTGAAGCGAGAATAAATCTTGCTTCAGTGCTCATGGTTAGCAGGGGCACGTGTGCCCCTGCTAAACCGCCGCTATAGCACCGCTAAACGGGGGTCCTTTCACCCCCAAACCCCCCACTGCGACACTTGGTCGCAGACTTGGTCGTTCCTGGAGGCAGGGCTAACGGCTGCAGCCCTGCCTCCAGTCGTCTGTCAGCGGCGCATCGCCGCCTCTCCCCCGCCCCTCTCAGTGAAGGAAGGCTGAGAGGGGCGGGGGAGAGGCGGAGATACACGCTGACAGATGCGCGTGGGGCAGGGCTGAGGCGGTTAGCCCTGCCTCAACCAGGAAGCGCTCCCCCGCATTACGGAGGGGATTTGGGGGATCAGGGACCCCCGTTAAGCCGCGGGATAGCGGCGGTTTAGCAGGGGCACACGTGCCCCTGCTATCTATGAGGTCTGAAGCGAGATTTATTCTCGCTTCAGACTCTCTTTAAGCCTCTCAGGTTTACTTTAAAGAGTCTGAAGCGTCCAAAAATTAGCCTTTTCTTATCCAGTCTGGTTAAGCATTAATGGGCTAGCTGAAACACCGCTATCCTGCAGCAAAACACTGTTTTATTCACCCCGAAATGCCCAGGGCAAATTGCGGGGCTTCTTCCTGTTGGAGGCAGAGCTTTGAGCTGCAGCTCTGCCTCCAGCTGCGTCCATCTCCAGACAATCTCCACCTCCTCTGAGTCTTTCATTGAGAGGGGCGGGGGAGAGGCGGAGATCCGCAGGAGATTGACATGCCTGGAGGCCAAGCTGCAGCTCAAAGCTCTGCCTCCCCGGGCAGAAAAATCCACAACCAGAAAAGTTGTGGATTTTTGCCCCGGTATTTGGGGTGAATAAAGCCTTGTTTTGCAGCAGGATAGCAGCGTTTCAGCTAGCCCCTTAATGCTTAAGACAGGATAATTTTTTTTTTTTTTTTTAAAGTTTAATTTTAGGAGGCTTCAGAGTCTCTTTAAGCCCAATTGAGCAGGGTCATTTCATTCTCCATTTGTACTTGTGTGTATCTACACACTACCATTTATTGCCAAGTTTGTAACCATTCTTTTTTACACTTCAGTTTTGTAGACAATATAAATTCTAAAGCTGCAACTTTGAAGGAAGGGACTCCTCTCATACAGGAGCGACAGTGCCCTGTGCAACAAACTTTTTGAAGGACAACTGAAGTGAGAAAAATATGGAGGCTGCCGTATTTCCATTTAAATAATACCAGTTGCCTGGCTGCCCTGCTGATCTATTTGGCTGCAGTAGTATCTGAATAACACCAGAAACAAGCATGCAGCCAATTTTGTCATATCTCACAATAATGTCAGAAACACCTGATCTGCTGCATGCTTGGTCAGGGTCTATGGCTAAATGTATTAGAGGCAGATGATCAGGAGGCCAGCTAGGCAACTGGGAACCAGAGACTAAGCATATTAAAAATAGGAAAAAAGATTTCATACATACCTGGGGCTTCCTCCAGCCCCATAAGCCTGGATCGCTCCCACGCCACCATCCTCCGCTGCCTCTATCGCCGGTACCGGGTCCCGTCACTTCCGCCGGACGCGAACAGCCTTCCGCATGCACAGGGGCTCCCTCCGGCTCTGTACGCATGCACAGTACGCGCTTGCGTCGACTGGCCGAAAAGACGGGACCCGGTACCAGCGGACAGAGGCAGCAAAGGACGGTGGCGTGGGAGCGATCCAGGCTGATGGGGCTGGAGGAAGCCCCGGGTATGTATAAAACTGGTACATAGTTAGTCTCTGGATCTCTTTAAAAGGAAATAAATAAATATGGCAGCCACTATAGACCTCTCACTTCAGTTGTCCTTTAAAAGGGAACCTTAACCTCCTGGCGGTCTATTAAAAACCGCCAGGGGGCAGCGCAGCAGTTTTTTTTTTTATTTCATGTAGCGAGCCTAGGGCGCGGCAGGTAGCGGCCGCGATCGGTGTGCACACGCAGCTAGCAAAGTGCTAGCTGCGTGTAGCAAAAAAAAAAAAAAAAAAATGCAAATCGGCCCAGCAGGGCCTGAGAAATCCTCCTGTGCAGCTTACCCCGAACTACGGGGTTACAGCCAGGAGGGTTAACAGAGGGATATGGATGTTTCCTTTTAAACAATACCAGTTGCCTGGCAGTCCTGCTGATCTCATTGGCTGCAGTAGTGTCTGAATCACACCTGAAACAAGCATGCAGATAATCCAGTCTGAGGCCCGGTGCACACCAAAACCCGCTAGCAGATCCGCAAAATGCTAGCAGATTTTGAAACGCTTTTTGTTATTTTTCTGTAGCGTTTCAGCTACCATTTTGCGGTTTTGTGAAGCGTTTTTGGTGTAGTAGATTTCAGATATTGTTACAGTAAAGCTGTTATTGAACAGCTTCTGTAACAAAAACGCCTCCAAAACCGCTCTGAACTGCCATTTTTCAGAGCGGTTTGCAATTTTCCTATACATAACATTGAGGCAGAAACGCATCCACAATCCAAAAAATGCCTCACCCCGGGAGTATGCGTTTCTGCAAAACGCCTCCCGCTCTGGTGTGCACCAGCCCATTGAGATACATTGACCAAGCGTATCCGCAGCCGCGAGCGGCTGCAGAAACGTTGAAAGAGCCGCTCGGTGTGCACCAACCCTGACTTCAGTCAGAGCACCTGATCTGCATGCTTGTTGAGGGGCTGTGGCTAAAAGTATTAAGGTCCGTACACACGCCGGACTTTAGGCAACGACGGGTCCGTCGTTGCCTCCCGCTGGGTGGGCGTGCCAGCGACAGTCCGGCGTGTGTACGCTCTGTCGTCAGACTGATACGGCTGTTTCTGAGCGATCCGCCCGGCGGATCGCTCAGAAACAGCCGTATCAGTCTGACGACAGAGCGTACACACGCCGGACTGTCGCTGGCACGCCCACCCAGCGGGAGGCAACGACGGACTCGTTGTTGCCTAAAGTCCGGCGTGTGTACGCTGCTTTAGAGACACAGGATCAGCAGCAGAGTCGGGCAACTGGTATTCTTTTTAAAAGGAAAAATCCATATCAGTTTAGGTTCCCTTTAAGATTTTGACAAAAAAAAAAAAAAAAAAAATCTATGTACTGTTTGAAAGTTTCCTAGCTCATGTCCAGGACATAACCTCTGCTGACCTGTTTATCATAAGCATCCACTCTGTACTGTCTACAAGTCCTGCATGAGTCAGTGTAATAATTGTGTTGTCTCTTCATGTATGATTCACTTGCAGAGTGTGTGAATGAGTGTGTCAATGCGTGTGTCTGCGTGTCTGCCTTTGTTTATGTGGCAGGAGATCTTTCTGCATGTGGGGGAAGAGGAGGGGAAAGCTGTCTATGGGCTGAGACACACCAGAAAAGCTCCCCAAACGCTAGAGGTTTCAAAAGCTCTTCCCAATGTAATGCAATGTTTTTTTTGTTTTTTTTACAAAACCTCATTGCTCCAGTGTGCATGGACACATAGGATAACATTAGCAGGAGGTTTCAAAAACTCAGAAAAACTCCTCTGGTGCATGTGCACCAGGCCTATGTGTCACTCTGGTGCAAGTGAGGCGCTGTGCAGGAGACTGACAAGCCAAGCGCTCTGTGGAGGGACCAAACATAGTAAAAAATTGATGAAAACAAGTGCAACTCCAAACAATACTTTGGGGGGAGTGTGTTTGCCCTGTTCCCACTGGCTATTGCAGAGCGCACAGGGAAAACGCAAGCTTGTGTAATTTCTGTGTTTGCTCTTCCAAAGCTAGAGAAATACTGCAGGAATGATGCCTCTACCTGGACAATTTGATCATTTTCAATTGCAGGATTCATCAATTGGGAAGTAAAATATTACCTTGTGTGTACCAGTAAATTAGGGACCCAAGACTGAATGGTTTTTTGTTGGGAAGGAAAAAAATAAATATATATGATGGAAAAAACCCTGATCTATGAAAATGTTGCATCCCTCTGATGTGCAGAGAGGTCAAAGAACCAATTTAGTAACTGCTTCCTAACTAAACCAATAAGGCCCCACTGGGCAGAGCCTGCCTCATTAGACAGACTGTGGGAGCTGACCTTCTAACACCACAGGAATGCCATGTGACATGCAATATGGGCTCTCTGCACTCCCACCTGAGCACCAGCTATACTAATGTAATGGATGGATGTAAGTGGCTAGATAGTGTACTGGTTAAAGTGAACCTGAGATGGGCAGGAAAGAAAAAAAAAATTTTTTTTTTTTTTATCTGAGGGCAAACGTAACTTGGGTGTGGGTGGGGGGACACTTGTACACTGCCCCACTGAGCGCTAGCAAGTGCTTATCCGATGACAGGAGCAGCTGACAGGTGGTGAATTCACTGCTTTCAGCTGCTTGTGGGAAAAAAAGGCATAAACTAAAAATGTAAAGTAAACTTTAACAAAGAATCCCATTCGCTAATCAGCTATTCCTAGCTGAGAAGTGAAGCTGTGGCTGAGAAGAGAACACTGCTCGTTTCCTCCACCTACTCAGCATCTCCCCACTCTGACATACCTCATCATGCAGAGCCATAGGCTGAGCTCGGCTACACACAGAAAATATTCATACTTTGTGAAATATCTCAGAGGTCTGTGAAGTGGGAGAAATATTTTTGTGAATGCACTCACGATTCATTTACCCCTAGGCAACATATAGTTCAGACCTTCGCCTAGCACCATAGTGACCCATCCGCTTGGACGTTTAGCTGCCCCCTCCCACAAGTGATGGTTGATGAGATGCAGTCGATTCCACCTTACATTTAAATTGTATGAAACTTGGTCAATCAACTGCACTTCCTTCCGGTTTGAACTGACATTCGTATAACAGTTACACAGCCATCAAATGTGCAGCAAGAATGTTTTGTGCTTTGAGAAGCAGCTATTTTTTCTGATCGTTATAGCCACAAAACAACAAGAGAAAATAAAATACAACACTTGTGAGTTTCCACGTAGGGGAGCAACTACCCGACAGACTCCTCCAAGCAAGACTGTCGGCCCCTTTCCATACACTCACCCCCCCTTCCCACATGAATGGCTAGTCCCATACACACCCATGCAGGTTAAGTGTAGCAGAGCAGTGCATAATTCCCTGCTCCGGCACTGTATGGGGGTGTCCTCATCCTCCTGGCAGCCACTCGCTCTGCGATGCATGCTTGTCCCCCGATCACATGACAAGCACCAGGAGTCGGCAGTATGGCCTAGTGCACACCAGAGCGGTTCGGCTGCGTTTTGCGATCCGCTTGCGGCTGCGGATACGCTTGGGTAATGTATTTCAATGGGCTGGTGCACACCAGAGCGGGAGGCGTTTTGCAGAAACGCATACTCTCGGGCTGCTGCAGATTTTGGATTGCGGAGGCGTTTCTGCCTCAATGTTAAGTATAGGAAAAAAACGCAAACCGCTCTGAAAAACGGCAGTTCAGAGCGGTTTGACAGGCTTTTTTGTTACAGTAGCTGTTCAGTAACAGCTTTACTGTAACAATACATGAAATCTACTACACTAAAACCGCTTCACAAAACCGCAAAATGCTAGCTGAAACGCTACAGAAAAATAAGAAAAAGCGTTTCAAAATCTGCTAGCATTTTGCGGATCTGCTAGCGGTTTTTGGTGTGCACCAGGCCTATGTCAGTATTGAACTTGCAGCTGACAGGAAGATGATAAGATCTGATGCAGCGCTGGAGCAAGTAAAAATACATGCAAGATAGGAGGCAGGAGGAGAGGGCTCCAACAGGGGTTTTTGTTGCGCCACTGATTACACACAATTCTTTCCTACCTCCGGATAGATGGGGGTGCTGATTAAACACTGATAAAAGCTGCCTGTGTGCATTATGGGCTATGTTCCCAGAGGTAAGTGACACTTAAAGTGGCTCCGAGAAACTTTTACTCATTGCATAATTGTGTTCCTTTCATATATTATAGGGCATTCCTCAAGCCAAATACTTTTTTTGTTCTGTTTTATACTCTAATTGCCTATGAACTAAACAAGCCTTGCCCACAGCTCCTTTTGTGCCTTGGCACTGTAGCAAGGGCTTATGGGAGCTCAGTCTCAGGAGGAGGAGGTTACTAGCCAGAGATTTCAGAGGCAGAGGGGAGGAGGGAGGAGGAGGAGGAGGAGGAGAAGGGACTGAATTTACACACAGGCAAGCTGATAGCATCTCAGCCCTCAGCCTGTGACAAACAGAACATGGCTGCCTTCATTGTATCACAGGAATAAATAATCAAACTTTTGAAGCTAGATATGCTGTGTAAACTTCAGATAAGATCTATAGACTAGTTACTTGTTATAGTTAGTTTTTCATCTCAGATCCGCTTTAAGCCAGGAATATTAAAAAATAAAAATTAACTTTCCTGGGGCTTCTACCAGCCCCGTGCAGCCATCCCGTGCCCTTGCAGTCACTCACCGAGCCTCCAGTCCCCCACCGCCAGCTAGTTTTGTTTTCTCATACTACATGGAAGTAGTAAAATTGGAAGTGTGTGTACCAGGCTTTAGTCTCACGAGTGTCAGCAACTGACATCCTCACCACTGCAATAGCAGGGTACCTCCATGCTACTGCACAGGCCATCAAGTCCACCTGCGCAGTGCAGCCATGCTCATTCATGGACGGAAGCTACGAAGAAGAGGGCCCTGGAGACCAGCGGCGGGCTCAGGAGGGTAGAGAAGCCTCTGGGCTCAGGGACTTCCTTCGACTAAAGGTAATGTATTTTTAAATCACAGGTTTGGTCAACTTCAAACATATCTGTGGTCAACTGCCAATCAGCCAGGAATGCCAACTCATCATACACATATTCACTATGACTCCTCCCTTGGATCATTTGTTTTTGAGAAAGCTTCTGTCACATTATTTGAGTTTACACACATGGAAACAGCGTTACACGTACTATCAAATTGTTTTCATTGGCACGTCCAGTGAACAGCTGATCAAACTCTGTTGTAAGCAGTTTCCTATCAGCCTGCACTAGAAATCATATCCAAATCTTGTACAATTAATGCAGCTAATGGCTCCTGCAGCATGATGGGGATTTCTGTCCAGTCTATAACTACACCTTCTGGGCTTGCAAAGAAATGTTATTTCAGCTGCAGCCAGTTCATAGCCATCAGCAAATAGTTACAAAAAGACTTTTGGAACGAGATACATTTGTAACAATTTTCACTTTTAACTTGGAATCCCAGGAGAAGCTCCCCTCCATGTAGATTTGGATAGCATGGGTTAAAATCTCAGTCAGGTTTTTATAGCCATTTGCATCCCTGCTGAAGAGATTCTCTTAGGGACTATTCAAAATGCGATGCAAACGCCACAGATACGGACACAGTGCAGAAAGCGCATTCGCTCAGGACGCACTGACCACGTACACATTCCATCCACTGTGTTTGTGTTGCCACCTGTCCGCTGGTACTTCCACCACTTCTCCTGGAGACCAGGAAACAGAGGGCTTCCTGCCAGCTTGTAAAAACCAAAAAAACACAAAACAAAAACAAAATGTGAATCCTACCTAGCAAAATGGAGGATTCTCATTGGTCCACCATGAACCAATGAGAATTTTTTTCTGTTGCGGACAAGTAAGCGGTCTGCATGCAATGACCAGCTTATTGGAAGCTGACAATGTCCATTCCCATAATCTTCCACTGTGTCCCACTTTCAGCATTTATGGCACGCTCACATTACTAACATAGGATGCATTTACCATTCGATTTTGTGTTTATAAGGCCCCGTTCACACTTGCGTTTTGCCTTGCAAACGGACCGGATCCTGATCGGATCAGGACCTGATCGGAACCGTACGGTTCCGATCAGGATCCGATCAGGATCCGGTCCGTTTGCATCAGGCATGCATCAGGCTGCCATCAGGATCCGTGGGCAAAAAAATAGCGAAATTAAATAAAAAAATGTTGGGGGTCAGCAGAAGGTGCACCTGTAGAATCAGGTTCCTCCGCTGTAGGCCTCACCTCCACCTCCGACATTCTGCCAAAACAGCTCCAGCACGTCTGTCACTGCTGCTCCACTCCAGACATGCTTGGCCGATGTGTCCCCATCCGAAATGGCCGCTTGGATACGCATAGGAAGTGGGGTAGAACGTCAGGTTTTTGTAGGCAGTGTGTTCTGTGCCTTCCGTTTCCCATTGGTTTCTGTGTTCCTGATGGTGCTGTCAGGCTCCGGTCAGGATGCGTGGGCCGGAGATCCGGACCCAAAAAATAGCGCATGTTGGAAAAGAGTCAGGAGTCCGGATCCGATCCGGCTCCGGTACGTACGGAATGGACGCGTGTGAACGTCCGCATAGACATTACATTGCTATGCGGAACGTACGTTCCGTTTGTACAGTATGCGGTCCGGATCCGATCCGGAAAATACTGATAGCGAACGCTAATGTGAACCGGGCCTTAAGTGTTGTACTAAACACGGCATTTTATAACTCAAGGTGAACAGGCCATTTTTCATCTTCAGGCCTTGTTCACATTGCGTTCGGCTCGCGTGTCTGTCCATGGTGCGCTTTTTTTTCCGCGTTCTTTTTAAAGCGTTTTCCGGAGATTTTCTGCGCGTTCGCTTGGTTTTGTGGGCATTTTTGTAAGCGCTTTTGGAAACCGCTTCAGTCTTTTGATCCGGAAAAAAAAAAAAAAATCCAGAATACAATGTATTTTTTTTTCTTTTAAACCGCCCACGCAATCGCTTGCCAAAGCGATTGTGAGCGTTTTGCGGTTTTTCCTATACCTCCCATTGTGGCAAATCGACTAAAAAATGGCCCAAGCACCGCTTTTCAAAGCGGATCGCAAACAAAGAGCTCTGATATGAACTCTATGAGAATAATTGCACAAGCGCTTTCAGGGCTATTTTGAAAATCACCCACACTTAAAATTTTCCAAAAACACCTATAATGTGAACAAGGTTTCACAGGTTCTAAACTGTACTCTTAGGCTGGTTTCACACCAGGACGTTGCGTTTTAGGGGACGTTATGGTCGCACAACGTGCCCCTAACGCAACGCCTGGTGCTCCCTGCTTTGGACGTCAGAGTGAGCCGCGTTGTGCAGTTCACTCTGGCGTCAGTGATGCCGTGATGCGCGCTCTTGGACGCATGCGGCATCACGTGGTCCCGCCGGCCAATCGCCGCACAGAGCGGCCGCTCCAGGAAGTAAACACTGCATGTCACTGAGTGCAGTGAATATTAATTAGCCATGTGCCTGGCCGCTCTCCGCTCCTCCCCAACGTTACTGAGCATGTGCAAACAGTCTAACGCAGCTCTGCCGCTTACAAAGTACTGCATGCAGTACGTTATATTATGGCGCAGCGTTACACTAACGCAACGTGGGCACTGTGAACAGCCCATTGATTTTTCATTGCTGTGCGGTGGGGTGCGTTACAGGCTGCTCTAACGTGCGCCTGTAACGTCCCACTGTGAAACCAGCCTTAGACCAAGTTCACGCCATGTGTGTTGTGTAATGCCCGCACTATACACAGGCATCATGCAGCGCTCACATTATTTTCATAGCATGAAGAATTGCTATGTACTGTGCTCATTATCACACAGTTTATCCACAAAGGCGCTGTAGAAAGTGGCCATGCTGTATGATTAGTGTACAGTATTTACATGCGGCACCCTGCATAGTGTGAACTCACCCTGCCCTAATTGGAGTTTTATTGAAGTCTGTGTCCCTATTTCAGGCTCATTTTTCATCTTTTATCAATGCTTGATCCGCATTTTAGTAAAAAGAAGAGACACTGGAATTTGCAGCCTTGCGGTTTTAAGTTACATCTATTGCTATAAACGCCTCTGGGATGCAGAAAAATGCAGTGAATGCATTGCTCATTAGTCTCCACATAACCCATCACAGTGACACATAGCCGGTCCTATTCTCACTAGAGTCATGTAAATGGAAGAACGTGCTCAGAGCTCCCTCTGTGGACAGGACCAGACTGCCTGTGTGGCAGCATCGTGTATCTACATCAATGTGTCTCCGGAAACTACACAGCTTTATCTGGGAAAACTCCATCACTGACTTCTGCAGAGTTCCTGGTAAACGGATTGTTCTCTGCCACCTGGCAGCGCTGCACAGCGTTGAGCCTCCTAGAGACACGTCAGGCCGCAACTAATTAACCTAATTACAGGCCCCATGGAATTGGTGACTTGTGAGCCAACTAATAAACAGCTCTACTACAAAATGGAGTAAAATGAGCATGAGGCCTCTTTTCCACGGACTGTTGAACTGTGTGCTCAGCAAGCAGTTACCAAGCAGCAGTGAGCAGATACCAGGCAGCAACAAGCAGTTATTAGGCAGCAGTGAGCAGTTGTGAGAGTTTGAGAGGCATTTCACTGCCTATCAACAGTCCGTGGAAAAGAGGCCTTAGGGGCCATTCACATTACAAACATGGACGGTCACGCATGCGGAACGCAACGCATGAGAACGCACGCCATCCGCGTTTGTATGCGTTGCGTGGCTGATCCCATCACTGAAAAGTGAATGGGACAGCCGCGCGTTTTTGCAGCATGCGTTCCCGGACCGCACTGGTCCGGAACGCATGCAGTGTGAACATCAGACAGTGCACTCTATGCACTGTCTGATGTCGTGCGTGTCGGCCTCCTGCACACGTTTCCAAAATGCAGCTGGAAAACGCGTGCAGTGTAAACGGGCCCTTACACTATACGCTGAAAAACTGATGCGTCTTAATTTTCCATAGCAGTGCATTGTGAAAAACACCTCTCAGTTAAAACATGTATAGTGTGAACTGAGCCATAGGAAAACATGGGCATTACTTTGTAAATCAGTTTTCTTTCAGTTAAAACATAGAGCAACTGATTTAGTGTAAAAGGACCCGAAGGGTCCATTCCAAATCAGTTGCTGTCAGTTATAACTGAACGGACAACTGATGTGCAGCCCAGTGTCCATGGTTCACCAAGGGTCAATTCACCTTATATGAGTCTGTTTTGCACCGCTCCACAGGGGGACTCTGACCTGGCGCCCACTTGATCTGCTGTAGCCTCTACCTGCATTGATGACTGTAGTACTTTTACTTTGTTGCCAATAAAGATCCCTAATCGCAGTGCCAGCCTTGCCTCTCCTCCTCTCCATGAAATACTTGCCATCTGCACTTAGCTTAAGCACGCTTTTTAAAGGGACCCTTACGGTCATAACATCTTTGCAGACTAGTCAAGTCTCCTGCTGCAGTACTACTGAGTGCTGGAATCTTGCATCCCTCACCTTATATGAGATTTAACCGAAAGCTTTTCACAATGCAATGCTATAGAACAACTGATAAGATAGAACGCATCAGTTTCTTAGCAGTCAGCCTTAGGCTGTGTTCACAGTGGCCGGTGCATTCCCTGTAAATGCGGGAACAGGAAAGTGGCACCGCACGTTACCCACGCATTGCATACAGTGAAGTACAAAGAAGCATATAGTCAATGAAAAGTATGCTTCACTGTCAATGCACGTGTTTTGCGGTAATGCACTGCAGTATGCCAAACGGCTTTACACGTTCCACACTGTCAACGTCGCTATAGGTGGTGCATTACAACGGGGCAAGCTTCGCTACGAAGCGGCGGATACGCCCCGCCGAAATGTGGCCTGGGACACAACAGAGCGCTTTGAGTGTTTTGGGAGCTCCGACAATCGGCGGCGGTTTCAATAACGCTTTGCTAATGTAAGTCTATGGTCTGCAGCCTACTGGACCAATTGCAATTAGGGCAAATCGCAAGACTTGCAGCATAAATACCACACCTAAATCGACAGAAAATGCACCTCAAATCTCTCCCAAAACGTTCACACAAAAGCAACTGGGATAGTGCTTTGCAATTTGCAGTCAGTTCCTGACACTCCCACCTTCAAGGACAACTGAAGCGAGAGGAATATAGAAGATGCCATGTTTTTTTTTCCTTTTAAGCAATACCAGTTGCCTGGCAGCCTTGCTGATCCTGTGCCTCTAATACTTTTAGCCACAGCCCCTGAACAAGCATGCAGCAGATCAGGTGTTTGACATTGTCAGATCTGACAAGATTAGCTGCATGCTTATTTCTGGTGCGAGTCAGCCACTACTGTAGCCAAATAGATCAGCAAGACAGCCAGGCAACTGGTATTGTTTATAAGGAAATAAATATGGCAGCCTCCATATCCCTCTCACTTCATTTGTCCTTTCACAGATAGAGGTTCCGCTGTGAAGGTGGAAGTGCCCATAGAACTGTATGGGCAGCGAGTTGGCATGCAGTTGGGATGGGACCCAGCAAGCATGCTTTGGCAGTGGATCCTAATCTGGTGATTGGCAAAGCCAGTGGATCCCGATAGGGTTGGTTCCACTAAAAGCGGTGCGATTGCAAAAAACACTGCTTGCCGCAGTTTTGTAGTGATCCCAGAGCAATCGCATCAGTGGCTACGGAAGCTAAACCGCAATCGTTTCAGGAAATCATGGCAAATCTCAGGTGCTGCCACAAAGTGCCTGCATTGGGTCCCAGCCCTAATTCTGCAGCACAGCTAATGCACTGTGCACTAGCCCATTATCTGGATCCTGATTTGTCAGTTTCTTTTGCTCTTGAGGGCTCGTTTCCACTATTGTGGTGCGGAATCGCCTGGATTCCACCGCTGATGAAATTGCATGCGGATGCGATTCTGCGTGCAGTTTTTTGCCGCGAATTCGCATAGGTGAGGGTATATGCGATTTTAACCATGTCACGGCCTGCGTGAATTTACATTGGTACCTATGCGAATTTGCGGCAAAAAACGCATGGGGAAAACGCATGCGATTTCCCTATTAAATACATTGCATGCGATTTGCATGAATTCCACTCGCAGGCGAATTCTGCGGCTCTTTTGTGCGTTTTCTCACCGCTGAAAAAAAAAACGCACCTTAACAACGCTACAGTGGAAACAGGCTCATCCACTTGTATTACATGTGCGAATCTGCATGCGTTGGACGCATGCGGATTCGCGATAGTGGAAACGAGCCCTGAATGAGCATCAACACCCCTCTAGCTGAACTGGAACTCTGCCTGGGTCTAATTAGATTTCGAAGGTTAATGATTAATTAATTAGCTGTCAAGTAATTAATCATCTCCATCCACTAATCCTTACAATGGTCAAATATGACCCCAGAAAGGGATCCACATTTTTTGCCAGCCACTAGATAATCTTCTTATAAATCCAGTCTTGGGATTGAGAATCAAAAGGTTTTCAGCACAGTAGAGCCTTTGTAATGAGGACCCAGGGTTCATGTGCAAAAAGAAATGACTAGAGTCACTCTTACTTTATGAAATGGACTGTACATAGTAATCCAATGGAACTTTTCATTTGGATGGTGGATCCTGATCGACTTTGTTAAAATGATTTGATAAATGTCTAATCAGCATTGTGGGGAAAGGCCTGAAACCCACTGAAATCAGCAAACGCAAAACGCAACCGCTAGCGTTTTGTCTGAGCGGTTTGCAAGCGGATTCATGTGCGTTTTTGGTCATGTTTTGCAACATTGTATTTTTTTGCCCAGCGGGTGCGTAGCGTTTTGCGTTTTTTCCTGATTGGTCCTGTGAATTATTTTTCATTTTGTTACAGTGTGCTGAACCGCAAAAGCGCTCAGTTTACTTTTTGCTGAGCGTTTCCGCTAGCGGTTCAATACTTTACATTGAAGCGCTAACGCTCCCAAAATGCTGCAGGTCCTGCGTTTGCGTTTCTGAGAAACGCAAACGCTCCTGTGGAAGTTGCCCCATCCATTAACATTAGCCCAGCGTTTTGGCAAACTGCTAGCGTATCGCAGTGCTGCCAAAACGCTGCCAAAAGCGCTCCTGTGGGTTCCAGCCCAAAGAGTTTTTGATCAAACTACGAAATCCATACTTTAAATAAAAAATAGAACTGTATGATTTTTTTTTTTTTAAAAAGTTGACACACACACACACACCAAGTGATACAATACTGCTGACACACAGGTGACAATAGGTGACATAATGGACAACTACAATATCTTTCACCATTTCACATGTAGGAATTTTATGTCCAATTTAAGGCCTTATTTCCACGATAAGTGGAACTGTGTGCTCAATAAGCAGTTATCAGGCAGCAGTGAGCAGTTACCAGGCAGCAGCAGGCAGTTGTGAGAGCTTGAGAGGCATTTCACTGCCTATAAACTGTCCATGGAAAAAGAGGCCTAAAAGACAACTGAAGTGAGATAAATATGGAGGCTGCCATATTGATTTCCTTTTAAAACAATACCAGTTGCCTGGCATACTGCTAATCTTCTTGGCTGCAGTAGTTTCTGAATAACACAAGAAACAAACACGCAACTAATTTTGTCAGATCTGCTGCATGCTTGTTCAGGGGCTGTGGCCAAAATTAACAGAGGCAGAGGAAAGGTCAGCTGGACTGCCAGGCAACTGGTGTTTAAAATGAAATAAATATGACAGCCACCATATCTCTCTCTCTCATTACAGTTGTCCTTTAACATTCAACTCTGCCAATTAGGGTCCTTTCACACTGTGCGGTGCAATAGCATTGCTACATAACAGTGAAAAAACTTGCACTGACCATACAATGAAAGAATGCTTTGCTGCCACCCAATCTATACGATACGATTCTTTGTACGATTCTATTTATGATCCGATTAAATCCAACATTTCCTTCGATAAGGATTGAATCGAATCCTTATCGCACATGTTGGATTTAATCGGATCGTAAATAGAATCGTAATCGAATCCGTACAAAGAATCGTATTGTGTAGATGGGGCTTCAATGCGCACATTATCCAGTAAACACACTGCATTACTCTAACGGGACTCGCAACACAACATCCTATGTGAACGTACCATAAAAAAATCGTTGCATCACGTTGGGATGCGATGATATTGTCTGTTGCAACAGAACGCAATCGATTGAGATCACTTTTCCACGGGTGGTTGGACTGTGCTCTCAGTGAGCAGTTAGCAAGCAACAGTGAGCAGTTACTAGGCAGCAGTGAGCAGTTGTGAGAGCCTTTTCACTGCTGATCAACTGCTTGTGAAAAAGGACCCTCACTTCAAAAAGAGCTGCAAGTCAACCAATGGCTACACCAATGGGAAGACTGCACAGCGTACAGTACTATAGCACTGATTATAAGGTCACAAATAGTGACATATACTTTCATATTTATAAAACACCCCCCAGACATACAAAAATATAAAACGCCAAGCAAAGAATCTCAGTAAATCTCTGGCAGATGCAGAGTAATGTGAAACAAAAAAAACAAAAACACCAGTTCTCCACAGGAAATGATTAGAAAGAATCAAGATCTGGAAAGCTGGTGAACTTGTAATATTCAACACCCGCCTGTAACATGTAAAGAAGATTAAATCCATGTTTGGAAGCCTTTTAAAAAAATGAATTTATTAATACACTGAAGAAAAAAGAAAAATAAAAAAATAAAATAAAAAAAGGCTTTAGAAATTTCTAAAATTCCCCAACCTTGAATGTGCATCAAATTAATAAAGTGTTAGTTTTCAGTGAATTCAGGCATCAGCTTTCACAAACCAACCCCTAAACGCCTAATTTCCCCCTCCAGCTGTTCAGGAAAGTCAAGTACAGTTGTCAGCTGTGATAAGCCTCCTGTACACAGGTCCAAAGGGTGACAGTCAGCCCCATCACCCTCAATACACAAGTACAGCCAATAGTACACAAGTGCAGATAATACACTCCTGTCAGGGGGACAGTCAGACACCTCAGGGAGAAATAATAAAGTTGCATGTGAAGTATGTAAAGTTGTGTGTGATCCCTTCCCCCTCACTTATCCCCTCATTTCTCCCCCTCCTCCCCCCTCTCACCAGCCTTGCAGGGGTCCTTGTAGTCTATGTAGTCCTCCTGCTCGTCCAGCTCCTGGTAGAGATCCGAGTAATCCTGCCCCTGTGCCAGCAGCAGAAGCAGTGCAGCCAGCGGCCATAGCAGCAGCAGAGAGCCAGTCCCGGGCATCCCGGCGGCTGTGGTGATGGTGGTGGCGGCAGCAGCTGTAGCTGTGGCAGGGCTGCCTCTGCTCGCCTTTTCTCTGCCTCTCTTTTTGGGATGTGATGTTTCAGAGAGGCGGGCTTCGCACGGATCAGCCCCCTCTGCAGCCCGTGGGATATCATTGTGTCCTAATGGGGAGGGAGGAGGAGAGCCGTGCGGACCTCTCGCCCCTCTCTCAGGGCTTGCCCGGGGATTGGAGGCTGCTGGGCACAGCGCCGAGCTCGGCTGGGATGCTGTTGGTTTAGTCTGACCCGATGAGACGTAACGCGAGGAGAATGGGTATCATGGCTGTGTATGGTGGTGTGCAGAGCATCGCGGCGTCCCCCTCTGCAGAGCATTCCTCATTTATCCTGCAGCAGGGTCATGTGTGGAGACGCATGCAGAGCATGGCTCCTATCCCTGATCCTCTCAGGCAGTGTGTGCACCAGCAGTCATGTATAGGCAGATCTTCTCTCTCTGGAGAGCTCTGCTGAGGGGCACTACAGGTGGGTGCTGAGCATGATGTGTCTGACATCTTCAGGTATGTGCAGGGTATCGCCTACCTCGCACACAAGAGAAAATTGCTGCGTTTTGGTGAGCGTTGCAAGCGGGTGCAGCTAAGGTATTTGGCGTACATACGAGTTTCGCTGCCCGGTAACTTTGGCGCAGGGTGAGACGAATGACAGTTCACCCTGCTGCTGCAAATTCTTCTGCAGCGTTAGCATTACTATTCCCCTTCCGCATCGTAGCAACTCGGAGGGAGAAGTAATTCGGGGTCTGGCTATCACCAGCACCGCATTGCACTGCTGCGCGGTCATAGACATGATAACATTATGGGCTTGATTCACAAACCCGTGCTAAAGTTAGCACGTGAAGTGCCGCTGGCCGGACTTTCTGCAATCGTGGACTTTTGCATGGAAAAGCATGCGTTATCGTGCGCAAATGCGGCACTTTGCGCGCACAAAAAGTCTGCGAGCGGCACTTCATGTACTAACTGTTTAGCATGCCCGTGCTAACAGTTAGCAAGGGTTTGTGAATCAAGCCCTATGTATGTGGTGGCTCCCAGCCTGGTCAACGCACACCTCGGGGAAGAGCGCATGCCGAAATGACCTGAATTGGGTTTTTGTGCCCCGCTTCCACAGTAAGGGGCTCCTAGACAGCCAACCCCAATCCACCAAACAAATAAAAAACAAGGTAGGTGGCCAAAGGTGCAACCCCCCATTATAGGCAGCCACCCCCAGAATAGGTATATGGTGCCCTCACCATTATAGGTAGCATCCCCCCAGTATGTGTAGCCATGGTGTCCCCTCTGTACAGGTGGCCAAGATGTCTCCTAACTATAGGTAGCCACTCACAGTATGGGTAGCCAAGGTGTCCCCTCAGTATAGGTAGCCAAGGTGTGTCCTAACAATAGGTAACCACTCACAGTATGGGTAGCCAAGGTGTCCCCTCAGTATAGGTAGCCACTCAGTGTGGGTAGCCAAGGTTTCCCCTTACTATGGGTAGCCACTCACAGTGTAGGCATCCAAGGTGTCCTCCCAATTATAGGTAGCTTCCCCCAGTATGGGTAGCCAAGGTGTCCCCCAAGTATAGGTAGCCAAGGTGTCCCCCCAGTATAGGTAGTGAAGGTGGTGCTGATCTGAGGACTTTGTATGAGTGACGGGAAAGCAGTGGTTGCCATACAAGTCTGGAGAGGTGTACAGAATATCTCTTCTCCTTCTGGAGAGGTGTACAGTGTATCTCTTCTCCTTCTGGAGAGGTGTACAGTGTATCTCTTCTCCTTCTGGAGAGGTGTACAGTGTATCTCTTCTCCTTTTGGAGAGGTGTACAGTGTATCTCTTCTCCTTCTGGAGAGGTGTGCAGAGTATGTCTTCTCCTTCTGGAGAGGTGTACATGGTATCTCTTCTCCTTCTGGAGAGGTGTACAGAGTATCTCTTCTCCTTCTGGAGAGGTGTGCAGAGTATGTCTTCTCCTTCTGGAGAGGTGTACATGGTATCTCTTCTCCTTCTGGAGAGGTGTACAGAGTATCTCTTCTCCTTCTGGAGAGGTGTACAGAGTATCTCTTCTCCTTCTGGAGAGGTGTACAGAGTATCTCTTCTCCTTCTGGAGAGGTGTACATGGTATCTCTTCTCCTTCTGGAGAGGTGTACAGAGTATCTCTTCTCCTTCTGGAGAGGTGTACATGGTATCTCTTCTCCTTCTGGAGAGGTGTACAGAGTATCTCTTCTCCCTCTGGACAGATGTGCAGGGTAGCTTCATTCGGCAGGGAGTTGTGTCTAGCTGGCTATGGCTGAGATCAAAGTTGGCCATTCCCCAGGCTTAGCATCACACTGCTGCATGTACAAGTGACCTGCCTGAGTGCTGAGGAGAGGTATTGGGGGAGTTCAGGTTGGTGGCGGTGAGGATCAGGCCTCTGCTGTGTATGGTTGCAGCCATAGCTTTACATTTTTTATTGCAAAACTGAACATTGTTAAAATATTACTTTAAATGTACATTTTTTTTTTAAATAAGTGCATTTGTTTGCAATTCTGTTTTCAAAGATGAGCCTAAACTAGATTAGAGCTTCAAAATGATTGATTCCATTTTACCTGTATCTTTCTCTATGTTTCTAAATACACCTGAATAGGCAAAACAATTTTCTGTAATTTAGCAGGTACATACAGAGCATAACATTCCTTCTCCAATCCAATATATGCAAAACTTCATTTCTCTATCTGGTATGTGCAGTGTGTCACTTCATTCTGGATTCCTATGTGCAGACTTAGCTCTAGGCTATATAGGTGATTTTTATTCAAACTGCCTCAGCTGTCCAGTACATACTAAAACTATGTACAAGAGAACCTGTCTATCCTTGTCATTGGTTTTAATATGGGGCAGAAGAATTAATGAATCTGTTTCATACAGACTGTTAGGCCCAGTTCACACTGGTATTTTAAAGCCAAACGGATCCGGTAAATCGGTTCTGGTCTCCGCTTCACCGGATCCGTAGGCTTGGACCACACTGGCAAACGGATCCGTTGCCAATCTGGTCTGCTGAGCGAGTGAGGGAGGGAAGGAGGGCTTCTTACCAAGGCTTCCGTCTCTTCCCTTTGCGTGCCACGTTGCGTCAGATGACGCAATGTTAGACGCAAGGGGAAGAGACAGAAGCCTAAGTAAGAAACCCACTTCACCCGCCCGCTCAGGTACAGTTTAGCATCCCCAGTCTCCACAACCCACCCCCAGTGGAGCATCCCCATATCCCCCGACCCCAGTGGAGCATACCCCACCCCCCAGTGGAGCATCCCCACATCCAACCCCCCCCCCCCCCCCCCCGACCTTTACCCCCAGTGGATTTTGGCCCTTAGAACGGTCCATTTCTTCACTAGTGTGATTGCTCCCACTCAGCGGTCCAGAACATTTGGTGCTGCAAGAAAGTTGCAGGCCGTTCAGCTGAACAGACAGACCGATCTGTACAAACGGTTGCACGTGAACGGTTAACATTGGATTCGTTCCATTTGTACAGTATATGGCAAAAGGATCCCTTTCCAATCTGGTCTGCTGAGCGAGTGAGGGAGGGAAGGAGGGTTTCTTACCCGGTCAGCGAATGGACCATTTTTAAATGCAAGTGTGAACTGGGCCTAATGCTGGGAATACACGGTTCGTTTTTGAGCCATTTAGGTGGGTCGATAGATAATTTCCGACATGTCCAATCTCCGGCACGATCGCTTCGCCGCTCGATTTGTGATAGAAGTGAATGGAAAATAAGAAAAACGAGCGGAAGATAAGTGAACCGACTGCAGAATTGAGTGGTGAAACAATCGAAAGGGAGAATCGAGTGGCGAAAACGAGCCGTGTATACCCAGCATTAGACTACGTTCACAATGGCATGATGGACTCTTTGTGACTCTGCGGGTGCATTGCGGTTTAACAGCTTGCGCATTGTAACGCACTGCATGCGCTAACAGTAATAGTAAAGCATAGTTTTCCATACCTAGCCAAAAGGATATATTTACTTTAGGACAAAAATCTATATAACACATGTATATAATCCCAATACAAGTCATTTGCAACAAATATCATAAAATGTTATCTTCAAACTGCAGATCTTCCAGAGGCTTCTCCTGTTCTCCACCAAGCTGTCTGTGAGCAGTGACCTCTGAAGTGTGGCCACACTGCATTTGCACAGTACAAACGGGGCTGTGCTCCAGCGAAGGTGTAGATGACTTGCGCATGCCCGTAGCACAGATCCAATCAGGCTCAGCTTTTTCCAACAAGGCCCGAGCGGGTCCGTACTACTGCGCATGCTCAAGCTGACAACAAGCTATTGTCGATTGTTGCAGTGGGGACAGAGCTGTAACGGCCCGGTGAAGGAGGACAGAAAAGCGGTAGGGAACCTTGGCTCTCCAGCTGTGATAAAACTACAAATTCCAGCATGCATTTGCCTTATTAATCCGGACTGTTGCTGTCAGACTCCTGCAATGCATTGTGGGTCTTGTAGTTCAACAGCTGGAGAGCCAAGGTTCCCTACCCCTGCTCCCTCTGCTAAGGTGAGTGCCCATATGGGGCGCTTTTTATTTCCCTACAAGTATACTTTAAAGTCCTAGTTCAAGCTTGTGTGTGTGTGTGTGTTGTGTACCAGTATATTATGTGGAACTACCTTATAAAAAAATCCCACCCCTTAAAAAACTGGCTTTAGGCCACAGCCGCAAACCCTCCCCCTCCAACACACGTCCATGATAGACGTGCGCACCTGTCCATGACTGCTGTCCAAAGTATTATTATTATTATTATTATTTATTTATAAAGCGCCAACATATTCCCTGTATGCCGCGCATGAGTGCCAGGCACAACGGATGCACAGATACAGGGACAGGTTTTATTAAATACGATATGTCATTGTTTGCAACATATTCTTATTACCTGTTTGGCTGGTGTTCGCACTTTGCAGTGCTGACTCCCTGTGTATATGCCAGATGCAGCTTGACTGTGTTCAACAAAAGCAAATGTTCTGCGCAAACTTTCTCTGGTCTGAACACCACCCACAGGAAGTACTCTTTACAAATTGTAAACAGACCTCTGGGCCATGCGACTGTCTTGTACAATGGGATTTTCTCGGGAACAGCTGCATCAAATATAAGCAAAAATGTTTGTAATGTCATGTACCCCAATCCCCTTTAGTAACAAAGAAAGATCTGGGAAGGTGAGTGTTGGGCTTTGCCTTACGCATGTAAGGGAGAGTATTTCATTACATTCTGATGAGTTCTAAAGAAAGAACGTAAGAGGTATACATGCGATTTTATACATTTTCAGCAGATGTCTGTATACTGTTTGGATGTCCAGTCTTGCAGAGATTCCTGGTGTTGTTGGTGCTCTGGGACCAGAAGAACATAGGAACAGAGATAGTTAATGATATGCTGATTATACCCATCTTCTGGGCAAGTTCAATGGAAGATGCATCCAATTTGCATAAAATATGTGCAAGCTAGCAAAATTAGCATTTCATTGACCACCTCTAGTCTTTTCATGAAGCAGTAATGTGTAAGATAACAGCCTGGGGAGGAGATTAATCTCTTCACTTATCCCAGGTGTTGGCGTTTCATTGTGATGCTTCCAATAAAAGTGCGGGGATAATGTCCTTTAAAGTGATTGGACCCCCAGGGGCTCAGGGCAGGAGGAGTGAAGCTCTCCTCATTACCAATTAGCAGGCATAAGTTCCTAGCACTCATTATGCTACTCTGGTAGGGCATGTGACCTCTGATAAGATGTGTTAACTCTGATAAGGCATGCTATTTGTCTTAGTGAATCAAGCCCAATGTATTTATTCTTTTTCGAGTCAAAGAGTTCACTTCTTGACTAACGTCAATCTCAATCGCTCATCAAAAGCGCTTAGAAAAGCGATTACACAAAATCGCTCAACGCTCAGAAAACGCCGGGAATCGCTTGAAAAAATCACGTACAAAAACGCTCAGCGTTTGCAATTTATAATGTGAACAAAGCCTTAAAGCTGCCACAGTACATCTTACCTCACAGACTGCGCTCTTTCTGAGAATCCTTCTTATTCCTTTTAGAAGGAAATTGCACCTTCTTCTTAGAAACCTAAAGCCCCGTCTACACGAGGCGATCCGGCGGCTCGATTAGCCGCCGGATAGCCTCTTCCGCATCCCCGCCGCGTCCCCACTCGCCCGCGCGTGCGTCGTATTCGATCCTCAGCTCGTCCCCGCCGGTGCCGCTTATCTTCAGCTCGATTCCCTGCCATTGTACCCTCGCGGGGAGCGAGCAGGGAATCGGCGGTGGCGAGATCCGACCTGTCGGATCTTATGAATCGAGCCGCGTCAGCGGCTCGATTGATAATACACATCGGAGCGTCATCTACGCGTGTAGATGAGGCTTAAGATTTTTCTCTCAGACGCTATTGATAAATCTGGCCCAGCGACCCTACAAGTCGTTATGACTGAATTTGAAATGGATCCGTCTAATGTATAAGTTAATTAGCTTCCCCCTAAATTGCCCATATCCTATGATCGATATATGACTATGGCAGGGATTGTTCTCTAAGGATAGGGACATGACTATATACTCTGAACAGCACTGCCGAAGATGTCGGCACTAAATAAATATTAATATTTATTCTTGGAAATGTCACCCTAGGGATTGACCCAATTGCTTATTGCTACGGGTGGCAGTTATTGTGTGTGTATGCACCTTTTTAACGTGATGCCCATACTGGCACTTGCTGAAATATGTTCTGCAATTAATGCGACTACTTCCTGCCCTCTGTGCTGGAAGACCTTCTTTTTGCCTGCCAGTGTTTGCAGTGACCTGTTGTTCCTGACCTGTTCGATTGGTGGTGCTGAAGTTGCGCATTTTGATTTCATCCTTTCCTGCTCCCAGGGCCGGATTTGTGGAAAGGCCTCCGAGGCACAGGACTAGGGCGAATTACATTTGTAACATTCCATGGGGCGGCCGCTGGTGACAGGTTAACTGACTGTATCTGTCACTCGCCTCTATAGGCTGTCAGCTTAGCCGCCCGCAACTGTCTGCAGCCGCCCGCCCCGCTTGCCGCTCTGTGCGCGATGTGAGTGAGCAGAGGCGAGGCGGTTGCCTGGTTACAAGGAGGCGGGAACCCTTGAGGACTGAGGAGGAAATCGGGAGCAATGCGCCAATAGATAGTGAAGATGCCGGCTGCTGCTGCCATTGACTCGAGCGAGCCTGCCTGCACGGTGCACCTGGCAGCCGCCAGCTGCCATCCGGCTGGTACACCACAGACTCTCCCAACCCCAGGCAGCTGAGCTCCGAGCTTCCAACTTGCGGCGGTGAGAGCGAGGGAGAGCGCATCTTGTAACAGGGCGCCCCCGCTGTCAATCAGTGACGTCACAGCACAGGCGCTGGCCAGGAGACTGTAGTGAATGGGGAAGTCTCGTGGTGCCGCTGGGGTGATGGATCATAGGAGCTGCAGTGCACGGGCACCCTGGAGAAAGAGACCCCCCCCCCTCCCCTTTGTGTCTGGAGTCTGCACCCACCCTAACCTTTGATTGTAAGTTAAAGATATAGAGTTAGAAATCATCTGCTGCCTACAGCATCATGTCATGTGTCACGGACTGCAAAAATCAAATGTGAAATAACAGTTGCTGGGTGGTGATGTTTACTGAGGGCTCCCCTCCCCTTTACAATTAATGTGATTTTATATTCGGTAATTATATATCCTAGGGCTTCTTACCACTCCCCATCCTCTGTCTTTGCTGACTGTGGTCCCCTAATGTTCTGCTTCTGGTATTTCAATCAGGGGCCCTCCGACTGGGCTGGATTGTGGGCTTCATTGTGGGAGAATGGTGATGACCAAGCAAACCGACTACCGGGGGCTGGAGGAAGCCCCAGGTAAGTATATATCTTTTTCCTTTAAAAAATCCCTGAGATGGGAAAAAGTTTGAATCTACTTACCTGGGGCTTCCTCTAGCCCCTCATAGCTTTACAGGTCCCTTCATTTCTTCACTGTCTGTTAGGCTGTGTCGCTATCCCCCTCCAGAAGCTTGTCCAGTAGACCAGTCGTGGCTACTGCACATGCGTGACCCAGGCCGCGCACCTCCTCAATAGGATCGTTCTGCGCATGAATAGTATGCTCCCTGCCATGGGAGCACAATCAAGGAGATGTGCAACCTGGGCCACATATGTGCGCAGTAGCCCACCACTTTTGATAATTTAGAGGGAGTAGCAACACAATGGAATGGACCAGGCAGGAACCAAGGGACTTGAAAGGCTATGAAAGGCTGAAAGAACCCTCAGGTAATTAAAATAGAATTTGCCCCCCCTCTCAAGTTTGCTTTAAAATCACACTCGCTGAAGGAGATGCTGTTCTTTTCTTTGTTGGGAGCAGGGATGAGTGTTCCAATTGATACTGCTGTTCTAAATGGTTCTGACTCAAATTTAAACTAATGCGCACTGCGAAAGGTCGGTTAGAAAAAAATGTGTGTGTGTGGGGGGGGGGGGGGGGGGGGCGGTTAGTGATACTGGGCCTAGGGTGTAAAAAAGTACAAATCCGGCCCTGCCTGCTCCCTGATTGATCATCTGTTGCCAACCATTAATATCAAGTTTAGCTACTAAGACACTTGATTTGTAGCGCAATGTCCCTTTCCACATGATCTTGTGGGCCCGAGAAGAGAAGTTGACCAGGAATGACTTCACTTTTTGGGTGAGGAGATTGATACTGAGTCCGGCCCATCTCTGGTCCACAGTGCAGATATAGCAGAGGGGTGACTGCCATAATACCGATGAGAAAGGAGGAAATGGCCTCTACATCAACTCTTTAAACTGACATCATAGTCCAAAAACTAAAATTTCAATCGCTACTCTTTTTTTTTTGCACAGCTGTTGCCAGGGCAATGTGTCCATTCAGCAGAGGGAAGATAGAGCAGAACCAGGACACAGGCAAAGAGTGTCTCCTGGCCGGCACTGATTACAATTGCAGATTAGCCAGAGACAAGAAAGCATGTACTGCTCTCTGCTGTGAAAGTAATAGTTTTTACACACAGGGAATACTTGGGAATGCTTTCATATGTTCTTTTATATATCTAAGAGTAGTTACTGAAATTTTAGCTTTGAAAGTATAATCCTACTTTAATTAAACGGCCTTTGAGCCTGCTCTTCAGAGAGATGGTGAGACATGGGACACAGTGACCAAAGTGGCTCATCAGAAGTGTACATATAACATCCTTATAGTATTTCTTGCCATTTTAAAAGGTAGGACTTTAACCAGTTCCGGATCTTTGCTACATACTGTATATATACGCCCCTGTGTTTACCACTAGCAGATCAGGGGCATATATATATATATATATATATATACACACTATTTACTTACCACCCCCCAATCGCGATTCCTGCACCTTTTCTGTTCACCATCGCCACATCCCTGTTCTTACGGGATCGGGGTATGAGAATCTTCTATTCTCAGCCCCGATCACAACCCACTATGAATGGGAGAGAGATGCATCTCTCATTCATAACCGCAAGGAAACTGTTACACACACTTTAGTTCCTATCTTCTGTAAACAGCAGATAGTGAACTAAGTGTAGTGCCATCTTGTGGCCAAAAAGTAAAATACACCCAAATATACCATAAGACACTTTTACATTTAAATATCTATTATTTTTTAACCCCTTCCATCCCTAGCACATAGTTACCAAAATAAAACTTAAAAAAAACTATTAAATAAAAAAATACAACATAAAAACCCTACATAAATAGTTACCTTAGGGACTTTTTAAATATTGCATCAAGGAGAAAAGGATATCCGGGCACCAACAAGTTTGCAAAGCAATCCACCAGTTTTATTGCATCCCCATCACCAACAGATACATGCCAATAAACAATGGCCTTTTAAATATGTATGTTATGAGAGTATATTACTGTTTTTGTAAATAAAAGCGTATACATTTTTTTATAGTATAAAAAAACTACTAAACTGAAAGAATACACCTTTATTTCCAAATAAAATATTATCGCCATACATTGTACTAGGGACACAATTTAAATGATGTAATAACCAGGACAAATGAGCAAATAAAATGTGTCTGTTTATCTACAATAGCACATTTTAGTTTTAAACTACAATGGCTGAAAGCCGTGAAATTATGAATTTTTGCAATTTTTTTCTTCTTCCTTGTATAATGCATATATAATAAAATAATTCTTAGCAAAAAGTACTGCCCAAAGAAAGCCTAGTTTGTCCCTCAAAAAATAATATATAAATGATTTCAGTGTGATAAGTAGTCATAAAGTTATTGGGGAATGAATGGGAGGAGCATTATGTGAAAATTGTTTTGGTTTTGAAGTGAAAAAAAAACTGTGGTAGGGGAGTGGTTAATCACTGTTCCTACTATGACATTGCAACAGATCCTTTGTTTATTTATTCAGAATAAGAGGAAAATGACAAGCTGTGCAAACTAAACACTGTCAGGCTAATGAGTAACTGTACAGCAGGTCTCCTCAGACATCTAAAGAAGAACCTTACTGTATGTAAGGTAAAAAATAATAAAATTGCTTATTTTTACGATATTCATATAAAAATGTAAAACCCTTTGTAAAACCTTACCCTGATTTTGATTTACCCTGACTTAAATTTATCATAGATGCCGACATCTGTACTGCTGGCAAGGTGCTTCACTGTGGGATATTTCTTGCAGGAATCACATTATCTCCCAGAATGCTCTGAGTGAGAAAGCATGGTGCCACATCCTATCCTAAGCTAAGCATCACTGGCAGGGAAGGATAAAACACAAATATAAAGATATAAGAAGCGTTTCTGACACTAAAACCAGGAAGATTCAAGTAAAAATGGATATCCTGAATTATTATGTTCTTCTATATGTCATTAGCATTTTTCTAAAACTGGTTATGAGATGACCGAGGCTGCAGTCAATTTAAATGGGTGTCATAAGATAATTAATACTTATTAAAATTGGTTGAAAACTGTAAGGTAATACAAGTCATAATGATTCATACTACCAGATTTGTTTGTATGAGAGCAATACCTCCTAAGCTGGCATATATTGCATTGATAGCAGTGGTGTAGCAATAGGGGATGCAGAGGTTGTGACCACACTAAGGCCCTTGGACCAGAGGGGCCCATTAGGGGCCCTCCTTCATCCATCTTATTCGCTTTTTCCTGGTACAATACTGATATTGAACACCTCTATATGTGCATTGAATAGTGGTAATCCTTACCTATCTGTTTCCTGACTCTGATTACACCTCTCTGACACTGAAACTGTCCTTGGTAGGTTTTGGGTCTTCATATCAATAGAGCAGGGATTTTCAACCTTTTCCCTAATTGTACCACTTTTATCGTCTGAAATGTTTCAAGTACCACCGGTGTGCCTGCACAGTAGATTGGACGCGATCGGTCTTGGCTGCTGGAGCCTGAATGGAGAGCAGCTACTGCGCATGCACACACCGATGAGAACTTTGGGGCTCCCAGCGCTGGATCCCCTCTACTTAGGAGGAAGGGAGAAACCTCTTTAGGATACAAAGGCCTCCCCTTCCCTGAGGTAAGTAACCACAGGGGCACTTTTTTCTTACAGGTACACTTTAAGAAAAAAGGGCATATGGGAGGGGAAAAGTAGGAGGCATTGGTGGGGGAAAATACTACGATTAGATTGCTAGCTACAAATTGTCAGTATTGGAAATCTATTGATATTTGGACTAGTCCATCTCCTCATGATGGAGTCTCAGGTCTCCTTTGTTTTCAAAAGCATTTGCTAAACGGCCATTGTTAAGTCTGACTGCCAAAAATAGTGTGCAAGCGAGTAAGGAGGCTGGCTGGTATCTTGCTAAGTCTAACTGCCAAAATAGTAACTGCCATTTAGGAAATTCTTTTAAAAACAAAGAAAACCCTGAGATTTCCCATTGACGAGGTAGACTAGTCCAAAACATGTTGGTTCTGAAAGATTTTCACTGCTTACTTTTTCACTATAGTGGTCCTTTAAAAATGGTAGTTTGAAGTGTGAAGATCAGCTGCATTGCTGAGCTTATTTCAGTAGTGTGTCTCAGACGCTCATGTGCTGAGCAGCAGTGTCTTCTGACAATAAACTGCTGCATGCATTTCTGTGCTAACACACTGCTGTCTCATTTCAATTATTACTCTAACGCAGAGCAACACACGTGCCATACATTTTTGTAAAGAGAAGTAAATGGTTGGCACTCCAAAAAATTGGTACAGAAAGATCTGTAATTCATGCTGCAATTAATATAATCCAACATTTCAAAGCAACAAAATACCTCTTTATCAAGAACAGTGCAAGTTCATCTGAAAAACAACTCCGCAACAATAAATCACCACAATGCACAATAAATAAATACATTTGAAGTAGCCCAAGAAAAAGAGTGTCACCATCGTGGAGGAACACAAGAACCAAGCACTAAGGTAGAGAATGTGTGGACAAGTTTCAAAGGTGGCTAAAAGTGCCAGCCTGGAAAGAGAACCACTATGAAAGTTGAAGCCAATAATTGGGTCATTAGCCTGGGAGCAAGATAGGAAGATAAAAAGCCAACATAGGATTTTTCTTCCACTCCCTCTTCACAGTTATGCATATCTGACACCTGTGACAGTTTCATCTGGTTATGGAGTTTTTAGAGATTGCCCGTTTTAAATTGTGCAAATCTAGCCCCCCAAAAAACATAAAATGTGGTTGCAAATTAACATTCAACATTGAGGACCTCAAGGCTTGTGTTTGCAAAATAAATAAAATAGGAAGGAAGAAGGAAACAGCTGGAAAAGGATAGTTGAAAAATTGAAGTTGAAAAAAAAACTGTTGAAATTTGTCATTTGGAAAACAACAGTTGAAAAATGGCAGTTGAAAAAAAACCTGTTGAAATTTGGCAGTTGTAAAATGACAGTTTTTAAATGGCAGTTGAAAATGACAGTTGGAGAATAACAGTTAAAAACAGTTGAAATTTGGCAGTTGGAAAATGACAGTTGAAAAACAGTTGAAATTTGACAGTTGGAAAATGGCAGTTGAAATTTGACAGTTGGAAAATGGCAGTTGGAATATGGCGGTTGGAAAATGGCAGTTAACATTTGGCAGTTCGAGAATGACAGTTAAAAACCACAGTTGAAATTTGGCAGTTGGAAAATGACAGTTGGAAAATGACAGTTAACATTTGGCAGTTGGAGAATAACAGTTAAAAACAACAGTTGAAATTTGGCAGTTGAAAAATGACAGTTGAAATTTGGTAGTTGAAAAATGACAGTTGAAATTTGGCAGTTGAAAAATGACAGTTGAAAAATGACAGTTGAAATTTGGCAGTTGGAAAATGGCAGTTGGAAAATGACAGTTGAAATTTGGCAGTTGGAAAATGACAGTTGGAAATATGACAGTTGGAAATATGACAGTTGGAAATTGGCAGTTGTAATTTGGCAGTTGGAAAATGACAGTTGGAAAATGACAGTTGTAATTTGGCAGTTGGAAAATGACAGTTGGAAATATGACAGTTAGAAACTGGCAGTTGGAAAATGACAGTTGGAAAATGACAGTGGAAATTTGGCAGTTGGAAAATGGCAGTTGGGAAATGGCAGCTGGAAAATGGCAGTTGGAAAATGACAGTTGAAATTTGGCAGTTGGAAAATGACAGTTGGAAAATGACAGTTGAAATTTGGCAGTTGGAAAATGACAGTTGAAATTTGGCAGTTGGAAGTTGGAAAATGGCAGTTGGAAACTGCCATTTTCCAACTGTCATTTTCCAACTGTAATTTTCCAACTGCCAAATTTCAACTGTTTACAGGACCACTACTGTGAAAAAAGTGAGCTGTTAAAGGAGAATTGAAGTGAGAGAGATATGGATGCTGCCATATGTATTTCCTTTTAAGCAATGCCTGTTACCTGGCTATCATGCTGATCCTTTGCCTCTCAGGGCTCGTTTCCACTGTTGCAGTGCGGAATCGCCTGGATTCCACCGCGGACAAAATCGCATGCGGATGCGTTTCCCCGCGATTTCACATACAATTTCGCATGGCTAGGAAGCAGGCGAATTTAACCATGTCACTGCCTGTGTAAATTTCCATAGCCTTACATGCGAAATCGTATGCGAAATCGCGGGGAAAACCGCATGACAAAGCCGCATGCGATTTTCCTATTAAAAGCATTGTGGGCGATTCGCCCCGCATTCCTGCCGCACGCGAAATCTGACGGTTCTGCCGTGCAGATTTTCCCCGCACACCAAAATGCACCCGCACGACGCACAAGTGGAAACAATCCCATCCACTTGTATTGCCTATGCGAATCCGCATGCAGTGCCCACATGCGGATTCGCTATAGTGGAAACGAGCCCTAATACTTTTAGCCACAGCCCCTGAACAAGCACATGCAGATCAGGTGTTTCTGGCATTATTGTTATAGTTTAAAAGGAAACAAATATGGAAGCCGCCGTATTCTTCTCACATCAGTTGCCCTTTAAAGAGAACCTGAGCTGAAAATTAAAAGTCAAAATACCAAACACAGGTCATACTTACCTCCTGTGTAGTCTACTCCGCAATCTCTTTCTCCTCTCCTGCGTCCCATTTGTCCACTGTGATCAATGAAATTCTCCATCTTCCATTTTGAAAATGACCATTACACCATAACAGCTTCCTGGTCAGCACACTGTTAAACTGTAATATCACCCACTTGAGCCATAGGGAAACATGGACATTACCTTGCACACTCAGTTGTAACTGACAGCTGCTGATATATAACTGACAGCAACTGGTATATTTCAGTTCTGACAAAATATTGTCAGAACTGGAAGGGATCACTGTAAGAAGAAAATGGTGAGCTTCTGAGAGGAACTGATGGCAAGGTAAGTATGTAATATTCATTTGGAGCGACATCATGTGTTTATTTTAAATAATTTTACTCGCTTCAGGTTCCCTTTAAATTAGACCTAAACTCAAGCACTGCAATCAAGGAAAACAAATATAGTTGCTGAGATCGTGTGTGCGTGTGTGTGTGTGTGTTTAGAGCAGGGCTTTTCAACCTGTTCACTAATTCTACCACTTTTATCACCTAAAAAGCACCACCAGTGTGCCTGCACAGTAGATTGGACGCGATCGGGCTTTGCTGCTGGAGCCTGAACGGAGAGCAGCTACTGCGCATGCACACACAAAAACAAGGAGAGCTTTGGCGCTCCCAGCGCTGGATCCCCTCTACTGAGGAGGAAAGGGGAAACTTCTTTAGGATACAAAGGCCCCCCCCCCCCCCCCCTGAGATAAGTACCCCCCTCCCCCCCCCCCGGGCACTTTTTTCTTACAGGTACACTTAAGGAAAAGAGGGCATATGGGAGGGGATAGGTAGGAGGTATTGGTGGGGGAAAAGACTACAATTAGATCGCTAGCTACAGATTGTCAGTATTGGAAATCTGGAGGTAGATTGCCAATATAGGTAGCCTTACAAGTTCCTTCCCCCCCACCCCCGCTCAATTATAGGTAGACTAGTCCCACCACCAGAGAGCTGAGAGCTAGGCAGTGAGCAAGGAAGGAGATTCCGCTACACCAATGGCTTGGTGAAAAAAAGACTCCATTTATTGTCACATCAGTGGTTACATACAGTAGATAAAAAGCTCACGCGTATCGGAGCTCACGGCTCCTTAATCATAGCTTACAATCTGTTACAAAGCACTGGTTTAAATAGTCTAGTGCCGCCCCACAAGGAGGGGGTCGTGGTCGTTAAGTAACATATACATATATAACAGTTTAAAATGGCGATGTCAATATACAAACTCTTATAAAACCAGACAAAATACACAGTGCAAAAGACAAACGTCAAGTTATACAAAAAGAGACATGTATATAATTATCCAACAACAATGGGGTAGTGGATATATCCCCAGGTGCGATCAGACCCCCGTTCACATGCGCTCGGCTGCTCCCGTATACACCACTGTCGAAATACAAAAAAAAAAAGAAAGGGGCGCTCAGAACCTTCAGCAATTCATAAACACTCCGCCCGTTAGACAGGTCTCACCTGGTTCGGTGTTGGCTGGCACAGCGTATACAGCCACGGTGCGCGTTTGTCCCACTTGACCGAGCCGGGGACCAGGCTCTGCACTGACGCGGCGCGGAGGTGACGTCACGTACCCAGTATCCTTCCTGTGCTGGCAGCTCAAGGAAGCCAAAGCGCTCATAGAGAGCGTATAGTGTGGCGATTTGATGAACAACCACTGGGCATTAGGTGCACAGCTTAACGCCCCATAAGAAATATAGGGGGAATATGTTTACTAAAGGTAAAAATTTATTAAAATAACAACGCGTTTCGCGGAGAAGCAGTCTCCGCTTTTTCAAGTTCATAATACATGTATATAATTATGTAAGGTACAACTATGTCATCATTACCGCCCCATATATAATATTATATTCACAAAAATAAGCATCAACAATTTCAACTACAATATAGATGAAAATTCAATAAGCGTATATAAAGCTAATGGCCAATATCATAGGTTAGGCTGATATCCATTCTAGAGTTTAGGCCCCTGGGAATATGTGTGTCCAGTCTACAAATCCAGAAGGCCTCTCTCCTTCTCAAAAGTCTGTATGTGTCACATCCCCTTACAGGACGTGTGACTCTTTCTACCCCCTGGAAAACAAAACCCCTCATCCCCCCGGTGTACATTCAAAAAGTGTTTAGATACACTGGAAACCTGGGAAATGTAGGCTTCATTTCTGAGGCACCTGGAAGGTCCATTAAAGTGCTCTGAGATACGTTGGCGTAGCGGTCGTGTCGTGCACCCCACATACTGCAGTTTACAGATGGCGCAGCTGATGAGATAAATCACATAGCTAGTGTTACAGTTAATATATTGTTTTATCTGAAATTTCATGCCATTGGCAGTAGAGATTATCTCACATGCTGAACCATGAACACAACTGTATTTGCAGGTATTATATCGCACTTAAAGGAACCTGTGTATGTTAACCAGGTGGGGGCCTTTTTTTGTGAGGTGGAAAAGAGGCTTGGGAACAGTTGAGACTTGACTTGGGGCTCGATGTGCAGAAAAGCTGTACCCTTCCTTCAAAATTTTGTAGAGCTTTGGGTCTGAATGCAGAATGGGCAAGTATTTTTTAATAATGTTAACGATTTTATTACACTCTAAACTTTTTTTATAAGGGGTCGTAAAAGTCAACCCTCTTTTTATTGCCCTTCCTGCCATCAGCACCTTTGTGCAGCAGCTCTGCACAATTCCTACATTTAACTTGCTCTCTGGCTTTTATAATTGCTGAACAGGGGTGCAGCTAAGGTTTTTGTGGCCCCAAGCGGACTGGCGAAAAATGGGTGTGGCTATCCCGCATAAGTGGGCGTGGCCATGACATGTGGGTGGAGCTGGAGGGCGGATTGGGGCGGGGCTGTTTGCGGGGAAAATGGATGTGGGGGTGAATGAGGCGCGCGCCGCGCCGAAAGATGGATTTGGCCATGACATTGTATGGGCGGAGCTTAACCGTAGCACAGCAAATATAGCCAACTATGACCATTAAATAATAAATGCAGCAACAGTTACCCCAGACACCAGAAAATAAAAACGCAATTTGTGCAACATTTCAGCAGAAAACAAACGCAATTTGTGCAACGTTTCAACAGAAAACAAACAGAATTTGGGCCACATTTCAGCAGAAATGAAACGCAATTTGGGCCACATTTCAGCAGAAATGAAACGCAATTTGGGCCACATTTCAGCAGAAATGAAATGCAATTTGGGCCACATTTCAGCAGAAATCAAACGCAATTTGGGCACATTTTCAGCAGAAATCAAACGCAATTTGGGCACATTTTCAGCAGAAATCAAACGCAATTATGGCACATTTTCAGCAGAAATCAAACGCAATTATGGCACATTTTCAGCAGAAATCAAACGCAATTTGGGCACATTTTCAGCAGAAATCAAACGCAATTATGGCACATTTTCAGCAGAAATCAAACGCAATTTGGGCACATTTTCAGCAGAAATCAAACGCAATTAGGGCCACATTTCAGCAGAAATCAAACGCAATTTGGGCAAATATTCAGCAGAAATCAAACACAATTATGGCACATTTTCAGCAGAAGTCAAACGCAATTAGGGCCACATTTCAGCAGAAATCAAACGCAATTTGGGCACATTTTCAGCAGAAATCAAACGCAATTATGGCACATTTTCAGCAGAAATCAAATGCAATTAGGGCACAGTTCAGCAGAAATCAAACGCAATTAGGGCACATTTTCAGCAGATATCAAACGCAATTAGGGCACATTTTCAGCAGAAATCAAACACAATTAGGGAACAGTTCAGCAGAAATCAAACGCAATTAGGGCACAGTTCAGCAGAAATCAAACACAATTAGGGCACAGTTCAGCAGAAATCAAACACAATTAGGGCACAGTTCAGCAGAAATCAAACACAATAAGGGCACAGTTCAGCAGAAATCAAACACAATTAGGGCACAGTTCAGCAGAAATCAAACACAATTAGGGCACAGTTCAGCAGAAATCAAACACAATTAGGGAACAGTTCAGCAGATATCAAACGCAATTAGGGCACATTTTCAGAGCTGCAAAAAGAAAAGAATTTACTCACCTGGCACTGGCAGAAGTCTTCTCTCCCCATCTCCTCTCCTGGCCGGCTCCTCAGGCGCGCAGTTCCCACGGAGCTCCCTCCCTCCTCCAATCTCCCGCGCTGATTGAATCAGGGCTACGGGAAGATGGCCACCCGAAGCCCTGTACTGGAGGCATAGTCTCCAGAGCAGGGCTTCGGCGGCGGCCATCTTCCCGTAGCCCTGCCCTACTCTGCTCTGCCAGCCCCGCGGGGCTGCGGGAAAACACTGACGTCACGCCGACGTCACTGAGTCGCCGAGGCCCCTACGATCTTGAGGCCCCAAGCGACCGCTCGGTTCGCTTTATGCCTCGCGGCGCCCCTGTTGCTAAATTATCATAGCCCCTATCCCGAAGTCGCCTCTCCACCAAATCCAGCTCCCTTTCCATCTCCTTAGGCTCAGAGCAATTTCTGGCTTCTCTTAGCAGTTCACCATAGGGAATAGGGAATATGTTTAGGGTGGCAGCTGGAGGCCAGGAGAAGAGAGTTACCTGCGCAAGCCTTGCGGTAAGTTCTGGTGATTATCCTATTTAACGTTTGCGATCCACTCAAAGTCAAATCCAAGTAATTGATATCTGTAGGATCGCAACAAATTGTAAATGACAAATTGAAACTGTTGTCATTGCAATAGGACAAAAATTGTGACACCAGATCCCCCCCCCCCCATATCAGCAGCAGATCATCTATATAACGACCATACCAAAAAATATACTCACTAAAGGGGTTATCAGATCCAAAGATGCGGAGCTCCTCCCACCATCCCATGTACAGATTAGCTACGGTTGGGGCGAACTTGGCTACCATAGAAGCTCCGCATCTTTGGAGGTAGAAAACCCCATCAAACATAAAATAATTTTGGGTCAACAGATGATCTACCGCTAACATGAGGAAGCCCCCAAACTTGTCTGAGAAGGAGCCATATCTCTGGATATGGAAATCCAAGGCTTTAAGAGCTAAATCATGGGGAATTGACGAATAAAGTGAAGTCACGTCCATGGTAACCCATGAATAGTGACTTTCCCATCACAGAGGATCCAGGCTATTAAGTAAGTGCGTTGTGTCTTGGAGGCAACCAGGCAGTCTCTGGACCAGGGGTTGAAGGCAGGCATCCACCCATTGGCCCAGACTATGCAAGGAAGTACAGAGGCGCCAGTAGGATAAAAATCAATAAAAACGTCTAAAATATTAAGGCTGCGGTGGTGGACCAGCCAGCCTCAAACAGACACATGTACTGTTAGTATAAAGCAGTAACAATTTATCTAAATACTCCCAAAAAAAGTTGCAACTTTTTTTGGGAGTATTTAGATAAATTGTTACTGCTTTATACTAACAGTACATGTGTCTGTTTGAGGCTGGCTGGTCCACCACCGCAGCCTTAATATTTTAGACGTTTTTATTGATTTTTATCCTACTGGCGCCTCTGTACTTCCTTGCATATTCAGAAGTCCACCCTTGGTGGAAGGGTGACATACCCTAATTTTCTCCTGTCCACAGAGAGCGTTGTTTTATTCCTGAGTGGGGACAGGCTTGTTCTCCCCACCTGCCTCTTCAGTGGTTGCCTTGGAGGTAACCCGGGTTTGTAAGTATAATACTTACGTTTCACATTGCTTCCACCCTTATCCAATACATACTACACTATATTGGGCTCTCGGTCTCTTTACCTTTTCCATTGGCCCAGACGTTCACCCAAGGACCCGATGCCCGCAACAATTGGGCGGCCCCTCGTGGGAACATCCGGTTTGTGTACCTTTGGGAGGTGATGGAATATAGGGATAACTGGTGCTTCCACCATGAGATAATGCAGCTCCTTTTGTGTAAACACCCCTGTGTTAAGCAAATGTTTGAGTTCTGCCTGGAAACTTGAGGTGAGATCTCCGCTCAAAATCTGATAGGTGTGAGTGTCACTAAGTTATCGTAGAGCCTCAGCCTTATAGGAGTCGGCATCCAGGACAACAACGGCCCCTCCTTTGTCGGTGTTGCGCACCACAATAGATTGATCATTTTGGAGGGACCGCTGTGCTTCTCGTTCCTGCACAGAAAGGTCTGACCTGGCCCTGGACACCTTCGGAACCCGCATAAGTTCAGATTCAACCATTTCCTGGAATGTGTCCCCTACCCCAGTCCTGATCTGCACCGGATAGAAGGAAGGATTAGAGATGGACACGGGGCCCGCGTCCGCCCCTGCGGCCGGGCCGCCGCTCTGTCTGGAATGTGATTCCAGAGAGAGGGCGGTTGAGGTCCCCATGAAAGGAGGCACCCCCCCCCCCGGGCTCTGGGGCGGAACAAACAACGGCCCCTGCGGCCGGCCCCACATCCCCCCTGGACAACCCGACTCCTCCATCTCGAGAAAATGTTTTCTCACCATAAGATTTCGGACAAACTTATTGACATCCAACATTGTGTTAAAAATGTCAAAGTGACAGGAAGGAGAAAAAGAGACGCCCCTGGACAATAATGAGAGCTGGATATTGGACAGCGGAACTCTGGAAAGATTAATAACATTAGAGGTACCTAGTTTCTTATGTTTCCTACCCGCCCTCCGTCTGCGTTTCCTTTTTTGTTCCTGTATTTGCGGTATTTTTTATTTTGTTTTTGGTAATACGGAACCTGTGCTAAAGGGTTTAGTTCTGTTGTCTGTCCCTGCTGGTCCCCCCCCCCCCCGTCTTCGGGTTGCCAGCGAAGACCGACCACACCCTGATATCAAGCTCGTCTAACAGATCGGAAAAGGATCCCGAACTCTCAGCCGAGCTGAAGCTAACTTTTTTGTTGTTGTGATTAGATCTAGGTTTACGTAAAATCGATTTGGGTGATCGATGCATGGTTTTCCATCTACCCCATTCATATACAACCCCATTTTTATAGTCCCCTGAATCACGAAGAAATTTAATGCGTTTAGTATTCATGATGATGTTTTCTAATTTCATAATATTCTCTTTCATTTTATTATTTAAATCATCAAACAAATCAAGGGAAGAATATTTGTGTAACTCCTCCTTGATTTTTGTGATTTAATATCAGCTAGTTTTTGCTCCTCATAGGAAATGATCAGCTCCATGAGTCGTATGGAACAGTCAGACAGGACTTGGTTCCACTCGACCACAAATTGATCGGAATAAATCGTGGTGGGTATCTTTTTAATACGGAGGCCCCTCGGGATCATTCCCTCTGAAATATAATGTTTCAGAGTGGTTATGTCCCACCATAATCTAGGCAGTGACTCACCACAAAGTTCAGCTCCCCGCTAGCTCACTCCTTGCTGTGCTGCCCTGCGATATTTATATAATATATATATATATATATATATATATTTATATATATATAGTTCATACCTCAGATCATTGGTAAGCCAGCTGCAGTGAAGAGACAGCTAGGCAAACGGTACACGGTGACGGCGTGTATACTTGAAATACTGGAAGTGAGCATTGATGTCACATTCTGTATCTGCACCATCACTGTGCACCGGTCGCCTGGCTGTCTCTTCGGCACTGATCTGAGGTCTGAAGTATGCTGCAGCACAGCAAGGAACGAGGGAGGAGGAGCCAAACTGTGTGGAGGCAGGACAGGACCAGGACAAGTGGCATGCAGGCAATAAAGTTGCAGGCAAACCTGGTGTACCACCTGGCCAACAGCAAAGTACCACCAGTGGTACGCGTACCACAGGTTGAAAAGCCTTGCAATAGAGTGCTTGGGGCCCCATGCAAAACTTGCACCGGGGGCCCAAACTCCTCAGGTATACCACTGGTTGATAGCATAAAATGTGTCAGCTCTGAGAATCTGTAGCTCCTGACGAGTTGCCTTGCAACGAAATGCGTTGGTAAAAGCTACAGACTGATGCAGAATGTGTGACGTTGACCGGACGCAGTGATGTCGAAAGCATGCAGTGGATAGCAAATCTTGTGCCGTCATACAGAGGCAGAATGGTGGTTCTCTTTAGCCATGGGCTGGGAGCTAGTGCATTTAAGCCTGTCTGATGATCACTTTTGTTACCATCTGGCACATATTTTTGGATATTTAACTTTTTCTTGGTTTCTAATTGGATTGTTTTTAATTAATAAACTTGAGTTATCTTTACACGGTTTGGAGCGGTTCCTCTTTCACACTTTTCTGGAAGTGAGCCAAGCAACTGGAGGTATGTGAAGTAGAGTACGTCATAGCTGGTTGGGGGGGGGGGGGGGGGGGGGGGCATATACCCCATACGTGCAAAGAGGCCGATTCTAATCACCAGATCAGGTGAGTTGCTCCCAGTGTGTGGGGGGGGGGGGGGACGACTTCCCGATTTTTTAAGGCCTGTACCTACTACGTGATTACTAGTACAATTTGTTCAACAACCGGCAAATTTTATGAACAATCGATTTTGCACTCTCGTGATGTGGGTACAGGCACGCGATTACCTGAATAACATTTGGCAACACATAGTGATAACGACTCTCACAGCGGATCGGATCTTTAAGATCCCTGATGACTCTGTGCAAAGTACCGCTTGACTCCCTGTTCTCATCTATCGCATGCCGTTGCGGTATCCGCCGGCAGGAAGATGACGAGCGTACATATGGCGGCACACTTTGAGTTATCGGGGATTTTAAAGATTCAATCAGCCATGACGGTGGTTATCGCCGTGCGCCGCCAAACGTTTGCATAATCGTGCACCTGTACCCATTTCACAAGAACGCAGAAAAAATTGCTTGTTACTTAAAAAATGTGCCGCTTGTCGTAAAAATTGTCGTAGAAATTGCTTAGTGGGTACTTCCCTTCAGTGTAAAGCTGGTGATGAGTGAGGTGGAAACTCCACATATGAAACCCCAAAAGAACTTTCTCATTTGAACTGTTACCCTCAGCCTCGATTGCTTGCAGAGCGCTTACTCACTTTATTTATGTGAATTTAAATGAAGCACTCACCCAAAATACATTTCTGAATTTTCCTAATTTCACAAGAAAAGAAATGATAACTTGGCAACTTTCTGTATGCCAAATAGTTAAAAGACAGCATAGTGCCTGGCTGGCTGCCTGCTGACATAATCATAGTGTTTACGCAGCTTGTACACTTACATAAAAATGTGCATGTCATTATTTCAGATAAAAAGTTTTCACTTTAGAAAACTAAAAAGTAAAAATACCAAGTACGCTGAATCATAGGTAATATCCTTCTCCAGGCTGACATCAGTATGTTGTTTTTTTTATTATCCAGTGAATGTATAATAATACTTACTAGCCCTGAATTATAAAATGTTTTCTATCACACTGATGTTATATCATTTTCTGACATGTTAACCCTTAGACTGCCATCAACGTTTTTAAAAGGCTACACGCCAGTGCCGGCTATTTTTGAATTGTGTTTATTAAATGTTTTGCCCAAACACATGGTGTTGATTATCAGGCATCTTAGCTCTCAATAATAGCTTATCATTTGAACATTCACATTGATTTTGTGCGCGTTTTGCAGGAGGGACCACCAAAAAAAAAAGGGTTAGGGAGGGACGGGGTGGGAAGGGGGTGGACTGTATGGTTTACTGTATTTTGTTTTATGTTATGTCTAAAAAAAATCCATAAAACTTATTTGGAAAAAAAAATGTTTTGCCCAAATCTACGTGTACCAAAGTCTACATTAGTCAGTAGGGATTGTCACTGAGGTGCAAATAAATTTGAGGGGATTGAGAATTATGCTAATTATAAAATTCTAAGCCCCCGGCCCGAGGACCCTGGCGGTGCAGAGGCCGACCTCCTTTAGTGTGCCTGTGTAAGTGCCGCTGTCAATCGAGTCCATGTTGTCCCTGGTGTATTGTGCAGGTGCAGTAGTTGTCCACCTGCGCAGTACACTGCGGACAACGTGGGCTTGATTGAAAGCGGTGCTCGCACAGGCACAGTCGAGGTTGTCTTGCTCCGCTGGGGACCCAGGGCCAATGGCTGAGAGCGGAGCTGCGGTGTAGGACATGTCAGCTGCAAGGGGCTGGAGGAAGCCCTGGGTAAGTAGAGGGGGGGGGGGTATTTAAATAGAGCGGGGGAGGGGGGGTTGACTGATGACTCCTTTAAGCTAGATAGAATGTTGTCACTGAGGCAAAACTTTGTACTAAATGCCTTTAGATGTCTGTGGCAAAAGAATATGGAGACTCAAGAATGCCTATAGATGTCTGCTGCAGGCAGAAGTAGTTTTGTACTAAAAATCTTGTAGACGTCCGTGGCGCATAGATGTGGCAACATAGAAACACCTATAGACGTCTGAGGCAGTCTAAGGGTTAAAATTCACTTTAGGTCGCATTCACAGTGTCACGTTGAAGAGCGCCATTATAAAGTCTTATAACGCAGTTTACCGCACTGCAATGATAATCCTATGGGCCGTTCACAGTGCGACATCGTTGCGTTGAAACCTGTTGCGTTGTCGTAACGCACAACTTACAGTGCGTTATCTCTAGACGCAGACACATTGCGACTTTAAAGTGAACCAGAGACGAAGCACCCTTGTGTATTTTACCATAGAAATCAGTGGGAACATTAGAGAAAACATTTACCATGCTCTCTGTTCCATCCTCACTGCTAAAAGTGTCTGTTATCTAGCTGAGATAAGAATCCCGGACTGAGCATTGATTCTGGCTTTGCTATAATGACTCAGCTATAATGATTCCTGAGCAAAGCCAGCAGGGGGCAGGCTTGGACTTGAAGACAGCAAAGAACACAGTCTCAGCTATAATTATTCTGTAGCAAAGCCAGACCGACTGCTTAGTCGGGATTCTTATCTTAGAGGTGATAACAGGCAAATTAAACAGAGAACAATGTAACAAAGAGCAGATTAGGTGTTTACTGTCATGTTCCCACTGATTTATAAGGTAAAATACATGAGGTTGCTTCATCTCTGGTTCTCTTTAACGTTGCATTAATACGCAATGTCCCACTTTGAATATGCCCTAAAAGTGAGCCCAAGGTGAAAATGAAACTGGTGGGATAAACAATTGTATTAATCCTCCTACTCCTAAAAATTACTTTTTTTTCCTCTTAGATATTTCATGGTTTTATATAGTTAATAGTTTTGTTGTCTCTGCTCAGTGGCAGCCTATTAAGTGTCCCTAAATGAAAATACATGAACTATAGAACTTTTCCTATTTCCCTCTGCTCTCAGTAGTTGTATTCTGTTAAGAAAAATGTGATGGCTGTTCTTTGATTATCAGTGATGATGTTTACTATATTCCCGACAAGGTACTGACAAGACAGAAGCTGTCACGTCCATGCCTGAAAATGAACACTTTCAGGCAGAAAAAATAAGCAAGTAAAACACCCTGATTATTCATATGTTTTGCACTGCCATACACATACGTTTATCTCATCATGTCACACGTCGCCTCAGGTACACTGTAAAGACCATCTTTAAACGCAGATGTAAAAACGCCCTCTGGCAGCTTAGTGATTGCAGTGCTCATAAGTTACCTTTTTGGCTTCACACAAGGAGTCAGTTTCAGGCTCTGTGGAATAGACTGCTGCTGCTTTAGTTGCATCAAAATGCTGTTCAAACTGCATAGGGGTCTGCACAGACTGAATCTCTCTGAGAAGACTGCAGCCTATAGCAGTGAGGATCTGTTGAGCAGGAAGTTTCCAGTGTCTGGACTACTATAAAATCAAGGAGCTTATCCACTCTTCTGATTCAAGATAGAACTGTTAATGGACAAGTCTGAGCTACCTCCATTGCAAACATCCTCAGACCAAGCCCTCTGAATGTGGTTCCCAGTGACTTATCTACAATGAAGTAGCACTTCAGTGTGCAAATTGAGAATAAATTGTGGTTCCAACTCTCCTAAACTCTTGTCTTTACATAGAAGTATTATTCTACAGCTGCAGAGAAAGTGCTGGACACTCATCCTCAAACTAAGGCCCGCGGGCCGAATGCGGCCCCCTGAAAGGCTGTTTTGCCGGCCTCCCACAGGCATACATTTGAACTCGGCGCCGGTAGACTTGGGCGCAGGATACAGCCAGTATATGGCTGATCCTGCTTCTGCACAAGTCCGGGCCGTGTTAATTACTATTCCCCCACCAGGCCGCCATGGATAGTGGGGGAATGATATAATTCGGCTTCCAGCGATTGCTGGAGGCCAAATTATTGTGTTTTTTAAGCAACCTCGGCTCCGTCTTCTGAAGGCGCCGACGTTACTTACTGAGCACCGCTCAGTTGTGATTCCCTTTATAGTCTATGGTGGCGCTGGCTGCGCCCAAATCTAGCACTGCTCTGCCCCACAATGCTGCAGGCTTTTGCAGGCCATTGGGTGACATTATGACTCACATATGACTTGCTATGTTAGGGTCACAATATTTGCACTGTGCTAGGGGAATACTACTGTATATGCACATGCTGTGTTGGGGGCATAACATCTGCTCTGGTTAAATAGGAGACATGAGGGCTGCCCATGTTAATAGGCGCTGTCTACAATACCTAGGCTCAATGTTATGCTTTCTACCTCATTTTATGCATACTCCGGCCCCCTAGTAGTCTGACATATGTTGACCCGGCCCTTGACTGAAAAAGTTTGGAGACCCCTGCTCTATAATTAAACTCAAGTGTCCCTGCATACTCCTGTCTCTGTGTCCTTGGGATCGTGCTTGTGCGCAGCATGGATCCGGACAGCCGTTGAGACAGGTGGACGGGGCCAGTGAGCCGGGCGGGCGTGTGCTCGGACGGGGGTGCGTGCGCATGTGCATGTGCACTGTTATAAAACAGACCTAGAGACAATTTTTAAATGGGCTTGGGTCTACTAGTTTCTTTATAAACTCTTTTAGGTCGCCCAATATTAACCAGTTCAATGCAAGGCATTTTTTTACATCCTTTAGATGTATCAATAAAACGCATATTAAGGCTGTCAAGTTTGCAGAATACCCCGAAGCGTGTATTTCATGAAAGCAGAGTCCACAGTATTAAACGACATGTTACTAATTTAATGCATCCCAAGACAGTTGCACAGATAACAATTTAGGGCATGTTTTCTGTGAAATGCACTCAAAGTTTTATTAGTGTATATAAACACGGTGTGATCTTCAAAGAGTCTCACTAAAAAAATATAGGACTTTGCTGAGCTAACAAATAAAGTCAGCTAGATTTAAAGTTGGGGATTTTTTAAGATCAGTAAAACTAAATAAGCAACCTACATAGCAGCCCTGATAAGTGTTATATAATTACTGTATACGATAACTAGTCAATGAAGCTCATTTCAAAAACTGGTGCTAGATTGACAGCCAGCGCACGCAGCCGCCCGCTTGCGTGTGCCCAAGCCCACACGCCCATAACTGCCCTTAACTGCCTAGATGTGTGGTAATGGCCGCAGCTCTTAGTTTGCACACTTGGCGCCTGACGCAGCTCATGGACGCAGGCTTTTATTAGATAGGATAGTCCTAAAATGGTTCTACCAACTACAATACCCACTAAGAAGGAGATTTACTAAGCAGAAGAATTGCAGTGCTTTGGCTTGACATGTCAATGTTCACAAGGTAGGATGTGATTTGGGTTCTGGTACGTAGCTCCGCCTCCTTGCAGAAAAAAGGCTTTACCGAGTGCTAGAGATAGAAAAAATGTCAAGGCTTTTTTTTTTCCGAGAGGAGGTGGAGCTATGTGTCGGAACCTGGCTCAAACGGGGCTCTGGTGAGTCTTATTAGTAACACAATGTGCTAGGGAATTATACCTCTACTGTATTAGCATACCTCAAATGCATAGTTCCCAACTGTCCCTGTTTTGGGAACCTGATCCTTCTGTCCCTCTTTCTTCCTCATTTGTCCCTCTTTCAGGACTCATGTACAGATGTATGTACATATATGAATTTTCTACTGAAAATTGTGTTTAATTGACTCAGGGCCAGCACTGCCATAGAGGCAAAGAGGGCAATTGCCCCAGGGCCCTGACCTCTGCAGGGGCCTCGCACCACCGACCCTGTCAAAAGCTGCGCTCCCCTGACAGTCGCACTGCTCCCTTGGGTCCCTGCAAGTGTACTAGCTTTCGGTAATTATATATCCCTGTGGGCTGGGTGGGCAGTGGCTGCACGACCTGTGCATTCTAAAGCAAGCTGTCTGCCTCCTTCTCTATGACCCGTCGCATTATGTGTAAACACGCGCCGGGTCATAGAGTGGGAGGGAGATAGCGTGCCTCAGAGTGCTGCTGCTGCCCGCCGGCCCCCTCACCCCCTGGGACATAGAAGTAATTACCAAAGCTATTACACTCGCAGGGACCTGGGGAGCAGTCGTGTTATGTGTCACGAAGGGGAGGTTGTGTCTCATGCAGAGAGGCCCCCACGCTTCAGTTTGCCCCAGGGCCCCCTTAAACCGGCCCAGAATTGACTCAAGACTTTATTCCCATGCTTTAAATTTATATATTTCTTAATTTCACGTTAATATGAAGGAAAATAAACCAGGATAGTAAGGACCAGTGGGGTTTGAATTATAAAACAACATATATTTTCTATGAAATCTTTATGGTATGCATGAATAAGGTTGTGTTGGGGACGTGATTAGGGGTGTGGCTTACGTGTCCCTCTTTCTTATCTCAAAAAGTTGGGAGGTATGCAAGTGGACACGTAAGGAACGACAGAACCAGAAGGCTCTATGCAGTGTTCCCCAACCCTGTCCTCAAGGCCCACCAACAGTGCATGTTTTAAAGAAATCCACAGAGGTAATTAATCAGCTCTGCTTAGACACTAATTACCTCACCTGTGCATGTTTTGTGGTTTTCTGAAAAACATGTACTGTTGGTGGGCCTTGAGGACAGGATTGGGGAACTCTGATCTATGGTATCCATATCCTTCCCTCTGCTCGGGTGAATATTAAATCTGAAGAGAGCTTTCTCTCCTCAGGTTTACTTTAAAGTACACCTGAAGTGAGAGGGACATGGAGGCTGCAATATGTATTTCTTTTTAAACAATACAAGTTGCCTGGCCGTCCTGTTGATCTTTCTGGCATCAGTAGTGTCTGAATCGATGCCTGAAGCAAGCTCGGGGCTAATCCAATCATAATTTAGTCAGAGACATCTCATCTGCATATGCTTGTTCAGGGTACATGGCTAAAAGTATTACAGGCAGAGGATCAGCAGGACAGCCAGGCAACTAGTATTGCTTAAAAAGAAATAAACATGACAGCCTCCATATCACTCTTATATGTGCAGTATGCGTCACCTGACAGATACACCTGGACCACCAGAGGAGGATCGAGACTGTGAGGGAGGAAAGCAAGGAAGCCAACGGCATGAAGGGGGTTGGAGGAAGCCCCAGGTACACTGGCGTAACAATAGGGCCTGCAGCCGCTGCCCCCGCGGGGGCCGTTTTGGGGGGCTGGAGGGGATGCAGCATGAGGGGAAAGCCATGCTGCACTTCGGCATGGAGTGGGGACAGTCCCCTCCCTCACCTTGGCCTCTCCCCTCCAGCGTAGAATAGTTTGTCTGGGCAGCAGTGGGCAGCGGCAGATACATACTTTCCGTGCGTTCCAGCGTGGACGTTTCTCCCTCTAGTGTCTGACGCGACTTCCTCTATAAACAGGAAGTCGCGTCAGAGGCTTGAGAGAGGAACATCCACGCTGGAGCGCACAAAAGTTATGTATCTGTCGCTGCCCGCCGCTTACATACACAAACTATTCATCGCTTGAGGGGAGCGCAGAGGGGAGAGGTCGAGGTGAGGGAGGGGGGGAACCGTCACCCCTCCATGCCGAAGTGCAGCATGGCTTTCCCCTCATGCTGCGTCCCCTCCAGCCCCCCAAAATGGCCCCAAGCGGGCCCTGAGGGGGGCCCCCGCTTAGTATTTCTGCAGGGGGGCCTGGTGGGACCTTGTTACGCCTCTGCCCAGGTATGTATGAATACTTCTTTTTTCATCTCAGGTTTCATTTAAAGGGTGATTATGGTGGTCGGTGAGAACGAGGAGAACAGACAACCCACAGAAGTATGTGGGTTCAGCATCAACATACTTTGGTGCTTAGCTTCAAAGGAGCTGTCAGCCATACTATCTCAGAAATAAAACACATATATAATTAGATACAGTAAATACTTGCCCCATTTACATAACATATGTATTGCACTGTCGATGTTTTGATTTTAGTGATTTTTCTACAGTCAAAAAATGAGAAAATCCTTCTTAGCATTTCCCATTTTAAGTGTGGCTACTTTGAAGCCAATCCTGATGTCATTTCCTCCCTTACTCTCCTCTGCCTGATTTGCCCACCCTTCACTTTAGAAAGTGCATTGTCTCAGCATGACAAATATTGGCCAATCAGAGGGGAACAGAGGTGTGGGAGGGGAAACAGGAGGGAAAGAGGCTTCAGCCAATCAGGCTGCATTAGTTAAGTCTGAGGGGAAGTAGAGAAGCAAAAAAGGACGGCCCAGCATACCCTGCAACTTGCTTTTTGTGTACCAAATTTTGTGTGTACCAAATAAGAGTCAGGTAAACTGGGGAATGATAATTTATCATCAAGAAAAGTAAGAGTGATGTTTAACTTTTGGATTGCCTGCTTAGCATCCTTATTACTTGTTTACCAGATGAAAATAAAGAATTAGATTTTTGATTTTATTCTTTAGGTAGCTTTGCCTGGGGGTCAGGTATCTATTAATAGAGTTGTACTGTGGTTGCTATAATTTGGCTACACACATCTGTTTTTTCTGTGCGATTACTACTTAGTGATTCCAAAATAAAGGATAATTCAGTAATAAATGACTGTTTATAGCTGATTTCGAGAGGGATCGCACTTTCTGTGCAGTTCAGCAGCGTTTTTACGCAATGCAAAATCACATGCGAAAAGTAAATAGAGCTTTCCTATAGGGCCGCTGTATCTTTAGGAGCCATCTGCAATTTTGCATATCGTTTTAAAAATCATACAAACTGCACTACTTTTCTGCACCACCATCGTCCGATTCCTCATTGAAATTCGCTTGCTACTGTAGGTAAAAACTGCATGCCTCAAAATGCACATAAAGTGCAGAAAAACACCTGCAGGGAATCTTCTGCATTTCCCACAGAGAAACGTGTGATCCCTGCCTTAGAAATGTGACATAGTTGTAGTTCACATGCTTAGCCTTGTATAATCTGTTGGTGTCTTGTGTAATTGCTGGCTCTGTAACAGAGAGCAGAACGTGACTGTGGAAGCATTGGCCACTCACTGAGTCCAGTGACCTGATGACAGCAATATGTAATGGGCATGGTCACATATACTTCACTCTTCACAAAGCAGTGACAGCAGGACTGAGCATGTGCTGACAGCTGCAGCATGCAGAGTCCCTGAGGACAGAGCATCCAGCTCACTGCTGGAGTCACAACCTCATCCCTCTGGGCTTGTGTTTTTTCCTATAACCATTTTTTCTGTCATAAGTCACTAGATCAGCCGTACAAAAATCACATGGTGCAGCTTCTCATCCCATGTTTACTTCCTTTTCAGTACTTTTCCCCCTTAAGTTAAAGGGAACCCCTAGGTGAGAGGGATATGACATGTTTATTTATTTTTACCTACTTGACGACTGCAGTGTAGGGGCCCATACACTAAGCCGATTTTCTGGCCGACCGATCGATCGATCGATTGATCGGTTGAAAATCGGTTGGCCAATCGACCGATCGATGGCCGATTTCGATCGATTTTGATGGATTTCTGTCGAACTGGCAGGATGGAAAATTTAGGTCGATCTGATGAGATTGCTTATCAGTTTGCATTGGCCTTAATGGAAATCTGATGGCAAAAAAATGCCATCAGATCGAATTTCAAACTGAAATCTATTGGAATTCTATCCTGGTAAAAAATGTTCTAAAAACGCATCAGATAGATCATTAGATGCATTTCTTATCTATCTGCTGCCAATCTGACGAGTGTATGGGCACCTTTATTAAACCCCCCTAAAGACCAGGCTGTTTTTGTACAGATTGGCCACTGCAGCTTTAAGGCCAAGCTGCAGGGCCGCACAACTCAGCACACAAGTGATTCCCCCTTCCCCCCCCTTTTCTCCCCACCAACAGAGCTCTCTGTTGGTGGGGTCTGATCCCCCCCCACAGTGTTTATTTTTTTTCTAACAAATATTTACATTCATTTTTTATTAATATATTTTGCTACTTTGGGGGGGGGGGGGGGGCAATCCTGGCGATCAGCTGTCATAGGCTTCTGCCTATGAGAGCCGATCGCTCTCTTGTCCCCCAGGGGGACAGCCGTGTCACACGGCTGTCCCCAGTACAGCGCTGCTGCTGATTGCAGCGCTGTACCGAGAGTAAGGACGGCGAAACGTTTCGCCATCTAACAGTCTTGTTCAGAGACTGAAGGCGGAGCTCCGCCCCCCGAGCAGGAGCTGCGCTCACAGCCTGCGCGCGATCTCCTGCAGTAGCCGGCTCCAGGACCTGGCGCCAATTGGCGTTAGGCGGCCTTGGAGCTGCCGCCGCGTTCACGCCCATTGGCGTGACGCGGTCATTAGGTAGTTAAATAATGCACATTGCCTGGCTGTCCTGCTGATCCTCTGCCTCTAATACTTTAAAGTGAACCAGAGATGTTTACAATCGCCATATTTATACTTACCTGGGGCTTCCTCCAGTCACATGAGGTGCGTGGGCTCCCTCACCGTCTTCTCCATTGCCTCCTAATGTCCCTCGGTAATCTGGCCAGCCGCGGGTTTTTTTGCACATGCACAGCCCGGCGGCGCACACATCCCCCATTGTGCTCCCGCAGCTAGGAGCGATCTACGCCTGCCACAGAACGCTCTCGGGCACAAGAGTGACGCGCATGTGCAGAGTGCACAACTGGCCAGATTACTTGGGGATATTAGAAGACAACAGAGCGGCCCATGAGGACAGTGAGGAAGCCCGCACACCTCATAGGGTTGGAGGTAGCCCCAGGTAAGTATAAATATAGTGAGTGTCTTCATCTCAGATACCCTTTAAGCCACAGACCCTGAACAAGCATGCAGATCTGATGTCTAATCTGACAAGATTAGCTGCATGCTTGTTTCAGGTATGTTATTTCGGCCCTAATGCTGGCCATACATGGCACTTACTTTCCTTATCAATCGAGCCGCTGATGGGCTCGATTGATAATACCCGACAGGTCCGATGACCTGCTGGATAGATTCCCCACTCTATCCCCGCCGGCGGACAATAGCGGGTAATCGAGCGGCTGATAAGGAGCACGGACGAGCGGGGATGCGCCGGCATCGAGCCAGCGGCTCGATCGGGTGCATAATTGCATCCACAAACGTGCGGTGTATGCCCGGCATAATATCAGAAGGATCAGCAGGATAGCCAGGCAACTGGTATTGTTTAGAAGGAATTAAATATGGCAGCTTCTACAGGTCTCACACCTCAAGTTCCTTTTAAAGAAGGTCTCTAATCAAATGTACCGACATCAAACCAACTGCCATTAATGATTACTTGTAACTTTCTTCCTCAGGCTTGATACAGAACTGGGTCAGAACCATAGTTGGAACAGTTATGATCCAGTTTTGTATCATGTCTTAAAGTTTCAATAGCCTGAGGAAAATGATGTACAGTCAGTCATTAAAGCTATTACCGCAATCAAAATTTGTTGGTTTGATGTCAGCACATCTGTCCCACCACTAACACTGGACTATACCTCTCTCACTAAACAAATGTTTGAGGAATCTCACTTCAGTCTCGATACATACTTACGGTAAGTACAGGGAAGGCTCTGAATAGCATTGAGTCTTCCTATTCGGCCACCTGTCTCGTCTTGCAGCTCTGTTCCCAGTTGCAACAAATCAACCTGGTCACGCCTGCGCAGTACTCATGCACTTATCTTCTGAACTACTTGGGGATGCAAGTAGTTCTGGAGGTTACCCAAGGAGTTTTGAACACCTAATCGACTGAGCAGGTCGAATGACTACAACTGGGGACATTGCTGCAATGGCAAGCCAGACAGAGGAACAGGAAGGCTCTATACTGTAGGTCAGGCTTTCTCAACCAGGGTTCCCTGGAACCCCAGGGTTCCTTGAGGACTGTGCAGGGGTTCCATGGCATTTTACCCCATGGTGGGGGAAGTATAATAGAGCACACTATAATAGGTGGTACTGTAACAAGAAGCACTAAATTGGGGGGTCAGGAGACAGTATAATGAGTGGCAGTGTAATAGGAGATAGTGAAATTAGCAGCCTAACCTATTTAAGGACCATGCCTCCTGAAAAATAAATGTAGGGGTTCCTCGAGACCAAGAAATTGTTTGCAGGGGGTTCCTTGAGATCCAAAAGTTATTTACAGGTTTCCTCCAAGGTAAAAAGGTTGAGAAAGGCTGCTGTAGGTGGTCCGGGGGCATCAGACCACTGAGGAAAGCCTCAATAGGAACCTGAGGTTTCCCTTTCTTCAGGTGAGTATCTTATTTTGATCCCGAGCTTGGATCACTTTAAGACATGCCATACAAGTCTTAATGTCATGCTAGGCTCTGTCATTTTTCCTGAGGTACTCTTTAACATTACATATTTTGATGAGGACATAGACATGTGGAAGGATGCAAAGTGGGATAAAGAGATATAATTTTAGAAGGAGCAACCCGAGTGTGTTAAAGATCCAAAGGGACTCAGGACCTTTTAACAGCACAGTCCAACGGTTGAAACTTCCCACACAAACTCAAGAAATAGAACAGCCATGGTGGCTGCACCAGAGGTCAGGATGAATGAGAAAGAAGACATGCGGGGAGATCACAGACCTCTCTGAGGGAAAAAGTGGAGAAACAGAGCAATGATTCAGAACTCGCTCGGAGAATAACCGCAGCAAAGGGCGAAACTACAAGTCAAAGATAACAATAAAAAAACAGACTGTTCTAGAAAACAGCAGGCCTTAATTGGCAAACAGTGCTTGTCAACAGTGGAACAGAGATAAACATTTTAATCAGAGGAACAATTAGCTGCCTGATGGAAATACTGTATCACCAAGAGGCACAGAAATAGGAGACTGGGTTTATATGGATACGCTTTCAATGCATAAAAAAACAGAAATTGAAAAAAAACATATTCTTTAACCACAAAGCAGAGAACCTTATATGGTCTTATTCTAAGACCTGCAGATGATACTTTCAAGGAAGAACCAGTGTTTATTGATGATGTATAGACAATGTAGCATATAGATTCTCGGTCGAGATGGTCCTGAATGATCCCCCCGCCAAAAGCTAAAGCCTAAAGTATGTACAAGTCGGCTTATGGCTCGTACAACAACAGCACACAACCAGCCAGATGACATGACCGACCACATGACCAAGCAATTGCATGACTTGTATTTTCTGCGTACCAGCCAACTGAATGGCCAACTCATTTGCATACTGCACACGCAAGCAAACGACGTACTGCACGATATGGCCGCATTCAAAACAAGTACAAGTCGTTCAAACAACTTGTACACACGTGATCAACTTCATGATATCAGCCCAATAGTCTTGTGAGTTGATCTGCCTGCTATCAGTCGCTCCTCTAGTAAATATTTATTTCATTTATTAAATACATTTGTGCATTTTTAAAATTATTTTTATATCTGGCCCGCCCTCCCTCTCCCTGCCAGCCAATCCCCGTGATCAGCTGTCATAGGCTTCAGGCAGGGAACACACTTGACTTTCAGTTTTCTGCGCGCGTTTTTCTGCATACTTTTTCTGCACACCAAGTGTGTTTCCATGCAGGAAAACGCGCGCGTTTTTTCACAGCAGCTGATGTAAATGATAGAGGAAACTGCCAAAATGTGCAGAATCAGGATGCAGAATGTCAGTTTTTTTTCTGCGTGCGAACAACACAGTAAGTGTGCACTAGCACATTGATTAACATGAGTTCTCAGTTTTTCTGTGCAGAAAACGCACATGAAAACAGTCAAGTGTGTTCCCTGCCTCAGCCTATGACAGACGATCACTTCCCTGCCTCTGGAGGGGACAGCTGTGTCACTTGGCTGTCCCCAGTACAGCTCTGCCTTAGATTGCAGCGCTGTACAGGGTAATTAGACAGCAGTTTTGCCGTCTAACAGTTTCCTAGCAGCGATCACTGCTGGGAGACTGAAGGCATCCAAGCAGGGATGCGCGCGCATCGGCAAGCGCGATCACCCGCAAACCATGCCTCAAGGACCTTACGCCGATTGGCATTAGGCGGTCCTGGGGCTGCAAGTGGTTAATTGGACCTGAGGATCCCGTGCCAATCGAGTTAAGGCTACGCTAGTGATTTTAATAGTTTGATAGAGATTTAACTCCTTATTTTCAAGTGCCTTATTTAAATTCATAATATTGCAAATCAAATAATTGCTTGCGTGGAATTACATTTCTTGATCTTCAGTGATTCCTCAGTGGTCGCTAAGCCTGGATGCCGGCACACTTGCCTTCTGGGATAGAGAGTTGCACTAATTGCTTCAGAGCAGCCCTGCACCCAATCAGACAGCAGTAAAACCGCTGCTTCACGTCCTGCAGAGGAGTAATCTGGGAAATCTATGTTTTCCAGATGTATTTTTTTTATCCTCTGCTCTGGCTTTGGCAGCCAGAACCACATTCTGTAGTTTTCAGTTTGGGAGCAGAAATTTGCAGGCGGATCTGTGTATACAGCTAATGATATAACCACAGCACTGACATACCCACTGCTAACTGCAGATGTTCATCCCTTATACAGGTTTATTTACTATATCAGGTGGAAAGAATGCTGGCCTTTTGCCTGTAGTACCCACAGAGCTGTTGGCCAACCAACCAACTCACTTATCCTCTAACATCTCTCCTGCCTTAACCTCCCTCTTCAACCTTTCTCTCACCAGAGGGAGGCATCGTTCCATCCTCCTTCAAACAAGCCCTTATCACGCCTATTGTCACGGTCACTTACCAATGCGGACACGGCGGCTGACACGTGCGGATGTCCGCATTCATCCTGGGGCAGGCCGCCGCTCCATTGGGCGTGGGGTACTGGCGGTTTGTGTCCGTGCGCGTCATGTGCGGTGGCGTGGGCCTCGGCGCCGGCAGGTAGTGGGTTGCGTGTACTGCGCAGGCGCGTTGCAGAAGGACGTCCGCGTGTACATGATGTATTTATGCATGCACGTGCACGCGTACATAATGACGCAGCTGAGCGTCAAACGGCCTATATAAGTCCGAAGAGAACCTGGCCTCAGTGCTGTTGTATTGCAGCTAGTGATACGTTCTCCCGTGACGTGAGTTCTGACTCTGCCCTTGTTCCTGAGTTCCTGCTTGTAAGATTGCCTGCCTGGTTACCGACTTCTGCCTGTTACAACTACCCGCCTTGTTGCCGACCTCTGCCTGTCTGACTATCCGATTTGTTACTGACCTCTGCTCCGGACGATTACCTGCTCTGTTATCAACCCTGGCCTGTATGAGAACCTGCTTTGTTGCCAACTTCTGGAAAAGGATCAAGACTACGCTATTGCCTAACTATCTAACTCCTGCATCGTTTGCTGAATTATTGCACATCCGTACTCAGCCTGTGGAAGTGCTGCAGATTCATCCTGGTCACGCGCCTTGTCGTCACGCCGCTTGGTCTGCTAGCGCTTCTGCCCTTTGCTTCCCAGAGACTCTGTTATCACTTCAGAGGCTCTGTGGAGTGAGTTGCAAGAGTTGGCAACGCGCACACTTGTCTCAAAAGGTAAAAGAGATCAAACAAAACGTCTCACAGTTCCTCCAATAGGTATGCTCCACGGATCCAGCCGTTAAAACAAGAACCTATCCTTTGGTCTCTTGTCCCCGGTCAATCACAACCACATGCAGAAAAAAGATATAAGGTACATAGCATAACACTGCGATTAAATGGTCAGACAGCAGAAACCATCACCAATTAGATCCGGCTGTGTACATTAATAAAACACCTATATCCAGCACCAGTGTCAGGACACCCCCTTTGTGCCCGCACTCACCAGCCTCCCAAATCTCAGGAGGTGGGATTGATAGTTTGAGGGGGGATCTAATGGTTTCACCACTCTATGAATTCCGGATAAGGCTGTAAACTGTCACTCCGAGTCTCCTGCACCCCAATCCCGGCGAACAAACGGCAGCTCCGGGCAAGATGTCGCTGTCTGCACATTGACATTGCTATACGCGAACCAAGGAGTGCTGATTTCCTGAAGCGCATATATATTTTTATTCATTGAGTTGCAAGAGTTGCTGTCCTCCACACTTCAGACTCCAATACTACAAGTACGTGGTCTGTTCCGTTACACCTAAACTCAAAAAAACTTCTCTTAGCCCCTCTTCCCTGCCCAACTACCGACCTAATACTCTCCACCCCTTCTCTTCAAAACTACTTGAGCGCTGCGTCTAAACTGACTTAGTCCGTCACCTCACTGCTAATTCTCTGTTTGATGACCTCCAATCTGGATTCCGCCCCAGCCAATCAACTGAAACTGCCCTACTTAAAGTAACAAACGACCTGGCGACTGCTAAATCTAAAGGCCTCTACTCTATTCTTATCCTTCTAGACCTCTCTTCTGCTTTTGACACAGTGGACCACCCCCTGCTTCTCCAAATTCTCTCACCCATGGGCATTCAGGGTCTTGCTCTGTCCTGGCTTTCCTCCTACCTCTCAGATAGGACCTTCAGAGTTGCCTACTCTAGCACTACCTCCTCTCCACGTCCCCTCACTGTTGGAGTTCCCCAAGGCTCAGTCCTCGGACCTTTCCTTTTCTCTAGCTACACTTATGGTCTTGGTCAACTCATCAGCTCCTCTGGTTTCCGATATCACCTATACGCTGACGATACCCAGATCTACATTTCAGCACCTGACTTGGACACCTTAACAGCTCGTGTCCCGAACTGTCTCAATGCAATCGCCTCTTTCATGTCCTCCCGTTTCCTGATACTAAATATGGACAAGACTGAAATAGTAGTCTTCCCACCTCACAACTCAATGCCCATGCCAGACATCACTATTTCTATTTCTCCCCTGCATAGCCAATCACAAAGAGCGGTCGAACAAAGACGCAGGACACCGCCCACCGTCCATGTGGGGAAGGACGTGTGCCTGTCATGCGTTCCACGGTGGGACGCAAACAGGAAGTACATGCGTCCCATCGTAAGCAAGGGGAAGAGTGGGGTGCAGCCCCGCAGGCTACATATATAGACTAAAGTTATGCTGAAAATACCCATAAACATACATAAATACATATGCAATGGACCATAGTCCTGATATAAACATGAATATAGATGCAATTATAAATACAGCATTCTGAAAGACTCAAGCGCCACAAAAGTGAGGCCAGAGTCTAAACTCAAAAATCAAGGTGAAATGGTGACAAGTCCACACACAATCATATATATATATATATATATATATATATATATATATATATATATATATATGTGTATGTATATATAAGAATCGGCAAAGGTATGCCATCCACACATGCATAAAACCATGTATTGCCCAAAAGTCACAACAAGCGTGTAGGCAGAGAGGGGGAACCCCTGCAGCAGGTAGATGAAACTGGCACAGGTGCAGTGGGAGGAACAGGCAATGGGAAAGGGCAAGTGCAGACACAGACTGCCACTGCACCTGCGCCAGTTTCATGTACCTGCTGGAGGGGTTCCCCCTCTCTGCCTACCGTGGAATGCATGACGCATTGTATTTATGGTTGATGGGACTGCGATTGAGTCCAACACTATTTCGGTTCATCAGCCTATAGACTTTGTGATGCCTGTTCTGTGATTGAGTGCAGGATCAAGTCCTCTGGAATTGTGTGAGATGATCAATCTCTGTGTGTATATCATTCCTCTCCACACACATGCTCTTATTAGCAGCTTTTGGATTAATACAGTGTCTTTTATGTGCACCACCTCTGATATCGGACTTATCAACTTAGTTTTCATTCATATCAGCATTGATCAGTTTTGGCCCAACCAACCGTGGGTTTTTGATCAGAAGGCTGCAGCCTCTGAATAGTGGTTTTGCTCTGGGGATTTTTTGTGGCTTTTTACTATATTGTAAAGTGTGTTATTTATATGCTTGTCCAATTATCTATGTGGTCTTATGTATTTTGCTAGTTTAGAATTAAATAACGTTTTTGCATGCACCCAAGAGGGGTCCTTTTAGTTTTTCATTTGTGCTCTGCTGATAATATTTATCTCTATATGTGCATTGAATAATGATATCACTAACAAATGGTCTCCCTCCTCTGATTGCACCTCTTACATTGAAAATGTCCTTGGATGGTTTTGAGGCTTCATACCGATAAAGTACTGGAGCCAAGGCTCCTTAGCTACGGCACTGCCCACACCCTAACTCTTTAGAATTCTTGCTTGTCACTTGGTCTGAATGTACGCCCCTCGTGCCTGTATCATTGCACATTTCTCATGTTGTCAATGCTATAATAATACTAATCTGAACATTTGTATAGCACTCTTCTCCTGCCGAACTCAAAGCGCTCAAGAGCTGCAGCCATTGGGACGCGCTCAGGGGGCCATCCTGCAGTGTTAGGGAGTCTTGCCTTAAACTCCTTACTAAATAGATACTGACCCTAGCCAGGATTCAAACCCTGGTCTCCCATGTCAAAGGCATAACCAGTACATGTCTGTCCTATGTACTTTTGGCATTGCCATGTAATCCACAAGCAGTTCAAGGTACATCATTGGGGGTACTTGGTGAATAAAGGTGATTCTAATTCTGAACTCTGTATATTTGTATATTACTCACTAGAGCCCTTAAAAGTAAGGCATTCTTTAAATAAACATAAAATAATAAATCTGCATTAGATAATGGCAGCTAAAAATGATGCATTGCCCAGGGTAATAAATGTTTGTACCATCCATATATTGTAACATCACTCTTCTATGGTTTTCCCATTAGAAGTGTACATTGTTAGCACACAGGGCCAATAAAAGTATAGAGGATACTTAGTGCGCTGTATACCAGATCTAAACCGAACAGCTGTCTGACACCTTCTATTTATCATTAACCTGGGTAGTGTCATCCTGGCAGCTTTGTGATGTCTTCCAATCTCTCTAGTTCAGAACCTAGGAAACCGCATATAAGAAAATGAGCATTAGTTGACACCTAGTGGTGTGTATTGGAACTACAAGACAAAAAATACCAGTTCTCTTCAGCAATTTGCTATTTAACCTATTAACATTTTTACAGGAGGTTCTACATTTATTCGTGTTTAATTTATATTACATTGAAATAATGCAATCTGCCAGATCAGTACTTTTTTAAATCTTACTTATGTTAAAATTCCATAAGATGTTAACAGTGGCGTAGCTAAGGAGCTGTGGGCCCCAATGCAAGTTTTACATTAGGGCCCCCTAAGCACTCTATACAAAACAATTGATACGGCGCACCAAAACCTGCCAAGGACAACCACAGTGTCAGAGGTGCAAGAAGTGGATGGGGAGCAGTTTATTACCAGCACAGGACCAATAGAGAGCTAATACTGTGGTTGAGGGAGGGCCCCTCTGGCCCGAGGGCCCTGATGCAGTCGCAACCTCTGCACCCCCTATTGCTACGCCCCTGTATGTTAAATAAGACAGGTTATTTATCAGAAATATCCACCGCAACTAGTGTTGGGCGAACAGTGTTCGCCACTGTTCGGGTTCTGCAGAACATCACCCTGTTCGGGTGATGTTCGAGTTCGGCCGAACACCTCATGGTGTTCGGCCTTTTTAGTTCGGGTTCGCCCGAACAGCTCAATGCCCAGCCGAACAGGCCGAACAGGGCCCCTGTTCGGCCGAACAGGGCCCTGTTCGGCCGAATACTGCCCCCCTATGGGGTCGCAGGCATAAGGGGGGAGCATGCCCCGGTCGCGGGGGGGGGGGGGGGGGGCGGAAATTCCCCCCACCCCCTCCGCTAGCGCTCCCCCCTCTGCCCGCTTCCCCTTACAAAAATTTTCCGTAAAGTTCAATAGTACCTTCAGTGGCTGGCTGGCACTGTGGTGTGAGTGAGTAGGAGGAGTCCGAGTAGGACGCGTTGAGGCCGGGCAGCGGGCGGTTCAGCGGTAGTACCCTTGTGGTACTTCCGCCCTTTCTCTGACCTCACGTCCTCTACGTGATGACGCATACAAGACAAACAAGACAAATAACATTTATATTGCGCTTTTCTCCTTGCGGACTCAAAGCGCCAGAGCAGAGCAGCAGCCACTAGGGCGCGCTCTATTGGCAGTAGCAGTGTAAGGGAGACTTGCCAAAGGTCTCCTACTGACGCGTACCCTCGTATGCAGAGGACGTGAGGTCAGAGAAAGGGCGGAAGTACCACAAGGGTACTACCGCTGAACCGCCCGCTGCCCGGCCTCAACGTGTCCTACTCGGACTCCTCCTACTCACTCACACCACAGTGCCAGCCAGCCACTGAAGGTACTATTGAACTTTACGGAAAATTTTTGTATGGGGAAGCGGGCAGAGGGGGGAGCGCAGGCGGAGGGGGTGGGGGGAATTTCCGACCTTCCCCCCCCCCCCGCGACCGGGGCATGCTCCCCCCTTATGCCTGCGACCCCATAGGGCCCCCAAAAGCGGGATGTTCGGGGGAGTTCAGGGTTCGGGCCGAACATGCCGAACATCTGGCCCATGTTCGGCGAACGGACCCGAACATCCAGGTGTTCGCCCCACAGTAACCGCAACCGATCGACCTACATAAAAAAAAAAAACACAAACAGAATTTTCTCAGTTGAATAAAAAAGTTTCAATTTTTTGATGCAACTGATCATTTTTATTTGAAAACTGAAAAATCACAGGGGTGTCCCAGAGCTCCTAACTGTCCCTTTTTTGTAGAGACAGTCCCTCTTTGGAAACCCAAACCCTTTGTCCCTCTTTCTTCCTCATTTGTCCCACTTTCAGAACTCATGTACAGATCTGTGTAAAAATATGTATTTTTCTATTGAAAAAAATGTCTTTAATTGACACTAAACTTTATTCCCATCCTTTACATTGATATATGTCTTATTTTCACATGTTAATATGAAGGAAAATGAACCAGGATAGGAAGGACCAGTGTGGTTTGAGTTACAAAACAACATATTTTTCTTATGAAATCTTTATGGTATGCGTAACTATGGGTGTGACGGGGGTGTGATTAGGGGTCTGACATGGGCGTGGCTTAAATGTCCCTCTTTCTTATCGCAAAAAATTGGGAGGCATGGTGGCCAAAGTCTGGCCTGTGGGCCAAGTACGGCTCACCGAGCCTTTTCAAGTGGTCCCTGAAGCTCTCTGTCTCAATATAGGAGTATTAAAGGATGGCCATCAGACAGGGGCGTAGCAATAGGGGTTGAAGAGGTTCCAACTGCATTGAGGCCCTTGGGCCAGAGGGGCCCCGAAGGGTCCTCCCTCAACTGCAAAATTAGCTCTCTATTGGTCCTGTGCTCATAATAATCCCTTCTATAGATACTTTCAATAGTGGTAATCATTAACAAGCTGCTCCCCATCCCCTTCTTGCACCTCTGACACTGTAGTTGCCATTGGCAGGTTTTGGTGCGCCGTGTCAATAGTTATGTAGAGTGCTTGTACCCCATAAAACTTGCATCAGGGCCCACAGCTCCTTAGCTACACCACTCCCATCAGAGTCCACATTCGCAGAATTATTTTTCATAGTATGTTACTCAACACACAAGGGGCCCAATCCAACTCACTTTACTCCTAGTGATATTTTTACATTTTACAATTCAGAATAATTTTTTTTGTACCTACTTTTTGGTACTTTTTCACTTGCAGAGTGTTGAAAAGTTATTTTAAACAGAATATTAAATATGATGTCCTAGGAATGAATTTCTTGTGTGATGATGGGCTGAAAATGTTACTTTCAATAATTTTTTTCCTAATGGAAAGTGGAATTTCTGTGGGCAACACTGGAGCTCTGCACAGGGCTAATCAAGTTCAGAAATGATTGCTTAACTGCCTGACAGCTAACGAATGAAAGGGAACCTAAAGTGATAGTGATGTTTAAAGTGTGATTGTCACCATAAAAATCACATTTCAAAAGCAACTGGTCTGAGTGTATTAAGTGATAAAGATGCTAATCCTGCATTCAAAACTTTCAAAACTTTTTCTGCTGTTATGATTTGGAGTTATCACATACTTAAGGAGCACTGGCCCTTTAGTAGTCACTGCCAAACAGTTGCATGCTGGGTGTGTAATGCTGGGGGGGTCATACTTTCTGACCACCCAGTGCAGCAAGGCTAAGTAGCTGGATAATGGAAGAGGCTCCACAGATGGACACAGGAGTAATTAACAAGGGAACAAGATTCCCCAGAGCAACTGCAGCTCTGGGCCACCTATCAGACTAGATGCTATGTGATACAATACACAACAGATGTAATCGGTAACAGGCTTGGGTCATACACATGAATTCAGATGTCAGTCGTATTGGAAGGATTAGGCAGATTCGTAGTCGAGAGGCAGGCAAAGGTCGGTACACCATACAATATTACAATAATAATACAATACTGACTGACTAAAGTACATATATATCGTGCTGATGCGCAATATATGAAATGTAGCTCTCAAATAGCTTACTAGCTAAAGCACAAGTAATGACAATTAACAAGACAGACAACAGACAGACAGACAGACGTAATGCTTAGCCAATCCAGTCGCTGTTTCAGCGACGGCAACATTCACACTGAGATAGACAAGACTAACAGGTAGGAGCGAAATAATGGCAACCGCTGCTATAGTTTGTCCTCAAGAACAAGGCTAGAAGGAATACTACCAGTCACCAACGTGGTACTGGCAGAATCTATCAGGATCAGAAGGACTTCACTGACCCCCGCAGGTCAGCAAACGTCCAGCAGATATGACAATACAGAGCAAGGCATTATACATTTACAATAACAACTTTCACAGCATAGACCCAACGACAACTCAGAGAGCTGAACGCTATGTCGGGCGGGGTATGAAATGGGAGGCAGACTTTTATGCTGGCATCAGCCAATGGATGCAGGTATGCAAATGCCCACACAGCTGAATGGTAATTATTCAATCCTGAGCTGGCTTGATTGCCATTTGCTAGCTGGCTGTGAATGCAAAGGACTCCCATAAGAAATACATGCAGTATTATGTAACAACATGCATGCAGGAAATCCAGGGCTATCTGTCCGCAGCTCAGCTGCAACAAGCAATTGGTGGAATGATGACAGCAAATTGTTTTTAGCCCATGATTTGTATTTAGGTCTATAACCATCACAATGTTGCCCCTTTTTATGGCATAGTTATTTCTTTTTATGGCATAGTAATTTTGGATGTTTCCTGTTCCATTGTTAAGGTATTAACGTTTGTAGTAATCTCCATGGTCATTGTTTGGTCGCCTTATGTGATCCGGTTGCTGGTCTTTGTGTATCAGTTTAGTGATAGAGTATATTTATAATTCTATAGGTGGTTATACCTGACTTGATGTTGTCCAGATGTTTATTAAGAACATGTGTTAACTATACAGGTACCTGTTTGATAACTTTGAAATTTATTATTTAATTGGTGGCTTTTGCTATCACTTTTCAGGGTTCCTGGTATTTTACTCTTTGGGTCCTATCACTATAACAGTATGGCTCTATTGATCTTTCACTATGTCGGTGCTCTTTATTACTGTTTTCACCCATATTCACTTTCTAATTCTGTTCACCAACCAGTATGTTTCACTTTCAGTTGTATTTCATTACCATATGGTTTTAATGTCTTTATATTTATTGTTTTTAGATTTGTCTCTATTTGTGGAGGCCTGATGAAGGGTTTATCCCGAAACAAGTCGACGTTGTCGCCTCAATTTGCACAACTGCACTAATCTTGATGTTAACAACTGATGCATTTTTGCCATTCTTTGCTATGGAAAATGTTCCCTGACGGATACTTTTTATGAATATTTTTGCACAAGTGTTGTCTTCAATAAAAATCTTTTGTATTTTTGCATATAAACTCTTCAAGTTTCTTCAGTTTTTTGCTATATATATCCTTTTTGTTAGTATAAAGCATCCTGAGCTGCCCAGAACTGCAGAGCGATTGCAAATGACAATGAGACTTATTGCGAATGCACAACCGAATGCAAGCAGATAAGCCAGAACTGTCCGTTTTCAGCTCCACTGCAACGGATAGAACACGCTACAGGAGGCATCCTTACAGGGGGTTCTTTTTATCTATAATATATTCATCCTCTTCCCTTTATTTCCCTGTCTAGATGCCTATCTGAAACACGATCCCCTGCTCACTTGTGTTTACAAGCAAGACTGAAGTGACTCAGCGATTGGTGGAGAAAAGAAAAAAAGTAAAGGGCAGAAATGACATCAGGATTTAGCCTAAACTGTGGGCAAAAGACATGTTTCCCACCAGGAACAGAAGTCTCTTCATTTACTATATAAAATTCACTGAAATCAAAATGTGGACAGTATAATACATGTGTGATGTAAGTAGATCAAGTATTTATCTACTTATACAGGATCTTCTCAAAAAATTAGCATATTGTGAAAAAGTTCATTATTTTCTGTAATGTACTGATAAACATTAGACTTTCATATATTTTAGATTCAAATACACACAACTGAAGTAGTTCAAGCCTTTTATCATTTTAATATTGATGATTTTGGCATACAGCTCATGAAAACCCAAAATTCCTATCTCAAAAAAATTAGCATATTTAATCCGACCATAAAAAAAAGGTGTTTTTAAAACAAAAAAAAAGTCAACTTTCAAATAATTGTTCAGTTATGCACTCCATACTTGGTCGGGAATCCTTTTGCAGAAATGACTGCTTCAATGCGGCGTGGCATGGAGGCAATCAGCCTGTGGCACTGCTCAGGTGTTATGGAGGCCCAGGATGCGTCGATAGCGGCCTTAAAGAGAACCCGAGGTGTGTTTAAAGAATGTTATCTGCATACAGAGGCTGGATCTGCCTATACAGCCCAGCCTCTGTTGCTATCCCAAACCCCACTAAGGTCCCCCTGCACTCTGCAATCCCTCATGAATCACAACCGTGCTGTGAGGCTGTGTTTACATCTGTAGTGTCAGTCTCAGCTGCTCCCCCGCCTCCTGCATAGCTCCGGTCCCTGCCCCCGTCCCTTCCCTCCAATCAGCAGGGAGGGAAGGGATGCAGGCGGGGACTGGAGTTCTGCAGGAGGCAGGGAGAGCAGCAGACTGACACTATAGAGATAAACACAGCCAGCTCTGACAAGCTGTTTGTCAGCAGCGTGGCTGTGATTTATGAGGGATTGCAGAGTGCAGGGGGACCTTAGGGGGGTTTGGGATAGCAACAGAGGCTGGGCTGTATAGGCAGATCCAGCCTCTGTATGCAGATAATATTCTTCAAACCCACCTCGGGTTCTCTTTAAGCTCATGCAGAGTGTTGGGTCTTGCGTATCTCAACTTTCTCTTCACAATATCCCACAGATTCTCTATGGGGTTCAGGTCAGGAGAGTTGGCAGGCCAATTGAGCACAGTAATACCATGGTCAGTAAACCATTTACCAGTGGTTTTGGCACTGTGAGCAGGTGCCAGGTCGTGCTGAAAAATGAAATCTTCATCTCCATAAAGCTTTTCAGCAGATGGAAGCATGAACCCACTTTTGAACCAGAAACAGCGGCAGAAGCGCCTGACTTGGGCTACAGAGAAGCAGCACTGGACTGTTGCTCAGTGGTCCAAAGTATTTTTTCGGATGAAAGCAACTTTTACATGTCATTTGGAAATCAAGGTACCAGAGTCTGGAGGAAGACTGGGGAGAGGGTATTGCCAAAATGCCTGAAGTCCAGTGCCAAATACCCACAGTCAGTGATGGTCTGGGGTGCCATGTCAGCTGCTGGTCTTGGTCCACTGTGTTTTATCAAGGGCAGGGTCAATGCAGCTAGGTATCAGGAGATTTTGGAGCACTTCATGCTTCCATCTGCTGAAAAGCTTTATGGAGATGAAGATTTCATTTTTCTTCACGACCTGGCACCTGCTCACAGTGCCAAAACCACTGGTAATGGTTTACTGACCATGGTATTACTGTGCTCAATTGGCCTGCCAACTCTCCTGACCTGAACCCCATAGAGAACCTGTGGGATATTGTGAAGAGAAAGTTGAGAGATGCAAGACCCAACACTCTGGATGAGCTGAAGGCCGCTATCGAAGCATCCTGGGCCTCCATAACACCTAAGCAGTGCCACAGGCTGATTGCCTCCATGCCACGCCGCATTGAAGCAGTCATTTCTGCAAAAGGATTCCTGACCAAGTATTGAGTGCATAACTGAACATAATTATTTGAAGGTTGACTTTTTTTTGTTTTAAAAACACTTTTCTTTTATTGGTCGGATGAAATATGCTAATTTTTTGAGATAGGAATTTTGGGTTTTCATGAGCTGTATGCCAAAATCATCAATATTAAAACAATAAAAGGCTTGAACTACGTCAGTTGTGTGGATTTGAATCTAAAATATACGAAAGTCTAATGTTTATCAGTACATTACAGAAAATAATGAACTTTATCACAATATGCTAATTTTTTGAGAAGATCGTACATGTGTTTTTTTCCCTGGCATAGTATGGCTAATCCTACTGCTTTAAGTTACCAGGGGCTTTTTTCAGCCGCTGCCTGATGCAAACTTTGCAGGATGCAAAATCCCATGACACCAGTTAGCAAAAGGCAAAATGAGCAGCGATTGGTCAGCCTGGTGTCAGCACCGCAGCCTGGTTGGTCCTGTGCCAAGGCTTCCCCTCTGACTGACCATGGTGATCTCGCTCCAGTGATGAGGTTTTACCATCACATGCCTCAATAACAGGCATATATGGACACTGCACCTTCTTAGATTGTCATAGAGAAGGGCACAGATGCCATCGGACTATGGAGGGTAATTTTTGTGTGCCAGGAAGGTGGGTGGGAGAGCAGAGCGGAGGCAGGAGCAGATGACCCAAACTGCTTGTCCAAACATTGCCCCCTAGATTTTGCTGCCTGAATCATGTGATTCAGGAGGCTTCATGGTAGGTTAGCCCTGGCCTTTAGTCCTCCTGGTCCCTCACTGCCATTCCAATCAGTTCAGCAGCTGTCCCTACAAAAGCTGCATGTGCGGCCACAAGCTGTGCACCTCCTCGATCACACTTCCGTTGCCCGATGCGCTCTGCGCTTGCACAGTTTCTAACAATTGCTTCTGCGCAGTGGCGTAGCTAAGGAGCTATGGGCCCCGATGCAAGTTTTACATGGGGGCCCCCAAGCACTCTATATATAACAACTGATGCGGCGCACTAAAACCTGCCAAGGATTTCCACAGTGTCAGAGGTACAAGAAGGGGATCGCAAACAGTTTGTTAATGATTACTACTATTTAAAGCATCTATAGAAGTGATTATTACCAGCACAGGGCCTATAGAGAGCTAGTACCGTGGTTGATGGAGGGGCTTACGGGGCCCCTCTGACCCAAGGGCCCCGATGCGGTCGCTACCTCTGCACCCCCTATTGCTACACCACTGCTTCTGCACATCTGTCAAACGTTCCTGCCAACAGGAGCCTGAGCATGGAGGTGCGCAGCTAGGGCACAGCTTCTGAATGGAAATGAGCAAAACAATGGCGAGGAACCAGGACTATAAGGGGCTGGAAGAAGCCCCAGGTAAATTAAACTGGCCACATTACTTTCACACCCTCCTGTTTTCCCCTCGCACACCTCTGTTCCTCTCTGATTGGCCAGTATTTCTCATGCTGAGACAATGCACTTTCTAAAGTGGAAGGCGGGCAATGTATACACAATCAGGCAGAGGAGAGTAAGGGAGGAAATTACATCAGGATTGGCTTCAAAATAGCCACACTTAAAATAGGAAATGTTAAGAAGGATTTTCTCGTTTTTTACTGTAGAAAAATCACTAAAATCAAAACATGAACAGTGCAATACATATGTTATGTAAATGGGGCAAGTATTTAACTACTTATATATGTGTTTTTTTCTGACATAGTATGGCTGACAGCTCCTCTTTAAAGGGAATCTAAAGTCCCAGGTACACTTTCAGCTGACAGTTATCTGCCAATCATCTTTCGAATTTTCAAACATTCATTCACTTTTTTTCCTCCCTTGCTGGTAAATGAACCTCCTTTACTGTCAGCAGAGAGGCACTGGCACATGAATGCAGAGAAATAACCCGTCAAGCTAAACGCACAGGGGCTGGCAATGCTACTAATAGATCATTACTTCATGTGTTGAAAATCTTTGCCTGGAATTCTTACAAGACTCCAGACACACAGGCATAACTTTGAGTTCCGTGGACAGCTGTTTTCTTGATCATCTCTGGATTATAAAGTACAGTATGACGACGAGTGATGTACATTGTGAAATGATGGTTATCCTGAGTCACGGGAGAAGTCTGGAGTGGAAGGAATCTGTGGAGAAGCCATCATGGTCCTCTGGGATGAGCAAACATCTCACCATCCATGAATATTCCTGTTGGAATTTAAAGGGACACTTAAGTCAAACAAAAAAAATGAGTTTTGCTCACCTGGGGCTTCCAATAGCCCCCTGCAGCTGTCCGGTGCCCTCGCCGTCTCCCTCCAATCCTCCTGGCCCCGCTGGCAGCCACTTCCTGTTTCGGTGACAGGAGCTGACAGGCTGGGGACGCGAGTGATTCTTCGCGTTCCTGGCCACAATAGCGCAATCTATGCTGCTATAGCATATATCATATACCATATAGCAGCATAGAGGGTGCTAATGTGCCTGGGAACGCGAAGAATCACTCGCGTCCCCAGCCTGTCAGCTCCTGTCACCGAAACCGGAAGTGGCTGCCGGCGGGGCCAGGAGGATTGGAGAGAGACGGTGAGGGCACCGGACAGCTGCAGGGGGCTATTGGAAGCCCTAGGTGAGTAAAACTCATTTTTTTTGTTTGACTTAAGTGTCCCTTTAACCAATAAGATCATGTCTACATTTTGTCCAGGACTCTTACTAAAATCTGAATCCTCTGATCATCTATATATATAATAGGCTAGGTGCCTCAACCTTCAAGCAAGAAGAAGAAGTAGTGCCCTGCCCCCAGGGCGGTCCTAGACTTTTCGCCGCCCCCCCCCCCGCCCAGCTGTGGGTGGGGGGCCACCAAGCTGGAGGGGGTAGTGTGCAGGAAGGGGTTATTGGGCAGAGCGGCGGGGAGGGCGGTCAGACCCCCCTCCCTCACCTGAGTCCCCCATCTGCGCTCCCCCTCTAGCTTAACTTCAGCTGCAGCTGCCACTATTACTAAGAGGCAGTGGGCGGGGATGACTCACCTCTTCTGCGTTCCAGCGTGTGTTCTACTGTCGTCACTTCCTGCAATGCCGTCCACTTACAATACAGAGGTGTGGGGGCGGGGGGGGGCAGCGAAAAAGTCTAGCAGCAGCTCTGGGGGCAGGGCACTACTTCTTAGATAGATAGATACGGCTGCAGCTGAAGTTAAGCTAGAGGGGGAGCGCAGATGGGGGACCCAGGTGAGGGGGAGGTCCGGCCCCCCTCCCCGCTGCTCTGCCCAATACTCCCTTCCTGCACACTAACCCCTTATGCGGTGTATGGTACGCCGCGGGTCGACTCGTTACTTATATTTCTCCTATGTTACCTTCTTTAGCTTGAGCTCTTTTCTATTTCATTCCAGGTACTGATGTGACCTTGGGGTTGATTTGCAAAGCTTACTTATTTTTCACCTTAACTGTAAGGAGAGCTAATGCATGAGATAAACACATATGGAGAGATAAACCATGAGATAAACAGATAAGGGCCCATATGCAATTTTTGCATATAAGGGCCCATAAGGCAAGTTTGTCTTGAGTTTTCTTCTAGATGATATTTTCACACCTTGCCAATAAAATGCATTTCAAAGGAAACCAGAGCTGATTAAAAATAAAAGTCTTATACATACCTGGGGTTTCCTCCAGCCCCATCCACACAGATCGCTCCCACATCGCTGTCCTCCGCCTTCTCCTGTGCCGGTACCGGATCCCGTAACTTCCGTCAGTCGCGGCCAGTCTGCGCAAGAGAAGTGCGCCCTCTACGTATCTCTCCGGTGGCTGCTGGAGAGATACGTAAACGGCGCACTTCCCTTGCGTCAGACTGGCCGCGACTGGAGGAAGTTACGGGACCCGGAGCTGCGTAATATGTTGGCGCTTTATAAATACAACAAATAAATAAATGTATAACATAACACTTTTATTTTTAATCAGCTCTGGTACACTTTAAGCCACCAGCAAGCAAGAAAATACTCAAAATAATTTTCATAGTACTTTTTCACCTACTTTTGGTACTTTTTGGATTATAACATGCTAAAAAGTTATTTTAAAAAGAAAATGAAAAATTATCTCTTAAGAGAAAATTCAGGTGAAAAAGATAATTGCATATGGGCCAAGGAGAGATAAACTGTGAGTTAATTTGGTTAAGGAGAGATAAATCATACGTTAAATTAGATAAGGAGAGGTAAATTGTGAGTTAATCATTTACAGAGAGATAAATTGTGAGTTAATAAGTAAGGTGTGATAATTCAACAGAAAAGCTTTGTGAATCACCCCACTGGTATCTGACGCACAACAGAGAGTGAGAGAGGACTTTAAAGTGGAACTTAACTCAGAACTTCCTCTCTGCTCTAAAAGATTAGCCACAGCATGCTAACTTTTATGGGAAAAAAATAATACCAATTTATGGTAATCCTAAAAAACTTAGCTTCACTTTCACAGAAAGCACTGAGAGGGTTAAGCCTCAGTGTTTACTGTAGGGGGAGAGCTGCCTTGGCAGAGCTCTTGAAGTCTATTCTGACTTGCTGATAAGAACTAATTAGACCCTTTGATCTGCCTAAACAAACACAGAACACAGAGAAGCGAATATTTTTAGCAATTATCTGTGGAATAAAGACTTTTTATTGTGTGCTGTGCAAAAGTTCGGGTCCACATTTAATCGCAGGGTTTACTGCACGGACGACCCTTGAGTGATGATATTTTCCTACACCCTACCCAGGTATACAAAGACCATAGGCCCAACCCGCATACCCCCTCTATGGATACAGCATATGGGACTCCTTGTGACAGAACTGACTGAGACTGGTATCACCCATGATCGCACAGACAGAGATAAGAACCACTTGTGACTGCGCCGACAGAGATTGAGAACATCTCTGATTGCACTGACAGTGACTGGTACCAGTATTTTAAGGTTCTCCAGGATGGAGAGGCATTATGGTGTTTGCCAAAATGCATTGGGGTTATAATATCTGCCAGGATGAAGAGAGGTTATAGCAAAGCTGGATTAAGTCCATACAGGGCCACAAGCTAGAGGCCTGCGCGGGTCTAATATTTCAGACCCACACCCGACCCGTACCCACACCTGACCCTCGCCTGCAGACCCGCGACCCGCAACCCGATTAAAATCAAAACGGGTACCTGAACCCGACCTTCATTTCGGGTAATACGCGGGTACCTGACCCAATGCAGGCCTCTACCCCAAGCAGAGTAATGAAAGTAATGAAAGTTGAAAGATCTCAGTCCAACAAGCAATGGGAGACCACAGTTCATTGTACTGCCTCAGCAATATTAGCTTTTATCGGCAGGCTCTAATAATGTTATCAATAGATATGTGGTCCCCACATTGCAAAAGCAATATACCTCCAGATACATACATTAAAGAGAAACTCCGACCAAGAATTTAACTTTATCCCAATCAGTAGCTGATACCCCCTTTTACATTAAAAATATAATGATTTTCACAAACAGACCATCAGGGGGCGCTGTATGACTGATTTTGTGCTGAAACCCCTCCCACAAGAGGCTCTGGTACTGTACGGTACTCTGGGCAAACTGCCACAATGTAACAATGTTCACAGACAGGAAATGGCTGTTTACAACTGTCTGCAAGGCCAGAACAGCTAGAAACAGGTACATAACCTGCCCACAGTAAAAATGTCACCATGTAATACATGTCAGAATGTGAATCTGGGAGAGGAAAGATTTTACAATGAGCAAACCCTGCCTAAATCATTTATACATAATTATGGTAAAAATGAAGCACTTTTTTTATTACATTATTTTCACTGGAGTTCCTCTTTAAGTAGCAAGAAGTAGTAATGGGGTAGCAGCGCAGCGCAGCTTAGTGACAGCAACGAGTGTTATAATTCCCTGCACACTGTATGCAGCCATAGCGTGCGCAGATAAATTACGCTGGGCTCAGATAGGTTAAAAAGCGCTTTGTTACACTTAACGAGCGCTCCACTGAACCCGCCCAGAGCCTGGCAAGTCCAGTGGCTTCAAAGTACGACATTCCTACACTTTTGATTAGCCCTGTAGGCTGCCTGTCACTTGACAGTCAGGTTATTGGGCCAATCAAAGTGCATAAATATCGTACTTTGAAGCTACTGGACCCGCCGGGATTATAACACTCACTGCTGTCATTAAGCTGCACCCTCGAGGACGTGGAGATGCTGCGTGGGAAATGTCGGCTGCAAGGGGCTAAAGGAAGCCCAGGTACGTAGAGTGGGGGGGGGGGGGGGGGGGGGAGCAGTATTTGGTTGATAACACCTTTAATAAAAAACAAAAACAAAAATAAGCAATCACAATTATCCAGATAAATAATTAAGTAGTCACATGTCTTCAAATAAAATTATGAAGTAGCCAAGTGCCTCAAGATAAAATAATTTGATATCCAGGTGCCTGCCCTCAAGATACAATAATTAACTAACCATGATCCCCTAGAGAAAATTAAGTAGCCCTAGATATTAGTATAGGTAGCCAAGTGTCTCCTCAGCAGGTGGCCAAGTGTCTCCTCAGCAGGCAGCCAAGTTTTGCCTTGGTATAGGTAGCCTTAATTCCCCCAGTATAGGTAGCCAAGTGGCCCCTCAGTATAGGGAGCCAACATTCCCCCAGTACAGGTAGCCAAGTATAATCTCAGCATAGGTAGCATAATTCCCTTTAGCCTAGGCAGCCAGGTGCCCCTCTGTATAGGTAGGCAAAATTCCCATCAGTATAGTTATCTATCATTCCCTCCATTATAGACAGCCAAGCATCCCCTTAGTAGAAGTAGTCATAATTCTTCAGTATAGAAAGCCATTATTCTTCTCAGTATAGGTAGTCAAGTGCCCCCTCAGTATAGGTAACTAACATTCCCCCCAATATAGGTAGCCAGGTGTCCCTCAGTATTGGTAAAACAATTTTCAAATGATTTCAAAGAGTTCTAAGATATTTACTCAGAATTATGGGTATGTCAGAGCATACCTCCCAACTTTTTGAGATGAGAAAGAGGGACACTTAGGTCACGCCGCTGCCACACCCCTGATCACGCCCCACCACACCCCTAGTCACGCATACCATAAAGATTTCATAAGAAAAATATGTTGTTTTATAATTTAAACCACACTGGTCCTTCCTATCCTGATTCATTTTCTGTCATATTAACATTTTAAAATTAGTAATATATCATTTTAAAGGATGGGAATAAAGTTTAGAGTCAATCAAACACATTTTTTAGTAGAGAAATATATATATATATATATATATATATATATATATATATATATATATATATATATATATATATATATATATATATATATATATATTTACATACAAAGAGGGACAAAGTCCTGAAATAAGGACAAATGAGGAGGAAAGAGGGACAAAGTGACAGGTTTCCCAAAGAGGGACTGTCCCTCCAAAAGAGGGACACTTGGGAGCTATGGTCAGAGGCAGATCTCTCTATTTATTTTGTTTATTTGGTTGGGGGTGGTTTAGCACTTTAGCCAAGCACTATCTAGCACTAGACCAGCACAATTTTGGTGTAGAGAGAGTATTGACTCTCTAGTCCAGACAAGCTCTTCTACTTTTATTTTGTCCAGCCAAGGCCAGGAGACTTCTGACCAATCAAGGGTTATGGGGTAAGGGGTCTCAGCTTTCAAAGATGGTAAAGAAGGAAACTTTCATAATTAGGCAAAGGTCAGGACATACGCTTGCAATATCGCCAGTTATGCAGATCATACAGTAATACATTCTTGAGAAAAACCTTAGATGCTGGAAGTCCATTGGACAGCACACAGGAGAATTGTTGCCCTGATGTACTCACCATGTTCACATCAGGGTTTTTAGCTAGTCTGTGCACTGATTGCAGACAAGGGCTCAGCAGGTGTAAAAAGGAAAAAATACAACTTTTTATTTTCATAAGATCAGCTTTTCCTGCTGTCATGGAAACTGTATAGTTCGGTTTCCGTTGCGTTCCCACACTCCCACAACATCTTTTTTTCTTCATGGAACAGTTCAGTGGTTTAATTTTTAACATTATAATCACTGATCCATTAAAGTGATGCAGCCTCCAATTAGCTAAACATGTGATTCTTATTCTTATGATTCACCCTACAGCATTGCTAGCTAGCCAGAAGGTGGTGCCATCATTCAGAACATCTATAATGGTTCTCATTTTCTTGAAGGAACCAGTGGAAGTAAATCTGTTGCTGCCTATATTAATCAGTGATGTGAGAATATAGAAAGTCCAGTTAAACTGACTTCCTCTATAGCAGGGTACCCAAACCTTTTAGGCCAAGGGCCATATTGAATTCTTGAGAGTGCTAGGGGGCCGAACTAGCGAAATTAAACACAATTTTTTGCTGATTGCTGTAAGGTACATTATGCATGTGACATTTTGTCAAATAAAGCATTTCCACTGGAAATAACCCATATTCTGTGCGCAGTTATTACAGTGGTGGCTGCTAATCAGTGGCTGTTTCTGCTGCTGGCACAGTGGCAGCTGCTAAACAGTGGCTGTTACTGCTGCTGTCATAGAGGCAACTACTAATCAGTGGTTGTTACTGCTGCTGGCATAGTGGTGGCTGCTAATCAGTGGCTGCTACTGCTGCTGTCATAGTGGCAGCTGCTAATCAGTGGCTGTTACTGCTGCTGGCATAGTGGTGGCTGCTAATCAGTGGCTGTTACTGCTGCTGGCACAGTGGTGGCTGCTAATCAGTGGCTGCTACTGCTGCTGTCATAGTGGCAGCTGCTAATCAGTGGCTGCTACTCCTGATGGCATAGTGGCAGCTGCTAATCAGTGGCTGTTACTGCTGCTGTCATAGTGACAGCTGCTAGTTAGTGGCTGTTACTGCTGGTGGCACAGTGGCAGCTGCTAATCAGTGGCTGTTACTGCTGCTGGCATAGTGGCGGCTGCTAATCAGTGGCTTCTACTGCTGCTGGCATAGTGACAGCTGCCAATCAGTGCCTGCTACTGATACAGTGGTGGCTGATAACCTACAGGTGAGCAAAGGGGGAGGCAGAGTGTTTGCTAGGAATGAATCAGGTCAAATGCGATCCCCTGACAGGCAATGGCATGAAGGCTGCAATGTAAACTGTCAAATATTTCCTGCTGTCTAGTCGGTGACAATAGGAAGGAATAACTTCCACCAGGCCGCACAAATTCTAGGAAATAAGCACACTGTAAAAAAAAAAATCAAAGCATAATGGTATGTTCCACAGGTATAAAGACTCCTTAGCACTTGCGAGTAGGCTGTTAAAATTAAAGCAAGCTTATAGACCTCAAGCTCTTGTTCTAATATGAAATCGATATTCATGCAATGTGTAGCCTTCCTGTAAGGTTCTCAGATATGGAATACTATAGCATATACAGTATAGGCGTCAAAGAGTACTTGAGATTATGTAATTCATAGCAGGAGATACCAGGCAACACCCAAGGCCAAATTTATCGTTTTTGTGCCCCTAGGCCAAGTATGTTGTGACTACCCTTTCACGTGCAGCAGTGTACCTCCCATTTCATGTTTATCATCCATGTACAGCAGTCCATCCCATTTCATGTGCAGCCACCTCTTCCATGTGTATCATCCATGTACAGCAGCCCCTCCCATTCCATGCACAGCCCCCTCATCCATGTGTATCATCCATGTGCAGCAGCCCCTCCCATACCCTTTCATGTACCTCCAATTCCATGTGCAGCCCCCTCTTACATGTTTATCATCCATGTACAGCAGCCCCTCCCATTCCATGTGCAGCCCCCTCTTCCATGTGTATCATCCATGTACAGCAGCCCCTCCCATTCCATGTGCAGCCCCCTCTTCCATGTGTATCATCCATGTACAGCAGCCCCTTTCATTCCATGTGCAGCCCCTCTTTCATGTGTATCATCCATGTACAGCAGCCCCTCCCATTCCATGTGCAGCCCTCTCTTCCATGTGTATCATCCATGTACAGCAGCCCCTCCCATTCCATGTGCAGCCCACTCTTCCATGTGTATCATCCATGTACAGCAACCCCTCTCTTTCATGAACTGTTGGCATCAGTTTCTCTTTTTTATGTGTTGCTCTTAATTTTCAGCAACCCTATTTCATGTTCAGGTGCTCCCTTGGGCTGCACCCAAGACCTGGGCTTCTGTGGCCTTTCCATAAATCCGACCCTGGCAACTCCTGTGCTTCGTAAAGGGGTTCATGCTTTAATGACCTCTAGAAACACTCAGGTAAATCATTCCGTGCAATGTCAGTAATGACAGTAACACGTGTCTCTATTTAGTTACATTTGTCATAATTCATCCAAGTGGTATTAGCATTTGGCAAATAATCAGGATATAAACAAATGTTTATTTTATTTAATTTTTTTATTTCACAAAACCAAAATGAATGTTTATTTAGCTCAGCCCTTTACTGTATTAGAGTGACAGGGTCTTGACATGAAAATTATATGTAATTGCCAAAAATTTTGTTGATAGAGGTGTCATGTGTAACTCTGCTCCAGGGGGTGATTTGTGGAGTCTAAAATTGCTTTACTTCTCAGAAAGAATTAAAATAAACGTCTGTGAATCTACAACCCATACACTATACAGTGGAACATTCGTTTACAAGCATGATTTATTCTGGAAACATGCTTATAATCCAAAGCACTCTTATATCAAGGTCAATTTCCCCATAAGAATTAAAGGAATACTGTAGGGGGGGGGGGGGGGGTCAGGGGAAAATGAGTTGACATGAGGTCCCCCGCAGACATCCTGTGCCTGCGCAGCCACTCACCGATGCTCCGGCCCCGCCTCCGGTTCACTTCTGGAATTTCAGACTTTAAAGTCTGAAAACCACTGCGCCTGCGTTGCCGTGTCCTTGCTCCCGCTGATGTCAACAGGAGCGTACTGTGCAGGCACAGACCATACTGGGCCTGCACAGTATGCTCATGGTGACATCCGCAAGAGCGAGGACACGGCAACGCAGGCGCAGTGGTTTTCATACTTTAAAGTCTGAAATTCCAGAAGTGAACCGAAGGCTGGGCCGGAGCATCAGTGAGTGGCTGTGCAGGCACAGGATGTCTGCGGGGGACCATTAGAAGCCCCGGGTAAGTTCAACTCATTTTCCCCCGACACCCTACAGTATTCCTTTATTGGAAACTCAATTGATTCATTCCTCAAAAACAGTTATAGTAAAATAGTATAAAATAAAAATGTAAACAAGACTTTCACTATAACTAACAGAATCATCGCCATCTGTTGGCTCGCCCCAACATTTGTGTGTGTGTGTGTGTGTGTGTGTGTGGCTTTAACAAATAACTTATCCATGCAAAGAGATAAAAACAGGGAACACCAAGAGCCCCAATAGTGTAATTCGTACTGGACAAGGTGGCGCAGAGGCGCTTAATTTGAATCCTTGTGCAGATTGTTTGATACTCCTCCCTATATTGCCTGATGAAGCGGGGTTGAACCTGCGAAACGCGTTGCATTTCTTTTTGGAGTTCCTAATAAATGTGTTTGACTGTCTGAATCGCAGTCGTTGTCGTGTCTGCTTGAGGGAGGTAAGACCACCACTTCCTCCTTCAATTTTGCCATTTAAGTTGGTTTTTAAGCTCATTTAATCTAATCTTATACTTTTGGCGCCTCTGTTCATTGTATACAAATAACTTATCCAATGACAGTTACTTTTGAGGATTTCATGTACAGTATAATCTTGTTATAGTAAACTCTGATATAGTAGAAATTTGGGTATAGTTGACTAAATTATAATTGTGTCTTTATATAGCACCAACATCTTCCGCAGCACTGTACAGAATATATAGCCTTGTCACTAACTGTCCAAAACATCCGTTATTGATATGATCCATATACAGTCTGTAGGGTAGGAAATAATATTTATCTAGCACTGTCATTTTCTTTATTCTATACAGAATACAATATTAACATGTACATGTAATAAAGGCGCTTAGAAAAAAAAGGGGTCCAGATATTGCTGCTAGTAGAATACCGCAGAGAAAGTAACTGATATTCTACTACATAATTCCAATAGTAAAATATCAGTAATCTTTACCAATATTTTACTATGACCTAACCTAACCCTACTCTCACAGAGAGCCCTCCCTCTACCAATTCCTAACCCTTAACCCCATCTCTGCCGATGCTTAAACCTGCCTCTCCCGATGCCTAACCCTTAACTTACCCTAACCCTCCCTCTACCGATGCCTAACCCTTAACTTACCCTAACTCTCCCTCTACCGATGCCTAACCCTTAACTTACCCTAACCCTCCCTCTACCGATGCCTAACCTTTAACTTTCCCTCTACCAATGCCTAACTCTTAATCCTTCTCCTGATGGTGCCCAACTCTTAAACCCTTAACCCTGCTCCCATGGTGCTAACCCTTAACCCCCTCCCTGTTGCAAAGTCGCTACTGGCAGCATTAAAGGGAAATTTGACCGTGTGGAGGCTTCCGCTATGTGATCTTCGTATTGAGACTTTCTACTGCCGTTATATGAATTTCCCTATTACTTTCGTTTTGAGACTTCCACTATATGAACTGTCATATTCCAAAAACATACAGATAAATTAATTGGCTCCCCCTAAAATTGGCCCTAGACTACAGTACTTACACTACATAATATAGACATATGGCAATGGTAGGGATTAGATTGTGAGCTCCTTTGAGGCACAGTTAGTGACAAGACAATATATATATATATATATATATACCGTATATACTCGCAAGCAAGCCGACCCGCATATAAGCCGACCCCCCAACTTTTACCTGGAAAACCAGGAAAAAATGATTGACCCTCATATAAGCCGGGGGTAGGAAATGCTGTCCGTGTGATTCCCCCCAGTGTGTCCCGGTATAGCTAGTATAGTGCCCAGTGTGGGTAGGTGGTGCCCCAGTATAGCTAGTAAAGTGCCCAGTATGGGTAGGTAGTGCCCCAGTATAGCTAGTATAGTGCCCAGTATAGCTAGTAATATAGCTAGTATAGTGCCCAGCGTAGGTAGTATAGTGCCCAGTATAGCTAGCAACGTGCCCCAGAATAGCTAATAACGTGCCGCAGTATAGTGCCCAGTATAGCTAGTAACGTGCCCCAGTATAGCTAGTATAGTGCCCAGCGTAGGTAGTATAGTGCCCAGTATAGCTAGTAACGTGCCCCAGTATAGCTAGTATAGTGCCCAGCATAGGTAGTATAGTGCCCAGTATAGCTAGTAACATGCCCCAGTATAGCTAGTATAGTGCCCAGTATAGCTAGTAACATGCCCCAGTAAAGCTAGTATAGTGCCCACAATAGTGCCCAGTATAGCTAGTAACGTGCCCAGTATAGCTAGTATAGTGCCCACAATAGTGCCCAGCTAGTAACGTGTCCTAGTACAGCTAGTATAGTGCCCACCATAGTGCCCAGTATAGCTAGTAACGTGCCCCAGTATAGCTAGCATAGTGCCCACAATAGTGCCCAGTATAGCTAGTAACGTGCCCCAGTATAGCTAGTATAGTGCCCACAATAGTGCCCAGTATAGCTAGTAACATGCCCCAGTATAGCTAGTATAGTGCCCACTATAGCTAGTAACGTGCCCCAGTATAGCTAGTATAGTGCCCAGCGTAGGTAGTATAGTGAAGTTCCCCCCTCCCCCCGCGGCCGCCGCTGCTATTACCTTAGCTCGGCGCCGCTCCTATTCCCCTGTCCTGCTCGTATAATCCACAGCAGCGCGCCCCACGGCGGCTGCAGTGATGAGGGAGGAAGCCGTAGAGAGAGCGGCTTCCTGTAGCGGCGATGTGTATCGCCGTTACTATGGGAACCACTCTCTCTCTACGGCTCCCTCATCACAGCAGCAGCCGTGGGGCGCTCTGCTGTGGATTATACGAGCAGGACAGGGGAATAGGAGCGGCGCCGAGCTAAGGTAATAGCAGCGGCGGCCGCGGGGGGAGCGGGGAAGCAGAGGGGGGGCTTCATTTTTTTTAAACACTCGCAAGCAAGCCGACCCCCCAACTTTTGACCCACTTTTTGGGGGTCAAAAATTCGGCTTGCTTGGGAGTATATACGGTATATATATATATATATATATATATATATATATATATATATATATATATATATATATATATACACTGTACAGCGCTGCGTAATATGTCGGTGCTATAAACATGCTAAATAATAATAAATAATAATAATAATTAAGATTTCTTATTGGCAGTATATGAATTTCCATATGATTTTTGGATTGAGACTTCCAATACATACTGCTCTGCCACTACCAGCTTACAATCTACATGTAAGGAGGGAAGCACATTAGTTAATGCAAAACGTCAGTAGAACAAGCCAAAGACATTCAAATGTATTCTGCTCATCAGTAAAGATGAGCTTTCCGATTACACGGAATTTCGATTTTGGAAATCAGCGTTCCATTTTGGAAATCGGAATTCTGTGGAATACCGCATTACCGAAACCTGGATTTTTTAGGCCAATCAAAAGACAAGTATTGGACCAATCAGAGAATTGGTATTGTACAATGGACATCGGAATACCGCAGAATTTTTAGGCCAATCACAAGACTTGGAATTATTAAGCCAGTCAGACAATTCGGAAGTCTACCGTGGTTGCCAGTTGGAAATGCGGATGATGCATAATAGCGTACATCCGCAAAAAAAAAGTGCATTCCACCAAAAACTATTTTTTTTAAATGAACTAAGTTTATTGACAGAAATAAAAAAAAAATTGCACAGAAATTGGAAATTCTCTGCAGAAAGAATCAGTGGCGTAGCTAAGGAGCTGTGGGCCCTGATGCAAGTTTTACATTGGGGCCCCCCAAGCACTCTATAACAATTGACCAAAACTTTCCAATGGCAGCTACAGTGTCAGAGGTGTAAGAAGGGAATGGGGCCCCTCTAGCCCAAGGGCCCTGATGCGGTCGCAACCTCTGCACCCCCTATTGCTACACCTCTGGAAAGAACAGAATTGTGTCAGAATTTCTGGTCATTACCACTCACCAAATTTGGTTGCTATTGGAAACTGTTATTCAGGCATGTTGGGAATTTCCTGTCAATCACTAAGGTCTTTGTTTTGGTGCTATTGGTGGTCACTCTCCTGGTTGTAGGGTTATGAGGCACCTGCAAGGGGTTAAACTATTTAAAACATTAAAAAAGGAGTATAAGTAACTACTTACCTGCTGGAATAAGCAGTCAGTGTAGTACATTTTCAAAGCTTTATTAGCACAATTTCGGAGAGCTTATGTCCATCAGGGACAGTGCCAGTTGTGTCAAAAACCTGAGCGGTTCTTGCCTTTTTCATGATTGTTAACTCAGTAAAGGACCAGCCTTTAAAGCGTTGCCATCATATAAATCCAGCATAGTGGGGTCTGAACCCTCTATAACAGTAATTATAGATTGACGGTATACCTTGAAATGAATCAGAGCACTCAGTATATGATTTTATATAAAAAATTGTATTTGCCTATCATACAGCATATATACAAAATATGAACAGTTCCAAGTAGTGTTTCCTTCTAACAGTATTCCATCTCATCAAGGCTTTATAGCCAAGCGATCATCAATCTTCTAAATACATTCAAAAAACAATATAACGGTTGTGTTTTGTAGAATAAGTTCACAAATGGTCTCATCTGTATCAATAGCTGTGTATCTAATAGCTGTGTAAAACTTGTAGTAATCTTCTTAAAGAAATAGCATATGAAATAGCTTCTGAAAAACTTCTTGCTAACACCTTAACAAAACTTAATGCTGAAAAATTAATAAAGTAAATCACCAGAATATTAAGCATATTACCCCTTCTCTGTCATCTCTTCAGCATCTAGAACCACTTGTGGGAAGGTAGCTTCTGCCTCATGTGTCTTCTCAGGAGATTGTTGGGCTTCTGCAAACTATGAGCTTTCAGCTTCTACTTTTATAGGGGTTGGATGCAATATGGCTGCCTAATCTGGACTTTCCCTAAATCCCAGACTCTGATTGGCTAAAGCTTCTGTGCGTCAAACGCTATCTATGTTTTGAATACCTAAATCACAATATTATTATTTATAAATTCTTAATTACCTTATCTTGTGAGAATTTACGTAGGTTTGCAATGTTTACACATTCTAATCAGGTCATTTCTGACGCAGTTAATTAAAATGGACGTCACCAGCCATCTTGTCTGCTGGCTGCCCCAGACATTAAGACTAAACAATGTCATTCATGACGCATTTCTGATAAAGTGTTCTCTGCTAATTAGTTTTTGGAATGTGTCTGTACTTTCCCAGGTCAGGTTGACCCTATACACAGACCTGTAAGAGCCTTCAGCAATTTAAAGAGAATCTGTATTGTTAAAATCGCACAAAAGTAAACATACCAGTGCGTTAGGGGACATCTCCTATTACCCTCTGTCACAATTTCGCCGCTCCTCGCCGCATTAAAAGTGGTTAAAAACAGTTTTAAAAAGTTTGTTTATAAACAAACAAAATGGCCACCAAAACAGGAAGTAGGTTGATGTACAGTCTGTCCACACATAGAAAATACATCCATACACAAGCAGGCTGTATACACCCTTCCTTTTGAATCTCAAGAGATCATTTGTGTGTTTCTTTCCCCCTGCAGCTATCTTCCACTGAAGTATCAGGCTGTTTCTTCCTGCAGAGTGCAGACAGCTCTGCCTGTATGTAATTCCTCAGTATGTGAAAGCCCAGCCAGCTCAGAGGAGGATTTATCCAGCTTGTAAAAGATAAGAGAGAAGAGAAAAGCTGCCCTAATCTAAATAATACACGAGCAGTGTGCAGAGAGGGGCCTGGAGGGGGGAGATGCATCACAGAACCACAACACTGAAGAACTTGGCAGCCTTCCAGACACAGGCTGACAAGTCTGACAAGAGAGAGATAAGTTGATTTATTACAGAGATGGTGATAGTAGAACGTCCTGCAGTAAGCCAGAACACATTAGAATAGCTTTTGGAACTTGTAGGATGATAAAAAACAGGATGCAATTTTTGTTACGGAGTCTCTTTAAGGCTTATTGAAGCATACAGGGCTTCTAATATACTTATTTAAATATAAAGCTTATTATATAATTCTTCTTAAAACAATTAATCATATAAGAAATAATTGCATATTAAATCTTTATAATATAAAATCATGTTGTATATATTTGTCTTTCTTATAAAATAAATATTATACAGTATGTCTAACCGGCAGATGTCGCTATCTCATCATAAATAACAATCTATTACCGTATATACTCGCAAGCAAGCCGAATTTTTGACCCCCCAAAAGTGGGCCAAAAGTTGGGGGGTCGGCTTGCTTGCGAGTCATGTGTGGGTGGGTGGGTAGGTGCTGTCCCTCCCCGCTCCCCCTGCGGCCGCCGCTGCTGCTATTACCTCAGGCGGCGCCGCTTCCTCTATCCCCGTCCTCCTCCGGTAGTAACTCATTCACAGCAGCGCGCCCCCCGCTGCTGTGATGACGCAGGAAACCATAGAGAGCGGTTCCCATAGTAACGGCATCGCGCTACAGGAAGCCGCTCTCTATGGTTTCCTCGTCATCACAGCAGCGAGAGGCGCGCTGCTGTGAATGAGTTACTACCGGAGGAGGACGGGGATAGAGGAAGCGGCGCCGCCTGAGGTAATAGCAGCAGCGGCGGCCGCAGGGGGAGCGGGGAGGGACAGCACCTACCCACCCACCCATACTGGGGCACTATGCTAGCTATATGGGGCACTATACTAGCTATAATGGGGCACTATACTAGCTATACTGGGGGCACTATACTAGCTATACTGGGGGCACTATACTAGCTATACTGGGGGCACTATACTAGCTATAATGGGGCACTATACTAGCTATACTGGGCACTATACTAGCTAAACTGGGGCACTTCACTAGCTATACTGAGCACTATACTAGCTATACTGAGCACTATACTGAGCACTATACTAGCTATACTGGGGCATTTTACTAGCTATACTGAGCACTACCTACCTATACTGAGCACTATACTAGCTATACTGAGCACTATACTAGCTATACTGTGGCATTTTACTAGCTATACTGAGCACTACCTACCTATACTGAGCACTATACTAGCTAAACTGGGGCACTTCACTAGCTATAATGAGCACTATACTAGCTATACTGAGCACTATACTAGCTATAATGAGCACTATACTAGCTATACTGGGGCATTTTACTTGCTATACTGAGCACTACCTACCTATACTGGGCACTATACTAGCTATACTGGGACATACTGGGGGGATCACGCGGCCAGCGTTTCCTACCCCCGGCTTACATGAGGGTCAATCATTTTTTCCTGTTTTTTGGGGTAAAAGTGGGGGGGTCGGCTTACATGCGGGTCGGCTTGCTTGCGAGTATATACGGTAATAATAATTATCAGACTATGAAACCGCCAGGTGGCATCATTTGTCCTAAGTACGGGACAACACAAAAACCTTGGAACTTATTATTGACATTCCAAAGGACAATCATAGTCAAAACATGGCATTATATTCTTGCTGTCTGTAACGGCCTTGTAACAAGTACGTCAACAATCTTCTAGCTTACAAGTTAAAACAATCTTATAAAAGTTTTACTTTCTCTAACTGTCATTGACAGAATCTATTACTTTGAATTACATTTAATGCTGGATTCTATCATATAGGGTTTAACAATAATTATTTCTTTCTTTAGAAGGACTGTATTGATTATTAATATTTAGATTAATAATATCTATGTGTAAGAATTAAGAAAATGTGCATATATATAATTACTGCAGTAATGTGAGTTTAACTTGCTTCTCTGTCTTCACACAGAAGCCTCTTTAAATGTCAAGGCCACGCACTAACATAAACAAGAATGCTCTGGCTTTTTGTAACTAGAATAATCTTATAGGCCTCACAGCCTGGAATATGATTAGATGTCACATACCAATATATTAAAGAAGTAACCCAACTTTACAGTTTACCATGAAATTTTGCATAGAACATTAACATTTAAAACCTATACATATGACATCTTTTCCTGCATAAATAAAACCGCTAGAATTCTGACAGTTGGCTGACCTTGAACAGTGTATAACACAGAGTAAGGAACTCATACTCTTCAAGGTTAGCCAACTGGCACTGGCCAGCTGTTGGTTGGATGGATGGAGGAGGATGTCACAGGAGATAAAGAGAGGTTATGTCTGAAGGGATGAACACATAGCATTGTAATTCTCCCTTTAATATTCACTTTCCAATAAGAGTTGAGAAAATAATGGTCTCTACCACCCCTCATTCGGTTAGTAACTCATTAGGGGTGTCCCACAGAGCCGTGGTTCAGTTAAAATAGTTATATAAACTTAAATACAAAATAAGAAATTCAAGGTGAGCCTCAAGTTGCTAAGCTGCAGAAAGCCTTTGTTAGCGTAGACTCCTGATGCCTTGGGGCAGCATCAACATGCCAATTATGCTAAAAAAAAAATTAAAACAGTAATGCCTGCAGGGCAAGCAGGGGTTCAACCTCACAAGCCATTGCCAGTTATAGAACCACTCATGCCACTCACATACAACAACCCTAATTTGCATACATGTAGTATTCCAAGTAGCAAAAAAAATCTCTATGGACAAAAAAGAGAGGCTCTAGAACAAGTTCAAAAGCAAAACAAAAACCCCTAGCGCAACTCCAAGATCTTAAGGGCCTAGTTGAATTGAGTCCAATAAGCTTTAGGCAAAAGAGAGGGCAATAAGATAAACTACCTTCCATACGGCAAATGGGGCAAATCCAGGACTCTGAAATGGAGACAGCAAATCCACAGTTATCTTAGTGGATCAAATTTATGCACCGTTGTGGTTCCGCATATGACTACAGGTGCACAGCGGCAAATGTATGTACAGATTCAGTATGAAAACCAGATAGTTTTGGTGCAAGATTTCATGTTAGGGCCAACACATATGCAATTAACTTTTTCTCCTGAGTTATCTCCTAGGAGTTTATTTTCATATTCTCTTTAAAATAACTTTTAAATGACCACTGTCGCAAAAAATGTAAAATGTAAAATATATGTAAACACATACAAATAAGATGCATGTTTCTTCCAGAGTAAAATGAGGCATAAATTACTGTATATACCCGAGTATAAGCCGATCCCTCATCTTTTACCTAAAACAAAAACAAAACAAAAAAAACAACAACAAAAAAAATAGTTCGACCCGAGTATAAGCTGGGGTGGCAAAAGCCACAACCACAACAGCCATGGCCGGCCACAACCATATGTTAGAAAAGCAGCATAAATTCAGCAGATTACAATATTAAGCCAGAACACAAGCCTACTATGGAGATGGTCATGCAAAGAACTCCTGTTGTAAAGTTTTGAGCTGGCATAAAGATAAAGCAAAGAATGCAAAGTCATGTATCTAAAACTTGATATAGGAATGCAAGGATTCTCACCACTCATTATACACTGTCCCTGTATACCTTCCAAGGCTACAACTCCAGATGAGGTTAGCTGGGACCTCCCATGGAAATGTCAAATGTGTGGTCTCCCTCAAATGATGCACCATAGTGCATATAGTGGTGGCACTGTGGGGGTTACTCAAACAGTAGTGACTCGAGTATAAGCCAAGACCCCCACTTTTGGGCCACATATTTGACCCAAAAATAAGGCTTATACTCGAGTATATACATACTTTTATCCTATATTGCTGTCACTTACAATAGGTAGTAGAAATCTGACATTGCCAACAGGTTTTTGAGCTTGGCCATCTCTCTACTGAGGATTCTCAGCACGGCCTTTATTCTTTATAAAGACACTCCCTGAAATGGATTTATACAAAGATGTTGCCCAGCCTCCCTGCTGGCTTCTCACTTTTTTTGGCAGTTGGACGGAGCAACTGCCATTCACTAAGTGCTTTTGAAAATAAAGAAAACCTTGAGAATCCCCCATGAGGAGATGGGCTAGTCCAAAACCTTTCGGTTCTGTCAGATTTCTAATACGTACGGTAAGTGACAGCAACACGGCTCATTTTACTCTGGAAGAAATGTACTTCTTATCTGTATACAGTATGTTTACATGTATTTTAAATTTTAAGATTTTCTCGACGGTGGTCCTTGAAGCATTTTATAATTGAAAAAGTCCCAAACAGTAAGAGTAGAAGCACTAACAAAATTATTTTGAGTATTTTCTTGCTTCTTGGTTACTTAGAAGGCATTTTTATTAGGTGTATAAAATATCACCTAGGAGAAAATTCAGAAGAAAAAGTGAATTGCATATGGGCCATGGTTTTTAAAGGGGTGAATGCAGGATATGTTAGAGGTGGCAAGACATAGTTAATGAGGTTTCAATGAGAGTTCACAGGTAAATGTAAAAGCACACCTAAAGGGATATGTGACATCATGAAATAAACATACAGTACAGTACATATAGTACTAGTCCTGCTAAAAAATTGTCTAATGCTTGGTACACACCATACAATGTGTCCATCTGTCTACGCCACAGGCAAGGGCGTATCTGGGTAATATAGAGCCTATGGCAAACACTGAAATTGCGCCCCCCCCCCCCCCTTCTCTGGTCAGAGCCCACTTCACAGCATCTTTTTTCACGCACATGTGTTATGGTTCCCTATGTTATGGTTCCCTATGTTTTTTCACGCACATGTGTTATGGTTCCCTATGTTATGGTTCCCTATGTTTTTTCACGTACATGTGTTATGGTTCCCTATGTTATGGTTCCCTATGTTTTCTGTCCTCTTTTCTAACACTAAGCCTAGTGCCTCTACATGCATAAGTTAAGTATCCATGTTCCTCAGATAACACAATTAAGTTGATCTGAAGTCTGAGTGACAGGGAGGCAGTGGGGCAGGTATGGGGTTGCAGCACAGGTGCAGGCAGTTTGCCCATGGTGCTGTGGCACCCATGGCACGAGCCCCCTCTAGATACGCCTCTGGCCACAGGTGTCAAAGACAAGGCCCACAGGCTGAATGCGGTCCTCCTTGCCATTTTATGTGGCCCACATTGTTCACATTGTAAGTAGCAAAATAAAGACAGTGCACTGCCTTCCCATCCAGAGGAGCACACCGGTGACAGTGTTTCTGATTGAAACATTATCAGTGTGAGCCGGGCTGCAACAATAACTGAAGGGACACACATGCCACACACCCCCAACAAAATTAGCATCGGGCTCCCTCCTTGGATCCAAAACCTGCCCAACCCCCCACCCCCTGCTAACTGGAAAGATACACACTCCAATACACCTTCCATCCTTACCATCTAATCACATTTCAGATTAGTGCAGCGGAGCAGTGTTATTTACATGCTCCAACAACAACAACAAATAACATTTGTAAAGCGCTTTTCTCCCATAGGACTCAAAGCGCATAAGCATGGCTCAGACCATCGTGGTACAGAGGAAGAATTTTATAAGTCCGGAAATGCCATGCTAAACAGGTGGCTTTTCATTCTGGATTTGAATAGCTCCAGGGATGGTGCTGTCTTTACTGGGTGTGGCAGGGAGTTCCAAAGAGTAGGGGCAGCATGACACAAAGCTCTGTCTCCAGATTTTTTGAGGTGCACTCTGGGAGTGACCAAGTTTATAGAACTTGCTGATCTGAGGTTGTGAGAGGTATGGTGCAGCTTCAGCAAGTCCTTCATGTATTTGTTATTTGTTGTTGTTGATGTATCCAGGGCCCAGATTGTGCAGGGATTTGAATGTCAGCAGTCCAATCTTGAAGAGTATTCTCCATTCTACTGGTAGCCAGTGCAGTGAGCGAAGGATCGGTGTAATGTGACAGTGGTGAGGCTGGTTTGTTAGCAATCTGGCAGCAGCATTCTGCACTAATTGCAGGTGACGCAGGTCCTTTTTGGGGAGGCCAGCATAAAGGGCATTGCAGTAGTCCAGCCGTGATGTGATGAAGGCGTGAACTAGGGTTGGAAGATCCTCTGGGGGAATCAGATGTTTAATCTTTGCAATGTTCTTCAGATGAAAGTAGGAAGATTTAACTACAGATGAAATTTGGTTTCTGAAACTCAATTCCCCATCGATTAGTACGCCAAGGCTGCGCACAAGGTTGGAGCTGTTTATGTCTGAATTCCCAATCCTGATTGGTGTTGCTTTAGGATAGAGCTGTTTTGATGGCGAGCGCTGGCTTTGGACAAAAAGGACCTCAGTTTTGTCAGCATTCAGTTTCAACCAGTTATCATTTATCCATGCCTATAGCTCAGCTAAGCAAGAGTTTATTTTTGGAGTAGGGTCTGTTCCACCAGGTTTGAAGGACAGGTATAGCTGTGTGTCATCGACGTAGCAGTGGTACGTCAGGTCATGTCGTTGGATAGGATTGATCCTTGTGGCCCTCCGAATTTTAGAGGTGCAGGTTTGGTCATTATAGGTCCTAGGGATACTCTCTGTGTTCTGTCAGTCAGGAATGATCTGAACCACTAGAGGACTGATCCACTGATGCCACAGTACTCCTGCAGTCTGTTAAGCAGGATTTCATGGTCAACTGTATCAAAAGCCGCTGAGAGATCCAACAGGATTAGGATGGAGCATTCCCCTCTGTCCCTTGCCATGAGCAGATCGTTGCAGACTTGGATGAGGGCTGTTTCACAGCTGTAGTGTTTCCTAAAGGAATACTATCGATACCCAAGTGTTCTAAAATGACAGTGTGCAAATAATGTCTAAGTAGCTGTGTAAACATTTTCCTACTTTTTATGTTAAATATCAGAGGCAAAAACTGTAATTTATTGAGGGTAGGATTTAGCTATATTGGGACAAATCAATTGCAGAAGGGGTGTCTGCTTCAATGCAAAGCGAGAGTTGAATATCAGACTACAGAAAGAAAATATCAAACATATCAAACTCTGAAAGCAAAAACAGTATGAAAAGCTGTGGCAATTAGTTACATTTGCTCTGCTCTCTTCAGACACTTCAGTCAGAAACAGAGCTCCCAACAGCTGCAGCTCCTGTGTCCTGTCTCTCTCTGTCACACACAGTGCTACACATAGAGTTAACTGATCAAGTGTGAGGGGAATTTCCCCTCTCCTCATGGCTCAGTCAGCCGTCAGTTTTGGCGTCAATAAAGTTTGAATGTATTTTGCTAACAGTAAACAAAGAAGTTGCTACTAAAATGTATACACCAGTACTTAGCAGCACTTCCCAAACAATTCCTGTGTCAATTGAAAAAAATATGTGAATCGATAGTATTCCTTTAAAGCCGAATTGTAGAGGGTCCAGGATGTTGTTTACTGACAGCCTGGTTTCAACTCCAGTGATGAATTATGTCTCTTCTGTTCTTCCTGGCAGTCGCAAGCTTTGTGCTTCCATACCTCCTTATTCCGATCCCATGACCTACCACAGGAGCCAGAGATGATCCAACGCCAACTCCAACTCCTTAGTTTATGAAATCACCGACTCCCCAAAATAGCTCCAACTCCAACTCCTCGACTCCGACTCCTTAGTCTAATACTTACCAGGGTTGTGGATTTGGTACAAAAATCATCTGACTCCCACTACCGACTCCGACTCCTCAGTTTATGAAACCACCAACTCCGACTCCAGGCACCCAAAATTGCTCCGACTCCAACTTCGACTGCACAGCCCTGTGGCAACTAATAACACTCCGCCCTGGACAACTAATAACCCTCTGCCCAGGTCAACTAATAACCCACCCACCCCCGGGCAACTAATAATTCTCCACTCAGGGCAACTAATAACCCTCCCCCAGCAACTAATAACCCTCCGCCCAGGGCAACTATTAACCCTCTGCCCAGGGCAACTAAAAACCCTCTGCCCAGGGCAACTAATAACCCTCCACCCAGAGCAACTAACAACCCTCTGCCCAGGGCTACTAATAACCCTCCCCCAGCAACTAATAACCCTCTGCCCAGGACAACTAATAACGCTCCCACCAGCAACTAATAACCCACCCCCCAGGCAACTAATAACCCTATGCCCAAGGCAACTAATAACCCTCCCTACCGGGCAACTAATAACCCTCCCCCGAGGCAACTAATAACCCTCCCCCCCAGGCAACTAATAACCCTTACCCCAGGCAACTAATAATCTTACCCCGGGCAACTAATAACCCTCCCCCAGGCAACTAATAACCCTCCCCCCAGGCAACTAATAACCCTTACCCCAGGCAACTAATAACCCTTACCCCAGGCAACTAATAATCCCACCCCGGGCAACTAATAACCCTCCCCCAGGCAACTAATAACCCTCCCCCCAGGCAACTAATAACCCTCCCCCCAGGCAACTAATAACCCCCCCCAGGCAACTAATAACCCTTACCCCAGGCAACTAATAACCCTTACCCCAGGCAACTAATAATCCTACCCCGGGCAACCAATAACCCTCCCCCAGGCAACTAATAACCCTCCCCCCAGGCAACTAATAACCCTCCCCCCAGGCAACTAATAACCCTCCCCCCCAGGCAACTAATAACCCTGCCCCGGGCAACTAATAACCCTCCTCACGGGCGAATAAATATGCTCTCCCAGGCAACTAATAACACCCCCCCAGGCAACTAATAACCCTCCCCCCCAGGCAACTAATAACCCACCCCCGGGCAACTACTAACCCTACTCATGGGCGAATAAAGACCCTCCCCCAGGCGACTAATACCCCCCTCCCCTCCTCCCCCCCCCCCCCCCCCCCCGCTTTTGGTAGCCGCAGTTCACATAGCGGTCGGCCTGCATTTTTGTTCTGCTTCAATTAGCGGCTCCATGTAGGCGAGAACAGGAAGGACTGATACTAGCTTATGCTGGGTGTGGTATGTTGTTGGGTTAATTACATTAAAGGATTGGCTAGACAGAACTAAAAACTGTTTGGACAGTTAGACTTTTCTTACATATGCTGCAGAACTTTATAACTAGCTGTCTGCCGGGAGTTTAGCTGTAATACAAATTTACGGTTAGCTGTTAGTGAGAACACACAACTATGGCCCACAAAGCTGCTTCCTGTGTTTCAACATATTTTTACAATTAGATTTATGGAAAGAAAAATTAATGAAGCACCAAAACACATTTTTCATTGTCAGTGTGACCGAATGACTGCCATGCTTTATATTACTTAAATAGGTTCCTTCCTGGGATGTTCTACATTACATCCAAAATTAATACATTCTGTTTTAGAGCATTGATCCCTGCCTGTGTGGCATAGCCTGAGGACAGGCCTGTAATTGCTGCCTCTTGTCATCTTTGAGCACCAGTTGTTTATAGCACTCTCTAATGTGCTGCTTACTGTTGTGTCATATGGGGCTTCATCTGCCGAGGTTCTGTCAGAGTGGTGAACATGCAAGACCATGACTGTCACCTACAGTAGGCAGGTCCAGATTTCTGGAAAGGCCACAAAGGCCTGGACCTTGGGTGGCTGCGGGCCAAGTGGCACCTGGACATGAAGGAAGGGTTACTGCATATGAAAGAGGAGGCTGAAAATGGGGAGCAACACATGAAAAAGGAAATTGATGCTCAAGGGAGCTGTTCATGAAATAGAGGGGGCTGCAGTACATGGATGATACACATGGAAGAGGGGCTGCATATGGAATGGGAAGGGCTGCTGTACATGGATGATACACATGGAAGAGGGGCTGCATATGGAATGGGAGGGGCTGCTGTACATGGATGATACACATGGAAGAGGGGGCTGCATATGGAATGGGAGGGGCTGCTGTACATGGATGATACACATGGCAGAGGGGGCTGCATATGGAATGGGAGGGACTGCTGTACATGGATGATACACATGGAAGAGGGGGCAACACATGGAATGGGAGGGGCTGCTGTATATGGATAATACACATGGAAGAAGGGGCTTCACATGGAATAGGAGGGGCTGCTGTACATGGATAATACACATGGAAGAAGGGGCTGCACATGGAATAGGAGGGGCTGCTGTACATGGATGTTACACATGGAAGAGGGGCTGCACATGGAATGGGAGGGTCTGCTGTACATGGATGATACACATGGAAGAGGGGCTGCATATGGAATGGGAGGGGCTGCTGTATATGGATGATACACGTGGAAGAGAGGCTGCATATAGAATGGGAGGGGCTGCTGTACATGGATGATACACATGGAAGAGGGTCTGCATATGGAATTGGAGGGGTTGCTGTAAATGGATGATACACATGGAAGAGGGGGAAACACGTGGAATGAGAAGGGCTGCTGTACATGGATGATACTCATGGAAGAGGGGGCGGCACATGGAATGGGAGGGGCTGCTGTACATGGATGATGCACATGGCAGAGGGGCTGCACATGGAATGGGAGGTGCTGCTGTACATGGATGATACACATGGAAGAGGGAGAAACACGTGGAATGAGAAGGGCTGCTGTACATGGATGATACACATGGAAGAGAGGCTGCATATGGAATGGGAGGGGCTTCTGTACATGGATGATACACATGGAAGAGGGTTTGCATATGGAATTGGAGGGGGTTGCTGTAAATGGATGATACACATGGAAGAGGGGGAAACACGTGGAATGAGAAGGGCTGCTGTACATGGATGATACTCATGGAAGAGGGGGCGGCACATGGAATGGGAGGGGCTGCTGTACATGGATGATACACATGGAAGAGGGGGCTGCACATGGAATGGGAGGGGCTGCTGTACATGGATGATACACATGGAAGAGGGGGCTGCGCATGGAATGGGAGAGACTGCTGTACATGGATGATACACATGGAAGAGGGGGCTGCACATGGAATGGGAGGAGGTGCTGTACATGGATAATACACATGGAAGAGGGGCTGCACATGGAATTGCTGTACATGGATGATACACATGGAAGAGGGGGAAACACGTGGAATGGGAAGGGCTGCTGTACATGGATGATACACATGGAAGAGGGCCTGCACATGGAATTGGAGGGGCTGCTGTACATGGATGATACACATGGAAGAGGGGGAATCACGTGGAATGGGAAGGGCTGCTGTACATGGATGATACACATGGAAGAGGGGCTGCACATGGAATTGGAGGGGCTGCACATGGAATTGGAGGGGCTGCTGTACATGGATGATACACATGGAAGAGGGGGAAACACGTGGAATGGGAAGGGCTGCTGTACATGGATGATACACATGGAAGAGGGGCTGCACATGGAATAGGAAATCTTTTGGGGGGGGGGGGGAGAGGACAATTTGTACACCCTCACCCTGGGAGCTCTATAGCCTAGAAGAAACTGACCGTGTTTACAGACACTGAAGCCAGAAGTTTCTTAAAAGGACAACTTGTTAAAGTCAACCAAGGGTCAGTCAAGGGTTATGAGAGCAGAACAAGTGAAGGTCAACTCAAAATAACATGTGGGCCTTTGGCTAAGACAGCAGCCACACTTGAAGCCACCTATGTCTAGCAGGGTGACCTCCACTAATATAGAGTAAACTTATTATAGTTGCAGCACTGCCCAGATATTAGTGGATGATTGATCTGTCAAATCATGCCAAGTTAAAAGGCTACTAATAAATCAGCTGCTGCTATCTGAAGTAAAGGTCCCATTCCTTGTCTCCAGTTTTCACAATGCCTGATAAGCTGGTCATGAGACTCTCCTCACAGACAGCAAGTTAGTCCAGATAACAGTCCTATTAGGTTTGCTATTTTATTTTACTTTTTTTTTTAAACAAACTTTATTTACATAGCAAAAGAAGCATGCAAACAGACTCACACGCAGTACACATTGGCTGCATCTTATGGTGAATGCTCAAAATTTTATTTTTTAAGTTTGATTCAAAGGTAAGCTTCCATATCATTGGGAGGACGTACAGAGAAGCACATGGAGTATACGACAAGCATATGCTGCAGCCTTGCAGGGCTAACAACTGTGATTTTAGCAATGCTCATGTCTAGGAGAACTCATGGAAAAGCATGTGATCAGTTTGGTCAGGTGATAGATATGCAAGTCTCATGATTATGTGCTAAAAAGCATGATGTGATCACAGCAAATCAGAGCTTTGCAAATCTATCAGCTGATCAAACAAATCACATGCTTCTCTGTGAGTTCTACTAAACATGACCATCACTAGGGTGGGGTGATCTGTTTAAAGGAGTTCTGTGGGGGGTTGTGGAAGAGAAAAATGGACACTTACCTTGGGCTTCTATCAGCCCCGTGCAGCGGTAATCAGTGGCGTAGCTAAGGAGCTGTGGGCCCCGATGCAAGTTTTACATGGGGCCCCCCAAGCACTCTATACATAACAATTGATACGGCGCACCAAAACCTGCCAATGGCAACTACAGTGTCAGAGGTGCAAGAAGGGGATGGGGAACAGCTTGTTAACCTTCCTGGCGGTAAGCCCGAACTGAGTTCGGGCTATGCCGCCGGAAGGCACCGCTCAGGCCCCGCTGGGCCGATTTGCATAATTTTTTTTTTGCTGCACGCAGCTAGCACTTTGCTAGCTGCGTGCAGTGCCCGATCGCCGCCGCTACCCGCCGATCCGCCGCAATTCCTCTCGCCGCGGCCGCCCCCCCCCCCCCAGACCCCGTGCGCTGCCTGGCCAATCAGTGCCAGGCAGCGCTATGGAGCAGATCGGAGTCCCCTCTGACGTCACGACGTCGATGACGTCGGTGACGTCATCCCGCCCGTCGCCATGGCGACGGGGGAAGCCCTCCAGGAGATCCCGTTCTTTGAACGGGATCTCCGGATCTCCGATCGCCGGCGGCGATCGGAGGGGCTGGGGGGATGCCGCTGAGCAGCGGCTATCATGTAGCGAGACTTTGTCTCGCTACATGAAAAAAAAAAAAAAAAATTAAAAAAAAAAGATTTGCTGCCCCCTGGCGATTTTTTTGCAAACCGCCAGGAGGGTTAATGATTACCAATATTAAAAGTATCTATAGAAGTGATTATTATGAGCACAGTACCAATAGGGAGCTAATACTGTATTTGTTGGAAGGCCCCTCGGGGGCCCCTCTGGCTCAAGGGCTCTGCACCCCCTATTGCTACGCCCCTGGCGGTAATGTCCCACGCCGTCCTCCTCCCATCTGCCGTTCTCCGCCGCCGGCCCCGGTCTAAGCGGCATGGGATCCAACTGCGGCTGCGCTAGAGTGGCCGCGCACCCGCTCGCTTCCGCCTGCTTCATCGGAAGCTTACTGCGCAAGCGCAGTACAAGGCTCCGTTGTACTGCGCCTGCGCAGTAAGCCTCAGATGACGCGAGCGGAGGCACGGCAACGCGCATTATTCGTCTGTATGTCAGACGAATAATAGCCCGGTGCCGGCTGCGGGGAACGGCGGATGGGAGCAGGACGTCGTGGGACATTACAGCTGCATGGGGCTCATAGAAGCCCAAGGTAAGTGGCAGTTTTTCTCTTCAGAAACCCCCACAGAACCCCTTTAAAGTTAAACAGAACAACAATAAAAAATGGGGTGATGTGAACAGTTTCATTATAAGAAGCAATTTTTCGTGAAGTAAGTTGATCTGTTTATACAAATACAAAAGCTGCCATTGCTTAAATTGTGTTTACGGAGCAAGTTTTAGGGCAGTGCTGAGATCCAGACTTTGCTAATCTGTTACTAACCTGGACAAGTCTGCAAAATCTAATGGGTTGAACTTCCTGTCCTGTGTGCTTGTTCAGATCAGATGGTGACTAAAGATCTGGAAGTTGACATTGAAGCCTCAGGTTACAGAAATAGGACAATACTGTTTCTAAGTAACAAGGGTGAAGTTCAATAGGTTATTATCACAGAATGTTTTGGTTAAGTCCTGAAATTTTGACCCCCGCACACCTGACAGCCAGCATTACCTCTTGCTGCTGCCTGACACCAAATCTTTCCTTGCAACTTTAGAAAAAAATCTGTCAAATTCAGAAGGGTGCACTCATATAGCCATCTTAAGGTGGCCACTAACTGTCCAATTTCTAGCGAAAAAAGATTGGTTCGTTGATGGTGTAGTGAACGATTTTTCTTCCCATCAGAATATCTCAGAACAGATTTTTCTCTAGAAATTGGACCATTAGTGGCCACCTTTAGAGTGTTATTATCACTTGCATCTCTTGTCAAAACTACTTTCTCTGCCTCCCATCTGCTGTACCTGATACATCCTCCTGGGGGGAGGGGGGAGGGGAATGTGTGGCTGATATTGTGATGAAACCCCTATTACAGTATGGTGTCAGGGCCATAGTCGTAACAGCTTCCTTTTTTGTGAACCATGTTGCATTGTGGGAAATAATGGCTGATTCCAACTGCCAAGCAAACAGCATCTCCTTCCTTTTGTGCATATATATATATATAAACCTTTTAGTCTATCACATTGTTTGTGGGTGTGTTTATAGATAATAGCAGTTGGTGCTGTCTTTTTTTTTCATGTCCTCCAGTAGTAAAGATGATTGCCTGGCTGCTGACTGTGGATCAAACAACATGAACAAATTACATGGTGAGTATCAATCATTCCTTGATCTCTCCTTTTTCCCCCTACTATTTTTTGGTAAAGTTCCTCTTAAGTTCCATCTCCTTTCTAAAGACTTGAGAAAAGATTTGGGATCAACTTCAGAAAAGTTGCTGAACTCTGAGTTTTACATTTGTAATTTTTAACATCTAATGAAACGAGAGGTATTTGGATGATGGTGGCTTTATTGTTGTTATTCTGATGCACAATTTGACAGAAAAACACGACAGAATTTAGAGGGGGGGGGGGCGCGGCGAAGCAAAGGTAAAAAATGGTAAGAAACTCTCCATATACTTTAAACACAATTTAACAATAGCAGTTCACATATTTCCAACTTTACAAGTTCTCTATGGATTTGACATATGAAGATGTACTCCTTGCTTTGATTAAAACTTTTTGCATTTATTGCAACTTTTCTCTTCAGACTCTCACTACAAATACTGAAAACCACGGCCGCTTAGCCAGGGCACACCCATTGGTATGTTAAAAACAGGACGGGCTCACTGAAATATGAGCTTTTGAGGTATGTAGAATGTAGTATGTATGCATATTTATGCTTGAAAGCTCATTGTAGGTGGTTTTGTGAATGGATTAAACAGAGACCATACGTTGCCATGGCAATTGTACACATACAATATGATTAAGTAGAACAATCCTTTGGTGTTGACAAAAACACAAGCACTGTTAGGACTGTGCATAAGGCTTTCCCAACCCTGTCTTCAAGTACCACCAATAGGGCATGTTGTATAGGAAACTGCACATATTCACAGGTGGGGTAATTCATGTCTCAGCAGTGCTGATTAACTACCTCTGTGGATTTCCACAAAACATGCACTGTTGGCAGCGCTGGATTTCTGGAAGACCACAAAAACCCCGGCCTTGGGCAGCTGAAGCCCAAGAGGCGCCTGGACAGGAAACAGGGGTTTCTCCATATGAAAGAGAAGGCTGGAACTGGGGCGCAACACATAACGAGTAGCTGAGGCTCAAGGGAGCTGTACATAAAATAAGGAGGCTGCAGTACATGGAGATTCCATATGGAAGAGGGGTTGGCACGTAGAAGGGGAAGGGTGCTGCTGTACTTGGAAGGGGAGCCCAAACACACTTGGCCTAGGGGCAGAAAAAGTAGAAATACGGTTGGTGGTACTTGAGTAGAGGGTTGGGATTGGGAAGCCCTGCAGTAGATGGATTGGTCATGTGGTGTTTGCAGTGGGCAAAGGTTCAGGTGAGCAGTAGAATTTAAACTTTAGCCTAAATTTATAGGAACTTTTTTTTTTAAACACCGGAACATACAGCCCAGACACATGCCACTTATGTATATCGGCACATTGATATGAATGGCGATTTCGAATATTGAGCCTTTAATCACAGCCATTAAAAAGTAACTGTCGGGCATAAAATCAAAAATCAATTCTTTATTTTTATCTGGTAAACAAGTAATAAGGTTCCTAACCAGGCAATCCAAAAGTTAAAAAAATCACTCTTATTTTTCTTCTTCCATTTTCCATTTTCCCTGGTTCTTATTTGGTACATCTGCCACATAAAGGAAGTTGCAGGGCATGCTGGGCTTTCTTTTTTCTTCTTCTTTACTTTCCTCTCAGACGTAACTAATGCAGCCTGATTGGCTGAAGCCTCTTTCCCTCCTGTTTTTCTCTCCCACACTTCTGTCCCTTTCTGGTTGACCAGTATTTATCAATGCACTTTCTACTGCAGACCTGGGTGGGAGTGTCTGATGACTGGGAGGGGGGCGGGCAATGATACACAGACAGAGTAAGGGAGGAAATGATTTCAGGATTGGCTTCAAGATACGTACAGACAAAATGAAAAATCCAAGGATTTTCTCTTTTTTACTATAGAAAAATCCCTAAAATCAAAATTTGGACAGTGGAATGCATACGTTATGTAAGTAGAGCAAGTATTTATCTACTTATACATGTTTTTTTCTGAGATAATATGGCTGACAGCTCCACTTTAAGTGCTTTGAAAGTGTCCATGTAAATTATCCTAGCATAGAATTAGATAATACTCTACGATAATGCACATTATGCAGGGTCATTACAGGGAAATAAGGAGTTTGGGTTGCCGATTACAGCCAATAGGAATCCAGTCATTCCAGTGGCTCATACAATTTTTAAGATTTGTTTATTGACCACAGTTAACACTTCCACTTGAACTTTTCACATTTTCTTACATGGCAGAATGATGGCGTATGACATGAGGGGAAGCTGGACAGGGTGAAGATATGTATAAGTAATACAAAAGAACAATGTGCAGACACAGCAGGAAAGGGTATGTGAGATAGCTGGCAGTCTCATTTACATGTAAGCTCAGAAGGATGGAAGAGTCCATTAAGCCCAGTATACTGGCAGATCCCCGCACAGCACACGGATGGTAGTGCCCAGGATAGAGGGGTCACTCACCAGCTTCAGAGGGTCATTCTGTCTGCCTGTGTCAGATCCCACCTGAATAAACCGAGAATATTAGAATGAGGCAATATATTATTATTATTATTTTTTATTTATATAGCGCCAACATATTCCGCAGCGCTTTACAAAGCACAATAAGACGAAAAGGGGAACATAGATACAACTAACAAATGTACAGCAGAGTTCCAAGAAGCACAAATATTGTTACAAGAACAGTAAACATTAGGTGGATGCCCCTGCCCTTGCGGGCTTACACTCTAATGGGTAGTGGGGGACACACTAGGTAAGGGGGTGGAGGATGGATGAGGCAGTGATTTTTTGCCTCGGATTACATTGTGACAGAGAAGTAAATAAGGACTATAGAATGTTATAATCTTGTCTGAAAAGGTGTGTTTTAAGAGTGCTTTTGAAGATGCCCAGTTTTTGGAGCATGACGTACAGGCTGTGGAAGAGAGTTCCAGATAAGGGATGATGCTCGTGTAAAGTCCTGGATGCGAGCATGAGAGGAGGTGATCAGCTTAGAGGCCAGGAGAATTTCTTGGGAGGAGCGAAGGTTGCGGGAGGGACAATATCTTGAGATTAGTGAGGAGATGTATGGAGGAGACAACTCATGGAGGGCTTTGTATGTTAGAGTCAGGAGTTTGAACTGGATCCTCTGGGTATTATTATTATTTAGTATTTATATAGCGCCGACATATTACGCAGCGCTGTACAGTGTATAAATATCTTGTCACTAACTGTCCCTCAAAGGAGCTCACAATCTAATCCCTACCATTGCCCTATGTCTATATTATGTAGTGTAAGTACTGTAATCTAGGGCCAATTTTAGGGGGAGCCAATTAACTTATCCGTATGTTTTTGGAATGTGGGAGGAAACCGGAGTGCCCGGAGGAAACCCACGCAGACACGGAGAGAACATACAAACTCTTTGCAGATAGTGCCCTGGCTGGGATTCGAACCAGGGACCCAGCGCTGCAAGGCGAGAGAGCTAACCACTACGCCACCATGCTGCCCATAGTAATGGGTAACCAGTGGAGAGAACGGCACAGTGGGGCTGCATCGGAAGAGCGTGTGGAAGGTGAATGAGGCGGGCCGCTGAATTTAGAAGGGATTGGAGAGGTGCTAGCCTGTTTTTTGGTAGGCCACAGAGCAGGGTGTTGCAGTAGTCTAGGCGGGAGACGATTAAGGCATGAACAAGCATTTTGGTGGCTTCTTGTGTGAGGAAGGGACGGATACGGAATATATTTTTGAGCTGGAAATAGCAGGTGGTGGTTAAGGAGGCAATGTGAGGTTTAAAGGAGAGCTCTGAGTCAAGTATAACCCCCAAGCAGCGGGCCTTAGTGGTTGAGGTTATTGGGGTGTTGTCTACCGTTATGGTTGCAATTGGTGGGGGTGTAGATAGCGATGGTGGAAAAATCACAATTTCCGTTTTAGTCATGTTGAGTTTGAGGAAGCGGGAGGACATGAATGCAGAAATGGCACGTAGACAGTCGGGGACTCTGGATAGTAGTGAGGACAGGTCAGGAGCTGAGAGATAGATTTGGGTGTCATCCGCATAGAGGTGATACTGGAAGCCAAAAGAGTTGATTAGTTGTCCCAGGCCACGGGTGTAGATTGAGAAAAGAAGTGGCCCAAGAACAGAGCCTTGAGGTACACCAAAAGACAGTGGGTGTGGAGAGGAATTGGTGTTAGAGAAGGAGACAGTGTAAGAGCGTCCAGAGAGATAAGAGGAGATCCAGGAATGTGCTTGACCCTTGATTCCTAAAGATGACAGTGTCTGCAGAAGCAGAGCATGATCAACTGTGTCAAAGGCAGAGGAAAGGTCAAGGAGTATTAGAATAGAGAACTGGCCTTTGGATTTAGCTACCAGTAGGTCATTAGAAACTTTCGTGAGGACAGTTTCAGTGGAATGGTGTGTGCGGAATCCAGATTGAAAGGGGTCAAGTAAGGAGTTGGTAGAGAGAAAGGCAGACAATTCTGAGTGGATGTGACGTTCCAGCAGTTTAGAAGCAAAGGGGAGGAGAGAGACAGGACGGTAGTTGGATAGAGAAGTTGGATCAAGAGAGGGTTTTTTGATAAGTGGTGTGATGATAGCTTGTTTGAATAAGGAAGGAAAAGTGCCAGTGGAGATAGACAGGTTGAATAGAGTTGTTAGAGCGGGATTAAAGGAGGAGGAAAGCTGGGGGATTAGATGAGAGGGAATGGGGTCTAGGGCACAGGTAGTGAGATGCGCTTTGGAGATTAGTGAGGAAAGACACTGTTCAGTTAGTGTGGTGAAAGATGTTAGAGTGGGAGAGTGGTCGTGTGGAGCGGGGGGAAGGCAGTTAGTGGTGGGCGAGGGTGCAGGCGGACAGAAGGAATTTATAGGTGACGGTTGAGCTGGTAAAAATGGTTGTGTGTTGAAGCTATTACGTATTGCATCAATCTTGCTTGTAAAGTATGATGCAAAGTCGTCGGCTGACAGACATGTGGTAGGGGGAGGAGGTGGGGGACGAAGTAGGGAGTTAAAAGTGTTGAACAATTGTTTTGGGTTGTGGGACTGTGAGGAGATGAGTGAGGAGAAATAAGACTGCTTAGCAGAGGTGAGGGCATCCCTGAGCTCCTGCATAGTTTGTTTATAGTGATTGAAGTCCTCTACAGCAGTGCTTTTTCTCCAGCACCTTTCTGCCACCCTGGAGCGCCTTTTCATCTGTTTGATTTGATCAGTGAGCCAGGGCTGCCGGTTAGTTTGGCGGGGGCAGGTGGTGGTGAGTGGAACGGCTGAATTCATGGCAGAGGAGACTACACTAAATAAGTAACTGGATGCTGCCTCAGGGTCAGTGTAGGAAGACAAAGTACTTAGAGGTTGCAAGGCCTCAGTCAGGGAATTCACATCCAGGTTGCGGTAATTCCTGCGCGTGACAGTATGGTGTAGTGTTGGAGGAGTTGACGGTAGAGAAGAATTGATTGAGAAGGTAAGAAGGTTGTGGTCTGAAAGGGGAAGCGGAGTGTTATGAAAGCTTGAAATAGAACAGAGGCGGGTAAAGACAAGGTCAAGAGTGTGGCCGTCTTTGTGGGTGGAAGTGGAGGACCATTGTGCAAGGTCAAACGAGGAGGTGAGTGAGAGCAGTTTGGTGGCAGTAGGGCAGTTAGTGTCGATGGGTATATTAAAATCTTCAATGATGATAGAGGGTATATCATTGGAGAGGGACTGGAGAAGCCATGCTAAAAAGTGATCAATGAAAGTAGAGGCTTGGCCAGGCGGGCGGTAGATAACAGCAATCTGGATGTGGTATGGAGAATAGAGACGGACAGCATGAACTTCAAAGGATGAGAGTGAGAGTGCGGGCAGTGTTGTGAGTGGCTTAAAAGAGCAGTGTTCAGAGAGGAGGATCCCCACTCCGCCTCCCTGTTTGTGGCCAGGTCTAGAGGCATGACTTCATCAGTAAGACAGACAGAATCTGCAGACATTTTTGTGGAATCATAGGCCATGGACAGATCGATTATTCTGGATGATTCATTCACTTTGATCAAATCTGCTGAGGATCTATTGCTCCCAATATGTCTGATCAACCAACTTTTAATCAATTTCAGGCAGGTCATCAAAGAATGATCAGCAAATCTTTCATAAGGTGGCCATACATCTAGTGATTAGGCTGTACGATCGACCATTCGATTCGATCATTTTATAGAATCGAGAGGGAATCGAGTGTTCCAGAATTCCCAATCGATGAAAAGTGGCTGATTTCATGTCGAATCGACCAGCTTAGTCGATCTAGCAAGATGCAAGATATCGGTTGATCGCACAGGAATTGGCTACTGTTCACATGTCATTCCATCGACTCTGAATCGATTTTTGCATTTAGAGTATGAGACACAAAATTGGTCAGATCGATTAGTGAAGGTGAAATGCATAGGATATAGTTTGTAGTTTGTGGGTCACTAGTCAATTAACTTTTGATCAACCATACTGAAGTCAATTGTTTAATAAATTCGATCACTTTGTCGATTGAACCAGAATCGTTGGATGTATGGCTACCTTTGGGTGTTGGACTAGCATCTGTGGATCCATAGCCACATAGGACCAGATCCAATTCACTTTACTCCTAAGTTTTCTCCTAAGAGATAATTTTTATCTTCTGTTTAAAATAACTTTTCACCACTCTGCAATTGAAAAAGTACCAAAAAAGTAGGTGAAAAAGTCCTATCAAAACTATTCTGAGTATTTTCTTGCCTGCTGGTTCCTTATAAGGCATTTTATTGTAAGATGTAAAATATCACCTAGGAGAAACCTTATGCGAAAACGTGAATTGGATCGGGCCTATAGTGTTGGTCTGCTTGAGCGGTACAACGCTAGAGGTCCACTTGTTTCTTGATCAGATTTCAAGGTATTGACTTATTGTTATTCTCAGATTGGAAGATATAGCAGCGCTCCTAAAGACACACAGCAGACTTGCCAACGATTCGCAGAGCAACTGCCAAGGTGACCACTCAAGCAGTTCGGCACAATACATTTTAGCCTCAGCGCCTACTTAGTGGAATCACACAGTCTCAATCTGGACTCCCTGCAGTCACTGTGCTCAATATAAACAGATGACCGCCATGAACAGAGAGTGATTAACTCTGTTACAGTAAACTTTAATATAGCTCTCAATCAGATTCAGAACACAATTAACACCACTTACATTGTGGGTTCCTATGACAATGACCCAGCAGAATATACTCACCTCAAGCATACACCAGTATGCAAACACAATTGTGGTAATGTCAGAGAAAATTCCCAGTCTCTCTTCCCTACCGGTTTCGGTGTTGCGCCGTAGTATGCCGAAACCAGTAGGGAAGAGAACTATAGTCATGTAAGATTGGTTCGAGGACACCTGAAGTGAGAGTTTTATGGAGGCTGACATGTTTATTTCCTTTTAAACAATACCAGTTGCCTGACAGTCCTGCTGATAGATACTCTGCTTCTAATACTTTAGCCATAGACCCTGAACAAGCATGTGCAGATCAAGTGGTTCTGATTAAAGTGTAACTGGATAAGCTACATGCTTGTTTCACATGTGTGATTCAGACACGACTGCAGCCAAAAAGATCAGCAGGACTGCCACACAACTGGTATCGTATAAAAAGAAATGAATATGGCAGCCTCCATATGCCACTCATTTCAGGTGTCTCACTTAAAGTTAAGTTTTTCACATACATTTGTACATTTGTGCATTAATCTATTTGCTTGCCAGTCTTGATTTTGAAATTTCAGTACCAAATAAACAGCCTCACCTTGCTCAGCACATTTTCTGCAAAACTCTGAAGACTTTGCACGGGTTCTGTTTCCATACGTGTGATATAGCATGCGTGTCCCGGGCGCGGACGTGTGCAGATCAGCATCTGCAAGGAAGAAGTCATACCAAGATAATGATAAGATTCAATGTCACCACTAACCCTGAAGGTGAGTCTCCAATCAGACAGCATTATAAACGTCTGGATTCCAGACATGGGACCTGTGTGTGCAGCTATGTACAGGAATGATAATAAAGCAGTTTTAATAATGGTTTCCCACTCTTGTCATGTTAAGGGCTGGTTCACAATGGCATAAAAAGTGGTCTGTTTGGCAGGACTAAACAGACCGGATCCTAATGGATGTGAATGGATGTTAATCAATAGGATCCATTCACATTGCTCCATTCAAATGGATCCGTTTGGCCCTTTCCACTGAACGGAGTGCAAGTCTGGGGTAGCTGCTATTTTTCCAGATCAACAAATTATTGTTATTATTATTTAGTATATAAATAGCGCCAACATATTCCGCATAGTCACTAAGGCCTCGATTCATAAAAGTGCCTGCGAGCGGGGAAAGTCGAGCGGGGAAACACCGCTGTCGGTGTTTCCGCCTTCAGGGTGGTAATTCATAAAAATTTAGCTAGTTGTGACAGGCGTGCGGAGATACTCCGCTGTAGGCTAGCGTTAGGCTGTCGGGAGACATGCGGAAACAGGAGAAGCAGGCGGAATCCCTCCGTGCGGTGTTCTCTCTGCAGCTGCTTGGGAGGTCTGTCCCATTCACTGCAACGGATTCCGCACGCTTCTCGCCACATCAGAGGTAGCGGTAATACCCGTCCGCATACCGCTACCTCTAATCTTTATGAATTGACATTTGTTACTTTTGCTGTGATAATCACCGCGCAAGGCGGTGATTTATCACTCTGCTCGTGGATGTCGGCTTTTCATGCGGAAAAAGCCTTTATGAATACAGATTTGGCTGTGTGGTCGGTAAAGTGAGCCGTTTTCAGCATTTCCTCATGCGGAAATGCTTTATGAATCGAGGCCTAAGTGTACCTCTGAGGAGCTCACAATCTTATCCCTACCATAGTTATATGTCCATCTTATGCATGGGCAAACGCGGGGGGGGGGGGGGGGGGGGGACAGGATAACAGCTGCCCAGAATCCCCCCTCAGACAAGGACCGGTGCAGTGTTTGGGGACAGGCACAAGTTGAGACACCAGAATATCTGCAGGTATCCTGCAGCTCACAGCACCACCCCTTTCTTTCCCTGCTACAATTGACTCTGGATGGAGCAGCGTGTGTACAGAGCATGGAGCAGCAGCGTGTGTACAGAGTATGGAGCAGCAGCGTGTGTACAGAGCATAGAGCAGCAGCGTGTGTACAGAGTATGGAGCAGCAGCGTGTGTACAGAGCATGGAGCAGCAGCGTGTGTACAGAGCATGGAGCAGCAGCGTGTGTACAGAGCATGGAGCAGCAGCGTGTGTACAGAGCATGGAGCAGCAGCGTGTGTACAGAGCATGGGGCAGCAGTGTGTGTACAGAGCATGGAGCAGCAGTGTGTGTACAGAGCATGGAGCAGCAGTGTGTGTACAGAGCATGGAGCAGCAGAGTGTGTACAGAGCATGGAGCAGCAGTGTGTGTACAGAGCATGGAGCTGCAGTGTGTGTACAGAGCATGGAGCAGCAGCGCCGTGTGTACAGAGTATGAAGCAGCAGTGTGTGTACAGAGCATGGGGCAGCAGCGTGTGTACAGAGCATGGAGCAGCAGCGTGTGTACAGAGCATGGAGCACCAGTGTGTGTACAGAGCATGGAGCAGCAGCGTGTGTACAGAGCATGGAGCAGCAGCGTGTGTACAGAGCATGGAGCAGCAGCGTGTGTACAGAGCATGGAGCAGCAGCGTGTGTACAGAGCATGGAGCAGCAGTGTGTGTACAGAGCATGGAGCAGCAGCGTGTGTACAGAGCATGGAGCAGCAGTGTGTGTACAGAGCATGGAGCAGTGGCGTGTGTACAGAGTATGGAGCAGCAGCGTGTGTACAGAGCATGGGGCAGCAGCGTGTGTACAGAGCATGGAGCAGCAGCGTGTGTACAGAGCATGGAGCAGCGTGTGTACAGAGCATGGAGCAGCAGTGTGTGTATAGAGCATGGAGCAGCAGCGTGTGTACAGAGCATGGAGCAGCAGCGTGTGTACAGAGCATGGAGCAGCAGTGTGTGTACAGAGCATGGAGCAGCAGTGTGTGTACAGAGCATGGAGCAGCTTTGAGAAACTTGACAGAGTCAGGTATGAGCACAGCCCTGTGCCCTGCTGTGTGAATGCTTCACTTTCCACTTCACTACCAATGTTGGTTGTCCTCATTATTATCTGCATCCAAACTGCTCCTGATCGATCCCGTTTGGTTGGTCGGACTGGAAATTGCATTATGTGTACCCAGCATGATGTCCTACCATAGTATTATACTATATTGTGAGTGTCTGTGGGAGACCTTTCAAGAATCCCCCCCTTGAAAATCCTGGGTTTGCCACTGTTATGGAACACGCTCATGGATCGCGCTCTTGAACAGCTGTGCAGAGCACGGGACCTGTGTATGCAGCTATGGCTTCAGGGGCATAAAGAGATAATTTGCATATTCAGTAATGATGCATTGTGGGAAGCCACAGTTTTTTCGCTTAAAGCTAAATTACTGCAAATACCTTCTGTTTTAAGAAGGCAATCTACATTAAGGAAAGGGTATCATTTCTGTCAGGTTGTTTGCTGCTTCTGTTGCTAATGGGGAAGTTATGCTACTTTACCTGTCCCTTAGGTCTTGTAGACCTTTGGAGATTTATTGTGAAACTTGGTAGTCCCAGTGACAAGAAATGAGATGCTACCATAAAAGCTCACACAGGTCCTAGCTAGTCTCCAATCTACAAAACATGTTTGAATTTATAGTTGTCCATGTTGCAGTGCTAAAGCATCTAAGTAACACCTATAACTTTTGAATGAAGGACCAATAATTATAACTCAAAAATTATGATATTTGACAGGGTTCATGCACATTTGACATATACCTGGAGTTCCATTTTAGTACAGTATTGCAATAATAATTCTAACATTTGGATAGCGTTTTTCTCCTGTCGAACTCAAAGCACTTGAGAGATGCAGCCACTAGGGGCATGCTTGGTAGGCCACCCTGTAGTGTTAGGGAGTCTTGCCCAAGGACTCTTACTGAATAGATGCTAACTTACTGAACAGGAAGAGCCAAGACTTGAACCCTGGTCTGGATACTATCCAGCCACCTCAATCAGAAGGCTTCACACAACAGCTGCTCTTACCTTGCTGTAATCGTACACCACACTGGCTGAAGTATTGATGCCGGTGTCCAGGTGGAAGGTTGCCACACCTCCGCTGGATCTCAGTTTGGAATTGGCTCCATCATGCAGAGACATCTCAAAGATCTGGATATACACAGATACTAATCAGACCTACAACTCAACATATAACTTCAAACCATGTAAACATAGTCAAAAGCTGATGTATAGGTGGGAAGATTCACTGACATCATTAAATTTGTGTCTGATTTATAAACTTTGCCCAAGATGAAGATGCATTGAAAGGAAACAAGACTCTTTATGGCAGTGGCGTACCTAGGGAATTTGACACCCAGTGCTGACTATTTACAGACACCCCCAAAAACAACCAATTTTTTTGATGGGAGGGTTGATGGGTGGGGGTGCCAAGCATGTTGCTGCAAATGTTGGGGGGTTTGGGGGGGAAAGGAGTAATCACAGTGGTGGACAAAGGCAACGATGGGCCCCTGTGCAGAATAGCGGGCCCCATGTGAGTGGGCGTGGTCATAACAGATCATGGTTGGATCCAAACAATACCGATAAGATAAAAGTACATGAACCCAGCCCACATTCTGTAGGCACTGTATCAATGTAGCACACATTTTAAATTTGTATCTGACTGGGGTACAAGTTATTGCTATTTCTGTTTTTCTCGTTTCAGAGAGAAAAACATGGAGAAAAGCCTAGAGGATAATCAGGCCCTACCTGGAGGAATGGCATAGGCCCTAGAGGACATGGGGCCCCTGTGCGGCTGCACGGCCTATGTCCGCCTCTGAGTCATCAGGATGTGGATGGAGCTAACCATTATGAAACTCTGTACTCTATACTGTGCTGCAGAAGATGTCAGTGACACTGGCTTCTGCAACAGCAGACTGCCCTGCATTATTGATTAATTACTCTGATCAGGATAAATAATCAATAGTCTAGGGCACTCTGGTATTACAGCAGACAGTACACATGGCTACTAATGATAGGCAACTTCTGAAGCACTAAACACATCCTGCCACCTCTCCCTGCTAATGTCCCAGCTGCAGCACAGCAATTATTCTCTCCACTCACCCTGCTGCTCTGCACATTCACTCACTGCAGGCCAGGGGAGGACTGGGACCTTTTGGCCTGGGGGGACAACACAAACTAGAGGCCCATTTCACGGCATCCCCAGCCCAAAGCCATATCTTTCTTGTGTGCAAATCTTCAAATTGTGATACACACACACGCACGCACGCACGCACGCATAAAACACACACACACACACACACACACACACACACACACACTGATGCCTAACCCCATTTCTTCGCACAATCTACCTGTCTGATACCTAACCTTAAAGGAGTTATCAGGCTTTTTTTTTTTAATGAAAATAAGTGCTACTTACCCAGGGCTCGTCCAGCCCCAAGCTCCCAGCATGTCTTCCGCAGCAGCTCTGCAGTCAGCTGTTCGCTGCCGCTGCCTCCCAGCCCCCGGCGATGACGTCAGGCCGACTGCGCCTGTGCGAGTGGCGCTGTCAATCACCGCCACATGGACCAGAGCGTACTGTGCAGACGCAGAACTACTGCGCCTGCGCAGTACACTCCGGTCCACGTGGCGGTGATTGACAGTGCTGCTCGCACAGGCGCAGTACAGGCCGACATCCAGGTTGGACTGGTGCCATCGCTGGGGACTGGGAGGCAACGGCAGCGAATGGCTGACTGCAGAGCTGCGGCGAGGGACATGCTGGGAGCGTGGGGCTGGAGGAAGCCCCGGGTAAGTGGCACTTATTTCATTAAAAATGCCTGATAACTCCTTTAAACAACCCCCCCCCCCCCCACACACACACACACACACACAAACCTACCTACCTGGTGATGCCTAACCCCACTCCTGCCCACCCACCATACAAACTACTTGTCTGACACCTACCCCCCCCCCCCTTCCAACTACCTGTTTGACAGTGCCTAACTGCCTGCCTCCCCCCTCCCCTGCCGCCAATCACACCACAAGAAGAAAAAATTTTCCCCCTCAGGCCAGGGTCAGAATGGGGATGATTATCACACACAAAAAAAACTCAGAGGGCACTGGCCTGGGCAGAGAATTGAATTTGACAGCAGTAGCAGGCAGGCAGCAAAGTGTGAGTAACTCAGTGACAAGAAGGGAGAAGAAGTACAGAAACAAAATTTATGAAAACTACCTTCTCCTCTGGCGACCTGGACCCGACCTCCTCTATCCTCCTGTCTCCTCAGTCCTACACCTCCTCCACCTCCACAGCAGCAAGCAGCTATAGGTGGCATCTCCGACTCCCAGCCCCCCGAGTGTCCGACTCCTCCAGCCAGGACAGCCAGCCACTCATAGCCGCAGCTCCAGGCCCCCAGCCCCCCCCAGCACAGAAAGCTGAAGAGTGAGACAGCTCACTCCGATGACACCGCAGGCACAGCAGCACGTTGCGGGCGGCAATGGCTCCAGGCGGGGGGCGGAGTCAAGCAGGGTCAACCCACCAGGCCGGAGAGGACCTAAGCTATTTGTGTCCTTGTGCCGCTCACATCCACCGCAGGCGCAGCCACGCACAAGGGCACACCACGGCCGGCCGCCTCAGCCCCTTCTCTGATTGGATACTTCAACTTGCCGAGAAATATCGCGCGAGTTTGCGATCCCCACTGCGAACCTGTCACCTGTGGTATGTTTGCGGCCGCTGCATATAGCAGTGGCTGGCCCTAATTACTTAAGATTCGGGCGGCCCGGGGGGCAATTGCCCCCCGTCCCACTGGGCCAGTCCTCCCCTGCTGCAGGCTGTGTGTAGAGATTGAGGAGACACATTGCCCACGGGACAGGAAAAAGGAGGGGTGCTATATCTAGTGTAGGAAATAGTACAGTTCCCTGCACTGCCTGCTATTTATTTGTATTTGTTGCTATAAAAAAAAGGTCCCAAGTGGAAGAACACAGTGACTGAGCACCACAGCAACACCCCTAGCCATGGCTACACCCGGTGCTATGAGCACCTGCTGCCTTATGGTAGCTACACCACTGCTTTATGGCCTTTTCAGTTAATTTTACAGGCTGATACTATAGATACATGCAGTTCAAAATAAATGTAGAACTCAACTTACTGTCTCTGTGTGTTTCTGGCTTAAATGCAGCCCCATCAGGAGAACTCCAAGCAGAACGATGACCAGGACCACCACAACCAACACCACACAGAGGAGCTTTTTAAGACCACCGAGACATGGGATCTTGGGTTTAGGCAGCAGCTCTGAGTACACCTAAGAAGACGAACGTACATCAGAGGGACTTTGCAAAGCCATCAAGTCATCATATTTGTTAGGAGACCAATGCCTGTGTATAGAATAATTTATCAGCACAGCATACCAATGAAAAGATCAAACTCGGCCTACCAGGGTGTTTAATGTATATCTACCAAGGGATCAGCAGGACTTCTCCCTGTTTAGGAATTAGCAGAGCATCTCCGTACCAAAAGATCAACACGGCATCATATAATTATGGTGCTGAGCTCCTGGTACAGAGTTGTTTTGCTAACATTAACCAGACATCAGTAGAGCGTCTCCCTTCCAAGAGGTCACCAAATCATATTTGTACCTAGAGAACAGCAGAACATTCACCAGCTTAGGTCAAGATCATAAGATAAACATTTCTCTGATCAGAAGACGAACAGAACATTTTCTAGGAAGAGACTGGCAGAGCATTTCCCTATGAAAGATCAGGGAACTATCTCTCTGACAAGAGCCGTGTCAGAAGGTTAGAATTATTTTTAATACCGAAGTCGTTTGTAGAATACCTTATTATTAGCAGTCCATTATATCATCACTCTTTACGAAAACACCATATGAAAAGTCCACACAAAGCAGGTGTTTTACTTCACTGTGGACTTTCTTAGAATTTTCTCATGGATGTCTCTTTGCCCAGATCTTGGCTCTGACCCCCACCTCCACCTCCTCCAGGGAGATTAAAAAGGCTAAAGAAGACTTTTGCTAGAAAGAGCACCAAAACCGAGTCAGGTTTTCTTGCATGGCAGTGGCACCACGTAGGTCTCGACTTGGGCACCACCATAGCGGGGCAGAGGGGATTTCTCCATAATTTGGGTGCCAGAAATTGCCAGAACTTGAAATACGCTACCAGAGAACAGGCTAGGTAGTCAGTACGGGAATATATTTGTTATATTACCTAACTTTTCCTAGCACAGGGAGAGCAGTCTCTCTGCTTCTCCCTGCTCCCAGGTGCGGACGTAATAACACGTATGTACAAATATAGCCACTGCCCTTGTTGACCTACTAGCTTCTTAGTAGACCTTAATAGTTTCAGAATTTTGACTCAGAATGGATAGGTATACCAGGCTTACTGACTTCACTGGTTGAATGGCCATTGCAGGTCCGTAACTTAGAAAGTACTATAATAAAAGGCTCGGTAAGGTAACCAAGAAGCAATCATTTTTGGTTAGTAGTGGCAGCAGTTCTCCATTTCTCTATGATTTAAAATGGCAATTGCTATACCGGATGTGGAAATATTTATATTCAAACAATGGCATGTTTAAGAAATATTGTACAGGAATCAATAAATGAATGCAACAAATGACTTCATAACCTCTGCCCTTTCCCAGTAGCCTGCCTGCCTGTCCCTCTGATTACTCCCTGGCATCACTTACAGGTGGTGTGTCCATCAGGACAGTCTTGCTCTGATCCATGGTTGTTTGTTCCTTCTGGTGTCAGCCAACTGCAGTGTGATACAGTCCAGCTGCTCTGCTTTATATACCGTATATGCTTTTAAAACTTGGTTAACGTCATTACTGTCAAGTGCTCCTCAGTCCTCAACTTGCTAAGTGTTTACTTATGCAGCAAAAATATTTAAGCAACAGGCATACTTTTGAATGTTGAAGAATTATATTGAAGCACTCTGCAAGAGAATTGCAGATCATCAGCCAGCTATTACCCCCTCAGCTGCCAAACTGGGGTGTTTCCTTATTAACCCCTTCCAACTGTTCAACTATAATGGACATAGGGGATTTACAAAATTCAAGAAGGCAATGTCTACCTACTGCAGCTCTTTCAACCATCAAAAGGAACATGACAAGTTTATAGTACACCTGTCTTGATGGAAAATTTGTGTTTGCCACCATTACCCTCCTGTAAAGGATAGCGGAGATACCGCCGCATGGGCAAGCGGCATGGCGGCTATCTCCGCGTATCAGCCAGCGGCCTCTGCCGCGCAGCTACATGCTGCTGCTTTGCCTGGTCCTTCTGGTGCACATAGATTGAGAGCTACGCGCGCCCGCGCGCGCCAGGCGACAGGACCTTTATGCAAGTATAAGGGGAGTCAGCTGATCAGCCGCTCAGCTGACTCCAGCTCTGCTCCGGATTGGCTGAGTGACTTGAGCGGCGCTGTGGAGCGCTTTGAGTATATATAGGACCTTCCTGTCAGTTGCTGGTTGTCTGCTGTTGCAAACGCTAACGTGCTAGCGCTCAGACCTTAGTCAGATCCTACAGTGTGTTAGAACCAGCTGGAGCTGGGAATTCACACTTAGCCAGTCTCCGTTGATAGCTTAAAGTACTAATTGCATTGTGATATCTGTGTACTATTATTTAGTCTAGATCCCAGGTGTTGAAACCAAGGACTTCACACCTAGACTAGGATATTGCTATATTGCTACTATTTATCTGTTATGATCTCTGCTTTCCTGACTACTCTCCTGTTTGCTGATTCGGTACTTCTGCCTATCTGATTACTGTTGCCGACACTGCCTGAACCTTACTCTGAATCAGCCTTCCGTCTTTGTACCTTATCTGTCCGTACGTTGCTGACCCTGCTTGTCTGACTTTCCTATCCTCACTAGTGGGTCGAGCCATTAGTGAGGAATTTCTAAGAGCTGTCACCTACTCCCTAGGTGATCAATCTTTGCAGCACTGTCTGCAACACTTGCTCCTTAAGTGTCTGCTAGCTGCAGTAGAGTCTTAATCGCCTGCTCCTCAGGTGATCATCCTTGCAGCACAGTCAGTGGTCCCTGCTCCTCAGGTGTCCACTGGCTGCAGTACAGTCTAAATCCCCTGCTCCTCAGGGGATCCTTGGCTGTAGTGTGGTCTTAATCACCTGCTCCTCAGGTGACTATCCTTGCAGCACAGTCAGTGGTTCCTGCTCCTCAGGTGCCCACTGGCTGCAGTGCAGTCTGTATTCCCTGCCCCTCCGGGGATTCTTGGCTGCAGTATTGTCTGAATCTCCCGTTTCTCAGGAGATCTCCTCTCCTCATTACTGTCGCACCAAAACACAATTCCACATTGGTTGTCCTGTGTCTAGCTATACTAGTATTATTGGTGATTCTGCAGATCACCACATAATCAGGTATAGCATCTGTATTATTGGTGATACTGCAGATCACCAATAATCAGAAAAATCTGTGTTGCTGACACCAATCGTTACAGAACAGCAGACCAAACATTATGGACGCACTGCTTAGTCATGTTGAAGTCCTGACCACCGCGGTAAACGGTCTTTCCGGGGTGAATATTAACCAACAAACCCAGATTACACAACTGTCTGGGGCTGTTCAGGAACTTCACTTGACTATAAATACAGAGTGATCCCCTCCAGTCACGGACCTTCGCATGTCCGTACCTGAAAAGTTTTCTGGCCATAGATCTGACTTTCAGAATTTTAGGAATGGGGTGTTGTCCTATTTTGAGTTGAGGCCCAATCTGTCAGGATCTGAGAACCAGAGGGTAACATTCATAAAGACCCGTCTGTCAGGAGATTCACAAACATGGGCATATAGTCTTAATGCTGAACATGAAGCGTTATCTTCGGTTCAGGAACTTTTTAAGGCCATGGCCGTTATTTACGATGATCCGGATAGGGCTACCACTGCTGAGCGGAAGTTGAAAATGCTCAGGCAGGGTCGTAATTCAGTGGAGGTTTACGCTGCTGAGTTTAGGAAGTGGGCTGTGTCAGCTAGATGGGGAACATATGCATTGTTAGACTGTTTCTTGTCAGGATTGTCTGATGCAGTCTTTGATTTGATGTTAGGACATCCTGAGCTCAAATCTTTAGATGAAGCAATTTCTTTGGCCGTGCGGGTAGATCGCCGCCTGCGCTACCAGAAACAGACTCGTGGTAGGAGTGCTATAGGATCCGTCTCATACGCCTTCTCTCCACCCTCGTCACTTCCAGATGAGCCGATGCAAATCGGACTCTCTAGGGTGACACAAGTGGAAAAGAATCGCAGAAGGTCAGAAAGGCTCTGTCTATACTGTGCTGAGGAGGGTCATGTTATCCAGAATGGTCCTAAGAAGTCAAGAAAACGCTGCCGCCTAGGTGTAGTCGGAGGTAATACCTAAGCGAGCAGTCTGTATCTCTAAACAATAATCGTCTGCTCCTCCCTTGTTCCATTACCTGGGAAGGCCAGACTACATCTACAGAGGCGTTTGTGGATTCTGGCTCTGCAGCCAATTTTATAGATTATGATTTTGTAAAAAAAAAAAAGGGGATTCCCTTACTCCCTCTAGACCGGCAGATTCTGGTCACAACGGTGGATGACTCTCCATTACAGGGTAGACAACCTCTATCCCAAACCCCCTTATTATTGTGTAATATAGGGGTGTTACATAAAGAGAAATTACAATTCCTTGTCCTTCACATGGCAACCTCTACCATTATCCTTGGTATGCCCTGGTTGCAACTCCACTCCCCTCAGATTAACTGGGCTTCAGGTCAGCTACAGAGCTGGTCAACCCATTGTCATCATCATTGTTTGGAGAGAGTTGCTGTTTGCGCTACCAAGATACAGGTCAAAGGGGTGCCAGTACAGTATGCAGAATTCGCTGACGTGTTCTGTCCAAAGTCTGCAGATAAACTCCCGCCTCACCGGAGTTTCGATTGTCCCATAGAATTAAGACCTGGTTGTATGCCTCCTAGAGGTCATCTTTATAATCTGTCAGGACCTGAGAAAGTGGCAATGCAGGAATACATTAAAGAAAACTTGGCCAAAGGCTTCATCCGTCCTTCTCGGTCACCAGCTGGGGCTGGCTTATTTTTCGTACAGAAAAAGGACGGTGGGCTTAGACCCTGCATTGACTATCGTGGGCTGAATAAGATCACAGTAAAAAAATCGTTACCCGTTGCCTCTGATTGACGATTTGTTTGCTCAGGTGACCAATGCGAGTATCTTCTCCAAATTGGACCTACGAGGTGCATACAACCTAGTTGTATAGTACGCATTAGGGACGGTGACGAATGGAAGACGGCGTTCAACACGCCCGACGGGCACTACGAGTATCTGGTTATGCCCTTCGGGTTGTGTAATGTCCCTGTCGTCTTCCAGGAGTTAATCAATGAGGTTTTCAGGGAGGTACTGGGGAGGTTTGTGCTAGTGTATCTAGACGACATACTGATTTTCTCTCCTAATTTGACAGAGCATCGTAAACACATCAAGTTTGTGTTAAGAAAACTAAGACAGAATTCTCTGTACGCAAAGCTAGAAAAGTGCCTCTTCGAGGTCACGACAGTTCCTTTTTTGGGATATATTATCTCCACTTCTGGTCTCTCCATGGATCCAGAGAAAGTCTCTGCTGTTTTGGAGTGGCCTCAACCTGTAGTATTGAAGGCACTCCAAAGATTTCTTGGTTTCGCCAATTACTATAGAAAATTCATCAAAGGGTTCTCCTCGGTAGTGTCACCTCTCACCAACCTTACCAGAAAGGGGGCTGACACTTACCCCTGGTCGGCAGAGGCTCAGTCCGCCTTTGCCACACTGAAAAAATTGTTCTGCTTTGCACCCATCCTGAGACATGTGGATGTCACCTTCCCCTTCATAGTTGAGGCCGATGCCTCAGAAATTGGGGTTGGGGCTGTACTGTCTCGGCGCTCCGGTTTGCAAGGCAAACTACACCCATGTGCCTTCTTTTCTCGTAGGTTCTCTCCTGCCGAGAGGAACTACGATATTGGCAACCGAGAGCTCCTGGCCATTAAGTTAGCCTTTGAAGAATGGCGCCATTGGCTAGAAGGGGCAGAACATACCATCACTGTTTATACTGATCATAAAAACTTGGAGTACATAGAGGGGGCCAAAAGACTTAGCCCTCGACAGGCCCGTTGGTCCTTATTTTTTTCAAGATTCAGATTTGTCATAACGTATACACCAGGTAGTAAGAACGTCAAAGCAGACGCTCTATATTGGTGTTTTGAGCCAAAGACAGTTCAGCCTTCAACCCCTGAGACCATCCTACCTCAAAAGGTGGTGTTGGAAGCTACCGAAATCTGGGAGGACTGGATGGCTAAGCTAGAGCCTTATCAACAGGACATTCCAAAAGGGAAGCCTGAGGGGGTTATGTTTGTACCACTTCCTTTTCGCCTACAACTTTTACAATTATTCCATTCTCATAAGAATGCTGGGCATCCCGGGGCAACTCGGACTCAGGATTTATTGGCCAGATGTATAGGGTGGACTACACTGGCACTTGATTGTAAAGAGTTTGTGAGAGAGTGCTCAGTTTGTGCTAGAAGTAAGCCCTCTTGTCAGGCATCAGTGGGTATATTACAACCCCTACCAGTGCCAAATGAACCCTGGACTCATTTGTCAATGGACTTTGTAGGAGAACTCCCCAAGTCTGAAGGCAAGACGGTCATTTGGGTGGTGGTTGATAGGTTCAGTAAGATGGCTCATTTTGTCCCTCTGAAAGGACTCCCCTCGGCCCAAGAGTTAGCTGATCTCTTCATTCAGCACGTTTTTCGGCTGCATGGCATTCCGGAGAATGTGGTGTCAGTTAGGGGAGTCCAGTTTGTGTCAAAATTCTGGAAAGCCTTTTGCCATCAGTTAGGTATGGACCTCTCGTTTTCATCAGACTACCACCCACAGACCAATGGTCAGACCGGGTAAAGTTCTTACCATTCGCAGAATTTGCACACAATAATTTGTAGAGTGCCTCTTCAGGATATTCCCCTTTTCAGGTGGTTTCGGGAAAATCTCCCAAGTTTTCTCCATTACCTGTGGCATCTACCCCGTTTCCGGCCCTGGAGGATTGGCAAAGGGCATTAAAGGAGATCTGGGTCTTGGCTTTTCAGACTCAAAAGAAACAGGCAGATAAGAGAAACAGAGAAACAAAGAGGTAAAACAACTGTCACCTAAGTTAGAATCCAGATTTGTAGGCCCATACCCGGTGTCCAGAAAGATTAATGAGGTCACTTATGCGATTGATCTCCAAGCCAGTACGAGAGGTGTGAGATCATTCCATGTTTCCCTGTTGAAGCCTGCGGTGCATGTGGGTTCCTCTCCCCCCCCCCCCCCCCCTGTGATGGTTGACGACCAACCTGAGTATGAGATCGAGAAGATATTGGATTCTCGATTAGTGCAAAATCCTGTACAGTATCTGGTCCATTGGAAGGGGTATGGTCTGGAAGAGAGAATTTGGGTGCCAGATTGTCGCATGCATGCTGAGGAATTGAAGAAAGAGTTTCATGACTTACACCCTGAGAAGCCAGGTAGGAAGTGTCCAGGGTCCACTCCTCGGGAGGGGGGTACTGTAAAGGATAGCGGAGATACCACCGCATGGGCAAGTGGCATGGCGGCTATCTCCGCATATCAGTCAGCGGCCTCTGTCGCGCAGCTACATGCTGCTGCTTTGCCTGGTCCTTCTGGTGCACATAGATTGAGAGCTACGCGCGCGCGCGCCAGACGTCAGGACGTTTATGCAAGTAAAAAGGGAGTCAGCTGATCAGCCGGTCAGCTGACTCCAGCTCTGCTCCGGATTGGCTGAGTGACTGGGGCGGCACTGTGGAGCGCTTTGAGTATATATAGGACCTTCCTGTCAGTTGCTGGTTGTCTGCTGTTGCAAACGCTAACGTGCTAGCGCTCAGACCTTTGTCAGATCCTACAGTGTGTTAGAACCAGCTGGAGCTGGGAATTCACACTTAGCCAGTCTCCGTTGATAGCTTAAAGTACTAATTGCATTGTGATATCTGTGTACTATTATTTAGTCTAGATCCCAGGTGTTGAAACCAAGGACTTCACACCAGACTAGGATATTGCTATATTGCTACTATTTATCTGTTATGATCTCTGCTTTCCTGACTACTCTCCTGTTTGCTGATTCGGTACTTCTGCCTATCTGATTACTGTTGCCGACACTGCCTGAACCTTACTCTGAATCAGCCTTCCGTCTTTGTACCTTATCTGTCCGTACGTTGCTGACCCTGCTTGTCTGACTTTCCTATCCTCACTAGTGGGTCGAGCCATTAGTGAGGAATTTCTAAGAGCTGTCACCTACTCCCTAGGTGATCAATCTTTGCAGCACTGTCTGCAACACTTGCTCCTCAAGTGTCTGCTAGCTGCAGTAGAGTCTTAATCACCTGCTCCTCAGGTGATTATCCTTGCAGCACAGTCAGTGGTCCCTGCTCCTCAGGTGTCCACTGGCTGCAGTACAGTCTAAATCCCCTGCTCCTCAGGGGATCCTTGGCTGTAGTGTGGTCTTAATCACCTGCTCCTCAGGTGACTATCCTTGCAGCACAGTCAGTGGTTCCTGCTCCTCAGATGCCCACTGGCTGCAGTGCAGTCTGAATTCCCTGCCCCTCCGGGGATTCTTGGCTGCAGTATTGTCTGAATCTCCCGTTTCTCAGGAGATCTCCTCTCCTCATTACTGTCGCACCAAAACACAATTCCACATTGGTTGTCCTGTGTCTAGCTATGCTAGTATTATTGGTGATTCTGCAGATCACCACATAATCAGGTATAGCATCTGTATTATTGGTGATACTGCAGATCACCAATAATCAGAAAAATCTGTGTTGCTGACACCAATCGTTACACCTCCCTTTGAAAAAATGCCAACAAATGGGAAGCTAAAAAAAAATAATAAAAAAAAAATCAACCAGATACTTACCTAAGAAGAGGGAAGGCTCTTGGTCCTATGGAGCCTTCCTGCTCCTCTCCAGGTCCCCACGTTCCAGTGCTGGCTCCCCCAGTAGCAATATTCAACCAATTGGTCAAATACTGCTCTCTGCCATCGATGGTGGCCTTAGGAAGTTTTCGGGGAGCTGGGAGCCGAGTGCTCCTGAAGATGGGCGGCTCCGTACTGTGCATGCTCTAGCACACTCTCTACCGCTCATGCATGCGCAGTACAGAGCCACCCGTCTTCGGGAGCACTCAGGCTCCCGAAGACTTCCGAAGCCTCCAGTGGTGGGGGATTCAAACTGGGAGCCGGCGCTTAAAGGAGTGGGCCAGGAGAGGAGCGGGAAGGCTGTATAGGATCAAGAGCATTCCCTCTACTTAGGTAAGTATCTGTCTGTTTTTTTATTTTTCATCTTCCCATTAGCTTTAACATTGACTACCCTTACATACGCTAACTACCCAAAGATTCTTGACATCTACTCTAACCTTAAAGAGGAAATGTAGGGAAAATAACTTATTGAATAAAATTGTTTTTGTTTTGTTTTTTTCTTTTCAATATTCATTTATAGATTATTTAGTCAGAGTTTGCCCATTGTAAAATCTTTTCTCTCCCTGATTTGCATTCTGTATTTATCACATCTTTAGTCCTGCCCGGTGATCTCTGTGTATTGCTCATTTACTGAGAGTTCTATGCACAGAGAGAGATGTGCTGCTTGCTAGGCAGTTGGAAAACTCCCACAATGCAAGGTTCACAGACAGGAAACTGACAGGGCCATGGCCTTGACATCACACTGTGGGAGGGGTTTCACCACAATATTAGCCATACAGAAGTCCCTGATGATCTACTTTAGAAAAATATTTTTTTTTGAGAAAGGGGGTATCAACTATGGATTGTGATGATGTTCAATCCTTTAGTACTTATCTCAGGAGGGGGAAGCCTCTGGATCCTAAAGAAGCTCCCCCCCCCCCCCACTCCTCAGCAGAGTGGATCCAGTGCTGGGACCCCCCAAAAGACTACTCGTCAGCGCTTGTTGGCGGTGCGCACATGTGCACTTGCAGCTCTCTGCTCGGCCAGAAATAGCCAAACTCGGTCGGGTCCTGGGCTCGGCTATTTCTGCCTGAGCCCGAGCGAAGAGCCACTAGTGCAGATCACTATCATCATTGATTTTTCCAGGCTGACTGCTCTGAATAAAGCAGCTGGAGGAGAACGGGGAAAGCCCCATTAGGATCCAGATGCTGTTTTAAGTTACAGGTTAACTTTAAAGGGATCTTAACAGCTCATGGTTTCAAATAGCTGAAAAGGGCTGCCATGTTTGAGAAGTTAACACCCCCTTCTCCCTACCATTATCCAGGCAGGGTTGGAGTGAAGTTCATCAAGCATGGCTTATCTTATCTGTTTGAAGCACAGTGTACACCCCCCCCCCCCCCCCCTCTGCTGAATGGGTTTGTTTGATCTCAGCTTCAGGACAATTTAATCTAATTAGAAAAGTCCTTACCTTCCTCCCATTTTCTGCTGGAAGTAGAAGAATACTGCCTGTAATTAACAGATACATGTAAAAAGATAAGGTAAAATGAACGTTTTTTAATTAATAAGCCACATTTTTAGCATGCATTTTTTCATGTGCTATTGAGCTGCCCTGGGAGTAAAAAATTACGCCCAACTCCCTTTAAGTGTGACTGGATTTGCCGCATGCTTATTTCAGGTAGGTGATTTAGACACTACTTATGCATGAAAGATTAGCAGGACTGTCAGGGAAGTAGTATTACCTTATTTAAAAGGAAATAAACATGGCAGCCTCCACACCCCTCTCACTTCGGGCTCCCTTTAAGTTAGTGCAGTATTCTGTCTCCCATGGTTGCTGATCCACAACAGTTGGAAAATAGTGAGTTACCTAATCTTTAGTATCAGCTACTTCCTCAGTGCTTCTAAGCAGTGATCTTCAACTTACACAACACACAGAAGTGCTGCTCTAATAACACACAAGTATTTTGAACGCTCCTGAGTGCTGGGCAAACACACACAAAGAGGCCTGAATGATGTTTACTGAGTCCTTGTGTCACTCTCCACAGCGACATTCTCTCCACTTACGGTTTTAGACGACTTTTTTTTCAATGTCAGTGCAGCCGAGGCCACTAAACCCATAAAATGTCAGCAGAAGAATGTGAATTGTCTTCTCTGAGAGCGCTGCATAACAAGTCTGCATATCTGGACTGTGTACTGTTTAAGGGCTCAGCCGTTGACATGGGAAATCAGGGTTCCTGGCTTTAGGGTCAGTACCTATTCAGTAAGGAGTCCTTGGGCAAGACTTCCTAACACTGCAGGGTGACCCCTTGAGCATGCCCTTAGTGGCTGCAGCTCTTGAGCGCTTCGAGTCCAACAGGAGAAAAGTACTATAGAAATGTTAGGGTTATTATTATTATATCTAAACCGTGCAGAAATAACTGGAATGCAAACTGAAGTCTGTTTATAATTTTACATGAAGAGATTCACATAATGCAAAATCAAAACACCAAATAATGACTGGACTTGATGAACTCCCTATGGACTCTACAACCATTAGTAAGACACTTAGCTACAACGGAAGAATACTGTATTTATCATATATTGGCCCTTATTCAATTAACTTTTTCTCTTGAGTTTTCTCCTAGGAGATCATTTTTTCATCTTTTTTTTTTTTTAAGTTTCTTTTTATTTGTTTTGGAAAAAGAAAACATACATATAAATGCAACAAACCCCCAGAACAATTGGGGATTATAACATACGAATATCAAGAAGAAGTCCATAAAAAGAGCTGTATATTAACAAGATTGCTGCACATATGGCAATTTCAACTTTCAAATAATGTTTTTGGTATCATTGTTATATATAGTGCGATATAGTATCTTATCACAATGCATCTCCTAATATTTTCAACATGCATTTTTAAATATACCATATCCTCCTCTTCCCCTCAAGCCACGCCCCTCTAGGCAAAAGAAGAAAATTGAAGAAACTGAGTGTCTAATATAAACCCCAACATTTAGTAGCATTTTTGTGGGTTAACCACCTGGGCGTTACGGATGAGCTCAGCTCGCCCAGTAACGCCGTGGTGGATTGCTCAGGCCCTGGTGGGCCGATTTGCATAATTTTTTTTTAAACACGCAGCTAGCACTTTGCTAGCTGCGTGGTTTCCCGATCGCCGCCGATCCGTCGCTACCCGCTGCAAAAGAGGGCCCCCCGCAGACCCCTTGCGCAGCCTGGCCAATCACTGCCAGGCTGCGCTATGGAGTGGATCGGGACTCCCCCTGATGTCATGACGTCAATGACGTCGATGATGTCAGTCCGATCGTCACCATGGCGACGGGGGGAGCCCTACAGGAAATCCAGTTCAGAAAGGTATTAACGCCGGTGGCGATCGGAAGGGTGGGAGGGAGAGAGCAGGGAGGGGGGAATCATGTAGCTAGCGTTAGGCTAGCTACATGAAAAAAAAAATTAGGTAAAAAAAAATCCTCCCGTGGCCGTGCGCCACACATAATCAAAACGCCAGGGAGGTTAAAAAAGCAAACAGGAGTCATATATGATGTAGACATAGATCATCTCAAGGGACAGTTTTGTTTGAAACTTGTTTTAAAACGTAGAATGATATTTTAATCTGACAACAGAGTTTCACGATTCTTTGTCCATACGCCCCAAACTTTTTGGAATTTGGCAGGACAGCTCCTGGCAATATATGCTGCCTTGTAAAGGTGTAGGGATGAATTTACAATGTTTTTCCAGTATGAGAGCGATGGAGGATCAGGTTGTTTCCACTGTAATAGTATGCTTTTTCTGTAATAAAATAATAATAAACCCAGGGGCGTTCTTTGAGGTCTGTTAGGGGCTAGGGCCGTCACTTCCCACAAGAGGCAATGTAGTGGTTCAGGAGAAACCCTTATTTTGGTTATTTTTGTAATGTACTCACAAATTTCTTTCCATTGTGAAGCTATTTTAGGGCATAGCCAAAAAATGTGATCAAAATTTGCGAGTTCCGCACCACATCTCCAGCAGGAAGCAGAAGTCGAGGAGCTGAAACTAGCAAGTCTACTAGGAGTCATATAGGCTCTGTGTATTATTTTAAATTGAATTAGTTTATCTTTAGAGGCAATTAGATATTCGAAAGGTTTTATGAGAGCATTTTCCCAATCCTCATCATTAATGGTTGGTATTAAGTTGGACCATGGCTTTTATAGACCGTGGAATGAGGCTCTGTGAGTAATATTATATGCTGGTAGAGCGTAGAAAGAGTTTTTTTAAGATTTTCATTTCTAAGAATATCTTCTAATTCCGACGTTTGCATACTCACTAAACCCCTATTGAATTGTGTGTGGAATCATGCCTTAAAGAGAACCCGAGGTGGGATTTAATTATGTTAGTGGGGCACAGAGGCTGGTTGTGCACACTATCACCAGCCTCTGTTGCCCTATGGTGTGCCCCCAGGACCCCCCTGCACTCTGCTATCCCCAGTGCCGTGCTAGCGAGGCTGTTTACATGTGACTGTCTGTCAGCGCTGCTCCCCCGCCTCCTCTATATTGGCGCTACCCGCCCGCGTCCCTTTCCTCCAATCAGCGGGTGGGAAGGGACGCGGGCGGGTAGCGTCGATACAGAGGAGGCGGGGGAGCGGTGCTGACAGACAGTCACATGTAAACAGCCTGCTGGCGACACGCTGTGTGTTGCTAGCACGGCGCTGGGGATAGCAGGGCGCAGGGGGTCCTGGGGGCACACCATAGGGTAACAGAGGCTGGTGATAGTGTGCACAACCAGCCTCTGTGCCCCACTAACAAACATCATTAAATCCCACCTCGGGTTCTCTTTAATTGAAAATACCGGAAGAAATAGTTGTTCGGAAGAGAAAAGTTTTCTCTGAGACTATCCAAATCCATTAAAGTGCCATTGGATATGATGTGTGATAATTGGGAAATGCCCTTCTTTATCCAAATAATTGGGTCGGCAATTGTGTAGAGTTGATTAAGGATTTTCATCTTCTTTTTAAAATAACTTTTCAGCATTCTGTAATGGAAAAAGTACCAAAAAGTAGGTGAGAAAGTATCAAAATTATTTTGAGAATTTTCTTGCTTCCTGTTAGCTCAAAATATATTTAATGACAACTTATCACATTGGAAAAAACTCAAAAGAAAAAGTGAATTGAATCGGGGCCAATATTTTTGGGAACCTACCAGGGGCGTAACTAGACATCACTGGGCCCCCCTGCGAAACTTTGGAAGGGGCCCCCCACCCCCCTCGCTTTCTGCACAGAAAAACTGAGGACCAGTGTGTTTTCCCCATGCAGAGAAAAACACTTATGGTGGCCATACATGGTACAACAAAAACATTCGATTATTCCGTTTATTCGATCTAAATGAACGAATCAAATGAAAGTTGAAAATATTTTTTTTTCGATCAAGAAATTTGAACGATTATCCAATTTTTTCGAGAAAAATCAGATCGGACATGCTGGAAAAATCTTTATATTCGATCTAACTGAATAATCAAACTAAATTATCTAATCGAAAAAAAATGAAAAATTGTACCATGTATGGCCACCTTTAGACTTAAAAGGAAATGTCAGGCATTCTATGCTACCCCAGATCTACTTACCTGGGGCTTCCTCCAGCCCCTTGCAGCCGGCTGTTATGATCGCTTCTGCAGCGTTTACTGCTGACTGCAGTGGTATTGCAAACCAAACAGTTCTAATGTCATTACATGCATTTGCTTGCATAGTTTGGTTTGCACTTAAACTAGTTGCTGATTCCATCTGCAGTCGCTCTGAAGTTAATGACAGTTTAATATGCTTTTGTGTAAACAAACATTGTCTGCTGCAGTGGAGGGGCAGTCCCTTTCCTGCAGGCTGCATATCATTGTCTGCCTTTTCCTGCTATCAGCCTGTGATTAATTACCATTCACTTGTGTGGGAGTCTGCAGGTCTGCTCCCATTGGATGACCTCAGTATAAAGAACTGCTTCCTGCAATGCCTCATGGGCTACCATAGTCTCAGACTCTATCTGTTACTCTGCTCGTGCCCCACCTCGTTCCTGGTCCGTGTGGACTGCGCTGACTCCTGCGAAGGGGTCAGCGAGTCCTCCTAGTTCTGCTCTTGTTCTAGAAGTTGCTACTTGCTTGTCTTGTGTCATATATTGGTTCATCGCCAATATATACGCATACTTGCGCATTTTGTTATTTTCCTTGTATTCGTGTTACGTTAATATATCAGTGTCGCTGATATATACGTACACGAACTGTTTATTTCCTGTGTTCAGTTAGTCAGTTTTCCAGCACGTTTTGGTAGTTTGCGCGTATCGTGAACACCCGTGCTGAGCTAGTTATCCTGTTCCTGGTCCTGTTTGTGGATTGCGTTCATCTCTGCGAAGAGATAACGAATCCTTCTGAATCCTGTTCCTGGTCCTGTTTGTGGATTGCGTTCATCTCTGCGAAGAGATAGCGAATCCTTCTGAGTCCTGTTCCCTGTATTGCTTCAGTCTTAGTCAGAGTTCCTGCTTATGTCATATATCGGTTCATCGCCAATATATACATATGTTAGTCAGACGTTACGAATAGTTTCATTGATAGCTGTAATTGTAATACGCTAGGAAAACATACTTATTGTGTATTTATCTGTGTTGCGTTCATCTATCTCGATCCTGCTATTTCCTGTCTCTCCTGTCCTGTCTTTGTGAGGCACGCCATCGCCGCAACGCATTGGCTGCCTCATTCCAGTCTGTCTGGTTTTGGACGCTTGCTGTCGCTAAGTAATCGCTAGCTAGCAAGCGTTCATTCTGTCTACCTGTCCTGATCTCCTCAGTCCTGGTTTATGCGCTCAGCGCTACTTTGCGCTGAGACGTTATTACGAAAGTGTTTGTGGCTGTTCAGATCTGCACCGGCTCTGTGCACCACAATCTCCTATTGGAGTCAGTCCTCTCCTCCACTAAACTGGGGATATCCTGATCCCTTGTGCTGGTGTGTGTACCTCCTTCACGTCAGCTTATTTGTTGTATGCTGACTGTGGAGATTACACCCCCAAGCTTAACATTATGATAGCCCCATTACCAATCCCCATTGTGGGGGGGGTTCCCAGCAAAAATGACACTGTTTGTTATGGTTCCTGTTCCTTTAAGAAATTTGAGAAGCTCAATTCTGAAACAGAAAATGAGTTTTTTTCTGAATGTGCCAGGTTCCTGGCCAATCCTGAGCTCCAGGCTACTCCTGTTTCAACGTGGGCCCCCCAGCTAGTTTGTTTTATTTAAGGGAAGATTGTTTCAGTGGGCCTACGATGTCTTGGATCATACCAATTTAAAAGGAAGACCACTGGAATTTCTAGCGTTTGTGATCCATAACTGGCTGCGCAAAACCGATTTGCCTAGCCCTTTTGATAAGCTCCTGGCAGCTTGTCAATCAGCTGCTCCTTCTACTGCCTACAAAAATAATCAGCAAGCAGATAATTGTTCTGATAACTTTTCTTCTGCTAAGGCAGCAGGGTCTAAAGCCAAACGTAAACGCTCCAAAAGAAAAGCGTTACAATCAGCGGAGTCGTTGCCCTTGGCGACTGCGCATCAGATCTGTAATGAGACTCCGCCAGTAGTAGATAATGAAATTCAGTCACCATTCAGGGGAGTCAAATGGACCTATGAAACTACTAATGAACTTTCATTGCTAGCCAGGGAAAATAAAAGTTCTTGTTTAAATGAATTATCTGAATATGATTATGAAGATATATTACAGAGTATTGAACAGATCAATTTATTCGTGCAGCAAGGGAAATTTGCATACACTACAGTTCAATACTTGCTACAGGTATTGGAGATCCTTAGGAATAAGAAATCGGCCAATCACCTGCTAAATAACCCAATGTATGTTTCTGCCACTAACACATTTGCAAACTATGATCAGCCGGAATGCTCAGCTGTTAAATATGCATGGGATCCTCCATTTGAGAAAGGAGAGATGGAAGCTCTGGTCTATGAATGGAAGAAAGATGCAAGTTCATTTTGTCAGTTTTACAGTGCAAAAAGTGAATTAGTATTGAATGCATGCATTAAGTCTGCCTATAACCTAATAAAAACTGGTGTGTGTGTGTGTGGGTATGACTTTGTGGCTCCATTGATCGATGTGTGGAGAATGATTCTGGACGATTTTTATGCAATTCAATCAGTTGATACCAGGGAAGACACACTGTCAAGTGGAGATTGTTCCACTTCCTCAGTTCCTGAGGACTCGCCTGCTTCAGCACCTTTGGCTGATTCAGCGAGTGATTCAGAGCTCCTTTTGTGTGAAATTGAAGTTCCTGTAATTCCACCCTGTACCATGGATAACTCAGTGTTACTTCCCAGTAAGACAGAAATTACTAATACTTCCTTAATCTTGCCCTGCACAAATTTCTCAGCAAAGGACCCAGAGGTCCTGCTGACTTTCGAGTCCAGCCTAGCCAGTACTCATGACTCTTTGTTTAGTGAAACAGACACCAGAAAAATCTTGCCTGTCTCTGCAAACACTTCTGCAGAAATTACCTGTGTTAATAAAGTTCAACTCCTGTCTGATTCAGCAGATGCCAATAGATGCACTATATCAGTTTTCGAGTCCCAGCAATCCTGTCTAGTAAACTCAGAACCCCAGCATCTGAATTTTCCAATTTTACAAATGAATGGTGATTCAGATGCGCAAACATTGTGTCTTGATCTTCCTGTTTCTACACCTCGCTCTAGTTTCGTGAATTGCTCAGAGCATCTGCTATGTGAACCTGAAATCGCAGAATTATTACCTTGTTCAGAAAATTTTCCAATAAATTTGCCCTGTACCATGAATTGTGCAGTAGATCTCTCCAATGAAACTCAGGTCACAGAATCATTATGCTGTCCAGCAGGTGCTTCCATGGTTTTGCCCTGCAATATGGACTGTTCAGTGATCCTGTCCAGTGAAGCTGTGGTCGCAGAGTCTTATGCTTCACCCAGTACTTTGGATACTTTAAACCCTCTAGCAGAGGAGGCTGAAGCACTGCTTACCTCAGTTGGTGTTGCAGTAATATTCACTTGTCTAGCAGCTGTTTTGGAATTACAGTCTGCTCTAATAAAACTTGATGAATTTCTGCCCAGCGAAGCAGAAGCCATTGAAATATTGTCCTCGTCAGCAAGTGTGTTAGATACCTTGCCCTGTACACAGTCTGATTTAACCAATGTTGTTGAGTCCCTCTCCAGTGTTGTAACAGCCGAGGAACTCCAGCCCTGTCCTCTGAATGTTTCAAAAGTCTTGCCCTGTAACATGGATAATTCTGACTCGCTGGAAAAAATAATAGAAATCTCAGAATTTCAGTCCGGGTTAATGAGTGTTTCTGAAACCCAGCCCTGTATCCTGGAAAATTCTGGTTCTCTGGCCGGTGTGGCAGAAGTTCCTGAGTCCCCTTCCTGTCCAGTGAGTTACTCAGTTTTGCCTAGTTCAGTGGGGATTGCTGCACTACTGACTTGTTTTGCAGCCCTTCATGAGCTCCAATCCAGTGTATTTGATGAGTCTCTGTCTAGTCCAGAAGAAGTTATGGGAACCCTGTCTAGTTCGGTGCATACATCAGAAGATTTGTCCTGTCTTGTAAATGCCCCTGAACATGATTTGTTAATAACTTTGCTGGAATCAGAGACATCTAAGTCTGATCCTGCATTTTTTAGTGAGAATCCAGTAACTGTGAAGTCTAGTCATGATGATTTTTTTTTGCCCAGTCCTGGTTTCGGTCTTACCTTGACTGACTTTGAGGTTTGCAGTTCCTTGACATGCCCAGAAGTCTCTCTTGTGCCGGTGTGCCCAGATGTGCTTCGTATGCCAGAGTGCCCAAGTGTGTCTGTGTTGGCGTGCTCACACGCTTCCCTAGTGGAGACATGTTCTGATGTTGCCGGTTGGCCTGCATGCCCAGAGATGGTTCTGGTCCCTAAAAACCCTGATCTTGATGTTTGTCCTTGTGACCCTGACTCTAGAGTTGCCCTGGGTTCCATAGGGGTTCTTGATAGTTCTCCATGTGAGCCTAAGGGGCGTTCTGACCTGTGGGGATCTCTTTGGAGCTTCCAAGTGTTCTGGGAGATCTCTAAGGAAACTTGTCCTGGTACCTTGGACTGGTTCAACAGTGGGTTTTGTGTTGGTGGGGACAGTTCCGGTGGGCATTGCAAAGGCTTTGGCGTTTTTGGACAGTCCCGGGAAGGCGGTGGGTATCGCTCAGAGAGTTTCTGGGGGCTTTTCTCTGGAAGTCGTGGTTCTGATGGGTATCACACTGAGGCTTGTAGTGCTGACGGGCATGGTTCGGTAGGTTCTGGTTCCAATTGGTCTAGTTTTGGTGAGACTGATTTGGGAATTTGGTTTTGTCGGACGGATCCGACCTTCATGAATTTTCAGTCAGATCAGTTTGCTGGATTTCCCACTTCTGATTTTTTGGTTTGGGTGGTTCAGGAGAAATATGTCAGTTTTCATAGGCGTCCAGAGGCCGCGTTTAAGGGAGGGGGTACTGTTATGATCGCTTCTGCAGCGTTTACTGCTGACTGCAGTGGTATTGCAAACCAAACAGTTCTAATGTCATTACATGCATTTGCTTGCATAGTTTGGTTTGCACTTAAACTAGTTGCTGATTCCATCTGCAGTCGCTCTGAAGTTAATGACAGTTTAATATGCTTTTGTGTAAACAAACATTGTCTGCTGCAGTGGAGGGGCAGTCCCTTTCCTGCAGGCTGCATATCATTGTCTGCCTTTTCCTGCTATCAGCCTGTGATTAATTACCATTCACTTGTGTGGGAGTCTGCAGGTCTGCTCCCATTGGATGACCTCAGTATAAAGAACTGCTTCCTGCAATGCCTCATGGGCTACCATAGTTTCAGACTCTATCTGTTACTCTGCTCGTGCCCCACCTCGTTCCTGGTCCGTGTGGACTGCGCTGACTCCTGCGAAGGGGTCAGCGAGTCCTCCTAGTTCTGCTCTTGTTCTAGAAGTTGCTACTTGCTTGTCTTGTGTCATATATTGGTTCATCGCCAATATATACGCATACTTGCGCATTTTGTTATTTTCCTTGTATTCGTGTTACGTTAATATATCAGTGTCGCTGATATATACGTACACGAACTGTTTATTTCCTGTGTTCAGTTAGTCAGTTTTCCAGCACGTTTTGGTAGTTTGCGCGTATCGTGAACACCCGTGCTGAGCTAGTTATCCTGTTCCTGGTCCTGTTTGTGGATTGCGTTCATCTCTGCGAAGAGATAGCGAATCCTTCTGAGTCCTGTTCCCTGTATTGCTTCAGTCTTAGTCAGCGTTCCTGCTTATGTCATATATCGGTTCATCGCCAATATATACATATGTTAGTCAGACGTTACGAATAGTTTCATTGATAGCTGTAATTGTAATACGCTAGGAAAACATACTTATTGTGTATTTATCTGTGTTGCGTTCATCTATCTCGATCCTGCTATTTCCTGTCTCTCCTGTCCTGTCTTTGTGAGGCACGCCATCGCCGCAACGCATTGGCTGCCTCATTCCAGTCTGTCTGGTTTTGGACGCTTGCTGTCGCTAAGTAATCGCTAGCTAGCAAGCGTTCATTCTGTCTACCTGTCCTGATCTCCTCAGTCCTGGTTTATGCGCTCAGCGCTACTTTGCGCTGAGACGTTATTACGAAAGTGTTTGTGGCTGTTCAGATCTGCACCGGCTCTGTGCGCCACAATCTCCTATTGGAGTCAGTCCTCTCCTCCACTAAACTGGGGATATCCTGATCCCTTGTGCTGGTGTGTGTACCTCCTTCACGTCAGCTTATGTGTTGTATGCTGACTGTGGAGATTACACCCCCAAGCTTAACACCGGCAAGGACTTGTCGCAGCTCTGTTCCCAGTACATACATACACACACAGCCGTATTATTTTACTACATGAGACAGAGCACATGCTATATGGAGGAACAATAATGACACGCTGAACATAAGATATATTCACTGTAACTTTGGCAAAGCATTCAGAGTGTCACTGATTGATACTGTTATTACAGGATCTTAGACTCAGTATGAGACAAGACAACAAGCTCTCAATGAGGCAGCAACAGTCAGACATCAATCTTACCCATTCCATTTTGTCCAGTAATTAGACACTATAAGGTCACTAGTCTGTGTGTGTGTGATAAAAATCTAGGAATCTCTTCTGAGGGACAGTCTACAACTTTTTTTTCCAACTGTGACTCCTTTGTTTGTAATGTTGTACATGAAGTCATCAGAACCGCTGCAGTGTGAGATTTTTTTTACGAACCCTAGGGAGCAGGGACAGTGTACAAATTCCAAAATGTGTATGATTCCTTATCTGTGTAGTGGACACATGCAGTCAACATAACAATGGTATGAGAGTAGAATACGTTTTCTCTCCATGCCCTTTGTTGCTTGTCAGTCTCTCAAACTTTTTCCCCCATGGGCCCCCTGAGGCTTCTGGGCCCCCCTACGAAGGCATCCCTTGCAGGGTCTATTGTTACGCCCCTGGATCATCCTACAACAAGAAGGAAAGTGAGAAAACTAATTTATCACTTTATCCAATCCATACATTGTGGTCCTACCTGACCCACTCTCTAACTCGTTTCGGGGAACTGTGTCTAGTTAAGACTATCAGCATATTAACTCAGCTATAGTAGAAATACATTTGCCCTTTATATGCAAGTGAGGAGGTGACCAGGGCTGAGCCATAGGGAAACATGGGCATTACTTTGAAAATCAGTTGTCCTTTCAGTTATAACTGAGAGCAACTGATTAAATGTAAAAGGACCTTTACCTGGGGCTTGTGCCAGCCCCCTGTGCCCGCGCTGGTCCTCAACGTTCATCTGGTCCACTGCCACGGTGCAGTTTCGGTATCGCCGACTTGCAAGTCGACGGCCATTGCACCTGCACAACCCTGGCCGCACGTTTCCTCGTTCACGCTCCTGTTGCCGGGAGCAGGATGCACAGGCACAGAGTAAATCTCTTCTGCTCCTGCGCAGCACGCTCCCGGCAACGGGAGAGCGTACAAGGATGCACGTAGCCAGGGCTTGTTGGCTCTCCGCTCGGGCTCTGGCGGAAATAGCCAAAGTCCACTCTACTTCACAGGCGTGAGCCGTATGCGCCTGCGCAGCAGAGCAGACGAGATTGGGCTCGACTATTCCTGCCAGACCCCGAGCATCGGCAATTGTGAATGTTATTGCCGCTCTGTGTCTGGGGGAGCAAGCGCTGGATGCAGAGGGCTGAGCAGGACAGGGGGAGTCTCTTTAGGATCCAGAGGTGTCCCCATCCTGAGGTAAGTACCCCCCAGATTCACTTTAAATTCTAGTGCTCAGATAGCTTTAAAGGATAGTGTTATGGGGCAAGCTGGGCAGTCGTCTCTCTGTGGGGATTTTTAGGGATCATCTTGCAGGACACTCAGTACTGGTCTGTGCACATAAACACAGGACAAAATTCACAATCACTGCTGCTGGGTCAGTGCTAGCAATGTTCATGCAGACAGGACACAGGTCAGGGTGAAAGCTGGCTGCAGACAAAGTACACACAGAATCCAGCAGAATCATTACACAAAGTAAGTAAAACTGGCTATAGTCATGAAAGTCTGCAGATTGTAGGTTGGCTATGTTTCTGTTAAAACAGAGCCTACTGACCATAACACTACCAGCAAACTTTGTATGGAAATGTGCTCATGCTTCAGAACAAGTAGTGTCTAAAGCACAAATCTCTCTCTCTCTATCTCTATCTCTATCTCTATCTCTATCTCTATCTCTATCTCTATCTCTATCTCTATCTCTATCTCTATCTCTATCTCTATCTCTATCTCTATCTCTATCTCTATCTCTATCTCTCTCTCTCTCTCTCTCTCTCTCTCTCTCATACCATAGCTGGGATTTGAACCTAATCTGACGAGTGTATGGACCCCTTTAAAGTATTAGAGAGTGAGCATCAGCACAGAAGTCAGGCAAGTGATATTGTTTATTAGAGAATGAAGATGGCAGCCTCCGTATTCCTCTCACTTCAGGTTCCCTTTAATTTGCAACACTAATCTAATGATCACCCAATTGCATTGGGTTTCCAGACTTACTGCACATAGTACTAGTTCCTGCCCATGGTACTCAGTGGCGTAGTTGAGGAGCTATGAGTCCTAGTGCGAGTTTTACAATGGGGCCTACCCAAGCACTCTATACATAACAATTGATACGGCGCACCAAAGCCTGCCAAGGACAACCACAGTGTCAGAGGTGCAAGAAGGGGATGGGGATCAGCTAAGGCTACTTTCACACTAAGACGTTGCGTTAGATGCTACGTTAAGGTCGCATAACGTGCACCTAACGCAACGCATAGTGTGGTAGAAGCTGGACGTCAGATCGAGCCGCGTTAAGCGGCTCTTCATACGTCCTGTGATGCCGTGATGCGTACTCTTGGATGCATGCGGCATCACGTGGTCCCGCCAGCCAATCGCTGCACAGAGCGGCGCTCCAGGAAGTAAACACTGCACGTCACACCGTGCAGTGAATATTAATTAGCCATGTGCCTGGCCAAGGAGGAGGGGGAGACCTCCTCCTCCAATACTACTGAGCATGCGCAAACAGTCTAACGCGCATGGCCGGATTTCTGGCAAGGCCACATAGGCCATGGCCTAGGGCACCAGATAAACAAGGGGCGGCCTGCAGACAGTGGGCATTATTTGAAGGGCATTATTTGCAAGTGTCCAAACAAATGAAAGTGATCAGGATAACTGCACTATTAGTATCAGCTGGCATTTGCCTGTGCTGTGCTACAGGCAGCTGCAGTCCGTTAACCAAACGTTTGTGAACAGTGTGTGACTAGCAAAAAGCCAGACCTTGTCCAATGATATAGCAGCAGCTGCAGGCAGTTACAGAAGGCCGTGTCTCACACACTTGGTGTGGGGGATGAAAGGACCAGGGGCAGCACCAGCAAATAGTACAGAATACAGAAAGCAGCCTCTCACAGTACCCATTTCTTAATTTATTGATGGCCAGCGCTGTTACCCTGGAGACAGCAGTGGGTACAGGACTCACTTTTACGTGTTGCTGACCCCACCCAATGTCCAATTGTGGGCCACTTTTGACTATGTGTGTTTGGTGGATGGCTCTCACCACGCCCATCACCTGTAGATCGCTTGATTGACCAGTTCCCCCATGTGACGTGATTGATTCACTTCACGTTGCTATGGAGACCTCGGCATTAGCCGCAATGGTGGACACCATCGGCCCGAAGTTTTTTGTGTGTGTGTGGAGAGAGGTGGTAGGATACGGTTTCGGTTGGGGCGGCTGGTAATAGTCGGCCTTGGGCGGTAAGAAGTACAAATCCGGCCCTGCTAACGCGGCTTAGCCGCGTAGAACGCACAGCATGCAGCACTTTGAAATAACGTGAAGCGTTACAATGTGACGCAACGTGGGCACTGTGAACAGCCCATTGATTTTTCATTGCTATGCGGTGGGCTGCGTTACAGGCTGCTCTAACATGCGCCTGTAACGTCTTACTGTGAAAGCAGCCTAAAAGTATTGGAGACAGAGAATCAGGGGGACAGCCAGGCAACTTGGATTGTTTAAAAGGAAATAAATATACAGTCTCCATATCACATTCACCACAGGTCGGGAGCACTCAATTCCCCGCAAGCATTTTTCTGCACTATATTTGCATTTTATGTGTGTTTTAACGTATGTGTTTTGTTTAGGGCCCGTTTCCACTAGTGCGAATCCGCATGCATTTTCTGAATTCAGATTTGACAATACAAGTCAATGGGCCTGTTTCCACTACACACAGCAGAGCCATCAAAATTCACACACTGCACGCATAGTGTGTGATTTGCACGTAATGTAATTAATAGGAAAATCACGTGTGTTTTCACCATGCGAATTTCCATGCAAATTCACATACGTTTTCACATAAAATTTCATGAAAAAGTACACAGGCACTGACATGGTAAAATCGCATAGTTAGAAAAACATAAGCATGCAAATTCGTTTACGCGTTTTCCGGATTGGAATCGCAATGCACTAGTGGAAACAGTAGCCAGTGATTTCAATGAGGAATCGCATGCATTGTGTGGAAAAGTAGTGCAGATTGTATCTTTTTTCAGCCCTATGCAGATTCGCAGCAGTCCCATAGAATTGCTGACACCAACTCTCCCTACCAAGGTGTTTTCAGGCCAGATATGAGCTGCTCTGGCTAGTTACAGGCTTTTTAGTGCAAAGTACAAGGAGTTACAGATTGCCCAGATAGCTCATGGTGAACCAGATCTCCTGACTGTAGGAGACCAAAAACCTCCTTACTAAAATGCTATGCAAAGAAAGAAGTTTGCTTTTGTAGTGAAAATAACATAATGAATACTATTGCTTATTTTTTACAATATTCATTTATAGATTATATAGTCAGTGTTTGCCCATCGTAAAATATTTCCTTATCACTGGTGGTTCTACCGGGTGATTTGTGCGGAATGTTTATTTAGGCCTTGTTCACATTGCGTTCGGCTCGCGTGTCCGTCCGCGTTGGGCTGTTTTTAAGGTGTCCTTTTTCCCGATTCCCAGTGCTTGGGTGGGCGATTCTTTTTGGTGCTTAGCGGTTTTCTAAACGTTTTTTCCGAGCGGTTTTGTAATTCACTCCCTGATGCAAGTCAGGAAGTGAACTCTTTGACCCGGAAATGAATAAATACAATGTATTTATTCTTAAAAACGCAAACACAATCGCTACACAAAGCGATTTTGTGAGCGTTTTGCGTTTCTCCTATAGCTTCCATTGAGGCGGAACCCCCTTAACCATGGCACACGCACCACTTTGCTAGACGCACAGCGCACAACCCGTGCTGATATGAACATTCTCATTGACATTCATTGTCCACGCGGTCGGGGGGGGGGGGTGTTTTTAAAAACCGCAAGCGGGTGAGAAAAACGCCGAAAACTCTTGCAGTATGAACAAGCCCTTACTAAGAGTTCAATGCACAGAGGGAGATACTGCTTGCTTGGCAGATGGAAAAATCCGTTATTTCAAACAATGCAACGTGGTTCACAGACAGCAAACTGTCAGGACCATGGATCATGACATCACATATTGTGGGAGGGGTTTCACCACAGTATCACTCATAAAGACCCCCCAATGAACTATTGGAGAAAAGGGAAAGATAGGGGGTATCAGCTACCAATTGGAATTAAGTTCAATCCTTGGTTAAAGAGAATCTGTATTGTTAAAATCGCACAAAAGTAAACATATCAGTGTGTTAGGGGACATCTCCTATTACCCTCTGTCACAATTTCGCCGCTCCTCGCCGCATTAAAAGTGGTTAAAAACAGTTTTAAAAAGTTTGTTTATAAACAAACAAAATGGCCACCAAAACAGGAAGTAGGTTGATGTACAGTATGTCCACACGTAGAAAATACATTCATACACAAGCAGGCTGTATGCACCCTTCCTTTTGAATCTCAAGAGATCATTTGTGTGTTTCTTTCCCCCTGCAGCTATCTTCCACTGAAGTGTCAGGCTGTTTCTTCCTGCAGAGTGCAGACAGATCTGCCTGTATGTAATTCCTCAGTATGTGAAAGCCCAGCCAGCTCAGAGGATTTATCCAGCTTGTAAAAGATAAGAGAGAAGCTGCCCTAATCTAAATAGTGCAGAGAGGGGCCTGGAGGGGGGAGATTCATCACAGAACCACAACACTGAAGAACTTGGCAGCCTTCCAGACACAGGCTGACAAGTCTGACAAGAGAGAGATAAGTTGATTTATTACAGAGACATTAGAATAGCTTTTGGAACTTGTAGGATGATAAAAAACAGGATGCAATTTTTGTTACGGAGTCTCTTTAAACTACTTCTTTAAACAAACGGTATCTGTTTTGCAAAGTACACACACGAATTAAATTCTAAGGACCCCCCCCCCTCCTTTGTATAATAATGAAGACCTCTATAAATGAATGTACTATCGAGGATATCTGCAACTTTATGAATGGCTCCTGAGTGATAATAAAACTACAAATAGTCAAAGTACAATCTTTAAACCACCCGCTTCGCAGTTGCAACTGTGTCACTCCGTTAATTAGTAAGCCCAATGTATCGCCATGGAGACCGGCTGAGGGGCGTGTCTGCCAGCCGCTGACTGGCTGCTATTTGTTTTTCTCCTAGTTTGAGTTGTGTGGTCCCGCCCAGCGGAAGCGGAAGGAGTCCGGGTAGCTGAGAGAGTCACTGGGGAGCTGTGATGATGGTGTCTTGGATTATCTCTCGTGCTGTGGTGTAAGTTATCCCCCCTCTGAGACGTAACAGCCTGATACCCACCCTCATTGCTTTCCTATATAGCGGCAGCCTGCAGTGTAAACTGCTGTGTGTTCTGTACTGTGCCAGCCTGTCATGTGGCTTCCCTTCTCTCCTATACTGTGCCAGCATGTCATGTGGCTTCCCTTCTCTCCTATACTGTGCCAGCATGTCATGTGGCTTCCCTTCTCTCCTATACTGTGCCAGCCTGTCATGTGGCTTCCCTTCTCTCCTATACTGTGCCAGCCTGTCATGTGGCTTCCCTTCTTTCTTGTACTGTGCCAGGCTGTCATGTAGCTTCCCTTGTCTCCTGTGCTGTGCCAGCCTGTCTTGTAGCTTCTCTCCTCTCCTGTAATGTGCCAGCCTGTCATGTGGCTTCCCTTGTCTCCTGTGCTGTGCCAGCCTGTCATGTAGCTTCTGTCCTGTGCCAGCCTGTCATGTAGCCTCCCTTCTCTCCTGTAGTTTGCCTGGCTGTCTTGGAGCTTCCCTTCTCTCCTATACTGTGCCAGCCTGTTATGGAGCTTCCCTTCTCTCCTCTTCTCTCTTGTCCTGTGCCAGCCTGTCATGTAGCTTCTCTCTTGTCCTGTGCCAGCCTGTCATGTAGCTTCTCTCCTGTACTGTGCCAGCCTGTCATTTAGCTTCTCTCCTGTACTGTGCCAGCCTGTCATGTAGCCTCTCTCCTGTACTGTGCCAGCCTGTCATGGAGCTTCTCTTCTTTCTTGTACTGTGCCAGCCTGTCATTGAGCTTCCCTTCTCTCCTATACTGTGCCAGCCTGTTATGGAGCTTCCCTTCTCTCCTATATTGTGCCAGCCTATCATGGAGCCTCCCTTCTCTCCTGTACTGTGCCAGCCTATCATGGAGCCTCCCTTCTCTCCTGTACTGCGCCAGCCTGTCATGGAGCCTCCCTTCTCTCCTGTACTGCGCCAGCCTATCATGGAGCTTCCCTTCTCTCCTGTCCTGCGCCAGCCTGTCATGGAGCTTCCCTTCTCTCCTGTACTGCGCCAGCCTGTCATGGAGCCTCCCTTCTCTCCTGTACTGTGCCAGCCTATCATGGAGCTTCCCTTCTCTCCTGTCCTGCGCCAGCCTGTCATGGAGCTTCCCTTCTCTCCTGTACTGCGCCAGCCTGTCATGGAGCCTCCCTTCTCTCCTGTACTGTGCCAGCCTATCATGGAGCTTCCCTTCTCTCCTGTACTGCGCCAGCCTGTCATGGAGCCTCCCTTCTCTCCTGTACTGTGCCAGCCTATCATGGAGCTTCCCTTCTCTCCTGTCCTGCGCCAGCCTGTCATGGAGCTTCCCTTCTCTCCTGTACTGCGCCAGCCTGTCATGGAGCCTCCCTTCTCTCCTGTACTGCGCCAGCCTGTCATGGAGCTTCCCTTCTCTCCTGTACTGCGCCAGCCTGTCATGGAGCCTCCCTTCTCTCCTGTACTGCGCCAGCCTGTCATGGAGCTTCCCTTCTCTCCTGTACTGCGCCAGCCTGTCATGGAGCTTCCCTTCTCTCCTGTACTGCGCCAGCCTGTCATGGAGCTTCCCTTCTCTCCTGTACTGCGCCAGCCTGTCATGTGGCTTCCCTTCTCTCCTGTACTGTGCCAGCCTGTCATGTGGCTTCCCTTCTCTCCTGTACTGCGTCAGCCTGTCATGGAGCTTCCCTTCTCTCCTGTACTGCGCCAGCCTGTCATGGAGCCTCCCTTCTCTCCTGTACTGCGCCAGCCTGTCATGGAGCTTCCCTTCTCTCCTGTACTGCGCCAGCCTGTCATGGAGCTTCCCTTCTCTCCTGTACTGTGCCAGCCTGCCATGTACCCTCATGTCTTCTGTACTGTGCCAGCCTTCCTGTCTTGTACACTGCCAGCCTGCCTGCCCTGTACCCTCGTAGTAGGCAGGTTGCTACCAACCTGCCTACTATCATGCTTGGTACTCCCTCTTTGTGCTCTGTTATTTGTGCAGTAAGCCTGTCATTTACCCTTTTGTGTCAACTGTACTATATCAGCCAGCAGTCTATGTGTCCTGTGCCATACCAGCCTGCCGCATCCTCCCATGTGTCTTAATTGCCAGCCTGTCCTACACCTTGCCGTGTGTCCTGTGCAGTGCCAGCCTGATGCTCACCCTCCGTGTGTCCTAAAATGTGTCATCCTTCCATGTACTTTCCTGTGGGTCCTGTACAGTGTTTTCCTGTCATATATCCTGCTGTACAGTGCCAGTTTGCCATGTACCTGATGTGTTCAGTACTGACTTGCTATGTACTCTCTTGTATGTTAGTGTGATTGCTTGTATATTCCATATTTGGCCAGATTGAATGATTCACCTGCTGTGGTACTGCAAGTAACAGCATGCAACCACTGTTTGATTGATGGATGAGCTGCAGCTTGTGGTGCGAGGGCTGGGCAGCTGCATGTACATAAATATCCCCATGTGAGAGATGGGCAGCCTGCAGTGTGAGGAGGTAACGTGTTTCAGCCAGATCACTGTGTGTCATTGACACCACTCCTAACACCTCTTAGCATGTAACAGGTGCTTCAGATCATCTGCCAGGGTGTTCATACCAGGGCTGTGGATTCGGAGCAATCTTAGGGTACTCGGAGTCAGAGTTGGCAAAAATAATCAGATGCCTAATAAATTTAAACTGTAACTAAGAGAAAATATGATAAAATGTTCTATTTCTCAGATAATGATCTGAGAGAGTTCCACCTGTTGGCCACGTTGACCAGTGTATGGCCTGCTAAAGGCCAGACTCGCACTAGAGGGAAACCTACCATTTCCTCAAACAGAACACATCAATGAGTCCGTCGCCGTGACAGAACACAAAGTTGAGTCTTGCATGATTTGCGTGGACTCCTGACAGAGGTTGGACATGTTATGAACAGAAGTGTTGAGAACAGTGATGGTCCCAGTTGAATGTTCATGGGGTCCCTTGCAGACTCGAATTTGAAATTGTAATAAAGCTTGATTAAGGCAGGTGTGAGTATGGGAGACGAGGGGTTACTTACCCAGATGCGTTAGGCTCCCATGTGTATCACTCCACTCGCACACGATCTATGGGATGCGTTCCACGACTCACTACCGCACTTCCTCCTTTCGACTTGGATTGATACGCATAGCGGCATAGGAGCCTGAGGGACTTCTGGGTAAGAAACCCCTTGTCTCCCATGCTCACACCTGCCTTACTCAAGCTTCATTTCAATTTCAAATTTGAGTGGCTTTTAACTCGAAAGCCCATGACTGCTCCCCTGTGACATCTACAACACTGCCTCTGTGTACACTTAGGCTAAAGATCCCCATAAAAGGGATTGAGATGAAGTGCCTGTATCTACCATCTGGTGAGCTGCAATGGCAACCGTATGTGCTGATCTTGTCTGGTACAGAGTAACTGTACCACTAAGTTACATTTTCTACTGAGAAAGATCTTTTGCTTTGCTTACTAATAAATCTTTTCTGCAGCACATGGTCAGTCATTTCAGCCAAATAAAGTATCATTTCTCTTGCTCAGTTTGAGTTGGTTGATGATTATTTCAGGTCTCATCTCAGACTGCTGAAACATGGCCTGAGGGGGGTACTGTGTCAGAAGGCGTTGTCTGCAATGTGTCTAGGGACATTTGTAGATTGCTGTCTGGATATAGGTGGTTGCTGGCTGACCATCTGCAGAATGAAGTCAAATGTCTGTTATGCTGTTGTCAAACTGATAATTTCCAACATGTCCGATCTGCTACCATCTGATAACTGGATCAATTTTGCGCAGAATTGATTTGAAAATCGATACGGTTATCAATTGGAAGCAGATTGGACATGTTGGAAATTATCGGTTTGACTTTATCTGACGAGAAATTGCACGGTGTGCCTAGCATAACTTGAAAGAAACACTTATCAAATTGCATGCTATAGGAAGGTAGCCAAGCAAATTGCCATTTCACCCATGAAGGGTTAACTGGAGCAACCTTTATAGATTTATACACATTTCCAGTCCAACTATCTCTGGCCATTTGAAGTTGTAACTACAATTATGGGGTCCTGTGGAAATATTATGATAGGACCACTGACCTTGGGCACATGAGAGCAATTCCTATCGATATGAATGGATTTGGGAAGTTGCACTCAATACACAGGTTTAAAATAAGCTGGAAAACCGATAATAATAAACATAACTGAGTATCAAAATAAGTGCTCCGTGGGATGTTCAAGGCTTTGGAAATCTTTTTGTAGCCTAAGCCTGCTTTAAATTTTTTAATAACTTTATCCCTGACGGTCCTGTGTGGTGTGTTCTTTGGACTTCATGGTTTTGTTGCTCCCAATATTCTCTTAGACAACCTCTGAGGCCATCACAGAGCAGCTGTATTTGTACTGACATTAGATTACACACAGGTGCACTCTATTTAGTCATTAGCACTCATCAGGCAATGTCTATGGGCAACTGACTGCACTCAGACCAAAGGGGGCCGAATAATTACACACACTCCACTTTGCAGTTATTGATTTGTAAAAAATGTTTGGAATCATGTGTGATTTTCGTTCCACTTCTCACGTGTGCACCACTTTGTATTGGTCTTTCACGTGGAATTTCAATAAAATTGATTCATGTTTGTGGCAGTAATGTGACAAAATGTGGAAAACTTCAAGGGGGCCGAATACTTTTGCAAGCCACTGTATGTAATGTGGTATTTATACTTTAAAGTTAACTTGTTGCTTGCGATTTCTCTCACATAGTAAGGATAGCACTAGAGGTGTCTGCTTAGTGTATCCTTTCTTAGCAGCACAAGCCTGAATATTTATAGCCTGACTGTTCTACAGCAGGTCCTGCAGCAGACTATATCTTCTGTCTCTGGCTGTGTTTCCCACCACTGAATTTTCATTTATTTTGCATTGGAGAACAGAGGGAGAAGTAGGTAGGTTGGAGAGGACTTTATGCAGCCTATTTGTATGCGTAGATCTGGAGACCTGACCCATGCAGTGGGGACACAGTGTGTAATTGTAAGCAGTCACAGTATAGAAAGCCTTCATAATGCACTTAAAAGAATTACTGAAAGGTCCAATTCATTCTTTCTGGCGGTCTTTGTGAAGCAGATTTATTACGATTATAGCTGCAAATGAACCTAGAGAGTGGAGAAAATGAGCAGAACCAACCCATCAGGCTTTGTCTAAAGTGGACCTGAACTCAGAACTTACTCTCTGCTCTAAAACATAAGCAACAGTACTATAACCTTTAAAGTAAAACATTTCTTTCTTACAGCCGATATAAATCCTGCAATAAATCTGCAGTGTCTAGTTCCTGCTTTCATGGAAGCGGACATGTTAACATCCTGTGTTTACAAATTAGTTGCTCTGCCTTGGCAGAGGAGATTCCTGAGCTGACAGATCAAATTACACTGGTGATTAGTCACAGATGAGCGGGAATTAGGCTAAACTCTCTAAATACATACAGGGTGTATTTATCTGTCTTCCTTCTGTCCTGTGCAATATTTCAGGTCCACTTTAAATGAAACAAAGATTCTGATAGGTTGTTCTGATTTTGTTCCAGTTTACATTTTGTGAGAAATCAGCCACAGTATTGATCAGCAAATGAAAGATGGAGAAAGTGGAGACCGGCACCATCAATTTGTATTTACGGTAGCTCTTCATTTATTATAGACACAGACATTCTGCTATAGTGTTAGCGACATTTTGGAGGAAAAACGTCGCTGATGCTATAGCAGAAGGTCTGTGTGTCTATAATGAAGAGCTAAATGCAATTTGATGGTGCCGATCTCTGCTTTTTACACATTGATTGGGACCTCAGTGCTGTGGGACCCAGTGACTCGTCACATTACACCTTCTATATGCAGGAGTGCGGCCTACCTTCATCACTATTGATCAGTAAGTGAGATGCTTATTAGAGGGATCCTCTAGTCACTCATGTATGATATAACAGTGTTATGAGCCTATTCACTTCCTAGATAGGGTAATTATATGTTTCTGAAGTGTAACTCATCACTGTAATGTGTACAGACAGCAAGGTGATTCACCATCTGCCTGTGGAGAATACATAGCTGGGCTGCCTTTGTTTGTAATAGATGTATAAAGGGCATATCGGATAAGTGCAGCCAATAATGCTGCTGCTGGGTTATCAGCTGCTTCATATTGTCTTTTCTTTACTGTTATTAGACTCATGGATACTGTCAGTGACTGGTTGCTATGTACCATTTATAATAGTGTACTTTCTCCAGATTTGTTTATGGAGAATGTCATTTGAAATATTTTTTAGATTATAAGTCGGAGCATTAAAGGGCACCTGAGGTTTGAGGGATGTTGAGGCTGCTGTATTTATTTCCTCTTAAATAATACCAGTTGCTTGGCAACCTGCTGTTCTTCGATGCATCTGTAGCTTCTGACTCGCACACCTGAAACAAGCATGCGGCAAATACAGTCAAGCATCTGATCTGTGTGCTTCTTCATTTCATACTTCTCCTGCGGTGTTGCTATCAGTGTGTGAAGAGTGGGAGAAGAGGGTTGCGTTGACAAACCCACACAATGAGCAGCACATTGAACACATTCTATAAGTGGTCAGAAACTTGTAAATAACTCATGAAATAATAAAGTTACATTAAAACCAAGCACACTATTGATTTTCTTGTGAAATTCCCAATAAGTTTGATGTCACATGACCCTCAACCTATTGAAAAAATGTTGGATTCTAAATGGCCGCCATGGTCACCACCCATTTTGAAAAGTCCCGTCCCCCCCTCACATATACTAATGTGCCACAAACAGGAAGTTAATATCACCAACCATTCCCATTTTATTAAGGTGTATCCATATAAATGTCCCACCCTGTACATCACGTCTAGTTACTTCATTACTTCACTTAATTTATTTAATTGCCGCCCTGCTGAGTCCTGTCAGACCTGATCTACATATGAGATGTATAGTAAAGGTGTTACATAGAGCATGCATGTTTCAGGTGTGTGATTTAGACGCTACTGCAGCCACAGAGATCAGCAGGACAGCCAGGCAACTGGTATTGTTGTAAAAGGAAATAAATATGGCAGCTACCATATCCCTCAGTTTAAATGTACTTTAACCACTTTACCCCCCGCGGTACAAATTTCTTTGTCTTACCCCCCCCCCCCTAAAAAACCAAGGGACGGAGAAATCCGTACCTTCCGCACTACCGCCGCTGTCCGCGCTCCCGCCACTCGTGCACGCCGCCGCCTGCTCGCCCGGAGATCAATGAACGGGAAAATCTATTCCCGTTCGTTGATCTAAGCCCCCCGCAATGATCCGCTGCTTCTATTAGAAACAGCGCGATCATTGTGATGTTCCCAGCCTCGTACTGCTTCCTGTAAGCGTCTTTCCGGACGCTTACAGATCGCATGTAAACAAACTCACTGTGGCCATCTTGTGGCCAAATAGTAAAACTACACCCTAAAGCATTTTACATATATAAATACATTAGTTTTCCACAATAAATTAACTCATTACCTCCCACACTCCCCAATTTTTTTTTGTTTGATTAAAAAAACAAAACAAATAGTTACCTTAGGGACTGAACTTTTTAAAGATTTATGTCAAGAGGGTATAACACTGTTACTTTATAAACTACGGGCTTGTAATTAGGGATGGATGCAAAACTGAAAAAAATGCTCCTTTATTTCCAAATAAAATATTGGCGCCAAACATTGTGATAGGGACATAATTTAAACGGTTTTATAACCGGGACAAATGGGCAAATACATTTCATGGGTTTTAATTATAGTAGCATGCATTATTTAAAAACTATAATGGCCGAAAACTGAAAAATAATTTTTTTCCCAACTGTTTTCCTGTTTTCCCATTAAAACACATTTAGAATAAAATAATTCTTGGCATAATGTCCCACCTAAAGAAAGTCTAATTGGTGGCAAAAAAACAAGATATAGTTCATTTCATTGTGATAAGTAATAATAAAGTTATAGACAAATTAATGGAAGGAGCGCTGAAAGGTGAAAATTGCTCTGGTGTTCAAGGGGTAAAACCCCTCAGTGGTGAAGTGGTTAAAGGTGCCCATATAATGTATGGGCAGATCGATCAAGAGACAGATCTCTATCCGATCAAATCTGATTAGCGATCGGTCTGTTGCTGCCCAAATGCCACAGGCCGATTCCCAATCAATTTCATCCTCAAATCAATTAGGAATCGGCTTTGCGACGCCGCTTTGCCACCCGGGCACTTTCCCCTCAATGTAATGCCGACGGGTAATGAATGGTGCATTGGTCTCCGGAGGGGCACATTGACCATTGGGGAGGGGGACAGCATTGGGCACTTAGTCGTGTTCCTCGCTTGTCCCAATATCGCTTCAGTGTTCTTCCCAGGCTCTTTTAGCCAGATGCTCCACCCGGCTACGGTATTTTTGGTGAGCACCCGGCTGTGTTCGGCTCACCTTCTCCTCTGCCTAAAGCAGAATTGTGCAGAGAAGTGCCAGTCCAGCATTCTCTCCTCTCGCCCCACCCGGCTACTTTTTCACAATTTTTAAAGCTTTAATAAAATATAAAACAAGAACAAAGCAAAATGTACAGTATACAACACACAATTCCAGATAACAGGATTTGGCAGCATGGGTATTCCAACAATATTCCAGGGAAACACAGATAATGGAAAAATACACATCAAGAAAAAAAAACAGACAAAATTGTCCAGGAAGCATAAAGTAACAGTTGCAAATCCTTCTCCGTTAACGGATTATAGGATGATTATATATCAGTTAGGTGTGTTCAATAGCATAACAAACTATTCTAACAACAAGTGTATACAAGATAAGGAAAAAGAGGGAAAGAAAAGAGGGAACAAATATGCGGAATGTCATAAAGAAGACTGTCAAAACCATCAAAGGGAGAGAACCTATTCATTAAGAAGACATTAAAGTTTTTGTATTCATCAGTGCACTGGTATTCCAGCTACTTTTTCATGCCACCCAGCTGAAAAAAAATTCTGGGAGAACGCTGCGCTTATAATAAATGAATTGGATGGTCAATTGGCCGCCAAGTCGCCTGATGTATGGCCACCTTAAACCACCTACTGGAATCTGCACTATCATGATCCAACCTGTCGTCCCACCTCCCCTCTTGATTGAACAGTACACACACCCATAGTTAAGCAATGGGTCCTTATAGTGCTTATTACACACGGCCCTAACAAAGATTATGGGCAATGCTGATTATGCATGGAGGCTCTTACTACAGGGAACAGATTCAGATTCAAGATTTGTCTGTGTGGGAACTGAGAAAAAAACTGCTTTATTCACTTGACAGTAGAAACTTCAAACCTACATTTTCTCTTATTTAGGAACTGGGCTATAGACAGGATATTTATTTTTCACTTGGATAAAGAATGATGGGAGGCATCCAGTAAATATGTAAACTAACGTTTCTATTAAGTGAAAGTAGGAAGAGAAGCATGAACTTACCTTCCCAATGGTTCACTGAAAGCGATTTTTGAATTTGTGCGCAAAATATTGTACATGTAAGACATTTATTTTGACTTCAGGCTTGTATTTAGGTACTCAGACATGATATAGTGGTCAAAAACTGGCTGATATTGGCTTTTAAGCTGACCACCTGCTCCACAAAAGATCTGTCATTAGCATAACAATGTAAATGACAGCAAGCATCTTCTCCTGAATGTTAACACTTAATTGTTGGTGCAGTTTTAGGGCTCTAACCACTATACGCCTTTTCTAATCACTAGTGATTCGAAAAAGCTCTTGCTTATGCAATGCTTTGGGTTATCGTTCTACAATCACATCGCTCCAGTGAGATCACCCCCATAGCATTACATTAGCGAGAGCTTTTCGAATCACAAAGTGCTCAGAAGAGCTCTCCTAGTGGGTTCCAGGCCTTAGGCCTGGAACCCACTGAAATCCGCAAACGCAAAACGCAACCGCTAGCGTTTTGCATGAGCGGTTTGCAAGTGGATTCATGCGAGTTTTCGGTCGTGTTTTGCAACAGTGTATTTTTTTTCCTCAGCGGTTGTGTAGCGTTTTCCGTTTCGCGTTTTTATCCTGATTGGTCCTGTGAATTATTTTTAATTTTGTTACAGTGTGCTGAACCGCAAAACGCTAGCAAAACCGCTCAGTTTAGGTTTTGCTGAGCGTTTCTGCTAGCGTTTCAATACTTTACATTGAAGCGCTAACGCTCCCAAAATGCTGCAGGTCCTGCGTTTGCGTTTCTGGGAAACGCAAACGCTCCTGTGGAAGTTGCCCCATCCATTATCAGCTGAGCGTTTTGGCAAAACGCTAGCGTATCGCAGCGCTGCCAAAATGCTCAAAACGCTCTTGTGGGTTCCAGCCCTAACACTGAGATTCAGATTATTACAAATACTGATCTGGTTGCCTTAAAGGGAACCTAAATTGAAGAAAAATATATATATTTTAACTTACCCGGGGCATCTACCAGCCACATCGGGCAGGCATGCATTTAAAGGAAATCTAAAGCAAAAATAAAGTCAGGTTAACTTACCTGGAGCTTCTACTAGCCCCTTGGAGTCATTTGGCGCCCGTGTTGTCACCAAGTGATCCTCCAGTTCCACGCAGCTCCCTACTTTTGTTTTGATGCGCGGCCCTGGTGCGCATGCTTCCTGATTGCTCTCCTAGTACTGCGCATGCGCAGAATGCAAAAATCTCTACTGCGCATGAACAGAACGATCCCAGCGGCGGGCGCATGATCGTGGCCGTCTGCTTGCTCAGTCAGCCAGCTGCAAGAGGGTAGCTGCGGGGGACTGGAGGATCACTTGGTGAAGGCACGGGCGCCAAATGACTCCAGGGGGAGCTAGTAGAAGCTCCGGGTAGGTTTACCTGTGTGTGTTTTTTTTTTTGTTTTTTTTTTTGCTTTAGATTTCCTTTAAACGCATGCCTGAACTGACGTGACAAGGGGGTGTTTGCACACGTAATTCTGCTTGTCGCAGTTTAGTGCTGTCTTGCTGCAAAATGAGCAGAATGCAATCCATACATTGCATGCAATGCATTACACTCTACTCATCTTGCTAAACTTTAGGCAAATAATTCTGCTTATTGCAGTTTACTGCATACACCCCATGTCAACATAATCGTGTAATGTATAGTTTCAAGCGTACTTAGAACTAGGCTGTTTCTTTTTTATCTTTTTTATTTTTTTTCTCCCCTCTGAAAGGGTTAACCCTGAGCTATAAATGTTAGTTTCGCTGCAGCTAAACTTGATTTGACAGCAGATAATAATTACAGCCAGAGAAGAGTTGATGCAAAATGTTATGCTCACTTTATGCAGTTCAGTATGGAACTGGACCAGTGAAATGTAACCATTTCTGCATTTGTGGCCTCAATTCACTAAGCTTTATCAAACATTTGATAATTTACCTCATGTGTAAAATCTAATTTTGAATTCACCAAAGTGTTATATATTTGTTGAATGTTTTTTATCGCTAAAATGTTCAATAAATATATAACACTTTAGTGAATTCAAAATTAGATTTTACACATGAGGTAAATTATCAAACGTTTAATAAAGCTTAGTGAATTGAGGCCAATATGTTCCATTTCTATTGCCTGGTACAGACTTCCAATTTTGATTGGCCAATCCCTGTCCAATTTTACCACCTCGGGGTAGCGTGAGGGCCAACAGATTTTGAATACTATATACAGATTGGGGGGGTAAGTTCTCATACCACATGGAAGTAGTAAAAGTGGTCAATGAGAAAAGATTTGCATGTGTGTACCATTACTCAAGCGATTTCCCTACTCCTATACAATTCATTAGAATGGAAACTCTCCCAAAATGCTGCATGTTCTGCGATTGTTTTTTCCTTAATCACAATCGCTCTAGTGGAATCTGTTCCATCAGTTTACATTGGCAGAGCGTTGATTGAAAGCGCTCAAAAAAAAAAAAATGCTCTAGTGGGTTCCAGGCCTCAAGCTTCATACATTTTGCATCAATTCAGAATTATCTCATTGACTTTCCCTAGAAGCAGATAAAGACTTCCATATCGTCTTCTCCCATCAGAGCGCATTGTTTTGCAATCTGTGACTTCACATCAATATTTGATCTGGTTTATTAAAATGAAATCGGGTCAAACACCTATGAGTAGACTTGCAAATATACATCCATTCTCTGTTGTACTAGCAGTGGCATTATCACTGGAATTTAGATGAACTGATATGCCAAACTTCTAGGCTTCTGTTGTCTTTATCACTGTTCCATTTAATAGAACCCTGTGTAGCCTGCTGTTGTACTATCAGTGAATTTATCACTGGAATTTAGATTACTAATATGCCAAGTATGGAGGCTTGCGTTTGTCTTTATCACCGATCCATTTAAAGTGGACCAGAAGGAAAACATAGAAATAGACCATGTATGTATTTAGAGAGTTTAGCCTGTCTAATTCCCCCTCATCTGTGACTAAGCACAAGTTGTAATTTTGTTCTCTTACTGGTGTCAGCTGACTGCCACCGTAGATGAGCTAATTGGAAAAACACAGGATGTTAACAATACGTTTTGCTTCCATGAAAGCAGGATGTAGATGCACTGCAGATTTATTGCAGGATTTGTATCGGCTGTAACAAAGAAATGGTTTTTCTTTAAAGGTTATGCTGTTGCTTATATTTTTTTAGAGCTGAAAGGAAGTTTTTGAGTTCAGGTCCTCTGTAATAGATCCCCGAGTAGCCCATTTATGTGTGTTGCTTGCTGGTATGGTCTGTGTGCAGTCCCTCAGGATTCTCCTGCTTGTCAATGCTAGCTTCTTGGCCTTGTATGCATGTTTGCCCGATTTGGACTGAAGTTTAGTTCTCACCGAAGCAGGAAAAACAGGGACAGGAGGGGGCGGTTGTTTTAGGCATCACCGGGAGGGCTTAGGGTAAGGCATTGGGTAGAGTGAGGGTTCTGTGTGAGAGTAGGGTAGGGTTAGACTAGGGTTGCAGCGGTATGAAATTGCACAATATAATCATAAAAAAAAACACGATAAACGGTATTAAACAATTATTTGGACCCGAACCCCCCTTACATTAAATAATGTGCCCCCCCCAATAGTAGGTGGCCGCAGCATAGGTAGCCAGTAGTAGGTGGCCGCAGTATAGGTAACCATGGATTGGTGTAGCCAGTAGTAAGTGGCTGCAGCATAGGAAGAAAGGGATAGGTGTAGCCAGCATTAGGTGGCCTCAGCATAGGTAGCCAGGGATTGCATAGCCAGTAGTAGATGGCCAGGGATAGGTGTAGCCAGTGGTAGGTGGCCGCAGCATAGGTAGCCAGGGATAAGTGTAGCCAGAAATAGGTGGCCTCAGCATAGGTAGCCAGTAGTAGGTGGCCGCAGTATAGGTAGTAAGGGATAGGTGTAGGTGGCCGCAGCATAGGTAGCCAGAGATAGGTGTAGCCAGTAGTAGGTGGCCAGGGATAGGTGTAGCCAGAAGTAGGTGGCCACAGCATAGGTAGCCAGGGATAGGTGTAGCCAGGATTGGTGCCCGCAGTATACAGATCCCAGGGATAGGTGTAGCCAGTAGTAGGTGGCTGCAGTATAGGTAGCCAGGGATAAGTGTAGCCAGAATTAGGTGGCCGCAGCATAGGTAGCCAGTAGTACGTGGCCGCAGCATAGGTAGCCAGTAGTACGTGGCCGCAGTATAGGTAGCCAGGGATAGGTGTAGCCAGTAGTAGGTGGCCGCAGCATGTGTAGCCAGTAGTAGGTGGCCAGGGATAGGTGTAGCCAGAATTAGGTGGCCGCAGCATAGGTAGCCAGTAGTAGGTGGCCGCAGTATAGGTAGTAAGGGATAGGTGTAGGTGGCCAGAGATAGGTGTAGCCAGTAGTAGGTGGCCGCAGCATAGGTAGCCAGGATAGGTGTAGCCAGTAGTAGGTGGCCAGGGATAGGTGTAGCCAGAATTAGTTGGCCGCAGCATAGGTAGACAGGGATAGATGTAGCCAGAAGTAGGTGGCTGCAGCATAGGTAGCCAGGATTGGTGCCCGCAGTATAGAGAGCCAGGGATAGGTGTAGCCAGTAGTGGTAGGTGGCCGCAGCATAGGTAGCCAGGGATAGGTGTAGCCAGTGGTAGGTGGCTGCAGCATAGGTAGCCTGGATTGGTGCCCACAGAATAGAGAGCCAGGGATAGGTGTAGCCAGGATTGGTGCCTGCAGTATAGAGAGCCAGGGGGGAGGCAGCAGCGATGGGTACAAAACAAATACTCGCCGGCAGCCGGGTCCTCCATGCTGTACTAGCTTCATTCTACTTCCTGTTCTTGCATCATCTCCTTGTAATAGCGCCCAGGGGGCACTGATTCAGGGAAATAGGACAAGAACAGGACGTAGAATGAAGCCAGTACAGTGTGCAGGACGACCCAGTGTAATGAAAAAATATTCAATGGACTGTGCTTATCTGCGCATGCACCACCTTCTTTCACATTTCCCTGCTGTCATTATTTGCAACTGCTGGTCCCTCCAGGGGGGTTATTAGTTGCCCACCAAGGGGGTGCTTTATTCCCTCCAGGGGGGTTATTGGTTGCCCACCAGGGGGGTTCTTCCCTCCAGGGGGGTTATTAGTTGCCCACCAGGGGGGTGCTTTATTCCCTCCAGGGGGGTTATTAGTTGCCCACCAGGGGGGTTCTTCCCTCCAGGGGTGGGGGTCATTTTCTGATACAAATACTTTGGGCTCGATTCACAAAGCGGTGATAACCCAGTTAACTTCCTTGCTGGTTACCCCGAGCTCAGCTCGGGGTAACCTGCGCAGGAGGATTTCTTAGGCCCCTGCTGGGCCGATTTTTCACAATTGTTTTTTTTTTATTGCACGCAGCTAGCACTTTGCTAGCTGCGTGCATATCTCGATCGCCACCGATTCGCCGCTACCCGTCGCGCCGCCCCCTCCAGAGCCCTTGCGCAGCCTCGCCAATCAGTGCCAGGCAGCGCTGAGGGGTGGATCGGGATTCCCTCTGACGTCGGTGACGTCATGGCGATGGAGGAAGCCGAGCAGGAAATCCCCGTTCTGAACGAGATTTCCTGCTCGCAAAGATCGCCGGCGGCGATTGGAGTAGGTAGGGGATGCCGCTTGTCAGCGGCTATTATGTAGCTAGCCTAGCTACATGAATTAAAAAAAAAAAAAAAAAAAAAAACACCGGCAAGTATTTGCTTATCCTCACCGATGTACCTTCGCCCGCCGCTACGTCGCATCTACGCTGCTCTGCCCCCCCCCCCGGTAGCCCCGCCCCCGAAAACCAGTAAAACGAGATTGTGCATGGTATGATTACCATGCACAATCAAACTGTGATATATCGTCTTACCTGTATACCGCGACAACACTACTGTGGTTTAAAAATACTAAAATATCTGTAAATATTACCGATATTGATATTTTACTATTGGAAAACAGTAGTAGAATATCTTTAATTCTAGCGATATTCTTCTAGTGGCAATCCTCTGCGTTCTTCCAGGTGCCTTTTTTTTCATGTATGCAGTTCTCACCCTTCAGGGCCCGTTTCCACTTGTGCGGCGTGATTTCAACGGGAAAATTGTGGCAACGAATCCGCATGCTGTTGCGTTGCCGTTTCTATGCGGATTTTCTTGCGGTTTGTGCAACGTGTTTTTAAGCGGAAACGCCGGGAAAACCGCAAGACTAAAATGCTTGCGGTTTTCCTATTTAGTTACATTACCGACGAATCGTGTGCGGCGTGCGAATTCTGATGGGTCTGCCGTGCAGATTTGTTTCTGCACAACAAACCGCACAGAATCCCGCACAAGTGGAAACAGTCCCATCTGCTTGTGTTGTCTATGCGAATCTGCATGCAGGAAACGCATGTAGATTCGCTCTAGTGGAAACTGGGCCTTAGGGACAACTTGTTTCCCTCCTGTGCTGCCTGCCTCACTTGTATGTAGCAACTGGTACCAGGTATTCTACTTCCCTTTATAACCCAGGCATGTGGCTGCTCAATGCTGGTTATTAGAAGTTATTACCTAAATGTAGCCTATTAGTTATTTCGTAAGCAGTTTATATTTGATCTGGTTTATTAAATAGTTTTGTTTCTACATGTTTTATAGGTATACTTGTCCCTGTGCATGTCATTGCCTGTTCACGGATGTCTGATTTGCAGACATGATGCATCTGGGATATATATCTAGCTAATGTCTCATTAATATCATGTTTAAGTGAACACATTCGTTCTTTAATCCTTCATTTTTGCTTCTATGAACACGCATCCAATTTTGATTGGCCAATCACCGATGAATTTTACCATGTATGTATGTATGTATGTATGTATGTATGTATGAGGGCCAACAGATTTTGAATGCTATGAACAGATAGTGTAGGAAAGCTCTCATACTATACGGAAGTGGTGAAATTGGCCAATCAAAAATGGATATGTATAGGTGGGCAGTAACGATACAATTTGGAGAACGATCGTTGATGAAAAATTATTCGTATGAAGGTTTAGGACCACTAATGGACAAAAATCTCCTAACCAATCCGATCAGATTACTGAAATCGATGCGGTTTTCAGATTGATCCCATCAATCTACACTATCCAATCCGGTTAGATTTTTGTCCTTCATTGGGCCCAAACTATCTTTTCCTATCGTTGATACGAATAATCGTTCGTAAATGAGCGTGTGGCAAAATTATAGCGTTAGTGGCCACCTTAGGGTACATTAGAAAACAGCAGAGCCTGTAAATATGTATTTCTTGGCTGGAACACAAAACATTTGTGCTAGTTTATTGACCTGGTCATCTCTCTCTTGAGGATTTGTTCATACTTGCTTGCTATGATGTCTGTGCTATTTATTAGTATTTAAACAATGCAAGCGGGGAGGTATCGGCTTACTGTGAGTCATACTCCTGCACGGCACCTTGTTATACAGCGATAAAGTTTTTTTTTTTTTTTTGTGTGTGCTGGATACGGGACAAAGCTGGTAAATGCTGCATAAGAAAGCTAAACAACGCTTTTACATAAGGGATAGAATCAAAGCTGAATGCCTTAATCACAGGATCAGACTGAGATCCCTTGTAATCCACTAACTCGCTGAAAGGCAAAACCAGGCAGTGGGTGATTCTACAACCTGACATGACAGGACTAATCCAAGAATCTGAATATTGGTGAAGACTAGCTTCAGCTGTGGCTTTTGGCTTTGCATAGAGCAGAAGCCGGTTAATCTCTGTACACACTCAGTCCTATGTCATTGAAAATGAACTTTCTCTATTGTTACAGCTGGCGGCTCTTTAGTCAGTGACAGTTTATGTTCGCTGGGCCTGGCCAACCTTTGGAGGAAAAGAGGCGGGTCCCTCAACACTCGGTAATAAAGCCGTCAGTCACAAAAATGCCTGGCTGATTGCTTGTCAGACTGACGGATGGAACAATCGCTACAGTCATAAAAAGTTTAGTATGCTTCTTTAGCTGTCATTACTGTTTCACTTTTAAAAAGAGATCCCCCATATTCTTCTTGGGGACCTTTTTTTAAATTGCTCTCATGATGTCATCAAATCAAGAAGCGACAACCATAAAACCTGACCTGCCACGAACTTCTCAGTCTTCTCTTACACATTGCTGTGTCTCTCGAAGGTAGTTGCGTCATTTCCTGCATGGACACATAGCTTGGACCCCCCAAAAAATAATAATAAATAAATTGTAGTGTTTTTAAACTTTAAAACTTGAAAAAAATTCTGGGGAGAACACTGAAAAAGGCACAATTTGCTGCATAATTTTCCAAAACGCACTTGTATTTTTGGTTTTTGATGCACTTTGGAAAACATATACGATACTATATTTTACTCCATTAAAAGGGAAAATATTAAAGTGCTATTGAACCACAAACGCATGGTTTTCTGCACTGCCTAGTGTGCTCTCAGCCAGGGCTGTGGAGTTGCCACAAAAATACTCACTCGTTCGTCTAATTTTTACAAAAGCTATGGATTTGGTTAAAGGAATATTATTAATACCCAAGTGTTCTAAAATGACAATGTACAAATAATGTCTAAGTAGCTGTGTAAACATTTTTTCCTACTTTTCATGTTCAATATCAGAGGCAAAAGCTGTAATTTGAGGGTAGAATTTAGCTATATTGGGACAAATCAATTGCAGAAGGGGTGTCTGCTTCAATGCGCAGTCAGAGTTGCATATCAGACTACAGAAAGCAAATATCAAACATATCAAACTCTGAAAGCAAAACAGTATGAAAAGTTGTGACAATTCGTTACATTTCCTCTGCTCTCTTCAGACAGGTCAGTCAGAAACACAGGACACAGAAGCTACAGCTGTTGGGAGCTTTCTCTCTGTCACACACAGCGTTACACATAGGGTTAACTGATCAAGTGTGAGGGGAATTTCCCCTCTCCTCATGGCTCAGTCTGGTCAGTTAAAGTTTGAAAGTATTTTGATAACAGTAAACAAAGAGGTTGCTACTAAAATACTGAGCAGCACTTCCCAAACAATTCCTGAGTGAATTGAAAAAAATATGTGAATCGATAGTATTCCTTTAAAAAAATCATCCAACTCCTCAGTTTATTGAAACCTCCAATTCCTCCAGGTACCCAAAATTACTCCAACTCATTGACTCTGACTCCACAGCCCTGCTCTTAGCCTCAGCTACACTACCCACATTGTACAGGCAAGTATGAAATCCATTTGGCACTGACAATTTTTTGGTGGTGATAGATCGAATGTTTAACCACCCTGAAAACTATCAGCATGAACAAGGCCTTACTATCAAGACACAGACACAGACACAGAACGCATCTGCACTTTTCTCTGTCTTTGTTCATAACTCTTGGCCTGCCATTGATCTCTTTGGAAAACCATTATTCATGCCTGGAAAACTTTTTTCTTTCCTACAAATCCCTTCTGAATCCCCATACACATGCTAGTCTTCAGTTGTTAGACAAAATTGTATGTAAAAACGTTGTTCTCACCAGGCTCTTTTTTAGCTGGGCTCCACCTGGCTAATTTTGATGAGCACCCGGCTGTCATCAGCTCGCTGCATCCTCCTATGCTGTAAGCAGAGTTGTGCCAGCCCTTCATTTTCCTGTTGTGCTCCACCTACCTACTTTTTAGATGCCACCCAGCTGGAAAAAAAATTCTGGGGAGAAAACTGTAATATGTGTAACTCTAGTGTTAGTCCAGCTGCTCCACAATATTGTTTAGCGATCCATAATGACAAATTGCTAAATGACAAATAATGACTGCTGTACTGTTGCCTTTTTCTGGACAATTGTAAAGCCCTTGGGTAACAGTGCTATGACGACACCGTAAAGATGAGTCACTAGCCTCTAGGCTAGCGAAGCGCCTGTTGCTATGGAGAGGGGGGGATGAAGGCACAATGAGCAGCAAGCGACGGAGCAATTTACCACGGATGGGGGAGTGGGGAGAACATGGTAATCGGGCCGTGCTTGGACATTTGTGATTGTTAAAGATCTGGCATGCCGATTGTGTGGCCACTACACGCGCTGGTTTGTGACACGATTCTCCGCCGTGTCCACCATAGTCATTTGTGTATGTAGCCGAATTGAGTGTCAGGGCTGATTGTGCGCTGGACAGGTCTGACCACAGTTTATCCCTGGAGCAGTACAACACATCTGTACAATTCTGGTGCAGTATTACAAGGGCAAACTGTGAATTAAGCCTAATGCTGGGAATACACTGGTTGATTTTTGCTGCTTGATTCCGCGCTCAATTCTGCGGGCGATTATCTTATCTTCCATTCGTTTTTCATATTTTTTCCCATTGTTCTCCATGCAGAATCGGGCGCGAGTTCCGACATGCTGGAAATGATCTATTGAGCCATATAAATGGCTCAGAATCATACCGTGTATTCCCAGCATTAGTAAGGATAGATTGTGTGGCAGGCAAACTATAATGTAACGGCTATTTTAAAGCATACCTCCATTTTTGTCCGTTGCGTTTACTCAGCAGACAATCCCTATCAGTAAAGTGTTTTTCAGCTAGCAGACTGAATTGTCAATGATGCGCGCATTTCTCTTCTCAAAAATGCATGCATCACAATTATCAGAATAGTAGCATATATGGGAAAAAAATTAAATTGATTAAAAAGTGAGCTGATGCAAGTGCTCCGAAAACTGTGATTTCAAACATATTGCATAATGTGAAAGGAGACCAACCGTGTCTAACACAATCATCCTAGATAGAGGGAAGTCTGTTTTGCATGGCAGTTTGGTTAGAAAGCATTCTTCTGCAATAAGTTGGAGTAGGTGATGGAATGACAGATGAATACAAGTTTAGTTCCTTGTTTGTGTATGTTTACAGGTGGAGTTCTGTATGTTTGTACTGGCATCACCAACACAGCAGTTTTGTCGGCGTGTGTTGATGGGTGTGTTGTTTTCATTACTATTTGTGTGTGTTAAATAACGTCCTTGAAATGTACAGCAGGACTGACTTGGCACCCTATTCACCAGGCCTAACTGCTATAGACACTTCATTTTATTTTGTAAACCTTTGCCTATTACTGACTGCCAAGCTCATTGATTTTAATCTTTCCACAGTCTCGTCTTCGGTTTGCTGTACCCGGCTTATTCGTCATACAAAGCTGTCAAAACTAAGAACGTCCGAGAATATGTGAGTCATGCTTACCTAATGTTTTCTCTTTGTTACTCTACAAACCAAAAAAGGCCGACTCCATAGGAAAAGGGGATGTCAGTTACACATGGGCGCAGGAAGCCTGGAATACCACACACCTGCTTGTGTTATTTTATATCCATGTCAATCAATGGGCTATATTTTATTCTTTTGCACGTTAAAACACACCTGAACCGAGAGGGAAGTGGAGGCTGACCTGTAGTGTTTTTTTTTTTTTTTTTTTTTTTTTTTAACAATACAGATTGCCTGTCTGTCCTGCTGAGCCTTTGTCTCTAATACGTTTAGCCATAGAACCTGAACAAGCATGCAGATCAGGTGCTCTGACTGGATTAGCCTCATGCTTGTTTCAGGTGTGGGATTCAGATACTACTGCAGCTAAAGAGATCAGCAGGGCTGCCAGGCAACTGGTATTGTTTACAAGGAAATCAGCATGGCAGTTACCATATCCATCTCAGCAGAGTTGTACTTGAAAGCCCTTAGCAGCATCCTGTAGTGTTCTTCTTATGCGATGCATCGTAGCTGTGTGATTTACCAGCACTAACCGTTCTATAAATGACGAACTAAAAAACAAGCAAAGTGGCATCTGTTCAGTGAAAATGGCTTCAGTTAACCTGAACATCTTGGCAGTGTGAAGATAGCCATACATGTAGCGATGATGGGCAGATTCGGCCAAGAGACACATCTCTCTCTGATCGAATCTGAGAGAGAAATCTGCAGAATGCCCATACACCGCAGACAGATTCCCGAACAATTTCATGCAGCAATTGATCCAGTATTGGCTTTGTGATGCTGCATCTGCTGCCTCACCAGCCCAAAAATTCCCCCCCCCCCCCCCCCAATGTGTAATGTGCCCTCCCAGGTGCTAAGTGCTTAATACTACCTGTCCACATCCGCTGCTTGTCCACTGCTGTCTCTGAGCTCACTCCTTGCTCCATACACACACCCCCCACGTGGTTGCTGTAATGCATGCAGGCTGAGCATGCGCAGAAGAGCTTGACTGGCCAATCTAACAGAGCTTGGAGCAGGAGAACAGAGCGGCAGGGGAGGACAGCGATAGAGCCCACGGTCCTCGTGGGGCTGGAGGAAGCCCCGGGTAAGTATAAATCATGCAGTGTATGCATATAGTTTACAATTTTTTATTTTTTTTGTTATTTTGGTCCTTTTAAGACTTTTAAGTGTGGTGATGCATTGTAATACATAAAGGGGTATACTGTGCTACATTGAAATGACTGTAGAATTTCCCCACAGTACTGTGCGCCCTCGTCTCTCTCACAAGCTATGCTGATGATGCAGCTGGGTTTTTCAATTACTTGTTTGTTCTCTGTTATAGAGAATCCATGTCTGAGTAGGACTCCATCATTTGGCTTTGTAATGACAACCCTTGTTAACATGTAGTGAGAATTCTCATGCAAGTATCATAACAGCAGGGGAGAGTTCCCTTCAGTGCTCATTGTTCTATGGGTAACAGGAAGGGGCGGGGCACCACCCTGAGTCAGTGAAGGCCAGGGCCCTAATCCATAAAGCGCAGCTGAGAGACGGCTTAAAGTGGACCTGACCTCTTGGACAGGACAGAAAGCATAGAGAAATGCACCCTGTATGTATTTAGAGAGTTTAGCTGCTCTAGTTCCCCCTCATCTGTGCCTAATCACAAGTTGTAATTTGATCTCACGGCTTTGTCAGCTGGCTGCCATGGCAGAGCAGCTAATTGGTAAACACGGTGCCAACCCTATCTGTTTCCATGAAAGCAGGAAGTAGACACACTGCAGATTTACTGCAGGGTTTTTAACAGCTGTAACAAAGAAATGTTTTTTGTATAGGTTAGTATGTTGTTGCTTATCTTTTAGAACAGACAGAACAGACAGAAAGTTCTTAGTTCATGTCCGCCTTAACTACATCTGACCAACACATGTTCCCTTGCACCAATCAGTGGTGCCTTGGGAGCATGCGCACATGAAAACCGTGTGCACACGCATGTGCACCTGTGCTTACCATAGATTGCTGGCAAGCAGCGTAGATCTATTATAGGTGAAGTGTGTGCTAAAACACACACTACATGATGTGCAAAATATTCCTGAGGGCTGATTCATACTACTACAGCTTTTTAAACGCTAGATTTTAAAAGCTCTTGCTGATGCAATGCTATGGGGGATTTTTACTAAATCACATCACTCCAGTGAGAACACACACACAGGATAACATTTAGCAAGAGCTTTTAAAATCACCAAGTGCTTAGAAAGGTCTTGTAGCGTGCACCAGCCCTGAGACTGTCTTATGGCAGCGAATTACTTTGCACAAATAGTCAAGGCTAACATTTTGGTTTCAAATGGGTTAAATTAGTAACCGCTATTAATATTGCTGTGCATAGATGGTGCACAGCAATATTACTGGCCAGCAGAGTATCGCCCAACTAGTGCAACTTGCGGTACATGAGTAACACAAGTGTTACCGCAGCAACGCTAGCATTATCAGAGTACAGTGGGTCATGTTAACTCTGCATCGCATGGTACTTCGCTCACATAAGTATCGGTGATATTGCTATGTCTGCACACGGCAATATTAACCACTTGCCGACCGCGCACTCATAACGCGCGTCGGCAAAGTGGTAGCTGCAGGACCAGCGACGCACATCTCCGTTGCCGGCTGCAGGCTAATTAATCAGGAAACAGCCACTCGCGCGAGCGGCTGCTTCCTGTCAATTCACGGCGGGGGGCTTCGTGAATAGCCTGCGGTCTGCCGATCGCAGCTCGCAGGCTAAATGTAAACACAAGCGGAAATAATCCGCTTTGTTTACATTTTTACAACGCTGCTAACAGTAGCAGCGTTGTACTAGATCAGCGATCCCCGGCCAATCAGCGGCCGGGGATCGCTGTCACATGACAGGCAGGAGCCTGTTAGAGGCTGCACAGGACAGCCTCCGATCTCTGGGGCAGGGAGGGAGGAGAGGGGGAATCCTGCGGTGGAGGGGGCTTTGAGGTGCCCCCCGCCAGCCACAGGCATGCAGGAGCGATCAGAACCCCCCAGCACATCATCCCCCTAGTGGGGAAAAAGGGGGACGATCTGGTCGCTCTGCCTGGTATTTGTCTGTGCTGGGGGCTGTAGAGCCCACCCAGCACAGATCTTTGAAATCCGTGCTGGTCCTTAAGGGGGGGGGGGGGGGGGGTAAAGGCTGAGTCCTGAAGTGGTTAACAGCTGTTACTGAGTCAACCCCAAAGTCTCACTGATATATCCTATTCTATACCAACTCAACAAACATATTTTTTTTTTTTCTACACATGAATGGTGTCTGCAGTGCTAAAGTGAAGTGCATAGCGTACTGGTTTAATAAACCACTTTTGACTTAAGAGACCAAGATCTGACTACCCGGGTGAGTACTGTACCTATTCAGTAGGGAGTCCTTGGGCAAGACTGCTCCAGTATGTCCTACTGTGTGGCCTTAGTGATTGCATCTCCCAAAGTCCTTTGAACCCAGTAGGAGCATAGCACAGTACAAACCAGCTTTATTTGCAACAGACGCTAGCACACACGTACAGTGAACTGAACATGCTGCTCTATTTCACAAAACCTGTGATGCCCAACAGGCATACATTTGCTAGCAGGATGTAATTTTTTTCCTCATATAACACTACTATTGCTGTAATGTGAAACTAAGCTTATTTTCCTCCCTGTTCAGGTGCGATGGATGATGTACTGGATTGTATTCTCTCTATTTATGACGGTAGAGACGTTTACGGATATTTTTGTTGCATGGTAAGGTAGCGCTTGCCTCTTATTCCTGTCCTATGACTGTTTATTATGGAACGTGTCACTTATTACAGTTAGAGTACCTGTGCTTCTCCTGTTTACTTTGAGGGGGGGGGAGGGCTGCTAATATACAAGATTTGATATAGAACAGTGCCATGTTATGTTATTTTTTAGTCATTTAATTTATTTGGCATATAGGAGTGGTATATTACTCCGTTTGATGGCAATGTTTCTAATGTTGGTCATACACCTATTGATCTGCCACCAGATTGTCTATCCGATCCCTCTCTGATTTAATCTGATCAGAGAGGGATCTATTGCCCAACCACACATTGCAGATAGATCTCGAAAAGATCAAAGAAAAGAAAAGATCAAAGAAAAATTACTGGAAATTGTCCTAGTGCCTCCTGGGCCTCTTACCCAAGTGTCCTGCCCCCCCCCCCCCTCCTCCCAGGATGGTGGTGAGTTTTGAAAGCTCACCTGTCACACCAGCAGAAATCCTATCCTGTTTGGAGCCTTTTTGAATTGCCACCGCAATGACGTGACGTTAGGGGGACAAATAATTTGGGGGAGGACACCGGACGGGGGTCCGTCCAGGGCTGTGTAGTTGGTACAAAAATCATCCAACTCCTCAGTTTATGAAACCACTAACTCGAACTCCAGGTACCCAAAATTGCTCCTCCTCCACAGCCCTTGGTCTGTCCGTTGATCGTTCAGAAAATGATTGCCGTTACTGCCGTGCACCCGACCAAGCCCTTGCGGCCAAGATTTTGTTCAGCATACTGATCAATCCTTTCAGCAGGAAATCAATAAATGATCAATCAGGTGACAATATCTGCCAGATTTGTTCATTATGATCGAATTGACCAGATATTGATGCTGAAAATGGAGTAATCTATGGTCACCCTTAGCATAGATTAGCAATCTTGCCAATATTTTCTTGTGCATATTAATATGCTCTGTATTCAGGGTGCCCGGAATAGAAGCTTTTATTGACCTGATATCTGAGAGGTGCATTTATGTATGTACTTTATGCTCTGTATTTTTGTTCTCCTTTGTTTTGTTTTTTTTCTCTTAGATTGTTTTCTTTTGTGTTTTGCACTAGGTTTCCATTCTACTATGAGATAAAAATGGCCTTTGTGATCTGGCTACTTTCTCCATTCACAAGAGGAGCCAGCCTGCTGTACAGGAAGTGTGTGCATCCTGCACTGTCCCTGAGGGAAAAGGTGATTAGAGCACACATTATCCTCCTCTTCCCTGCTATGAACACTTAGCATTCCTCTGTATTTTTTCCCCAGGCTGACAGAATCTGAAGTGTATCTGTTACACTTGATACTTCTCCAGCTAAACTTGTGTCAAAGACGACTGTTCTAAGCCTGAATAACTCTGGATCCCAATGAGACTTCCCTCTGAGATTCCCCCGTTGCCGAGCACGGTCCCTCCAGATTACCGACACGGGACTGCCTGTAATACACTCCTCTTCAAGTGCCTGTATGGCCGTACTGCGCCTGCGTGAGTACAGACGTGCCTGCGCTGTAAGCCAGAGTCGTGCATGAGTGGCTCCATGCTACTACGCAGATATGGCTATGTTTATGTGGCTGCAGTGCGGCCACACTCATGCCAGCATAGGAGCACAGCCCCGATAAACAGAAGTGTTCTGGCGAGCTGCGGAGGACGCTGAGAGGAGCATCATTCTGATCCAGAGGCTTCCCTTTCCTTAGGTATTTGTTTCTGAACCCGAGCTTAGAGTCGGGTTCACTTTAACCCTAACATCCCTCCTAAAATAAAGCTTTTTCCACTTCTGTTTATTTCCCTAACATTTAAAGTGCCCAGGCAGCTGGATGTTTGTTTTACAAAATGTTTTCATCCATAATTCATTTAAAATGATGGCTTGTGGGAGGCATATAGAAAAATCAGTGACTGAACTTGGCCTTTAAAGTGTACCAGAGATTAAATAAACTAAATATTTGATACTTACCTGGTCGGACGTCGTCCTGAGGTCTGCCAATCAGCCCAGGTAAAAGCTCAGTCGAGGGAGGTCCACGCATGCGCAGAAGACCCAGTCTGGAAGCGACACTCTGCTATATTGATAATCAAAGCAAGTGATTTGACCCTACGCTCATTGGTTTAAACAAGGCATTGGCATGGAGCTGAATACAAAGTTGCGGTTGCATGGCAGCAGGTGCAGGATACAAGAATTTGCTCCCCATGCTCCTGCAGGTATCAATCAGGCTAGTCCAGTCAATATTTGATCGATATTTCAATTGTAATTGTTTTTATAAATTATGCTAGACACAAAGTTTTTATATTTAGTGTAACGGCTAATCTATTGTATTGTGTAATATATACTAACCTATAGGGCCCTTTCACATTGGGACAGTGCATCAAATTGCTGCACTGCTTCCCCAGCCTAATGAAAGTCTGTGGGGAAGTTCATACTTCCCACGTTGCGGTACGCTGCGGCGGAAGTTTCCAATTGAACGCTAGCGCATACCTACGTTACTGTGCGGCTCCTGTGGCGATCTGCATCGGCCCGTAAGTCATGTTAGTCTATGGCGACGCAGGGTTCTTTAAGCACATTGGCGTTGTGACGTGGCTGGGCACATGCGTGGTAGCATATTTTTACAGTATGCTTCCATGCATGTCTGCATACCTGAAAAGTGAAGTGACCGCAAGCGCGCATCACTTCCTGTTTGGATGGATGCCAGACTGGGAGCACCGTGTACTAAAGCGTTTCCCTGAAGGCCTCGCCAATTCATAGTAGCATTACACGCTAAGCTACTGCCAAGCATATTATTTTTGTTTACTTTTTTTTTGCCAGATTGAATTTTGGTCCAGTATCTAGACGATGGCAGTCCACACCGGCAGTCAGGCAGGATAAAAGGATTGGGCAAGATTGGAAACCATTGCCAGATCATCATTTCACTGGTGATTAACCGGTTAGGCACCACAGTAAGTAGAATCTACGCCGCATCTGTGGCTCTTCAACCCTGATGCGGCGTAGATTCTATGCTGCGGCTTACAGTGGTCCCGAGCCGATCGCTGCTCCTGGAGGAAGTAAACTTGGTTGAGCCTCCTCCTATCTGTCAGGAGCCATTTTCATTGGCTCCTGACCTCTTAATCACTGTGAGCCAATCCTTTAAAGGGACTAGAGGCTCCCGTCCCAAATGAGTTTAAGGCCCTGATGGTGTTTGACTCATGGCTCCCTCTTCTCTTTCGTAAGACACAAGAGCGCTGAGACAAGCCCCTCCACCATGTTTATGGCACAGTTCTGCAATGTCAGGAGGGTGATGGGATCTGGCCTGCAAATCCAGCTATCCTGTAGATTGTTTTGATACATCTCTTTATCCAGCAGGTTTGCTTTTATAGTGGACCTGAACACAGGACAGGAGGAAAACTCTTAGAAATTCACCCTGTGTGTATTTAGAGAGTTTGGCCTGTCTAAGCCCCCCTCATCTTTGACTAATCACCAGTGTAATTTCTCTCAGCTGTCGACTGCCTGCCTCGGCTGAGCAGCTAATTTGTAAACACGGGATGTTAACCCTTTGTCTGCTTCCATGAAAGCAGGAAGTAGTCACTGCAGATTTATTGCAGAAGTTCTGTAAGTTGTAGCAAATAATTGTTTTTCTTTAAAGGTTATTATACAGTTGCTTAGAGCCGAGCGGAAGTTCTGAGTTATTTGAATGTGAAATTACAGCAGACATGAAGCCACTGTTTGCTTTTTGCTGGTCAGGAACAGATAATACATCAGAAGCCTTCATAATAAAAGCATTGGCAAGACTCCATATGAAGGCAGGTGAGCAGTGTGCTGATAGCAGGGAGTGAGTCAGGTATGGGCCCTTCTATCAGCAGCCAGTTTTTCTTTGCCTGTGTATGAGGGCTCTGACATTACCTCTGAAGACTTAAACGCTTGCTTGGAGATAAGCAGATCACTCCCTGTCTTTTCTGCAGCAATTATAAACCTTATCTTAGAAGATACAAAGGCTGCAGGCATTATATTTTGTTTGGCTGGCAACTCTAGCGATGAATGGGCAGATTCGACCAAGAGACAAATCTCTCTCTAATCGATACTGATAAGAGATTCCCGATCAATTTCAGCATTTCAAATTTCAAATCTCTTGGGAATCGGCTACTGTCCCCTCTAATAAAAATGTTCCTCTGTTGCCCAGGTGTTATGTATAATTACCTTTCCACTGCCTCCGCTAGTCCCTGCAGGCTCTGGGCACACTCCAGTTGCCATACACATGCACCACTTGGTTGCCTAGTAACGTGGCTGCGTGTATGTCTGACATCGTACGCGCCGCCCTTACTAGGAAACCATGTGGGGTGTATGTGTATGCACAGAGGAATGCGCCCTGAGGCGGCGGAAAGGTAATATTAGATGCACCGGGGAACTTGTCGCTATTATCAATAGTCATGAAATTGCATGCCGTTCTCGCCGCACACCTGATCGAGCAACATCTTGCAGCATTCACGATAGACCAATTTCGAGGCTGAAATTGGTCGTTTTGTTGGGCATGTACTTGGTGGCACGGATTTTCATCCGATTTGATTATAATAATCTGATCGGATGGTTGATCGGCCGCCAAGTCGCCTGATGTATGCCCACCTTTACACACCTTTTAATAAGTGTTATTTGTAATGTCTGGTACACACCATGCAATTTCCTATCAGATAGATGGGTCTAAGCAATTATTCCTGACAGGTCCACACTGATTTCCAACCATTTTTCTGACCGATTTTATATAGAAGTGAGCGGTAAATCGATCAGAAGAATGATCGGAAATCAGATCGGACAAGTCGGAAATAATAGAGACCCCTCTATCTGACAAGACAGGCAAAAACGGCACAGGAAATTTGGGCTCACCAGGCGCCGCCATAGGCATGAATGTGATTTAGTGCTATAGCGGCCCTCAGACAGTAATTTGGGCGCCATCACAAGCCGGAGCCCAAATTACAATAAAAACAGCATAATTCACCCACCAGCAATAGCTGGCAGCCGAATTGCATCTTACTACACAGTCCGCATCGGCCTGGAGGGAGAAAAGTCATTAACGCCACTGGGACTTTTGCATGAGCAGGGTGAACCTTTTTTTGGCTTTGTTCTGCGCCCAAATTTCACAGCGTCTTAATTACATGTATACCTGACAGGAAATTGCATGGCTTGTACCGGACATTAGGCTGGAACTCCTCTTTAGGGCGACTCTGGGCAGTCAATGCTATAGAGTCATGTGGCTCAGGTATGCCCAAGTGGTGGGGTGTGGTTTCAGTGGAGAGGGTCAGGAGCTACAACAGCACGGCACATGGAGCTGCCTCTGGCAGGCTGGGTAAGTACAAGTACGTTGCACTCACTCGTGGGTGGGCGGATCCTGCGTGCCGTGTAGACTGTACGGGGCTTATAGTATGTACAGACGCTAGATTTTTTTTTTTTCTCAGAGTTAATTAGTGGTTTCCTCAGGCTGGGAGCATACTAGGAAGTGCAGAAAACCATGCGTTTTCTGCACTGTGCATTTTTTTTTTTTGTAGGTGCAAAAAAGAATAAAAAAGCATTCCCCTGCATCTCCACTGAGATACATTTGTTACTACGCGATACATTTCCCATCTGGCATTGGGCCAAGGAGGAAGTGGCGCTCGATTGCAGTTACTTCCTGCTTTCAGTATATGCGGAAGTGCACCGAACCGTATAGTAAAAAATATGCTTGTGAGTTGCGACGGTAATTTTTTTATTTTTTTAATCCCCGCGCCGCACAGAGTAACATGACTTCTGGGTCGACGCAGATCACCGCACGGTAACGTAGCTCTGGACCTGCGACGGGGATGCGACGAAAACGTCACTTGTGTCGCGTCGTAACGTAGCAGTATGAAAGTCTCCAGACTTTCATTGCCTGGAGGTGGGGTAAAAATACCATAACACACCACTCTGGTGTAAAAGGGCCCTGAGAATTAATGATTGTTTAGAATGACAGATCGTAGGGCCATGTTTGTGGGGGGGGGGGATTTTTTTTTTTTTTTAATATATATATCCTCTTCTGCTTTCTTTTCTTTCATTATAGCTTCCGGTTGGCCGATTGACACTTTATTGAAATTTTATAGGCCTCTTCATGTGTTTATATACTGACATTTGGAGCTAGCAATATAATATTTTCCCTTTTTTGTCCTTTTCTGTTCCTTTTTTTTCCTTATTTCACCTTATATCAATTGTCAGATGACATTGACACTTTCTAGAAAGTGAGATTTTTATCTTCATGGCCTCTCTGTGCCCCATATTGTGCTGTCACATGAGGAGTGACGGCTCTCCCCTTGGGCTGTTCCCAGATTCCAGCAGCTGCTTCTGTCCTGACCTGTTTCTCTGCTTACAAAACAGCTGCAGGAAGAGCGTCTGAGACCTGCAAATACCTTGCTATTAACCTCCTCCCTGCCCTGTCACACACTTGCACTTAACTCTCTCTCTTTCCCTTGTTGCTTGAGCATGACCTAATACACACTCCCCCCACTCTATCTCTGCCCCGGTCCCTCCTTTCTCTCACTCACTCTTTTCTCTCTCTCTCCCCCTACCCTGCTCACTGAGCATGATTCCCCCCCCCCCCCCCTCCTCCTCTCTCTCTCCTTCCCTGCTCACTGAGCATTCTCTCCCTCTCTCCCTCCCTCTCCTTCTCCTTTCTGAGCATGGACCCCCCCCCCCCCCCCCATATGACCTCTCTCTCCTTCCCTCAATGCACCGTCTCTGCTTACAGGGCATGGCCTGATTCTCTTTCTCTTTCCAGGAGATAGACTCATACATTTCACAAGCGAAGGAGAGAAGCTATGAGTCTATTGTCACCTTTGGCCGGAGGGGTCTGAATATTGCAGCCACCGCTGCTGTACAGGCGGCTACTAAGGTACTTCCTGAGTGTCTGAAAAAATATGTATTAAAAATAGATAAATTAACCACACAAGCTTTCTATGACACAAGGTATAACCCCTCAACTTCTGGAGAGGGGCAAATCCAGGTCTGCTACACCTGATTTACAGATCAAGAATTTCCAATGAGAACGTGTATACCACAACCCCAGACCCACATCTAAGCAAACTGTCTGATATGGTTGTTTGCCAGCCGCACACCCGCCCAACTATCTTCCAACAGGCCAAATTAGAACATAGTTTGGCAGATTTTTGGGATGTGTGTTTGTGTTTGAGCCTTAATGCTAAGTATTCACACCATACAATTTTCTGGCAGATTTACCTGCCAGATCGATTATTTCCAACATGTCCAATCCAAAATTTGTAATCTAATCTGCCTGTTAAGGCGAGCGGTTTGGTCAAAACCAGCCTTATCAGCCTGCTGACAGGCTGTACACACGGGCAAACTGTCGGCAGAACGGCCGCCCCGCCCCGTTTGAATGAATCAAGTGTGTATGCGCTTTTAGAGCAAGGAACATTGTAGAATAGGTGGTTTATGCACATAAATACAGGACTAGCAAGCCTAAATAAACTGCTTTTCACCTATTATGCTGTCATTACAGTAGGTAGTAAAAAATGTGACATTTTGGACTAGTCATTCTCCTCATGGGGGAATGCACAGTACTATATTTCCTTTTTCCTTTTTTTCTTTACAAAAGGACTCCCTGGAAAGGATTTATACAAAGATCACAGCCAGCCTTCCTGCATATTTTCACACTAGAGGGTGGACCATTTAAATGGATACACCTTAATAAAATGGGAATGGTTGGTGATATTAACTTCCTGTTTGTGGCACATTAGTCTATGTGAGGGGGGAAAACTTTTCAAGATGGGTGGTGACCATGGCGGCCACTTTGAAGTCAGCCATTTTGAATCCAACTTTTGTTTTTTCAATAGGACATGTGACACATCAAACTTATTGGGAATTTCACAAGAAAACCAATGGTGTGCTTGGTTTTAACATAACTTTATTCTTTCATGAGTTATTTACAAGTTTCTGACCACTTCTAAAATGTGTTCAATGTGCTGCCCATTGTGTTGGATTGTCAATGCAACCCTCTTCTCCCACTCTTAACACACTGATAGCAACACCGCAGGAGAAATGCCAGCACAGGCTACCAGTATCCGTAGTTTCAGGTGCTGCACATCTTGTGTCTTCACAGCATAGACAATTGCCTTCAGACGACCCCAAAGATAAAAGTCTAAGGGGGTCAGATCGGGAGACCTTGGGGGCCATTCAAATGGCTCACAATGACCAATCCACTTGCCAGGAAACTGTTAATCTAGGAATGCTCAGACCTGACACCCATAATGTGATGGTGCACCATCTTGCTGGAAAAACTCAGGGAACGTGCCAACTTCAGTGCATAAAGAGGGAAACGCATCCTCATGTAGCAATTTTGCATATCCAGTGGCCTTGAGGTTTCCATTGATGAAGAATGGCCCCCACTATCTTTATACCCCATATACCACACCATACCATCAATTTTTTTGTTCCAACAGTCTTGGAGGAATCTATCCAATGTGGGTTAGTGTCGGACCAATCGCGGTGGTTTTGTTTAACTTCACCATTCACATAAAAGTTTGCCTCATCACTGAACAAAATCTTCTGCGAAAATCCTCATTGAGATGCTGCAGTTTGTAAGGGTGCCATTTGTGAGTAGCTAATATCCGCCGAAGGGATGTTTAACTATTGCCATTCTCCAATGACATGTGGGGAGTGCTACGCTGTGGGCTCTTGCTGAATGAAGCTAGGACAGCCACTGATGTTTCTTCATTAGTGACAGATTTCATGCGTCCACATTTTGGTAAATCCAACACTGAACCAGTTTCACGAAACTTAGCAAGCAGTTTGCTAACTGTAGCATGGGAGATGGGTGGTCTCGTAGGGTGTCTTGCATTGAAATCTGCTGAATGACCCGGTTACTGCGTTTACCAGACATAAACACGATTTCTATCCGCTCCTCACATGTTAAACTCAGCGACATGTCAATGGCTGTAAACAAAGAGGAACTTGTAAATAACGCATGAAAGAATAAAGTTACATTAAAACCAAGCACACCATTGTTTTGCTTGTGAAATTCCCAATAAGTTTGTCACATGACCCTCTTCCTATTGAAAAAACAAAAGTTGGATTCAAAATGGCCACCATGGTCACCACCCATCTTGAAAATTTTCCCCCCTCACATATACTAATGTGCCACAAACAGGAAGTTAATATCACCAACTATTCCCATTTTATTAAGGTGTATCCATATAAATGGCCCACCCTGTATATAGGCAGTTGGACTACTCTACAACCTGACATATTTTTATAGCCTACTGTAAGTGACCATGACATAGGGAAAAAGTAATTTTTATAGTGCAGGTTACTCGGGGGCAAACGTGCATTTTGTACATAGACGTGTATTTTAAAGGGAACCCAAGGTGATAGATATGGAGGCTGTCATATTTATTTCCTTGTAAACTATGCCAGTTGCTTGGCAGCCCTTTTGATCTTCTGGCATAAGTAGAGTCTGAGATAAAATACTGGAACAAGCATATGGCTAATCCAGTAAAACCTGAGTCAGAGTACCTGGTCTGCTGCATGCTTGTTTAGGGTCTATGGCTACAAGTATTAGACGTACAAGGTCATGAGGACTGCCAGGTCTGATCCGATTTACTTCTTTAAAAATTGGTAAAACTTGTCAAATTTTGAAGAAAAAAGATAAACATTTACCTCCAGCTCCACCTGGAGGGGAGCCTTAGTACTGTGCACACACTCAGAACTTGTTAAAATCATAGTAATGCTTTCCTATGGGCCTGCTGTGTTTCAGGAAACATTTGCAACCTACACTTTTGCACAACTTGTGCGATGCCTCATTGAAAATAACTGCCTACTGTTGGAAAAAAAAGGGGAAAAAAGCCTGCATTCAGTCGTAGATAACTGGAAGCCTGAGGAACTGATGAGTGATCTTGGAGCATAGATGTAGAGAAAAGAGGACCAATACTAATGGTGCCATACACGGTACAATAAAAAGTTTGTTTCCTGTTTTTTTGAGCAAAACAATAGAATCAAATAAAAAATAGAAAGTTTTTCTTTTTTAATAAAAAGAAGAAAAAATTATCCCGTTTTTATTGGTAAAAAATCCGATCGGACATGTTGGAAAAATCTTTATATTCGCTCTAATGGACAAATCAAACAAAATGATGTAATGTGAAAAAAAGTGAAAGTTGTACCATGCATGGGCACCTTTAGGATAATCCAACTAGGTGAGGAGGAGGAGCAGAAGGTTGTGAGTGGTAAACCCTAAGACATCCTATTAGAGAGGTAGGAGACGAGTTGAGAGAGTTGAAGACTGTGGATCCCTAGGAAGGATAGAATTTGAAGATTGATCAATAGTGAAAGGGGCGTTGTAGATTGAGGACTGTTACTATTTAATGAATGGCGTGAAACAGGCTTGAGCAGTGGTGAGGGGAGCGGACATTACAAAAAGGCAAGGCTGTGCCATCAAGCGGGTTCCATTGTTATCAAATATCTGCTGATAAATGGCAAGTAGGAGGAAAAAGATAAATGTATTCACTTAGTGTTTTTAAAGAGAATCTGTATTGTTAAAATTGCACAAAAGTAAACATACCAGTGCATTAGGGGACATCTCCTATTACCCTCTGTCACAATTTCGCCGCTCCTCGCCGCATTAAAAGTGGTTAAAAACCGTTTTAAAAAGTTTGTTTATAAACAAACAAAATGGCCACCAAAACAGGAAGTAGGTTGATGTACAGTATGTCCACACATAGAAAATACATCCATACACAAGCAGGCTGTATACAGCTTTCCTTTTGTATTTCAAGAGATCATTGTGTGTTTCTTTCCCCCATGCACTGAAGTTTCAGGCTGCTCTTTTCTTCCTGCAAACAGCTTTGCCCTTGTTTGTAATTCCTCAGTATGTGAAAGCCCAGCCAGCTCAGAGGACGATTTATCCAGCTTGTAAAAGATAAGAGAGCAGAGAGAAGCTGCACTAATCTAAATATCACACAGGCAGTGTGCATAGAGGGGCCTGGAAGGGGGAGTTCATAGCAGAACCACAACACTGAAGAACTTGGCAGCCTTCCAGACACAGGCCGACAAGTCTGACAGGAGAAAGATACATTGATTTATTACAGAGACAGTGATAGTATAAAGTGCTGCAGTTAGCCAGAACACATTAGAATAGCTTTTGGAACTTGTAGGATGATAAAAAACAGGATGCAATTTTTGTTACGGAGTCTGTTTAAGTCCAATCTACACGATACAATTCTTTGTGCGATTCGATTACGATTCTATTTATGGTCCGATTAAATCAGACATGTCCGATCGGAATTCGATTTGCCATTGTTTTGCAATGGCAAATCAAATCAAATCCCGATCGGACATGTCTGATTTAATCGGATCATAAATAGAATCGTAATCGAATCGCACAAAGAATCGTATCGTGTAGATTGGGCTTTAGAGGGGAAACTATAAAAGGTATACTTACCAACATGATGAATAGTGCAGTTCAGAAAGAATGGGAGTGCAGATTACCGTGCATCTACCCACTGGAGTTCCTAATGGAGGCTACAACGGAAACACTGATGGGGGGGGGGGGGGGGGGGGGTGTGGCTGAACATAGTACCCTGAATGTGTCAGGAGAGCTGTAAAAGCGCAGGAGATTTGGGCGCAGCCGGCGTCACCATAGACTATAATAGGAATTGCAGCTATAACAGCACTCAGTGACTGATTTGGGCGCTGTCAGAAGACTGAGCACAAATCACTACAAGAACACTGTAATTCGGTCGCCAGCAATAGCTGGAAGCCTAATTACATCATTCCCCACTATCCATGGTGGCCTGGAGGGAGAATGGTAATTAACGCCACTGGGACTTGTGCAGGAGCAGGGTGAGACGTTTATTGGCTTTATCCTGCGCCCAATTCTCCTGGCGGCTATGTTGTAGGTACACAACAGGAGAGCCTTTACATCATGTTGGTAAGAATATTTTTTTTAATACTTTGTTTCCCCTCAGGTTTACTTTAAATGCATTAAAAAAGATGTTGAGGTTATGGGTCTGTGAGGATATGACTCGTGTGCTTGGCTAAAAACATATCAATGTGCTCTACAACAGCTCTGGTATGCGAAGGCTGAATGTTCAGGTCCGATCTGTTTTATTTTATCCCATGAGTATAGGAGTGTTACTCCTGAAAGCGAATATAAAGCTCAATACCTTACAGCATAAAGTTGCTGCATGTACGGATGCTTTTGTACAGTGCTAATCTGTTTTGTGATATTTAGGGACAAGGCGCCCTGGTTGGACGTTTGCGCAGCTTCAGCATGCAGGACCTGAGGGAGCTGCCAGATGATACTCCAATACACTACAGTGACCCCCTATATCCTGATAACGCCGAGCTGCATCGCCGCCCTATTGGTGAGTCAAGGTTTTCCAAAATGAATGAAGAGAAATTAGAATTTGCACGATCTGTATAAATTGCCTGCTGTACTTGGCAACAAGCACCCAGCCTTCATCACAGTTACTAAACACACTTCTGTCTGTTTTTCTCTTTTGATGTTGAGTTCCATGCTAACTGTCTACCAAACATCCCTGCTATACTGTGCTGTCAGGTATTTTCTACAGTGGCTTTCAATGAAACTTTTTTTTTGTCTTCTGAAACCCCTAATCATGATTATTTCAGATGACAATCTAGCATGTATACAGTTCACCAGCCCCTGCCCAATTTCAGCAGCCTTCTCTTTAGTGGTCTGTTCAAGTGGGTATTAATAATTAACTGGCCCCAATTGTAACATAGCCTCCAGTCTCTGGCTTGCATACCTCCCAACTTTTTGAGATGAGAAAGAGGGACACTTAAGCCACAGCCCTGCCCCACCCCTGATCACGCCCCGTCACCCCCTAGTCATGAATACCATGAATATTTCATAAGAAAAAAATGTTGTTTTATAGCTCATATGACACTGGTACATTCTACCCTGGTTCATTTTCCTTTAGATTAACACTTGTAAATTAGTAATATATCAATTTAAAGGATGGGAATAAAGTTTTTAGAGTAAATCAAACACATTTTTCAGTAGATAAATATATATATTGGGCTTGTTCTCCTACTTGTTCTCTACACAGGACAGGATGGGCTGAAATTTATCCTGCATCTGTCCGTAGGTTTTTTTTTTTTTTTTTTTTTTTTTTTTTCCCATTCTGAGAGCCAGCTTCAGGTCTTGGAAAGGGATCCCCAGGACTATACGTGCAACAGTTCTGCTTTAAAGTTTTCATCATCAAAATTGCGGGGCTGCTAGTATTCTTCCTTGTAAAAGAAAAAAAAAGTGGGAGGTTGGGGAACCCATTTCCCAGTTAACACTCTTTCCTAGCAATTCTCTCCCATAAGCCCCTGGCCATAACTTCTAGTCCAATTATATTAACCTCCTTGCCGGTCTAAAAAATCCGGCAAGGAGGCAGCGCCGCACATTTTTTTTTTTTTTTAAAATCATGTAGCGAGCCAAGGGCTCGCTACATGACAGCTGCTAAGCGGCGGCATCCCCCCACCCACTCCGATCGCCTTCGGCGATCAGAGTATGCAGGGAATCCCGTTGAGAACGGGATTTCCTGCAGGGCTTCCCCGGTCGCCATGGCGATGGGGCGGGATGACGTCACAGACGTCGGGACGTCATAGGGAATCCCGATCCGCCCCTCAACGCTGCCTGGCACTGATTGGCCAGGCAGCTCTGGGGCGGGGGGGGGGAGCGACTCGGCGCCGCGGATCGGCGGCGAGCGGCGGCGATCGGAAGTTACAAGCAGCTAGCAAAGTGCTAGCTGCTTGTAACAAAAAAAAAATTATGCAAATCGGCCCAGCGGGGCCTGAGATATCCTCCTGCGCAGGTTACCCCGAGCTGAGCTCGGGATAACCGGCAAGGAGGTTAAAGGAATTCCAAGGTCACATAAGGGCTCAGTCACACCAAGAATCGTAAAATGCAATCTGAAATGAGTCTTGCTTTTTGAAAATTTTACTATGTTGGCCTCAATTGAAACGCGGGAAAAATGCAGCAGAACGTAGATTGTCTTTTTAGAAAACCAGGAGCAATTTGTACAATTTGTATGTCCAATGTTCTAATAAAATCACTAAATGCATTCCAACATTTCCAATTGTAACCTTACTGTACTTGGTAATGTAAGCGCGAACAGAGACGCCAGCAGGATAAAAGGTTCTAAAAGGCTTAAAATCCCTCAGGAGGTGGTGGTGGACTCGCCTTCCCGAAGCAGACAAGATACCGTCAGTTTTATGACAACAGGTTTATTAATATACTCCAAAACAAACAGTGCAACGCGTTTCACGGGTATGTTCCCGCTTCCTCAGGCAATAAACAGATAGGAGTACACTGTAAAGACAGACAGATAGCGTGTCCTTAGACCGATGTATATGTGTGCTGATGGTTTTTGGTGTATAGTTATTTTAACGTGAGTAATGGGTAAACAATGCTGTGGTTAGAGGTATATTGGGAGAGGGGGTGAGGGGCTGTGCGGGGATTGTTATAAGAGTAAAAATCGTAGTGAAAAAAAAAGGGGGGGGGGGGGGGAGAGGGCAAAAAAAAAAAAAAAAAATGGGGGGGGGGAGACTATAGGTGGGGGGAGGGTTAGGGAGAAAATAAGGGTGGCAAAACACAATGCAATCAGATGTAGTAAAAAACAGTAAAACAGACTCACCAGTATGGTCTCAAGGTCACGAATAGCGCCTCTGTACCGGTGAGTCTGAAGATCAAGGTTTATATACCTAAGAGTATATGGGTGGACCAATTACATGGTTCATAAGGGGTGGGGGCTGTGTGATGGGCAGGTAATGTGTTTCTATGAGTGGGGAGGAGGCAAGATGGGGGGGGGGGGCGTGTTTGTGGGCCAATAAGAGCAGGGGACAGGTTATGTAACCTATATTGGGCCAATAGGAGCAGGGGACAGGTTATGTAACCTATGTTGGGCCAATAGCAAGAGGGGATGTGGTTGTATAAGTTCGGGAAACAGAAAATAAACAAATGTGTGCAAAGTGTGTCTATTCAGAGGCTTAATAGTGGTCAAGGGCTCTGCCTCTGGCACAGGAGACCAGGGTTCGAATCCTGGCCAGGGTCAGTACCTATTTAGTATCCTGCTGGCGCCTCTGTTCACTCTTACATTATCAATATCCACCTCTGGTGGAGGGGTGTTGCCCCTTTATTTCCTTATCTACAGAGAGCGACTTTTAATCCTGAGTGAGGACAGGTCTAATCTCCTCACCTGCCTATACAGTGGTTACCTAGGAGGTAACCCACGTTTGTGAGTATATACATTATATACTTTTTATTTCCAACCCTTTGTTTTGCATACTACACTATATTGGGCTCTCGGTATTTCTTTTGTCTTTATCCTTACTGTACTTGGGTTTGGAAAATCGTAAGCCTTTTAAAAAAAAAAAAAAAAAAAAAAAAAGGAACAAAGCTGGTATGAAAGGGCCCTATGGGTATAAACCTTTACTTACCGGGGCTTCTTCCATCCCCTAGTCTGGTCCTTCACAGCAGTTCCGTCCCCCTGCTGTCTTCCTCGTAAGGATCAGTGGCCGGGGCGGCATCTTCTGTGCCGTCGCACACTTGCTATAGGGATTCTGCACATCTGTAGAATCCGCAGGAGCGTGATCACAAGTGGCGCATGCACGCACACAAGCCGCTGACCTGGCGGGTTGGAGACCACTATGAGGCAGGACCCTGGAGGAGGACAGAACTGCTGTGAGGGACCAGAGGGACTTCTGGGGGCTGAAAGAAGCCCCGGTAAGTAAAGCTTTATACCCTTATGAGCCCTCGAAATCCCTTAAAGTAAAAAAAAAAAACACCTCAAAGTATTTTGTGGATGCAGAACCTGTAAGTGGACAAACTTCAGAAATTGTTGAGATGTAAAATGTAACGAGAATGGTAAGATGTAAAACATTTTTTGTAGTATTTTTACCTTCACATGGATAAAGGTAGAAGTTTAAAGAAAACAAGTTCACTTCTTACAACTGATCTAATTTTGCAAAATAACATCTGGTCACACTGGCCATAAAAATGGTCCGTTTAATGGCTCCCAACTAAAATAAACGTATCCTATATTAATCAATAGGATCTGTTCATTTTGCTCAGTTGGGAAAGATACGTTCCAACCAAGCGGACACCAAGTGTGTGGACGGAGCGATTATTTTTTTATTTTTATTTTTTTACATAGCGACTAATGCATTGCATTTACTGTGAGGATCACAATTGAGGGTCGCGGATCCAATACTGATGTCCAATAAAAACGTATCCGTTTCACTGATCAGTTTTTACTCTGATCAGTTTTCGATCTGTGCCATGTGCACCGTCTCTAAAACATTTCAAGTGGCATTTCGTGACTTTTGTTTGCCCTCATTGGTTGAATTGATGAATTGTTTGTTGGAATGGGCCTATAATTTTTCCCTCTTTATGCAGCTTATGCCACGCAGTCCCAGGCTGACAGTGACTCCATGGATGAACGCTGGTCAGATACAGAAGCCAGATCCTCAGCAAGAACACGAGGTGGTGTATCATCCAAACCTCTGCAGAGGAGCCAGAGCCTGCGGGTCACAAAGAAGAAGACTGTGGTCAGAGAGGTGAGGAGAAGTCTGCACTGTACATACAGCTATTCTACAGCAGCCTTTATATCAGCCCGGTACTGCATGTCCTACACAGAGCTTTCCAGAACTCTGCATGTGTTGGGTTTATCTGAGATGCTTATAATCTGTTTGCATTCACGTGTAATGAGATTTGTATGCAGCTTGGAGCTGAGCCACTCTAACACAACACAGTGCATTTGACTGATCCAATTTCAAGATGCATAATATTTGCATTTTATTTACTGTGACACATTTTGGGGCAGGGAGATTGGTTGGTGTTAGGAATAAATATTAGTACATGTTTTGCATGGGGTGGGTTAGAATCAGGGGGCATCGATAGAGGGAGGGCTCATGCGAGAACTAGGTTAGATGTTAGTAAACTATTGGTAAAAAATATAGATATCTTACTAGCGAAATTTCAAGTGAAAGTGAACTGAGGAGATGAACAATTGTATCTATCCTCCTAAAAGAGGAACTTCAGCCTAAACAAACATACTGTCATTAAGTTACTTTAGTTATGTTAATTAAAATAGTTAATATAATATCTTACACACTCTGTTTTTAAAAGAACAGGAAATGTTCATGATTTCATGGGGCCAGCCATCTTTTTGGTTGCAAGGAGGTGACAGTGAGCATGAGATACAGTTCCAACTGTCCTGTGTCCTGATCACTGCTCACATGACCCCTCCCAGCTGCATGCGCTAGGCTTCAAATCCCAAATTCAAAATAAAAAAAAAATTGCACCAAAACAGCAGAACGAGAACCTCAGAAATCCCATCATGCTTTGCACAGCATCACGGGAAAATACCTGGGCAGATTTCTTTGATGCGGCGGAGCTTAGCTTCTGTGAAGCTAAAAATGAGGCTTGGGTAAGAAAAACAAATTTCTGACGCTGTGAAACTATTAAAGAAACACCAAGCCTTTTCAGTGCTGCTGAGCAAATTTTTAGTCTGGAGGTTCACTTTAAAGAGAATCTGTATTGTGAAAATCTTACATAAATAAACGTACCAGCCTGTTTGTTGTCTTCTCCTAGCCCCCTCTGACATTCTTGCCTCTCCCGCTGCTTTCCTGGTGATAAAATCACTGTTTTATTCATTGTTTTTGTAAACCATGAAGATGGCCGCCAAACAGGAAATACATCACCAGAGCAAGTGTCCGTTTGCAGAAGCTCCTCTGAAATGTGACTTGATTGCTGGAATTTTACTCCCATGTGTTGCCTTAGCTGCTTGTCTGAGCTCTGCACTGATCTCTCTGCACTCACAGCTGTTTGAAATGTCTCAGCTCCACTAGCCTTGCAGAGACGCTGGCTGTGAGCAGAAACAAGCCCGTGATTCATACACACATGAGAGCCTGCAGGGGGCGTGCACAACTGCTCCCTATCACAGCAGAGGGTGCATTCCTCTTTGTCTTGACAAGGCTCGACAAGAAAAGATTAGATCTATTACAAAGACAGTGCAACTAGAAAAGGCTGCAGTAAGCCAGACCACATTAGAACAGGTATAGGAACTTATATGATAGAAGAAATAAGGCTGAAAATGTTGTTACAGTCTCTTTAAATTAAAGTGACTTTTAGATATCCCACAGACTGTTATGTCTCAGCTCTATGAAACAGTCTGTCCCATGTCTGAGTGCTCAAATATATGAGCCATTGTCCTTTTATCTATCCCCTAATCTCAGAAGATCAGTTCTTTGCTAGGAAAGTATTTTATCACTAATTCCTTATCAGTGAGGGACACTATAGTCTGACTGGGTCCTGACTGGAGAAAGAATGTCATGGCTAAGTATTAACCCTTTTGGCAAAGAGAAGAAAAGCAGCACAGCATATTTGGGTGCTTGCCATATGTCTGTCACATGTCCCTTAAGGTTCCCTTTAAGTAGTGGAATATATTTTACCAATTCCACTAGCGGCTTTCTCTGGCGCCCAGATTACCGTGATGCCGGTTTTGAATGTATGCCTTCTACATACTGTATCTATAAAGAACACTGTTTTGCTACTGCCATCTATGATAGTTGCTCATTGCTATAAAATGTGTTCACTTTGTGTCATGTGAGCTGCCATCTTGTTTTTGCAAATTCTAAAGAGGACTTTACATCCATAATTTTCTGACATTTAATAGTGTACCTCGTAAAAAGGCACTACAACAACATACAGTAGAATATAATCGATTATTCAGGATACCCAATTTTACATTAACCACTTCACAACTGAGGGGTTTTACCCCTTGAGCACGAGCAATTTTTACCTTTCAGCCCTCCTTTCATTCATACGTCTATAACTTTATCATTACTTATCACAATGAAATGAACTATATCTTGTTTTTTTTTTTTTTTGCCACCAATTAGGCTTTCTTTAGGTGGGACATTATGCCAAGAATTATTTTATTCTAAATGTGTTTTAATGGGAAAATAGGAAAAAATGTGGGAACAAATTAATTTTTTCAGTTTTTGGCCTTTATAGTTTTTAAATAATGCATGTTACTGTAATGAAAACCCATGAAATGTATTTGCCCATTTGTCCCGGTTATAAAACCGTTTAAATGATGTCCCTATCACAATGTTTGGCGCCAATATTTTAATTGGAAATAAAGGTACGTTTTTTTCAATTTTGCGTCCATCCCTAATTACAAGCCCATAGTTTATAAAGTAACAGTCTTATACCCTCTTGACATAAATATTTAAAAAGTTCAGTCCCTAAGGTAACTATTAATGTATTTTTTTTTAATTGTAATTTTTTTTTTTTTTATTAAAAAAAAAAAAAAAATTGGGGAGTGTGGAATGTAAGGAGTTAATTTTTTTGTGTAAAACTTTTTTATTTGTATGTGAAAAATGCTTTAGGGTGTAGATTTACTATTTGGTAACAGTAACTTTTTGTTTAATGCGACCTGCAAGCGTCCTTGAGGTACTAGGAGGCTGGGAACGTTTTTTTTTTCACAATGATCGCGCTGCTTATCGGAGAAGCAGCGGATCATTGCGGGGCTTAGATCAACGAACGGGAATGGATTTTCCCGTTCATTGATCTCCGGGCGAGCGGTCGGCGGCGTGTTTACTATGAGCGGGAGTGCGCGCTAGAGGGAGCGCGGGCAGCGGCGGGAGCGCGGAAAGTACGCATTTCTCCATCCCTGGTGGTGGAAGGATGGAAAAAGGGACGGAGAAATGCGTACGCGTGGGGGTAAAGTGGTTAATTATTCTGGTTTCGATATCAGAAACGCTTCCTATAGATATATTGCTGTATATAAACCCGCCCTTCCAGTGATGCTTGGCCTAGGCTATGATGTCACACAGCCTTATCCTCCCAGTGCAACTCTGGGAGACCAGGTGTTGTTTCTGCTCACTTTGGAAGTCACAACAAACATTCCACAGTGATGCTCCTTGCCAGTAATAAAGATGTTGCCACCTGTGATACATTTTAAGGGTAAATTGGGAATAGGAAACCTTTTTCCATTTAGACCACTGCAGCTTTAACGGTTTATTGCTCGGTCATACAACCTACCATCTAAATGAATTTTACCTCCTTTTCTTGTCACTAATACAGCTTTCTTTTGGTGCTATTTGATTGCTGCTGCGATTTTTACTTATTATTATATTCATCAAAAAAGACATGAATTTTGTCAAACGACTTTTTTTACTTTCTGTGCTGACATTTTTCAAATAAAGTAAAATTTCCTATACATTTGAGCGCGAAAGTTATTCTGCTACATGTCTTAGATAAAAAAACAAACCATTCAGTGTATATTTATTGGTTTGGGTAAAAGTTATAGCGTTTACAAACTATGGTGCAAAAAGTGAATTTTCCCATTTTGAAGCATCTCCGACTTTTCTGAGTACCTGTCATGTTTCATGAGGTGCTAAAATTCCAGGATAGTATAAATACCCCCCAAATGACCCCATTTTGGAAAGAAGACATCCCAAAGTATTCACAGAGAGGCATGGTGAGTTCATAGAAGATTTTATTTTTTGTCACAAGTTAGCGGAAAATGACACTTTGTGACAAAAAAAAGTTTCCATTTCTTCTAACTTGCGACAAAAAAAAAAATGAAATCTGCCGCAGACTCACTATGCTTCGCTCTGAATACCTTGAAGTGTCTACTTTCCAAAATGGGGTCATTTGTGGGGTGTGTTTACTGTCCTGGCATTTTGGGGGGTGCTAAATTGTAAGCACCCCTGTAAAGCCTAAAGGTGCTCATTGGACTTAGGGCCCCTTAGCGCAGTTAGGCTGCAAAAAAGTGCCACACATGTGGTATTGCCGTACTCAGGAGACGTAGTATAATGTGTTTTGGGGTGTACTTTTACACATACCCATGCTGGGTGGGAGAAATATCTCTGTAAATGACAATTTTTTTTGATTACACACAATTGTCCATTTACAGAGATATTTCTCCCACTCAGCATGGGTATGTGTAAAAATACACCCCAAAACACATTATACTACTTCTCCTGAGTACGGCGATACCACATGTGTGGCACTTTTTTGCACCCTAACTGCGCTAAGGGGCCCTAAGTCCAATGAGCACCTTTAGGATTTCACAGGTCATTTTGCGACATTTGTTTTCAAGACTACTACTCACGGTTTAGGGCCCCTAAAATGCCAGGGCAGTATAGGAACCCCACTAATGACCCCATTTTAGAAAGAAGACACCCCAAGGTATTCCGTTAGGAGTATGGTGAGAGATTTCTCCCACCCAGCATGGGTATGTGTAAAAATACACCCCAAAACACATTATACTACTTCTTCTGAGTACGGCGATACCACATGTGTGACACTTTTTTGCAGGTGTGCTAAGGGGCCTAACGTCCTATTCACAGGTCATTTTGAGGCATTTGGATTCTAGACTACTCCTCACGGTTTAGGGCCCCTAAAATGCCAGGGCAGTATAGGAACGCCACAAGTGACCCCATTTTAGAAAGAAGACACCCCAAGGTATTCCGTTAGGTGTATGGTGAGTTCATAGAACTTATTTTTTGTCACAAGTTAGTGAAAAATGAAACTTTGTGAAAAACAATAAAAATCAATTTCCGCTAACTTTTGACAAAATAAAATCTTCTATGAACGCTTCATACCCCTAACAGAATACCTTGGGGTGTCTTTTTTCTAAAAAGGGGTCACTTGTGGAGTTCCTATACTGCCCTGGCATTTAACGGGACCAAAACCGTGAGTAGTCTGGAAACCAAATGTCTCAATTACTGTTCAGGGATATAAGCATCTGCAAATTTTGATGGCAGGTGGTCTATGAGGGGGCGAATTTTGTGGAACCGGTCATATGCAGGGTGGCCTCTTACATGACAGGTTGTATTGGGCCTGATCTGATGGATAGGAGTGCTAGGGGGGTGACAGGAGGGGATTGATGGGTGTCTCGGGGGGTGGTTAGAGGGGAAAATAGATGCAATCAATGCAATGGGGAGGTGATCGGAAGGGGGTCTGAGGGTTTGGCCGAGTGATCAGGAGCCCACACGGGGCAAATTAGGGCCTGATTTGATGGGTAGGTGTGTTAGGGGGTGACAGGTGGTGACAGGAGGTGATTGATGGGTGTCTCAAGGTGTGATTAGTGGGGGGAATAGATGCAAGCAATGCACTGGTGAGGTGATCAGGGCTGGGGTCTGAGGGCGTTCTGAGGGTGTGGGCGGGTGATTGGGTGCCCTAGGGGCAGATAGGGGTCTAATCTGATGGGTAGCAGTGACAGGGGGTGATTGATGGGTAATTAGTGGGTGTTTAGAGGAGAGAACAGATGTAAACAGTGCACTTGGGAGGTAATCTGACGTCGGGTCTGCAGGAGATCTAATGGTGTGGGTGAGTGATCAGATTGTCCGCAAGGGGCAGGTTAGGGCTGATTGATGGGTGGCAGTGACAGGGGGTGATTGATGGGTGATTGACAGGTGATCAGGGGGGATAGATGCATACAGTACATGGGGGGGGGGGGGGCTGATCAGGAGTCCCCAGGGGGCAGTTTAGGGACTAAAAAAAAAAAATAGCGTTGACAGATAGTGACAGGGAGTGATTGATGGACTAGGGTGGCTGCAGCCTGCCCTGGTGGTCCCTTGGACACTGGGACCACCAGGGCAGGAGGCAGCCTGTATAATACACTTTGTAAACATTACAAAGCGTATTATACGCTTCCTATGCGGCGAACGTCGGGTTAACAACCCGCCGGCGCTTCCGATTGGCCGGCGGGTTGACGTCGCGGGTGGGCGGAGCCTATTGCCGGCGGATGCGCGCGATCCCCTGCAAAACGGTGCCCCAGGACCCGACGCCATTCTGCATTACGTGGTCCTGGGGCTGCCACTTTGCCGCCGCCAATATGCAGTAGGCGGTCGGCAAGTGGTTAAAGCTTGGTTCCATGTCACATTAAAAATAGGTAGGGACAAACTTAATCAAAACCTAAAAAGTAATTTTCAAAATTATGATAAAACTTGGGAAAGTTGTAGGAAAACTACAAGAGACTTATGTGGTAACATTTTAACTGTGATGGGTAGTAGAATAGAGTTTTTAGAGTTTGAAGGTTGAGACTCATGACTTGTGTATTCTTTTTAGTCACAAAGCAATCAAAAGCAATACAATTTTCACATATTCTGTACCAAAATAAAAGACTTGTAAAATGAAAACAAAGTGACAGAATATAAAAGGAAAAAAAATCTATTGTTACCTTAGGAGCTTGACTTTTTAAATATGTATGCGCTTAGGGTATATCACTATTTTTGCAAATAAGGACTTTCAATTATCGATGGTGTACAATGAGAAAGCAAAAAAACAGACACCTTTAATTCCAAAAACATTAATGTCACTATACTTTGTACCAGGAGCATAATCTAAATGCTGTAATAACCAGGATGGATAAGCAAATAAAAATTAGAGGTTTTAACTTGTATTTAGCACAGTTTATTGTAAAGCTATACTGGATGTAAATGGAGAAATAGTTTTTTTTTTTTTTTTTTTTTTTTACCCTTTTTAAAGGGAACCTGAGGTGAGAGAGATACGGAGGCTGACCTGTTTATTTCCTTTTTAAATAATTCACATTGCCTGGCTATCCTGCTGATCTCCCTTTTAATACGTTAAGGCCCGGTTCACATTAGCGTTCGCTATCCGGATTTTCCGGATCTGATCCGGACCGCATACTGTACAAACGGAACGTACGTTCCGCATAGCAATGCAAAGGCTATGCGGACGTTCACATACGTACGTTCCGTACAGTACGGAGCCGGATCCGGACTCCGGACTCTTTTCAAACATGCGCTATTTTTTGTGTCCGGATCTCCGGCCCACGCATCCTGACCGGAGCCTGACCTGAGCCTGACAGCACCATCAGGAACACAGAAACCAATGGGGAACGGAAGGCACAGAACACACTGCCTACAAAAACCTGACGTTCTACCCACTTCCTATGCGTCCATGTGTCCCCATTTCGGATGGGGACACATGGGCCAAGCATGTCTGGAGTGGAGCAGCAGTGACAGACGTGCTGGAGCTGTTTGGCAGAATATCGGAGGTGGAGGTGATGCCTACAGCGGAGGAACCTGATTGTACATGTGCACCAGGTGCACCTTCTGCTGACCCCAACATTTTTTTTAAATTTACATTTAACTATTTTTTGCCCACGGATCTGGATGGCAGCCTGATGCATGCCTGATACAAACGGACCGGATCCGGATCGGAACCGTACGGTTCTGATCAGGATCCGATCAGGATCCAGTCCGTTTATTTGGCAAAACGCAAGTGTGAATGGGGCCTAAGCCATAGACCTTGAACAACCATGCAGATCAGATGTCTGACAAATCTGACAAGATGAGCTGCAAGCTTTTTTTCAGGTGTGTGATTTCCACCCTACTGACCAGAAAGATCAGCAGGGGTGCCAGGCAACTGGTATTGTTTAAAAGCAAATAAATATGGCAGCTTCCTCTGGTTCCTTTACAAATGCAATCCCTTGGAAGATTCTATACAAAGATGTTGTCCACCCTCCCTACTTTTTTACATACTCTTGTGACAGTTGGACTGAGCAACTGCAATTCAGTGAGGTGCTTTTGTAAATAAAGAAATAACTGAGAATCCCTCCTCAGGAGATGGACTGAATACCCCTCTGGCACATGCATTTTCTATTGTTTTGACGTAATGAAATCTGATGTCTGTCCCTATGATGTGTTACAGGGATCGGTCAAGGTTAGCAAGCCAAGAACGAGGAAGAAGGTGGTGCAGTCGGAATCGGAGATGTAACCCATGACTACAAGAAGTATAGGAGAGGGACCGGCTCTGTCCTGCTCTTCATTACATGGAGCCAGAAACACTGAATTTTAATATGGTTCTCACACTGGCCGTGTGTTATGTCATGTGACCTCACAGTGTGCCTCATTAGTCTGTGCAAATATTAAATATGTGCTGCGGTCAGTGACTGCGTGCACATGGGGGTGTGTGTGTGTAAGTATACAGTATGTGTATCTGTAGATAGCTTTCTGTCTATAGATCCTTTACTTTTATATGTACTATTGATGGGAGGGCTAGTTTTTGTTTCATGTCATTTTGTCTTGTTAAATTACATTCATCCTTTCTGTCTTGTGAAGTCACCTTGCTCAGTGCCACCGGCTTTTTGCACAATGGTTGATATGCCAAGTTTATAACTGATTTTGGATGTGGCTATCTGAGGTTCCTCCTACTGCTAGCATCACCTGTATGAAAAGGGGGTGGAGTATCTTTTATTATCACATTCCCCATTGTGTGGGAGGGGGTGGGATTAACATCCTGTGTGGGTGGAGCTTCACTGCAAAGTTCTGGTTTACAAGCAGTTTGTATGAAGGCGGAGTTGTCACTCTCCTTCGTGTAGCCAAACACTTGCCTTGTTCTGCCATTGTACTTTATGCACGCACCACTACCAAACAGCCGCAGTGCCAACTTTGCTCAAGGTGCCAGATGTTGTCTTAATAGTTACTATATATTTCCTAGTTTGGAATGCTGTCACTATGCAGTTCTATGCTTCTACAAGAGCGTGCCTTGTATTGGTATACCAAAGAGTTCAGTGTATGTTCATTTTTTTTATCTCCTGTACTTTGAGGCTTGTTCACACTTGATGTGGTCTCTTTGCACCGCTTTCTGTGTGAACATAGTCAGTACTCTTCTAGTGTATCATTTTTTTTGCTAGCTGAATATTGATCCACAATAGGAGGATCTTGATGACATTACTTGAATACCCATTTTCCTGTGCCTTATGTGGATTATGATGCACATTCCTCTTGTGAAAGTCTGGCTAGCTGTTTCCTAGGTTGTCCATAGTCCGATGTTATGGTATGCGACCTGTAGAACAACTAGAGAGATGACTGCAGTATAAAAGTTTTAAATAAGATGATTCAAACTCTTACGTTGTGTAACTGTGGAAACCCCATGTTTGAACTATACGGTACACACTGTGCTCTTATGAAGATCTACTACTAGCTATGCTATAGGCTCAGAGGCGGGATTTTTCAAGACGTGTGCAAAGACAACTGCAGCACAAGTGGGCCAGTTGCTCAGAGCAACCAGTCAGAAGCCTTCCAAAATTCTGTGTTGGTTGCCCATGGTGACAGCTTTACTTTTGCATCAGCTTTCTGTGCGCATATCTTAATAAATCAAACCCCTTACTATGAGATTCCACTGTTACACCAATTGCTGATCCTCTTTGCTGCATTAGTGCAGCTACTGCTTGCTGGGTGCACAGGTCTCTCCTGTACACTTGTACTCTTCCTCCTCTTACTTTGTCGTGCTGTACTTTGAATACAGCGCCAGGTGCACTAATTTATTTTAACGGTTCCATATTTTATTTTGATAGTATTATTTGGTAATTTTTATGGAATGTCAGTGTCTTTTATTGATTCAGGAAATAAGCAGCTGATTAGCCAATAATTTAGTGTTTCTTAATTACCATTGCTTTAACCCTGTCATCGTCATTGGTAACATAAAAGTAGAACTCCACCTTTCTCAAACTTTTTTTTTTTGGGGGGGGGGGGGGGGGGGGTGAGTGTGCAGCCGTACTAAAGAACAGAAAAAATAACCCAGTTTGTTTTTTCTTTTTTAATGTTCATCACCTATCTGCTCTCTTATGTCTGTGCGAGACCTTGAATGATTAGATCTATTCCCAGAGACAATGCATGAAATATGTGCTACAGAGGAAGTTTCTTGTTGCCCGTAGCAACCTGTAAGCTTCCAGTTAGTATTAGAGGATTATAATTGGCTGCTATGAACAGGATTTTTTCCCTTTAGCAGATTTTTCAAGCATTAGAGATTAGACCATATAAGGTAGATTCAACCACAAGGTTACCTAGACAACTGTTCTTAGACAACCGTGTCTGCAATTATTCTTCACCAGAATAGAACAGGAGGGAACGCTAAAGACATTCCCAAACTAAAGCCTTCCACACAGTATTAGATGTTTTACACACATTAGACATTCAGTCTGATTTTAAAAAGATGGAGTTCAAAGAAGATCTTAAACTAAGGCACTGATTGCTTTTTGAATGATCTATCAATCAAAAAACTCAATGGAAGAAGGCCCTTCTTTTATTAGCCGGACACTGAGCAATCACTGCATGGACGATATTTGAGGTACATGGCCAATATCGGGGAGAGAACAATCGTTTATAAAAAGTTTTATAGGAGGCTGTAAGGTTTACATTGGTCTCACTTCATCCAATTGCGTTTCAGCAGCCCTGAATGCGGCAGATTTCTGCATGGCTAGAAGGGCTCATACACGTGCCAGTATTCACTTCTCAATCGAAAACCAATCCAATCAGAATGATCATATGGTCATTCTGCTTCAGACCAATCAGAAACTATTAATAGACAGTTTCTATGACATTTTTAGATCAGAAGTGCTGGTAAATATGTCAGTCCTGCACTGTGTGAATGTGCAGCCAACTGATGGATAAATGTATGGGGACTTGCCAGAAAAGCTATCATACATGTGTATACGTTGGTGTACCCACTTGGGATTAAGTCAGAACAATCAACAGCCAGAAAGGTAGCCACAGATCCCTCTCGTGTGTGCAAGGCCTTGGCTACACAGGAAAGGTGCCATAGTGTTATGTATGCATCTATATTAACTGGGATGCCCATCATCTTGGGGTAACCTGTACAGCAGTGGTCCTCAAACTAAGGCCTGCGGCCGAATGTGGCCCCCTGAAGCTTTTTTTTTTTACCGGCCCCCCCCCCCCCCCCCCACACAAAAAATGTATTGCTTATAGATGCGGTCAGCTACATCTTTAAATATTGGTGATCCGCATATAGAATAGCAGTGCTGGCACCACTCATCCACATGGAAGCCCAAAAGCAGTAATTTGCTGGTTTCCAATCAAATTCCGCATCAGGTGACACTGCTGTCCAATTGGACTGCAGTTTGTCACCTGGGTATGCTTCACTGTCTGGCCCATTTCATGTATACTCCGGCCCCCCAGCTGTCTGAAGTATGCTGACCCGGCCCTCGACCCAAAATGTTTTGGGACCCCTGCTGTACAGTCACAATGGAGCAGCATAGGTGATGACTAGTATCCACAGTTACTGCATCAGTGCTCTACTTTCTGGAGTTCTACTTTAGAGTAAGCTGTGTGCGATCTCACAGGCTGTGCTTGTCTTAAGCTATTATTAGTGGCCCAAGTTATACTCCCTGGCCTTCTGTGTGTCGTGGGACACCTCAGTCTGCTGTATTGAGAGAAATTAAGAACTTGTCAGGCAGAGCACACTGATAACTGAATTGGTAGATTTGGAATTGACTATAGAATCCTTTTTGTCTGGAGTCCATGAAAGAGATAAAGGTAACTTTCCAGCATTTGTCATAGAGTACCTGTAGTGCATACATGTCAAACTCCGGCCCGCGGGCCAAATCTGGCCCTCGGAGCCATTAAATTTGACCCGTAAGTGGTTTCCGCACTTCACATTGTTTGGCCCACTCTAGACCTCCAGGGAAGCTATATTGGAGGTGAAGCCCTAGAACACCAGGGAAGCCATATGGGGGGAGGTAGGGGGAAAGCACTAAAAACCTGGGAGCTGTATAGGGTAGGGCGGAGGCCTCTAGACACCAGGGAACTGTATAGGGGAGGGTGGGGGAGCCATTGGACACCAGGGAACTGTATAGGGGAGGGTGGGGGGGCCATTGGACACCAGGGTACTGTATAGGGGAGGGAGGACCACTAAACGCCAGGGAACTGTATAGGGGCTGTAAGGGGGCCATTAGAAACCAGGAAACTTTATAAGGGAGGAAGGTGGCCAGTAGACCTTGAGGTTGGCCTGTGACTAAGTCCCAGTGTACCATTTCGGCCCACTTTCTATTTGAGTCACCTGCTGTGGTGATGAATAGTTCTCGGGGAAGGGGAGTACTTGCATTGAGAGGGCGAAGCCTCTGGGTATCCAGAGGCTTCCCTCATCCTCAACACTAGTAAAAGCATATTGCCCCACCGCCGCATAGTGACTCCATAGTGATGGGGACAGCCATATTTGTTTAGCCTGTTCTCCTGCCCACTGTAGACAGCCATTACTGCTATGATTTGCTGCGTTATTGCAGTAATGGGAAGAGTCAATTAGATTAGAACACCTTGTTTTATAAGTACCTTTATTCTTTAAGGTAAAATATGTGGCTAACAAAAGTCTTGGGATGCTGGTGTTAAACTAGTGACAAAGGTACTTTGTGCTTTTCCTAATCTGTGTGGACATGGCTTTCACCAAAATATGCAAAATATTCGTTCATAGTCTTGCAGACACCTGCAGCACATTATGGACATTATCACATTAAAGAGTATGTGGAGTTAAAAAAAATAATGGGGCTTCTTCTAGCCCCATGTGGTCCTCCTGGTACCTCGCCATCATTTCTTGCTGCCCCCTTCATCTGCTGTACTCCTGGTAAAGGTGGCCAAATTGGTCAGCCACCGGACACTTCGCAGGCATGGGCATGGCCACATGCCCCTCAATCGCATTTGTGACCAGGAGCATTCACGCATGCGCAGTTACAATTTTTACTTTACGCAATTGCAGAATGCTCCTAGCAAAGGTAGCGCGATCTCAGAGGTGCGCGGCCTGGGGCTGTGCATACAGCTTTCAGAAGAGCACAGCTGATGCAGAGATCAAAGTGGCATGACTGTAAGGGATCAGAACAATTACAGGGGCTAGAAGAAGCACTAGATAAGTTAAACTGGGGACATTGTTTCTCTTTACATTTTCTTTAACTATGGTAATTATCCACTACAGTCAGAAGAGGACCGCTATACTGAATACCTTCATTGTAAAGTAGCAGAACATTGTTTTATGTTGATGTACATTGTTTTTCCTGTGTTCTGGGAACATGTTAGTTGATAGGATCTTGTGTAAGTTGGTTCTGAATTGCACTCTGTCCCTTGTATTCCTGAAATACCCATCCCACTTCTATGCAAAGGGATTACAATGGTCTTCTGTCTTCTATCTATGTATTTATATATGTCAAATGTCTACTGAAGAAAAGCTGCTGCAGGCTTCTCGCTTTTGAATAGAACAGCCTTATGGTTACCCAGTCATTTTATTCCATCAGCCAGCGAGATGCTCCTAATATTATGCAAGTGCCAACGTTTAGCCGCCTCTGGTGGAGAGACTGAGGGCTGCTGGCTCCCCCATGAACAAAGTGTCCTTTTGTCCAGTGTGTTTGTAAGATGATCTTGGTCTTACTATAGCGGAGGGCTTTTACCTCAAGTGCCTGCTGTTTCTGACCATTTTTATATGTTTTTGGTAATTTCTGTCCTTTTTTGATACCCCAGAAAATAAACTTTTGTTTTGCTAAAACCAAATCTAGTTTTTGTATATTTTTGTTAATTGACTTGTTCTTATGAGTGAATGAATTCTTTGAGGCAGTCACCCAGACAGAAGGGGGGAAAAAAAAAATAAGTAAACTACCATATATATATATATATATATATATATATATATATATATATATATATATATATATATATATATATATATATATATATATATATATATATATATATATATATATATATATATATATACTAGAGTATAAGTCTAGAAATGTAGGTGACTAGCTAAATAAAAGTATAGGGGTCGACTTATACACAAGTCATGGGCAACACTGAGTTATGTGTGTACTAATAGTGACATTCCCATTTGCAGCAATTTACCCTGTGCTAAGTGTCACTTTCCTGATAAAGGAAATGCCAAGAAAACACAGGTCTAAAAGTCCTGGCCACAACAAAAAACAAGGAAAGGGTCAGGGGAAGTATATTGGGCTGCAGGAAGGGGGTGAATCATTGCTGCACTTGGAGCCTAGAGGAGTTACTGGCTGCACTTAACCTCCTTGGCGGTCATCCCGAGCTTGGGTTGGGGTGGAAAACCGCAGCTAAGAGCGGTGATCCCAACCTCTGCTCGGGGTAGCCGGTGGAGGCTGAATGCAGAACAATGCGCGAAACGGGAGCGTTTCTGATGTCAGCTGGCATTCTTCTTCCTCTCCTCTGGGGCTCTGCTTCCTGCTGGTGAGATCGCTGGCTGTCGTCATGACAGCTGGCAATTTCACTTTAGAGTTGCAGCGCCACCCGGAGGATGGAGGCATAACTGCAGCGCTGGAGCCAAGGAGGTGAGTGCGTACTGGGGCTGTGCAGATCTCTCTGGCAGCATGGTTATTTCCAGGTTTAAGGGTCTGAAGGGGTGCAAAAAAAAAAAGTGCACCGCTTTTAGACCCTAAAATCTGGAACAAATCATAACGCCCAGGGGGTTAAGGGACAGGAGGGGTTAATGGCTGCAATACTGTATGCAGGGCAGTCATTAATCCCTCCTGGGCCCCAAGTGCAGCCATTAACTTTGCTGGGTAGACCTCAATAGGTCCTTTAGCAAGCTTTTAGACATTGGAATGTTATTTTTGCAAATGTATCTGGTACAGGGTATAAGTCTTAGGCCACATACACACATCAGACCATAGTCTTTGGAAAATGAAAGATCACAGACCAATCTTACCACCCTTCCTGTAGTATAAGAGCCATACTCTACACAGTCTATTCTATGGAGCTGAACTCCACATCAGGAAAAAATCTATGCAAGATGCTGCACACACAGATGCTGTACAGACACAAAAGATCAGTATCTGCAAAAGATCTGTTCCTGCCAAATACCCATTCCTGCAAATTGTAATGATAGTCTATGAGATCTGCAGATCATCATACACACATGATTTAACTGACATTCATCTGCAGATCTGTAGATCTGAAAAATCCATCCTGGTGGATCTGATCTGCAGATGAATGTCAGTTAAATCATGTGTGTATGATGATCTGCAGATCTCATAGACTATCCTTGCAATTTGCAGGAATGGATTTTTTGCAGGAACAGATCTTTTGCAGCTACTGATCTTTTGTGTCTGTACAGCATCTGTGTGTGCAGCATCTTGCAAAGATTTTTTCTGATTAGGAGTTCAGCTCCATAGAAAAGACTGGGAAGGTATGGCTCTAATACTACATGAAGGGTGGTAAGATTGGTCTGTGATCTTTCATTTTCCAAAGACTATAGTCTGATGTGTGTATGTGGCCTAAGTGTCAGGAGTGTCGAAGGCACCATGCCTGTGCTCCCCTTTCACTTTTCCTGGTATTCTGTGAGGTTGGATCTGATGAGGAAGAAAAGTAGTTATATTATTCATGGCAACAAGGCAGAGGCGGCCTTCAAGGGGGGGCAAGTGGGGCGACCGCCCCAGGCCCCGCAGTCATGCCCATTGTGCTTGCACTGAGTGCCCCGTTGTTCCTGGTCTGCTCACGCTCCGGTGCTGACCCAACGGCGCACGCGTCCTTGATTGCATGCTCATGGATGAGAGCGTCCTGACCATTGACATCATGATTTACGCCATGCGCACAGGACTCCTGGCCATAGGCACGCAAAATATCGCCGACCACTGTGAGTCTGCAGCAATCAACCTCTCACAGGACTCAGTAGCATCATATTTTGGAATTTGCTGAACAGGCAAATACTCTACAATACCACCAACAGAATCAGAGTCAGCAAGCAAAGCCAGGCCAACAGACACAACACATATCACCCTGTCCCCTAGTGGTGGTGCAGAAAAGAGCTCCCAGGCTCCCCATTCAGCCTAGCACCCATCCCCAGCCAGTCTGGTACACACCGCTAGCTCCCCAGCCAGCCTATACCTATCCTTAGCTCCCAAGCTAGCCTAGTACCCATCAGTAGTGCCGCAGCTAGCCTAGTACCCATCCCTAGCTCCCCAGCCAGCCTCTATCTATCCTTAGCTCCCCAGCCAGCCTGGTACCCATCCCTAGCTCCCCAGCCAGCTTCGTATCCATCTCCAGTTTATTGGTTAGCTTAGTGGCCTTTAACAAACTTAATTAATTTTAAACAATAATAAGGAATACTGCATTAGAAGTGGACAAGCCCGTGAGCATGGTGGTATGGTAGATGGCCAACACTTATGGCTCTTGGCCCCGCATACGACAATCGCTCCAGGCCTCACGTACTCTAAGGCTGCCTCTGCAACAAGGTTTGTGAAACATAGCTGAAGCCAGCCTGAGTCCAGCAGAGCACTGGGCAGGAAGATGAGTAGGTTGCGCAGCAGCTTCCTGACAATGGGAGGATTTTCAAAAGCAGGCGAGCGCTGTAATAACAGCGCAGGAGATTTGGGCGCAGCCGGTGCCAACATAGACAGCGCACTGTGAGTAACTTCAGAGCTGTCAGAAGACTGAGCTGAAGTTGCTCTTAAAACACTATAATTGGCCCTCCAGCAATAGCTGGAAGCCGAATTATATCATTCCCCGCTATCCACGTGGAGGGGGAATAGTATTTATGCTGCCAGGAACTTGTTCAGCAGCAGGATCAGCCACATACCGGCTATGTCCTGCACCCAAGTCTCCCGGAGGCCAATTCATATGTACGCAAAGCAGGACCTCTGCAATATGAGTGTTTAATTCCTCTGAATCTTGGCAAACCATGGTTATCTGCTTCAGCTGTGGTGTACGCATGAAATTAAGCAAGAGTATTAACAAACTGCCAAGTGCACATTAAGCCATATGAAAGTGGAAGGCCTTCAGTTTCCTAGACTCTCTGCACCATAATCTGCATCTTCCTCATCTACTTTCCTTCTGGTGGATTCTAAACAAATACCATTTACTGCCTTTATCCAAAGAGAGGCAAATCCTGACCTAGTCTTTCTTTTTTTCAATCGACCACCCCTTTCCTCCGCCTCCTCTCCTGGGACTCTCATACAAAAAATAAATAAAAGGTCACGATTAAGTTTTTTTTTTTTTTTAGAATCCTCTAAGGACCTTCAGTCTCTACTTTGAAGCCAGGGCAATTGTTTAGACAGAGGACTAATGGCTTTCTGAGTTTGCTTCAAGAAATAGTTTTTTTTTTTTTTTTTTTTTAGACCATAAATCCTAGGCCCAGTGCACTCCAAACCTCTAGCAGATCTGCTAAACACTAGAGGTTTTTGAAGCAGATTTCAGATCGGTTCTAGGCATGTTTAGAGAAGTTTTCTAAACACGCCTAGCGGTTTTTGGAGCGTTTTTGTGTAGCAGATGTCCTATATTGTTACAGTAAAGCTGTAACTGAACAGCTTCTGTAACAAAAACGCCTGGAAAACCGCTCTGATCTGGCTTTTTTCAGAGCGGTTTTCCACTTTCCTATACTTTAACATTGAGGCAGAAACGCCTCAGAAATCTAAAAAATGCTGCAGCCCCTGAGTTTGCGTTTTGTTGAAAAAACGAGCCGCTCTGATGTGCACCATCCCATTCACTTTCATTAGCCAAGCGGTTTCCCCCCTGCAAGCGTTTTAAAAACCGCTTCAAAACCGCTCTGGTGTGCACCAGCCCTTACTGAGTCTATGGTCTGTGGACTGCCTATTTTTTTTCTAGGAAAACCAAGGACCAGGACTTTTAGACTGTATTCTAAGGTAAAGACTGCCTAATATTGTAGGAAGACTCTTACAGATCCTTCTACCTCTGCCCTGAGGCTCACCAGTGCATACATGTAAGAGCTTTCTGCCTCTACTGTGTTTTTCTTCTTTTATTAAATATGTGCTGCCAACATATGGTCTTGGTGTTGAGACTCCCATAAGTGACCTAGTGGTTTTATAACAGTAGGGTGCCCTAAACGCATCAACCTGCTGCCCCTCCCCTCCACTTACACATTCACACTTTAAGGGCCTGTACACATTGCTGCACTTTTAAAATCGCATGTGGTTTTTAATCGCAAGGTCTTTTGAAAAATCATGAAGACCTGTATACAGGGTGTGATGCAATTTTTCTATTTTCATAAAGTCTTTACGATTTAAAAATTTCATGCGATTTTAAAAACGCAGTGCAAGCGCAGCAGTGTGTACAGGCCCTATGAAGAGGGGAGAGGATAAGTGGGGTAGCATCAGCTAAGCATTACACTGCAGGAGACACTAGAATAATGGAGAACACTACAAATGACACTGGGAAGCTGCAAATATCACAAGGGCATTGCATTGATAAACTGTACTTTGTGCTGCAGACTTCCTGAAACAGAATTTCATTAATACTAATAAGAATGTCACTGGCCTTTGCCTGGATGTTCTGTGCCCAGAAACTGCTCTGAGTAACAGTGGCCCACATTAAAGAGGAACTTCAGCCTAAACAAACATACTGTCATTAAGTTGCGTTAGTTATGTTAATTAAAATAGATAGGTAATATAATCTCTTGCCCACCCTGTTGTAAGAACAGGCAAATGTTTGTGATTTCATGAGGGCAGACATTTTTTTGGTTGAAAGGAGGTGACGGAGCATGAGACAGTTCCAACTTTCCTGTGTCCTGATCACCCCTCCCAGTTGCTAGGCAACGAGAACATCATCAGCAATCTCATCATGCTTTGCACAGCTTCAGGGGGAAAATGCCCGGGCAGTTTTCTTTGATGGGACGGAGCTTATCTTCTGTACAGCTGAAAATAAGGCTTTGGTATGAAAAACAAAGTTCTGATGCTGAGAAACTATTTAAAGGAATACTGTAGGGGGGTCGGGGGAAAATGAGTTGAACTTACCCGTGGCTTCTAATGGTCCCCCGCAGACATCCTGTGCCCGCGCAGCCACTCACCGATGCTCCAGCCCCTCCTCCAGTTCACTTCTGGAATTTCAGACTTTAAAGTCTGAAAACCACTGCGCCTGCGTTGCCGTGTCCTCGCTCCCGCTGATGTCACCAGGAGTGTATTGTGCAGGCCCAGTATGGTCTGTGCCTGCGCAGTACGCTCCTGGTGACATCAGCGGGAGCGAGGACACGGCAACGCAGGCGCAGTGGTTTTCAGACTTCAAAGTCTGAAATTCCAGAAGTGACCCGGAGGCGGGGCCGGAGCATCGGTGAGTGGCTGCGCGGGCATAGGATGTCTGCGGGGGACCGTTAGAAGCCACGGGTAAGTTCAACTCATTTTCCCCCGACCCCCCCTACAGTATCCCTTTAAGAAACACCAAGCCTTTTCAGTGCTGCTGAGTAGATTTTTAGTCTGGAGGTTCACTTTAATGAACTCAACAAAGATGTAAGTTGAAGTTCTAATTTATTTTATTTTGCCTTTGGAGTTATGAAACTGCCTATCTGCCATTATACATATTTCTCCCTTACCCCTGCCCTCCCCATCTTTAAATACAGTAGAATCCCTTTATAGTATGTAGGAACGCAACGGAACAGAATGCAACTTTTAGGCCAGTTTCACACTGTATTTTGGTGTCAGCGTTCACCGCACCGCCAAAAACAGTCCTTCAGGGAATACTGCGTTACTATGCGGTATACCCCTTCTGGCATCCAGCCACATAGTAAGTGGTGTTCACTTCCTGTTTCCGGTATGCGGCAGTGCACAGAAGCGTATTATAAAAATCGCACCGCCGCCAACATTTTTAAAATAACTGCGTCGCCATAGACTTACATGACATCTGATGCACGTCGACGCAGATACACATGCTAACATACTTATAGAAACGTGTCAGATTGAGAACCTCCCAGCGTACCGCAGGTAATATGAAAGCATCCGTAGACTTTCATTGCCCTGGTGTAGCAGTGCGGTAAATCATAAAAGGACCCCGAGGTGGCATACAGTGAAGCATACAGTCAATGAAAAGTATGCTTCACTGCCTCTGTTAATGCACACGTTATACTGTAACGCACTGCATGCAGTGCGTTGGATTCCAATGCAGCGCATATACTGTGAATGTTCCATGGATTTCCTATTGCAGTGTGACTTTTTGCGTTAAGATGCCTCCATGAAGATGCACCGCGACATCCTACTGTGAGCCTAGCATGTTCTTCGGTGGACATTCTCCGCGTCCTCCCAATTGCCGATATAAGACTATCTGGAAATTTGTGGCTGCACTCCTGTCCAAGAACATGGGCAGCCACACTGCACAGGCCTAGGACCCCTCGCTCCTGCACAGTAGCATAGAGCCACTCTGGCTGATCGGCTCCCTGCTACTCCACAGGCATGAGGCCTCCTGCACCTGAGCAATGTGGCAGCACTCGGTCACACCCTCTTCCACAAGCCTAGCACTGGATCGCTGGAGGTGATGGAAATGGGAAAGCCTCTGTATTATCCATGGGCTTTCCTCTACTGAGGCAGGTTTTCATTTGGGGCACTTTTTCCCTTCAGGTTCAATTGTAATGCGAGGTATATGGAGGCCGAGCGCTGTTAAAACTCACTGGAGATTTGGGTGCAGCTGGTGCCACCATAGGCTGTATTAGGAATTACAGCTATAGCAGCACTCAATTGAGCTCACTTTTCTTTTGAAACTGTAATTTTTGTCTGCCAGCAATAACTGGGAGCCGAATTACATTATTCCCCATAATCCACGGCAACCTGGAGGGGGAATAGTAATTGGCGCCGCCAAGACTTGTGCAGCAGGGTACCCTCTATATCTGCTCTATCCTGCGCCTAAATCTTCCTGTGGCTCGTTCATAGGTATTCTAAGAAGGCTGTCAGATGTATTTCCTTTTAAGCAATACCAGTTACTTGACAGCCATGCTGGTCTATTTGGCTGCAGTGGTGTCTGAATAACACCAGAGACAAGCATGTGGCTAATCTTGTCAGATCTGACAATGTCAGAAACACCTGATCTGTGGCATGCTTGTTCAGGGGCTGTGGCTAAAAGTATTAGAGGCAAAAGGATCAGCTGGATAGCCAGGCAACTAGTATTGCTTAAAGGGAAGGTCCGAGCAAAATAAAAAAAAAAATCTACTTACCTGGGGCTTTCTCCAGCCCCTGGCAGCTGTCCTGTGCCCTCCCTGCAGCTCCGCTCCCAGCCGGTGGCTGACCTCTCCAGGTCGCCATCTTCTGTGCGAGCGTCACTCACGATCATGTGGTCTGGAGTGTTCTGCGTGCGCGCAGTAGTTCTGCATCTGTGCAGAATGCGCCAAGCTACCTGAGCGTGAGCAGCCCCACCGCACACTCGCGCGCAGTAGATGCCGGCATCTGCAATGGAGGGTACCCCGGACCACCGGTTGGGAGTGGAGCTGCGTCGAGGGCACAGGATGGCTGCCAGGGGCTGGAGGAAGCCCCAAGTAAGTAGATTATTTTTTTTTATTTACCCATGATCTTCCCTTTAAGGACTCCCAAGATGAAATTAAAAAAAAGGTACTTGTGTATTATCCGGTCTAGCAGAACGGGCTCGGCAATTAGACAGGCTGGAAAAGTGTGCACTGTGCTTCTTGAGCAGCTGATTCACCACAGATCAGTTGCTCTGTTCCATTCAGCTTTCCTCACTGCGTAGTGTTGTAGCCCGTCCTGAAGTCACAGCACTTGTCTGTGTTAAGATGTGAGTAGAGGGGCTGTACAGCACACTGAATGCAGTGACCTCTGCTCCATAGACAGTAGCCGCTGATCTCCGCTTAGGTAAACTCTCCCCTGGTGGGCTGTGATTAGGGGCGAGACCCTCTTATAGACAAGCTGTATGATAGCGGGCAGATTGCTGCAGGGCACAGCGCTGTACATATCAGGGGGTGTGAGGTGGATCACCTTGTGCTAGTGCTCAGCAAGTCCTCTTCCCTGTAATGTGATTAGGCAGAGTTGGTATGCCTAGAATCACTTGTAATTCCCCTCCTCCAGGCTGGAAGGCTTCATGCCTCTTTCATTATTGTTCTCTATAGTTCTGCGGTCTGATCGCTGACTAAAAAGCCAACATAGCGCAGTGAGGAAAGCTGTGTGGAACGGGGCAGCTGATCTGTGGTGAATCAGCTGCTCAAGAAGCACAGTACACACTTTTCCAGCCTAAGGCCTAGTGCACACCGAGCGGTTTTTAGAGCGATCCGCCGGCCGCATCCGCCTGTAAAAACGCTTGGCTAATGTATTGCAATGGGATGGTGCACACTGGCGGTTTGAGGTTTTTGCCCAGCTGCAAAAGTGCCTCCTGCTGCACGTTTGCGGTTTTCGGAAGCGTTTCATCCTCAATGTAAAGTATAGGAAAAACGCAAACCGCTCTGAAAAACGCTACTTCAGAGCGGTTTGCCAGGCGTTTTTGTTACAGAAGCTGTTCAGTAACAGCTTTTACTGTAACAATATGTGGAATCTGCTACACAAAAACGCACCCAAAACCGCTAGGTATGTTTAGAAAACCTCTCTAAACATACCTAGAATCGCTTTGAAATCTGCTCCCAAAACCGCCAGCATATTGCGGATCTGCTAGCGGTTTTTGTGTGCACTGGGCTTAACTGCCGAGCCTGTTCTGCTAGACTGGATAATACACAAGTACCAAAAAAAACCAAAAAAAACAAACAATCTTTACTTACCTGGGGCCCTCTTACAGCCCCTAGATGTCTTCCGGAGTTTCCTGCTGGCCGGCCCGTCAGCGCTTCTGCACAGCCAGCCACGCAAGCGTGCCCACGTCATTGGGCGCATACTAACTGCGCAGACACAGTATGTGCTGGATGAGAGTGCAGCGCACGCCCGTGTGTACACAGTAGTGCCGCTGCCGGGTTGTTGAGCTTCACGACCGGCCAGCGGACAGCTCCAGAGCTGTGGCGAAGGACTCGGGAGCCATCTAGGAGCTTGAAGAAGCCCCAGGTCAGTAAGGATTGCTTTTTTTTAATTCACCTCTGGAGTTGTTGAAAAGGAAATAAATATGGCAGCCTCCATATCCCTGTCGCTTCAGTCGTCCCTTAAAGCGGAACTGAAGAACTTAAAAAAATAAAGAGTTTCACTTACCTGGGGCTTCTCCCAGCCCCTTGCAGCCTTTGTGTTCCATGCCAGTTCTCCGCGATCCTCCGTTCTCCCGCCGCCAGCTAGTTTCGTTACCATCAACCTGTAAACTGGCTGCAACTGCGCCTGCCCACCCTGAGCCACGCATATCTTTTTTTGCGTGCCAGCCCGCAATAGCGCCCTGTGCTAATAGCAGGTGATATGTTCACACCTTACCAGATTGCAACACATGGCAAGCCTCAAAGTTAGCTTGTATTTAGTTCGGGGGATGTTCATAGGCAAACGCAGGGGGGGGGGGGGGGGGGATTACAGCTGCCCAGAATCCCCCCTTTGACCAGGGCTATTGCTGTGTCTGGGGCCAGGCACAAGTTGAGATACCAGAATATCTGCAGGCATCCTGCAGCTCACAGCACTGCCCCCATTCTTTCCCTGCTACAGTTGACTTTAGATGGAGCAGCAGCGTGTGTACAGAGCATGGAGCAGCAGAGTGTGTACAGAGCATGGAGCAGCAGCGTGTGTACAGAGCATGGAGCAGCAGCGTGTGTACAGTGCATGGAGCAGCAGCGTGTGTTCAGAGCATGGAGCAGCAGCGTGTGTACAGAGCATGGAGCAGCAGTGTGTGTACAGAGCAAGGATCAACAGTGTGTGTACAGAGCATGTAGCAGCTCTGGGGAACTTAAAGGGAACCTAAACTGAGAGGGATTTGGATGTTTCCTTTTAAACAAAACCAGTTGCCTTGCAGTCCTGTTGATCTCTATGACTGCAGTGGTGACTGAATCACAAACCTGAAACAAGCATGCAACAAATCCAGTCTGACTTCAGTCAGAGAACCTGATCTGCATGCTTGTTCAGGGGCTGTGGCTAAACATATTAGAGACAAAGGATCAGCAGGAGAGTGAGGCAACTGGTTTTATTTTAAAAGGAAAAATCCATATCCTTCTCAGTTTAGGTTCCCTTTAACAGAGTCAGGTTTTAGCACAGCCCTTTCTCCTGCTGTGTGAATGCATTACTTTCCCTTTCATTACCAATGTTGGCTGTCTTCATTATTATCTGTATCCAAACTGCTGATCCCGTTGTCGGTCGGAAAATTGCATTATGTGTACCCAAGCATGATGTCCTACCACATTATTATACTGTACTACTTAGTAGACCTAAGCCCGTTTAAAAACGGGCTGTAGGTCTCTCTCACCTTCGCCACTGGCACATGTCAGCGTGCGTGCGCATTTGCCCACCGCATGGGCATCCGCCCGCCGCGTGCACACGCGCACCCTTCCACCGTGCGCTCACCCGTCTGCCCGCACCCCTGGCCCTGGAGGATGACGCAGGGACAGTTAGGGTTTTATTGCTTAGGATTGTGCGTAGCTGAGGAGGACCTTTCAGGAATCCCCCCCCCCCCTTGAAAATCCTGGGTTTGCCCCTGATGTTAAAGCCAGAATCAGAACTATGTTGATAGACACATTGGGCTCTATTCTCAAAGACTTCCCGCATGCGGTAAAGTGCATGAGGGAAGTTTACACCCAAAATACCGTCAAGTTGGAATTCTCAAAATGTTCTGCATGTTTTTTCCGCATGCGGAAAAAGTGTGGTAAAAGTGCGGGATTCATGTGGAAAAATTTCCGCAAAAGTCGGTATTTTCCGCAATAAAAGATCAATTCTCAAAAATGTTCAGGCGCATCATTTCGTCGTTAATTACCGATTTTTTTTATCACCCACAAATAGTAGGTGATATATTCCGCATCCCATTGACTTTAATGAAGTGTGGAGGCTTAAGGGCTGTGCTTGCTGGACTTTAACTTTTTTTTTAAACACTTTTTCATGCAACCTTTTTACCGCATGATTCCCGCATGAATAATGGCTGTTTCCGCATCTTTTTCCCCGCATGCGGAAAACATGCGGAAAATATTAGTGAATGTGGAAAAAATGCGGAGTTTACCGCTGGCGGGAATATAGCGGTAAAATTTTGCGGAAAATTTGGCTCTTTGAGAATAGAGCCCACTGTTGTAAAGTAAACGAAAATTCAAACAAAAGCTTCTTGCATACCTCCCAACTTTTTGAGATGAGAAAGAGGGACACTTAAGCTACGCCCCTGCCACGCCCCTGATCACGCCTCCACCACGCCCCTAGTCACACTTACCATAAAGATTTCATAAGAAAAATATGTTGTTTTATAATTCAAACCACACTGGTCCTTTCTATCCTGGTTCATTTTCCTTCATATTAACATTTTAATATTAGTAATATATCAATTTAAAGGATGGGAATAAAGTTTAAAGTCAATCAAATACATTTTTAGTAGAGAAATATAAATATTTACATAGAAAGAGGGACAAAGTCCTGAAAGAGGGACAAATGAGGAGGAAAGAGGGACAGAGGGACAGGGCTCCCAAAAAGGGACTGTCCCAGCGAAAGAGGGACAGTTGGGAGCTATGTTATTGGTGTTTTTATATCAGTCATGTACAAAGCTTGTTATAATGAAGTGTTTTGTTTTTTTAATTATTATTTTTTTTAAACTGTTTTATGAATGATAATCTCTACAAACGACGTTCTATATTCATACTTTTCTCATTCCTACCACTTATACATTCAATACATGATCAGGGTTACTTTTCCTTCACTTCCATGCATATTACTGGACATGGACACAGCCTGCTGTGAGTTTTGTATATCTTTGTGGAGAGCCACGTCCCACCGATGCGTTTGTCGTCCAATGGGAGGCAGAGGCTCGCCTGGCAGTCACCAATGAGCAGAGAGAAGCCGACTCCAATACTTCCGGGTTTGAAGAAATGAGGTAAGATGAGAGCTCTTCCAGGAGGAATAATTTCATACAATAATAGGAGAGAGCAGAGAAGAAGAGGATGCTGGGTAAGACACAGTGACAGCTCCAGTGACAGGAGGGACAGGCAGCACAGGCTGATGACAGGGGAGTCAGTGGGGGGACTGTCATCACACATCTATAGTGATGCAGCTGCACAATGCTCTGACTCCATTACTGTCAGCTATAGGCAGGGGAATCATGTCTGTGCTTGTAGACTGGCTTGCTGTATGTAATGGATACTGAGGGGCTGCTGAGACTGCCAGAAATAGACAGTTTACATAATAACAGAGTTTAGAATCTTGAGAGCCTGAAGATCAGCAATAATTATAGTCTATATACAGAATGCTGAGATCAGCTGCGGTCTACTGACTGAATATAGATTGTTGTTTGGAAACTGTGTACTGATAGTCAGAGGCTGTCTAATAGCATATTTAAGCCAGTGTGAGTAGCAGCAACAGGCAGATTTCACCTTCTAATGCATTTAAGTGAACCAAATTCTGATTGGATGAGTAATCCCACTTTGATGTTTAGAGAAGTAATGCTGGGAATACACGGTTCGTTTTTGCCTTCGTTTAAACCTTCGATTCGTTCGGTAAACGAATCGAGTGTTGAAAACGTATGTGAAAATAGTCATAATCTCATTATAGTTTCGATTAATAGACCCCAAAAACGAACGACTAGTGATCGAACATGTTTGATATTATCTCTCTTTATCCATCTAATCGAGCCATTGGTAGGCTTGATGGCTGTTCAGATCGATTATATATTCGTTTATGCTAGTCCATCCCTGTAAAAAGGGATTTTCGTTTCGTTTCTTTGCAGCCTTCGATCATTGGAAAAACGAAACCATCAGAATCGAAAAAAAAAACGAAACCGTGGGTGGTGATATTAACCGTATGACCGATTATTTCGGGATCGAAAAGGACAAAAGGCACAATCGAAACGAAGGTTTAAACGAAGGCAAAAACGAACCGTGTATTCCCAGCATAAGTTAGCTACAAAAACCAATAGATGTATGCATGCTTTTAGCAGGGTGCCTTAAGCATGCCCTTGTAGGGTAAGCTTGCAGTGTATGATGTCTTAAATATCTGAGCCCCCCAGCAGTAGTCTGATTGAGGACTCCCTATGTTCATCACCCCCTGCTGACCCGTGGGCTAATGAGCCCATCTGACAAGGGTCAAGTGTGGCCACGATGACCCCCTCTGTAACAATTGTGTCCACAACACCTTCATCCATCCTGAGTGTTACTAGTGTTTGTTTTTTAGTTGTATTTCCTGAGGATAACACTAAAGCTCTCCTCCAAGGCTATCCTGCCCATAAGTTATGGTCCCGTTTATAGGTCATTTGCCGTGGATTTTCATTGGTTGCAGTTTTATAGTCCATGTCGATGTAGTCTCTGGTAACTAGTGGCTGGATAGTGTACTGGTTAAGGGCTCTGTCTCTGCCTCTGATACAGGAGACCCGGGTATAATTCTTGGCTCTTCCTGTTCAGTAAGCCAATACCAACTCAGTGAGGAGATCTTGGCAAGACTCCCTAAAGCCTGGTACTCACCAACGCAACGCTTCTTCTTGCCGGCATGTATGCACGACATCATGCAACGCTACACGTCGGAAGCGAATGAGACTGCAAACGACTTCACGTGTACTTTGCGCAGGAGTTTTTGGGGATCTTAGCGATCCGATCTGCCATGACGGTCATTATTGTGGCACGACGCTAAGCGACGTTCGTTTGGTTGTGTGCCTGTTCCCACGCCGCGCTATCGCGGAAATGACCGATCGCCGCTCAAAAAATCATCGGTCGTCTGGAAAATCACAAGGTGGGTGCCAAGCTTTACACTGCAACTGCCTGCTGAGCATGCACAAGTGGCTGCAGCTCTGGCGCTTTGAGTCCACCAGGAGAAAAGCCTAATTTGGCATGTACCATGACAGATGCCTCAAAGGTCTAATCTTCACAAATTAACCTTTGGGTGATGCTGCTGAGTAGAGAAATATGCTGGGGGGTATAGTGTAATTTACACTTGTTGTCTGGAAAGTAACAGCTGTTTTCAATTAATTAATTATTCAAATAATCAGTTTTATTTTAGGCACACTGTATTTTTTTTATTATTTCTCCACATGAACGCCTTGGTTATTTAAAGAGACACTGAAGCGGAAAAAAATTATGACTGTACTGCAAATACAAATAATATAATTTTTTTTTTCGCTTCAGTGTTTCTTTAAGCATTTATCATATCTTTTTACAAGGTCCCTTTGTTGTAGTAGCATCACACTTCTCATCTATGAGTTGAAGGAATTGAGGGGGGAACTTCATGTTAATGCTGCTGAACAAACAGTTACTTGCATTCTGCAGTCATGTGGCAAGCAGTGCAGAAAGCGATGAGGTTAACCTGACAGATGCAAGTTAAATTACACAAAGATTACCTTGCATGGCTGATAAAAGCTAATGGCTGTTACTTTGTGGCTGACCGTTGTAGAATGTAGGGGGTGAGAGGAGAGACTTGTACAAGTATTAGTGGAAGTGGGGATACAAGCTGTTGCATTAATCTGGGAATGTGGCATTATTCTAGTAATATATTGCTTTATACAGAAATATATTGTCTCTTCTGTCTTACAGCTATGTCTTCAAATCTGGACGAGGAGTTAAAAACTCTGTTAGATGGGGTGGTCATTCCTCCTCCTGACAAATATGACATGACCTCTGAGAGTCCGCGGCCTCTGAAACTGAGACACAATGTCTGCTACATTGTCATGGGGGTATTATTTAACGAGAAGGTAAGTGAGAAAGAGAGAGAGAGTTCTGGCTCCACTCGTCAGTTTTTCTGTGCGTCAATTTTTCCATCAGAGTTTTCTGACAGTTTTGCATTGCTCATCAATTGTTATTCTACATGTGAAAAATGCATTCTAGTGTGAACTCGCCCATTGATTAACATTGGTTGCAGTTTTTTGCTGTGCAGAAAATGTACAGAAAAACTGACGAGTGGAGACAGGCATAAGGGCCCATTTCCACTACACGCGTTGCTATGTGGAAACCACTCCGCAACGCAAGGAAACTGCAACCAAGTCACGTCAATGGAGTAGTTTCCATTGACACGAATTTACCCAAGTGATCCAGCGTAATGCGACGTGCAGTTTTCTGCAGCACGCATCTGAGTCCCCATAGCCGCCGACGGGAAGCCGCATCCGGTTGTCCGGAAGATAACTGGAAGTACCTGCGGAGGAATGCGGCGATCGCCTCACATCCACAACGCTAGTGGAAACGGGCCCTAAAAGGATACTATTTAGGGCTTGTTCACATTAACCTCTTGAGGACCACAGTGCTAAACCCCCCTAAAGACCAGGCTGTTTTTTGTTCAATTGGCCACTGCAGCTTTAAGGCCAAGCTGCAGGGCCGCACAACACAGCACACAAGTGTAAACCCTCCCCCCCCCTCTTCTCCCCACCAACAGAGCTCTCTGTTGGTGGGGTCTGATCGCCCCCCAGTTGTTTATTTTTTTTAAATAAATATTTATTTTCATTTTTTATTTATATTTTAGACTCTCTTTTTTTTCTTTATACAAATCCCTCCCTCCCCCCAGCCGGCCAATCCTGGCGATCGGCTGTCATAGGCTTCTGCCTATGAGAGCCGATCGCTCTCTTGTCCCCCAGGGGGACAGCCGGCACACGGCTGTCCCCAGTACAGCGCTGCTGCTGATCGCAGCGCTGCACTGTGTAAAGATGGCGGTTTCGCCATCTAATAGTCTCCCGAGCGGCGATTGCCCCCGAGCAGGAGGTGTGTGTGCAGCCTGTGCGTGATCTCCTGCATTAGCTGGCCCCAGGACCTGACGCCAATTGGCGTTAGGCGCTCCTGGGGCTGCCGCCGTGGCCATGCCCAATGGCGTGGAGTGCTTTCAGGGTTTTTTGAAAATCGCCCTAAAAGCTCTTGTGCAATGATTCCCTATGAGAGTGTTTACATATGAGCGGTTCAATTCCGATCCGCTTACCAAAGTGCTGCCTGTACCAAATTTAGTGGTGATTTGCCTCAATGGAAGGTATAGGGAAAATATAGCGCTAATGGAGCAGCGGGATTCTGAAGACGGATGGGCACCGTACGGTGGGCGACATAGGACAGGTAATATATAAATGCACACATGGGAGGCACATTTATACACTCGGGGAACAACGGTTTTGTTGTGTTCGTCGCCTGTCCCAATATCGCTCGCTGTTACCGCCACGCACCCCATCCACCACAGTGGCCCAACATCTTACAGCATGTCCGATGGATACATGCAACCAATTCCGACCCAAAATTGGTCACATCATCGATCAGGCATGCTTTTGGTAGCACCGATTTTCATCCGATTTGATAATCATTATCAAATTGGACCTAAGCACCTTAAAGGACAACTGTAGTGAGAAGAATATGGCAGCTGCCATATTTATTTCCTTTTAAAGCGGACCCAAACCAAACATTTTTTTAATTACAAATATTTAGTTGCACCACTCTGACACATACAAAGATAAGTAAACACTCCTTCAAGCCTATGAGCATTTCAGTGCATGCTTTTCACCCTTCTCTTTTCATAGCTAGGGTTATACTGGGGGCAGCCATTAGCAATTCCTCCATTGCTGGACACCATCTACTCCACCAGTTTGCCGGAAAAATCCCGGCAATTTGAAAGGAAGGGGAGGGGTTCCTCCAATAAATGTAAAATATTTTATATTTGTTATCATGCAGCTGAAAAAAGGCTGCTATTTATTATTTTAATTTAGAAAATAGATTTTATTTCTGAAATCTTGTATTTTTAATTTGGGTCCACTTTAAGCAATACCAGATGCCTCACTTTCCTGCTGGTCTATTTGGCTACAGTAGTATCTGAATCACATAATGCTGGGCATACACTGATACAATTATGGGCATACACTGATACAACCCCGCTCGTCCGCGCGGATCGATTCCCACTCATCCCCGCCGGCGCTCCTTAGCAGCCGCTCGATTCCCCGCTATTGTCCGCCGACGGGGATCGAGCGGGGAATCTATCCGGCAGGTCATCGGACCTGTCGGATATTATCAATCGAGCCATCAGCGGCTCGATTGCTAAGGAACACAAACTCTGTGTATGCCCAGCATTAGAAACAAGCATGAAGCTAATCTTGTCAGATCTGACAATAGTGTCAGAAGCACCTGACCTGCCGCATGCTTGTTTAGGGTCTACGGCTAAAAATATTAGAGGAAGAGGATCAGCAGGACAGCCAGGCAACTAGTATTTCTTAAAAGGAAATAAATATGGCAGCCTCCATATCCCTCTCACTTCAGTTGTCCTTTAATGTTTACTCTAGGAGTTGAGGTCCACTAAAAGCTGTATTAGCTAATACAATATCACAGTGGTATTTCCACTGGTGCAGTAAGAGAAAATAGGACTTGATGAATGGCTGTTGAAGCTGGCATTCTACCCCCAGCTGGGGCCTGGCAGAGGCAGCTGTGTGTTTCCTCTGCTGTTGCCTGATTAGTGTTTTTGTGCGTGTTTTTGTACTTGTGTTGAGAATGAGATGTGTGACGTTCCAGTGGCCTGATGATATGATTTTGTGCAATGCTGGCCAGGACGAGGTGCTGATGATGCAGGAGGCCAAGCCTGAGTGCCTGGGCACATGGTACCTCCCAGCTGGGCGACTGGAGAGAGGGGAGACCCTGGTGGAAGGACTGTGTCGGGAGGTGACAGAAGAGACCGGATTACGGTGTGAACCGGTCACTCTGCTGGCTGTGGAGGAGAGAGGAGCCTCCTGGGTGCGCTTTGTGTTCCTCGCACATCATACAGGTACATAGAGTTCAGATGTTACAGAGATTTCTATAACTGCTTCCTGTTTTCCTGCATGATGTCACCCCAGAACTCCTTTCCTGCTTGGCATTCCTAGCTTCAGTGCACACATCATTCTGGCTGAACACCAATCACTTCAAAGCTATGATTTGTGGGTTGTTGTTTTTTTGTTTTTTTAGTTTTTGGTTAACAAGGGACACTATGGGCCATATGCAATTCGTTTTTTCTCCTGAATTTTCACCTAGGTGATATTTTTAAACTTGTAAATAAAATACCTTTTAAACCCGCAGCAAGCAAGAATATATTTAAATCGTTTTTATAGTACTCTTTTAATTAATTTTTGGTACCTTTTCAATTGTTGAGTGCTGGAAATTTAATAAAGTAGAAAATTAAAAATGATCTTCTAGGAGAAAACTCAGGTGAAAAAGTGAATTGCATATGGGCCTAGGAGTCAGATCAGGTATAACATTAGCTATAGCTAATCAGTTGTACTTAAAGAAAAATTGTAACAAAAAAAACCATCCCCTGGAGGGTACTTGCCTCGGGAGGGGGAAGCCTTTGGTTCCTAATAAGGCTTCCCTGTCCTCTTCACCCTCCAGGATACAGCGCCGGCAGCCCCCGAAAATACAGCCGACCAGCTTGTTGGCTGTGGGGCGTGGCGGATCAGCGCCTGCAATACTCACCTTTCTTGCTCCAGTGATGTCACAGTAGCGTTTTTCCGATGGGCTCTGGCAGAAATAGCGAGCCCGATTGGGTCCGCTCTACTGCGCAGGTGCAGGTCGCCTGCGCAATACAGCGGACCCGATTGGGCTCGGCTATTTTCTGTCTGAGCCTATTGGTAAGACGCTACTGTGACAGCGCTGGAGACTCGAAGGTACATATTTACATCGCCACTGAGCAGGGGAGCCAGCGCTGAATCCCAGAGTGTGAAGAGGACGGGGAAAGCCTCATTAGGATCCAGAGGCTTCACCTCCTGAGGTACGTATCCCCCCCCCCCCCAGGGGCTATTTGTTTTTGGTTTTTACAGATTCTCTTTAAAATTGAGCAGCTGAGTAGCATTACATGCAAAAATGGCGCTGGGAAATGTGGGCGAAGGATGAAGCCGAAAAACTGCTCACCCTACTATTGCAAATTAATTACTATTCCCTCTCCAGGCTGCCATGGACTCGGGAGAAAGATGCAATTCAAATGCCAACTATTGCTGGCAGCTGAATTGCACGGTTTAGTTTTTGTAATTTTGGGATCCGTCTTTTGCCGGCTCCTAAATTTCCCTCTGAGCACGGCTTTAGCCGTAATTCACATTACAGTCTATGCGGGCGCCCAGCAGCATCCAAATGTCCGGCGCCCTTTTTGCCTTTCTCGTACATGCAGAGCTTGCACGGAAGCTGTGTTTAAGTTTTGTGTGTTGACGCTGTTTTATCTAAACACTTACACTGAACAGCTGCACTGCAGGAAGTAACATCACCAGTCACAGTATCCTGCAAGACAGATATTGGTATTTCTAATTATGTGTCTGGGAGACATGTTGTCCAACACAACTTTCCTGCAGGCCCTGCAGCTATAAATCTGGGTGGCAAGCATACACATCTGCCCCTGTGTTCTTTATGTACATCCATGGGGAGATATATTTTTCAACTGTACCTTGGGTTAGAGGCCCCAATATCTGTAGTTACACATCTGGTGGCAAATGCTGTTTTATGGAGGGCAGGGAATTCAGTTGCAGTACAGAGAGAGATTATACACAACTGAATTCTGGGGAATCCTCCTAAAATGTGAAGTTCTGAGGCCTGAAAGCGCTTCCTAGTCTCTAATACCCAGCATGCATGCTCAGTGCAACACAATGGGAAAACACTGAGTGATTAATGTATCAATAAATATTGTAAAAAATATAGTAATTGTATTCATTATGCTATTTTGACTACAGTTAAGATTGTGCAGACTAACACATTCATACCCAGCATAACACTGATATATTTGAACCGGCCTTAATGATGAAGTGTTGACTAGGAGGCCATAGTGACAGTTATATCTAGGAGAACTCATAGAGAAGCATGTGATCAGTTTGGTCATATGATAGATATGTAAGTCTCTGATTTGCTAGTTATAATCATGTTCTTAAAGCGGATCCAAGATGAAAAACTAACCATAACAAGTAACTTGTCTATATATCTTATCTACAGTTTAGATAGTTTACACAGCAAATCTAGCTGCAAACCGCTTCAATTGAATATGATTATTTCTTCCTGTGATACAATGAGAGCGGCCATGTTGTTTGTAAACATTACACAGAGGCAAGCTTATCTGCATCTTGAGCACTCAGCCTGTGAAAAAAACCTAATCCCCCCTCCTCCTCCCTCCTTCCCTCTGCCTCTGAAATCACTGGCTAGTAATTCCTCCCCCTCCTCCTGCCCAGACTGAGTTCCCATGAGCCCTTGCTACTGTCTGAAAATGCCTTGGCTCTCTGAAAACCTGTGGGCGTGGCTTGTTTAGTTTATTGGGAATTAGAGTGTTAAAACAAAAACAAAAAAGTATTTAGCTTGAGGTATGCCCTATAAACAATAGGAAAGGAATACAATTATGCAATGAGTAAAAGTTCATCTCAGATCCACTTTAAAGAAAACCTGAACTGAACATTAAAAGTCAAAATAAACATACACAAGTCATATTTACCTCCTGTGTAGTCTACTCATTAATCTGTTTTTCCTCTCCCGCGTGTTTGTCTACTGTGATCAATGGAATTCTCCGTCCTCCATTTTGAAAATGGCTATTACACCATAACCGCTTCCTGATCAGCACACTGTTAAACTGTAACATCGCCCACTTGAGCCATAGGGAAACATGGACACATCAGTTCTCCTCTCAGCTGTAACTGACAGCAAGTGATATATAACTGACAGCAACTGATATATTTCAGTTCTGACAAAATGTTGTCAGAACTGGAAGGGATTACTGTAAGAAGAAAAGGATGAGCTTCTGAGAGGAACTGATGGCAAGGTAACTATGTAATGTTCATTTGAAGTTACCTCATGTGTTTATTTAAAATAATTTTACAGGTTCTCTTTAAGCACGATGTGATCACAGCAAATCAGAGCTATGCAAATCTATCAGCTGATTAAACAAATCACTTACTTCGTGAATTTTCCTAGACATGAACATCACTACTAGGGAAACCTACTACAGTTCCCTTGTATACAGGCAATGTTTATCACTATTTTACAACTAATTTATAGACGTAATGTGTAACAGAAAGGCTCAAAGACAGCACAGCTCCCTCTTCATTTCTACTTCTTAAAGGCCGCCCATACGGGTTGGCACTTCTGCACGTGTGGTCAGTGGTCTACATCACCGGCTGCGTATTGCACCTGCGCAGTACGTGCCAGATGACGTGGATGCATTCACGTGCTGGCATGTGTTCGCACATGTGCATAAATACCAACATGTATGGGCGGCCAGTGGGACACCGAGGAGGACCGGAGCTGCGGTGAGGGACCAAAATGACTTCTAGGGGCTGGAAGAAGCCCCAGATAAGTGAGGATAGATTAACCTGTTCCCCTCAGGAGTCCTTTAACAAATATAGAGTACTCCATGGACTTCCAAGCTATTGACTTTAGGCCACCAAGTACTGTTCTGTTTTGTAGGCCACTAAGAATCCATCTGTGCTTGTGAGCTTGCTTTCTTGCTTGGTATGAGTTCACCATTTGATCCCTGTCTTCCTCCAGGTGGCACTCTGAAATCTCCATCCGCAGCAGACAAGGAATCTCTCCAGGCCTCCTGGTGGGACCGGGTTTCCCCTCTGCCCCTGCGCTGCAGAGACATCCTTCCTCTCATAAAGCTGGCATCGGAGTACCGGCTCCTGCCCTCACACCCCAATATCCTACCTCAGCCGTGCCCATCCCCCTACCTCATACTGCGGCTTCTTATTGTTTGCTTCAGTCCTCAAGGGCAACTGTGGGTATTGGAGAGTGCCAGTGCCCCATCCCACCTACCCTCAGCTGTCTGTACCACCCGTGGTGGAAGCATCCTTGCTCCTCTGCGCAATTTGCTGCAGGATCCTCCCAAGTCATATGGCATTTTAGGGTTACAGCACCAGGGTGGGGATGGTGTGGATGGCGTATGTTTTACCATAATGGCGGTAGTCAGTGGCCCAGATCCTCCCCAGGTGAGGGTGGATAGTCTTAGCTGGGTTCAGGTGGAAAATGAAGAACTGAAGAGTAGATTAGAACAGACCACTCTGCTACCATTATATAGCTAAGTCCCAAGGCCTAGACCACATAAGCTGTGTATGTATGTGCTGCTTATAGCTATTGCTGCATTTGTATTGCCAAGTAGTGCAAAGAGCAACAACAGTAGACAACAGCAGCCAATCTGATATCAGTTTACTTTAATTTGGCCAGTAGAAGATGAATTGTGATTGGTTGCCTTGGGTTACTTCGCTTTGCATGCTGCAATCCGCCTTTACTGGATGAGCTTGCTTATGTATATGTGATGCCAAACGCACAAGTGAACAAGGCCTGCATGAGCCGTCATGGATACAGCAGGCCATTTGTTCTGTACCTCAGATAGGGCCTTTGCCTCAGGTTCAGGCCTAAAGGAGTTTACATGTAAAGAGAAGGTTAATCTATATATTATTGATGGAATATACAATCAAAGTTTGCCTGTCACACAAATATTCTCCCTAATACTAGGAATTATTACTCAGCCGGACTATTAAGTAGGGCTGGTCGCTTAGGTGTAAATAATTCCAACCTGGATACAAACTGGGCCAGTCAAATTCAACATGAAGTGCATTTAATTGGCCCAATTCCAAGCCAAAACTACTTGCATCTCATTGCCCATCTCTACTACTGAGGCTACAAGGTGTGAGCCACGCCTAAACTTCATAGGTTATAAAGGCTTTTCAGGGTTTTACATGAAGTAAAACATATAGGTGTTGATGCAAAAAAAAGCGCGGTAATATTGGCGTGCACAGACAGCACACGGCAATATTACTGTTGCTTCCGGTAGCATGTACCGCCAGTTACGCTGTTAGTGTGACCTGCAGTACTCAAGTGTTGTTATGGTAATGCGCGTTAGTAACGCTCGTTGCCATAGCAACGGTCACACTACTCGAGTGCCATGGGTCACGCTCATAGCATAACACGTGGTACACACCGCCGGAAGTTATGGCAATATTGCTGTGCGTCAGGCCCATTGGCCCTAATTCAATTCACTTTTTCTCCTACATTTTCTCCCAGGAGATAATTTTTCATCTTTTTTTAAATTACGGTAGCGTTTCAGCACTCTGCAATTGAAAAAGTGCCAAAAAGTAGGTAAAGTCCTGTCAAAATTATTTTATTGATAATTTGTTAAAATATCACCTAGGTGAATTAAATATGGCTGTAGGGTTTGTGAATTGCTGATAGAATCTTGAAAAGGGAATTTTTAAAAAATCTAAATGGACTTGAGGAAGCAGGGAGGACCTGCGAAACATGTTTTTAATAGTGCTTGAATAAAACCTGTTCCAAGGCGGCTCTATTTCTTCAGGAGAGGGAAGGTCAAAACTGCCTCTCCTTTTTAGGCCTCTTGCACACTACATGCCATTCCGATTTTGTTTTCTCTGATCCGATTTTGGATTCCAATAAAAAAAAAATACTGCATGCTGCTAAGATTTTTAATTGGGAGTTCAAAATCGGACGTATAAAATATCGGAATTGCATGTAGTGTGCAAGAGGCCTTAGACAGTTTTTAAGAATTTTATTTCGACCTGTGGCCTCCACCACTTGTGTCAGCCTCCCTGTTCTTCTCAGTTTAGATTACTTTTGAACTCAGTGCTGGAGACACTCCCCCTCCCATCTTATCCATAAATTCACTTCCCAGGTGAAAACACTGAACACAGTTTTTCATCTCTACCGTCATTTTCTCTCTGTATACCTGACCTGGGGCAGTAGGAAGAGAGATATGAGTAGAGAGAGGCTCTGAGAAAATATCACAACCTTTTGTGGTTTATCCATTTTGAAGGGCATTTTGTGTGGATGAATCATACTATAAAAAATTAGCACAATTCTCCTACACTCGCTGTAAACATTGGTTGATGTTTCACTTTGGAGCTGGTACATTTCTCACATCTTATATTTGAGCAAACTTTAGTGCAGATGATCTCCAGGCTTCATCTTTGGCCACAATAAGCTTTATTTATAAAGGACCAGGTGGTCTCGTTTGCCTGTTCACTGCATGATTGTTCTACACAGAGTGGACAATAGCAGTGTAGGGGGGATCCCTGGTCTCCAGCAATAACCAGATAATCTGATTAGCCTCCAATTTAATTGGCATTTTCTGGCGATGGTTGCAGTCATCTACTGGTTCATGAAAGGCTATAGTGGTGCAAGGATCGCAGCTTCCACATATCAGGGCCACCTCATTCCATGGTCCAGTGATGCCCATCTACACTACAGTGCCAAGATTCAACAACCTGTCACTTCTGTTCACTGTGATTTTAATGCGACAGCCATGCTGAGGGCCTCCTCTCTGTATGCTAAGCCTTTATATGGTGTGATGTGCTTTATTTTCTTGTATTGAGTTGTGCAATACCCACGCATCGAAATATAATGCAGATAATGTCAACCTTTATATTTTCATACACTTCAGCACAAAAGGATATTGTTGTATTTAAATACAGTATACTGTACAATCTATCAGTGCCTTGTGTGGTTTATGTGTTTGTGGCGGCGTGGGAAGTATGCAGTTCTTTCTCATACAGGAACAGGCATATCAAGGTCTATTTGCGGATTATTTTTCTTGAAATAGAGTAATGTTTTGTTTCACACTTTTCAAAGCCTGGTCTACATTATTAGGATGACATATTTTGTAACCGTGGGAACGGATGTTGTTGCCTGGTGATCAGGTATTGAAAAGTCAAACTTCTTATAGATAATCAGTCTGCATTCTCTGGTATTGGAAGATGGCAAAATGTTAGTTCTCCTCTCACAGATCACTAGTTATCCCCACAGCTATCAGCAGTGTGCAGCTAAGGGCAAAAGAGGCAAACAATGACCAATGCTCTGCTGTTTCCTGTGCAGTTCACAGTTATCAGATTGCTGGTCTCTATGCACCCTTAGGGCCCGTTTCCACTTGTGCGGTGCAAATCGCAAGCGGATGCGAATTTCGCATGCGGGTGTATGCGAAATTTCGTGCGAATTCGCATGAATGACGCTGTATGCGAATTTAACCATGGCAGTGCCGGTGTGCATTTCCATTGATTTCCATGCGAATTCGCATGAAAATTCGCATACCACAGCTGCAGGCGATTTCCCTATTAAATACATTAGCGGCGATTTGCATGCATTCCACACGCAGGGCTCTGCCGTGTAGAAAAATCCTGCTCAGGAAAACTGACAAGTGGAAACAGTCCCATTCACTTGTATTGGCTGTGCGAATCTGCATGCAGGAAACGTATGCAGATTCGCGATAGTGGAAACGGGCCCTCAAAGGTAACCTGAAGCGAGTAGAATTATTTAAAATAAACACATGATGTAACTGCAAATGAATATTACATACTAACCTCACCGTCAGTTCCTCTCAGAAGCTCACGATTTTCTTCTTACAGTGATCCCTTCCAGTTCTGACAATATTTTGTCAGAACTGAAATATACCAGTTGCTGTCAGTTATATATCAGCAGTGGTCAGTTACAACTGAATGTGCAAGGTAATGTCCATGTTTCCCTATGGCTCAAGTGGGTGATATTACAGTTTAACAGTGTGCTGACCAGGAAGCTGTTATGGGGTAATGGTCATTTTCAAAATGGAGGACAGAGAATTCCATTGATCATAGTGGATAAACGGGACACAGGAGAGGAGAAAGAGATTGAGGAGTAGACTACATGGGAGGTAAGTATGACCTGTGTATGGTTATTTTGAGTTTTTATTTTCAGATCAGGTTCTCTTTAAGGTGGCCATACATCAGGTGACTTGGCAGCTGATTGACCATCTGATAATTGGGTGAAAATTGGTGCAGCCAAGTGCATGCCCAATTGATGATGCAACCAATTTTGTGACGAAATTGGTTTCATCAATTGGTTGGAAATGCTGCAAGATGTTGGGCTGTCATGATCGGTCGGTTGTGCAGCATAATGATATTGGGACGAGCAACGAAACCTCCGACACTATCACGCCTAATGTTCATTATGACTCCACATCGGTGACCAGTGGACATCACCTGTCCACGTCCGCCACTGCCTCTGGGCTGGGTCCTTCCTCCTCACACACGCCCCACGTGGTTGCAATCATAGACGTGGATGCGTGTGTGACATCACACCCGCGCCTTAGTTTCTCCGGCAACCACGTGGGGCATGTTTATGGATGAAGGAGCCCAGAGGCCGTGGCAGACGTGGACAGGTAATTTATAGTGCATTAGGTACCGGGAGAGGCGGCACATTTAGCATTAGGGGGGACAGCGGCGAGGCGGTGGATACGACGTCACAAGACAAAATCGATTTCAGCATGAAATTGATTGGGAATCGGCATGTGGTGTTTGGGCAGCTGAGAGATCTCTCTCTAATCAGATTTGATCAGAGAGAGATTTGTCTTTTGGTCAATCTGCCCATACATAGTCTGAGAGTGGCCCCGACTGGGATCGACTATTTCCGCCTGATCCTAAGTCGAGAGCCGCTACCGTGCCTGCGCTGGAGCCAGGGAAGGTAAATATTGCAGGCTGCATGATACCGATATCCAAGAGCCCAAAGACTAAATAATACTGGTAAGTTGGTAACTTCAGCTGGGGGGAGGGATCTAAAGTTTTGCAAACTAAACAAGATAAGACATAGAAATGTATGAAGGCCTATAAATCGCTCTGTCTGTCTCCTCCCCTTTGACCTTACCGGCATGGGTGACCCTACCAGAAGCGTAAGCTCCTGACGGCATCACTCTCAGGTTCATAGGAACACACAAGCCCCTCTACCACAGCGAGGTGGTGATCTCAACACACACACACACACACACACACACACAAGTTTAATATGTTTAATATTAAAATTGGATGAACTTATAAAAGTACACTGTTTACAAATTATAAAGGGATGGTCTTAAAGTGGGGGGGGGGGCAATCAGTGCTTTCATTGCCTACTGTAATTTCATGGATGTGTTCCTTAGCTAAATTTATGTGAAGGTGCAGATCTGTGATAGCCGGATGTTCTCCACTGTGTGGAATGTGTTTGGGCTGTGCAGTGAATTGCAGCCTAGTTTCAGTAGCACGGCTGGGGTCTCACGTAATTCTGAGTCTAGGCTGCAGTTCAGTGCAGAGACCCAGGAAGACTCCAGGACAGCAGAGGGCACCAAGTGTCTGTAATCTGCACAGTAAATAAACTCAGCACAATCACTTAGAGATGGCCACAGGTAAGTGGTAATCTCAGACTATTGTTGATCCTTTAAAAATACAGTGATTATTTAGGCTAGTGTGAGCCAAGTGTTAGACGGCCTCAGGAAAGTATCTGGATCACGGGGAGTTCTAGTGGAATGAGAGGTCCATCACACCCCTCTTATCAGTCCCAACACACAGCAAAACATTTTCCACAATGGACTCAACCCTTCCTTGGATAAATATCCATCTTCTTTATTGCATTTCAGTGCGGATGCAGCATACAAATAGCACAACGTTTCGGGCCAACCGCCCTTTCTCAAGTGCTTACATCTCTGAACAACAGTGACACATATATAGACAATTAACATCATGTCCCCTCAAAGCATTGGGGGCGTGTACCTCCTTATAAATCTTAGTTAACCCTTTCCAGGGTAGAGAGCAGCACTACAAATGTACAAAAAACACCTAAGGCTGAAATATTCGTTCAGGCCTCCGGGCGACTGAGTCCCCAGCCTATTAGAAAAACAGCAGTGCTCAAATGCTCCACTTCAGGATACTGGCATCACACTTCTTCCACCTCCAGAGATCCCATGCAAGGTCTTTGTATACCTATAGTGCAACTCAGTGCACAATATAAGCAAAAGATGGTATCCCCTGACGACAGCTGAAGGCCGAAACTATTCGGGATGAGAGCGGGCAACGCTGCGCATATCGCAAGTATTCTGGAATTAGTGCCGCCTAGTGTGGGAAGTGTACTAGCCTGGAGGGTCCCTACTGGAGTAGGACCCTCTGAATGTGAGTGTACTAAACTGTACTTGTGAAGAAATCTGTACTCAAATAAAATGTCTTTGGATCATTTCCACTGAGAGATGCCCTCTTTTGCTTATATTGTGCACTGAGTTGCACTATAGGTATACAAAGACCTTGCATGGGATCTCTGGAGGTGGAAGAAGTGTAATGCCAGTATCCTGAAGTGGATCATTTGAGCACTGCTGTTTTTCTAATACGTTGCTTTGGGAGGAAAGGACACATCCTTGGAGTAGCTGCAGTGTGACACTTGAAGGAACCTAGAGCTGGTATTGTGGGGCACCTCTTGTATTACTGCTATTTGAGTCCCCAGCCTGTCCATCCACCAGGCCTCCTGCCTCAAAAGGGTGTTCCAATGGGGCCTGCCTTCCTGTATCTGTACCACTTCCAATACCTGCCACCTCAATTGGTTGGCAGTGTTTCAGCTCCACAAAATGGCATGCAAGTGGGGGTGCCTTACTCATGTCTTCCCTCTCACTCATCTTTTTCTTCAGACTAAGTTTATTGCTCTTGTGTTCATTGAGCCTGGTCTTGATCTCCCTTGTCGTTTGGCCCACATAGGCCAAACCACAAGGGCATTTAATGAAGTAGACCACCCCCTTAGTATCGCATGTTGCAAAATCTTTTAGCGATATGGATGTTCCTGTACGTGGGTGGTGTGCCTCAGGTCCTTTTATTACAGTGCTGACAATGTAAACACTGAAATGTGCCAATCTGTGGTGTGCCCAGAAATCTTTGTGACACCCTTTTGGAACGACCTATATCTGCCCTTACCAGCTGGTCACGTAAGGACTTCCCTTTCCTATAAACGAACCTGGGTGGAGACTAGTGTTGGGCGAACATCTAGATGTTTGGGTTCGGGCCGAACAGGCCGAGCATAGCCGCGATGTTCGGGTGTTCGAGCCGAACTCCGAACATAATGGAAGTCAATGGGGACCCGAACTTTCGTGCTTTGTAAAGCCTCCTTACATGCTACATACCCCAAATTTACAGGGTATGTGCACATTGGGAGTGGGTACAAGAGGGGAAAAAAATTAGCAAAAAGAGCTTATAGTTTTTGAGAAAATCGATTTTAAAGTTTCAAAGGGAAAACTGTCTTTTAAATGCGGGAAATGTCTGTTTTCTTTGCACAGGTAACATGCTTTTTGTCGGCATGCAGTCATAAATGTAATACAGATGAGAGGTTCAATAAACAGGGACCGGAAACGCTAACCCATCACAGATGTTCATTGTTCATGTTACTTGGTTGGGGTCCGGGAGTGTTGCGTAGTCGTTTCCAATCCAGGATTGATTCATTTTAATTTGAGTCAGACGGTCTGCATTTTCTGTGGAGAGGCGGATACGCCGATCTGTGACGATGCCTCCGGCAGCACTGATACAGGGTTCCGACATAACACTGGCTGCCGGGCAAGCCAGCACCTCTATTGCGTACATTGCCAGTTTGTGCCAGGTGTCTAGCTTCGATACCCAATAGTTGAAGGGTGCAGATGGATTGTTCAACACAGCTATGCCATCTGACATGTAGTCCTTGACCATCTTCTCCAGGCGATCGGTGTTGGAGGTGGATCTGCACGATTGCTGTTCTGTGTGCTGCTGCATGGGTGTCAGAAAATGTTCCCACTCCAAGGACACTGCAGATACCATTCCCTTTAGGGCACTAGCTGCGGCTTGTGTTTGCTGCACTCCTGGTCGTCCTGGGTTTGCGGAAGTCAGTCTGTCGGCGTACAACTGGCTAGAGGAGGGGGAGGATGTCAATCTCCTCTCTAAAGTCTCCACAAGGGCCTGCTGGTATTCTTCCATTTTGACCTGTCTGACTCTTTCTTCAAGCAGTTTTGGAACATTGTGTTTGTACCGTGGATCCAGAAGGGTATAAACCCAGTAATTGGTGTTGTCCAGGATGTGCACAATGCGTGGGTCACGTTCAATACAGTCCTAGGCCGAAGAGGTCATAGCCTAGGGTCACAAAAACCTGTTTATTTGGGCAATTTCAATGGTAGTGATGCTGACGTACATAAATCTCAGCCATGGCCGTTAGCAACGTCTGAATTTCACGAAATGTCTCATGCAGGTAGAAGACATATTGTTAGACTTGGATTCCAAAGATTGGGTCCCTACATCTCTGCAAACCAGAGTTACAGGGGTCCAAAATTGGTAAAATCCCCCATAGGCTTTCATTGCCTCCCTATTTCACTTTCCAAAATCTCACATCTTTTCAAAGGGCAATTGCTCAGCAGTGGCAAATTTTCTAGCATTGTAGGGACCCTTAGGGGGAACATGACTGGTGAGTTTCGGGCCCCTAGGCCGAAGAGGTCATAGCCTAGGGTCACAAAAACCTGTTTATTTGGGCTATTTCAATGGTGGCGAGTCTGACGTACATAAATCGCAGCAATGGCCGTTAGCAACGTCTGAATCTCACGAAATGTCTCATGCAGGTAGAAGACATATTGTTAGACTTGGGCTCCAAAGATGGGTTCCCTACATCTCTGCAAACCAGAGTTACAGGGCTCCAAATTTGGTAAAATCCCCCATAGGCTTTCATTGGGCCTCCTATTTACAGTTCCAAAATCTCACATCTTTTCAAAGGGCAATTGCTCAGCAGTGGCAAATTTTCTAGCATTGTAGGAACTGTTAGGGGGATCATGACTGGTGAGTTTTGCCACTGCTGAGCCATTGCACTTTGAAATGGTGTGAGATTTTGGAACGGTAAATAGTAGGCCCAATGAAAGCCTATGGGGGATTTTACCAATTTTGGAGCCCTGTAACTCTGGTTTGCAGAGATGTAGAGACCCCATCTTTGGAATCCAAGTCTAACAATATGTCTTCTACCTGCATGAGACATTTCGTGAGATTCAGACGTTGCTAACGGCCATTGCTGCGATTTATGTACGTCAGACTCGCCACCATTGAAATTGCCCAAATAAACAGGTTTTTGTGACCCTAGGCTATGACCTCTTCGGCCTAGGACTGCATTGAACGCGACCCATGCAATGGGCTCTATTCTCAAAGAGCCAAATTTTCCGCAAAATGTTACCGATATATTCCCGCCAGCGGTAAACTCCGCATTTTTCCCCATTCACTAATATTTTCCGCATGTTTTCCGCATGCGGGAAAAAAGATGCGGAAACAGCCATTATTCATGCGGGAATGATGCGGTAAAAAGGTCGCATGAAAAAGTGTTCAAAAAAAAAAAAAGTTAAAGTCCAGCAAGCACAGCCCTTAAGCCTCCACACTTCATTAAAGTCAATGGGATGCGGAATATATCACCTACTACTTGTAGGTGATAAAAAAAATCGGTAATTAACGACGAAATGATGCGCCTGAACATTTTTGAGAATTGATCTTTTATTGCGGAAAATACCGACTTTTGCGGAAAGTTTTCCGCATGAATCCCGCACTTTTACCACACTTTTTCCGCATGCAGGAAAAACATGCGGAAAATTTAGAGAATGCAAACTTGACGGTATTTTGGGTGCAAACTTCCCGCATGTACTTTACCGCATGCGGGAAGTCTTTGAGAATAGAGCCCAATGTGCGCATTCTGGACAACACCAATTACTGGGTTTATACCCTTCTGGATCCACGGTACAAACACAATGTTCCAAAACTGCTTGAAGAAAGAGTCAGACAGGTCAAAATGGAAGAATACCAGCAGGCCCTTGTGGAGACTTTAGAGAGGAGATTGACATCCTCCCCCTCCTCTAGCCAGTTGTACGCCGACAGACTGACTTCCGCAAACCCAGGACGACCAGGAGGGCAGCAAACAACACAAGCCGCAGCTAGTGCCCAAAAGGGAATGGTATCGGCAGTGTCCTTGGAGTGGGAACATTTTCTGACACCCATGCAGCAGCACACAGAACAGCAAGCGTGCAGATTCACCTCCTACACCGATCGCCTGAAAAAGATGGTCAAGGACTACATGTCAGATGGCATATCTGTGTTGAACAATCCATCTGCACCCTTCAACTATTGGGTATCGAAGCTAGACACCTGGCACGAACTGGCAATGTACGCAATAGAGGTGCTGGCTTGCCCGGCAGCCAGCGTTATGTCGGAACGCTGTTTCAGTGCTGCCGGAGGCATCGTCACAGATTGGCGTATCCGCCTCTCCACAGAAAATGCAGACCGTCTGACTCAAATTAAAATGAATCAATCCTGGATTGGAAACGACTACGCAACACTCCCGGACCCCAACCAAGTAACATGAACAATGAACATCTGTGATGGGTTAGCCTTTCCGGTCCCTGTTTATTGAACCTCTCATCTGTATTACATTTATGACTGCATGGCGACAAAATGCAAATTGCTATCCGCACGCTTCTTGTCCTCATGCAAGGCCTGGGTTGTTGTGTCTCAAAGCGTGGCCTTCTCCTCCTGTTCCATCACGTGTGCTGCTGCTGGGTTAGCGTTACCGGTCCCTTTTCCTGGAACCTCTCATCTGTATTACATTTATGACTGCATGCCGACAAAATGCAAATCGCTATCCGCACGCTTCTTGTCCTCATGCAAGGCCTGGGTTGTTGTGTCTCAAAGCGTGGCCTTCTCCTCCTGCGCCGCCCTCCTCCTGTTCCATCACGTGTGCTGCTGCTGGGTTAGCGTTACCGGTCCCTTTTCCTGGAACCTCTCATCTGTATTACATTTATGACTGCATGCCGACAAAATGCAAATTGCTATCCGCACGCTTCTTGTCCTCATGCAAGGCTTGGGTTGTTGTGTCTCAAAGCGTGGCCTTCTCCTCCTGCGCCGCCCTCCTCCTGTTCCATCACGTGTGCTGCTGCTGGGTTAGCGTTACCGGTCCCTTTTCCTGGAACCTCTTATCTGTATTACATTTATGACTGCATGCCGACAAAAAGCATGTTACCTGTGCAAAGAAAACAGACATTTCCCGCATTTAAAAGACAGTTTTCCCTTTGAAACTTTAAAATCGATTTTCTCAAAAACTATAAGCTCTTTTTGCTAATTTTTTTCCCTCTTGTACCCACTCCCAAGGTGCACATACCCTGTAAATTTGGGGTATGTAGCATGTAAGGAGGCTTTACAAAGCACGAAAGTTCGGGTCCCCATTGACTTCCATTATGTTCGGAGTTCGGCTCGAACACCTGAACATCGCGGCCATGTTCGGCCCGAACCCAAACATCTAGATGTTCGCCCAACACTACACGTGACCCGTTCGGCCAATCACAGCGCTAGCCGAACGTTCGGGTAACGGTCGGCCATGCGCTCTTAGTTGCGCTCATATGGCCGAACAGTTTGGCCGAACACCATCAGGTGTTCGGCCGAACTCGAACATCACCCGAACAGGGTGATGTTCTGCAGAACCCGAACAGTGGCGAACACTGTTCGCCCAACACTACCTCAATGGAGCAAGCTGAGGATCACTCTCAATTACCAGCCAGAATTTTTAAAACATGTCCCTGAGTAAATTAGAATCACTACAATACGAAGTCACAAAATTCACATCATTACGGTCATCACCATTGGTAATTTTATACTCCCTTAATGATTTCCTATTCATCTTCCCCACCTCTGACATGATATCCCCACACCTTCTCCTACTGTAGCCTCTTTCTTCAAAGTCCTGAGTGAGGAGCTGCGCCTGTTTCAAATACAATTCGTCCGAGGAGGTAATCCTCTTTGCTCTAACAAATTGGCTTTTTGGAAGTCCATTTATCAGTGATCTAGGATGGCAACTATCAGCTAACAAAAAAGCATTTTTATCAGTATCCTTTCGGAATAAATCCTTCTCAATGTTGCCATCCTTCTTCCTAATCTCAACATCCAAAAAAATGTATTTTCTCAGAATCTTACTCCATTTGAAACTTGAGAGTCTCGTGTTGACAATTCAACCCATCAAAAAAATCTGTGCAGCTCCCCCTCCAATATAAAAATAAATCATCAATAAATCTGCAGTACCCACAGATCCCCTCAGGGGAGTCCGGTCCCAAAAAAATGGAGCCTCTCAAAATCAGACATGACTATATTTGCCACAGATGGAGCATACGGTGCCCCCATGGGGACCCCGGGGGTCTGCAGATAGTATTCATCCCCAAATCTGAAGTAGGCATGTGAAAGGCTAAATTCTAACAGGGAAGTGATGAAGACCAGCATCTCATTACTGACCCCACTGTCCATCCTTAATCTATCCTGCACTGACTGGAGAGCCTCACTATGTATGAAGTTATTAGATAGGTTAACCACTTGAGGACCCACCCTTTACCCCCCCCCCCCCCTTAAGGACCAGCGCTGTTTGATGGGATCTGTGCTGGGTGGGCTCTGCAGCCCCCAGCACAGATCAGCGGGCACGCAGAGTGATCAGATCGCCCCCCTTTTTTCCCCCCTATGGGGATGATGTGCAGGGGGGGTCTGATCGCTCCTGCGTGCAGGCTAGTTGCGGGGGGGGCACTTCAAAGCCCCCCTCCGCGGCGACATTCCCTCCCCCTCCTACCTGTCCCCCCAGTGATCCGGGCTGCACAGGACGCTATCCGTCCTGTGCAGCCAGTGACAGGACGTCCTCTGTCACATGGCGGCGATCCCCGGCCGCTGATTGGCCGGGGATCGCCGATCTGCCTTACGGCGCTGCTGTGCAGCAGCGCCGTACAATGTAAACAAAGCGGATTATTTCCGCTTGTGTTTACATTTAGCCTGCGAGCCGCCATCGGCGGCCCGCAGGCTATTCACGGAGCCCCCCGCCGTGAATTGACAGGAAGCAGCCGCTCGCGCGAGCGGCTGCTTCCTCATTAATCAGCCTGCAGCTGGCGACGCAGTACTGCGTCGCTGGTCCTGCAGCTGCCACTTTGCCGACGCACGGTATAAGCGTGCAGTCGGCAAGTGGTTAAAGGGATACTGTAGGGGGTCGGGGAAAATGAGTTTAACTTACCCGGGGCTTCTAATGGTCCCCCGCAGACAATGCAGGCACAGTCGTTTTCAGACTTTAAAGTCAGAAATTCTAGAACTGAACCGGAGGCGGGGCATCGGTGGGCGGCTGCGTGGGCACAGGATGCCTGCAAGGGACCATTAGAAGCCCTGGGTAAGTTCAACTCATTTTCCCCCGACCCCCCTACAGTATCCCTACATACATTATTGCCATCAGATCCATTTCTCTATTATCTGTTTGGTCCAAAATTTTTATTTGGGGATCAATATTATCTGCAGACCCTCAGGGTCTCCATATGGGGCATCGTATGCTCCATCTGTGGCAAATATAGTCATGTCTGATTTTGAGAGGATTCTGAGACTGTTTCATGGATCCCGGAGGTCATGCACCGGGAGTCTGGCCATTCATGGCCTTTTACCCGTGGACTCTGGATGCTCTAAGACTTTCCTCTATGTTCCATATTGCCCACTTCTTATGCTGTCGCCCACATAAGGGGACTGTGGATACAACATTTGTTCGTTTTTGCTCTAACTTATCCACTACCTCTGATTACCAGAGTCATGTTGGACTTTGAACCCTTTTTTTCGACATGTGAGGAGTTCCTTGCTCTGTTTAATGCCCCGCTCATTTCTCTGGCCTCACTCCTGGTACTTGTTCTAGGGCCAGAGACACGTTGACCTGGTACCATATAAGCACTCACTGGATCCTCTTCATTACTACCAGACATATGTGCTTCCTTCCTTAGTCTATGAGCTTGAATCTTACAGCATGAAGTTTATCTTTATTAGTTTTTTTGATTTGCTGAACTGTGAAATCTACTTGTACACACAGAAAGGCGCTGCCTGGAATTTATATACTTACTGCTCTAAGGACGAGTGGCCGGAAGCCGTCTGCCCAGGTGGATTGTGCAGTAACCCGTGGAATATAGTAGCTGACCGCCGGAGCGGCATCTGCGCGTTACAATTCCGGATCTAACACGTGGGTTGCACTTTAACCCTTGGGACAGAGCAGTTGCCTGCCGGAGAGACACTGTGCGTTGTACCCCCGGACTGAACACGGATAAACTAGAGGAGATTACCCAAGCTGGATGAATAGCCTAGGACTAAGGCATCGCCAACACTGCTGGAAGTGGTGAGACGTACCTGTAGGATTATTTGTACACCCGTCTTGATGAGATCGATAGCAAATTTTTGTATGCACTTAAGTAACCTTCAGTATATCTATATGTGACTAACTTTGGTATCAAGCCATCTACGATATCATCTTCTGCTTGTTTCCGGTATTGTGGAGTAGTACCAGGAGGATAAGTGCACGGTATACTGGAAATCCATATATTCCCTAATAGGGACTTTTTAGTGAAATTGTGCATAGCGTTTTTAGGTTTTTTTAGGGATACATTAGTGATCACTAACAAAGGAATTTTTGTGAAATATTATTAACTAACAATTTTTAAAGGGGAACCAGCATGCTCTCTGAGTGAATGCATGTATGTATGAACGTGTATAAAATTGAGTATAGCACGTATTAGTTGAAAAATCCGTTGCAATATATATATTAATTGAAGAGTACCTGTAATCTATACAATTTTTATATTTGAATTAAATAAATTTTAAATCCAGCGCACCCTCCATTACAACTTATTTGAACTGTGAAATCGCTTGGGTTTTCACCTCCTTCCTATCCCCCAAATTCTTCCAGGCTCTCCATATGCACCACTTCCTAAAATCTTTTACCCCTAAAAGTCCTGTCAATCCTGATAAAACAAACTTTGAATCATGGTGTCTACGCTGCCCACTGGAAAGGGGGCTAATATTGTACCTACCATATTTTTCGGACTATAAGACACACTTTTTCTCCCCCAAAAGTAGGGAGAAAAAGTACCTGCGTCTTATAGTCCAAAGGCAGGGAGTCCCCGACTTAATGATCGCCCGCCAATATGAACCATATCATGTCCTCCTAAACACTCCCAGCATAAATGCAATTAGCGGCAGTAGCAGTCGCTGTTACTCACCTCATCGTTGGAGCCCGCGGTAATGAGCTTCTGACCTCCTCCTGTCGTCGGTGTGGTCTTCCGTGTGTCCGATGTCCTGATGGATTTCCCCTCTGTGACTATATGAAGCAGCGGCAGCCCCGGGCATCACATGCCTCATCCTTGGAGCCTGCATGGTCAGCAGATTCCCTCTCACACTCCTTCATTCTAGTGTTTGTCGCGTCTGTAATGACGCATACAGACACGACCAGGAAGTGCCGGCACTAGAGTGAAGGAGTGTGAGAAGGAATCTGCTGACCACGCGGGCTCCGAAGATGAGATGTATGTGATGAGGTATGTGCTGCCCGGGGCTGCCGCTGCTTCTTATATTCACAGAGGGGGAATCTATCAGGACATGCAGAAGACAACACCGACGACAGAAGGAGGCCAGAAGCTCATCACCGCAGGCTCCAGTGATGAGGTAAGTGACAGCGGCTGCCACTGCCTCTAATTGCATTTTTTGCAGGAGAACATAAGACACAAGGGGGACATCAGGAAGGCACAAAGGGGGGGGGGGGGGGTAATCAAAAAGACGCAGAGGGAGACATATGGAGGACACACACACACACACACAATAAAGGGGGACATATGGAGAACACAAAGAGGGACATCAGGATCATATAAAGGGGACATTAGGACGACTCCAAGGGGACAGGAGGAGGGAACCAAAGGAAGAACATCTACAAGATTCCCCTGGACCGTAGACACAACAGGTTTCGTTTTTTTTTTTTCCTGGTTTTTGCCCTCTAAACCATGGTGTGTCTTATAGTCTGAAAAATATGGTATATTCTGTTATCTCCCAGACCCTGGTCACTTCCACTCTTCAAAAGTGGTCTAAGTGCTACCTTTCTCTCACAGAAAGGAAGAAATTACTTCTCTCGTATAGAAACAAATCTCAAGATACTGCACTGCATGTACTTGACACTTAATAAGCTAAAAAGGTTTTAACCCACTAAGTCCAACCTTTGCTTTCAGAAGTGTAGGAATGTGGGATTAATGGTGCATGGATGGTAGTTTTGCCCACAAGTGAAGCAATACTGGCAGGCCCGGATTTGCATCACGGAAGCCTATAGGCACAGATGTCCTGGCACATTAGACTTCGCCCTCCATGAAGCTACAAACCCCAGCAAGTGTGCTGGCTGTCCCAACTGTCACTTCTCCCTTACGTTCCATTCCCGTCATAGGCAGCTACAGGTGCCCCTTAATACTGAGGATACCTCTAGCTACCTAATACTAAGTAGCTAGAAGATCTCGTCAGTAGAATGTCAAGAGGTGGGTGAGAACCCTCATTTGCGCTCTGTTTGAGACTCTGCATGGGGAAGGAGAGAGGGAGGCGCTAGGGGAGGAGAGCGAGCCGCCTTTCCATCATCAGGCGCCTGTAGGCACGTGCCTACAGTACCTTATAGTAAATTCGGCCCTGAATACTGGTCTAGTGTAACAGCTCTTATTGGTACGGTTTTAGATAGCTCGCTTTCTCCTGATCTCATGTCCTTAATCCTTGGTGATAAACCAATAGGATGGAAGTTTCCCTCTCATAGGCTCAAACATTTTGCTAAGGCTGCCAGGTTGCACATAGCAAGACAGTGGCAAAAACCAACTCTCCCCCTCGATCTCACAAAAAATAATGGCCATAGTTAATGTTACCTTGGAGGTCTTTACCAAGACCTGGCAGCCTTGGGTTTCCTTCTCCAATAATGTAGGCCTTCGGCCCTTTGTTCTATCTGTAAGACCCATCGCTTTTTTCTGCTTTGGGCTGTGTTTTAAAGGGGAACTGAAGTAAGAGGTATACAGAGGCTGCCATATTTATTTCCTTTTAATCAATACCAGTTGCCTGGCAGCCCTGCTGGTCTATTTCTCTGCAGTAGTATCTGAATAACACCAGAAACAAGCATGCAGCTAGTCTTGTCAGATCTGACTTTAAAGTCTGAAACACCTGATCTGCTGCATGCTTGTTCAGGGGCTATGGCTAATAGTATTAGAGGCAGAGGATCAGCAGGGCTGCCAGGCAACTGGTATTGCTTAAAAGGAAATAAACATGGCAGCCTCCATATACCTCTATCTTCAGTTCCCCTTTAAAGTAGTCAATCTGGGTTCCTTCTTGTGCTCCTTTATCTCCTGTAACCGTGGTAAAATATTACAGTTAATAATAATAATCAGGGCTGTGGAGTCCGAGTCAAAGCAATTTTGGGTACATGGAGTCAAGAGTCAGTGGATTCAATAAACTGAAGAGTCGGATGATTTTTGTACCAACTCCACAGCCCTGGTACGAATTAGACTAAGGGGTCGGAGTCGAGGAGTCGGAGCAATTTTGGGTACCTGGAATCGGAGTCTGTGGTTTCATAAACTGTGGAGTCAGGTGATTTGTTTACAGATTCCAAAGCTTGGTTACAGGAGATAAAAGAGCACAAGGAGAAGGAACTCAGGTTGATCGTATAAAACCAGGCCTGAAGCAGGAAAAAGTGACGCGTCACACTGATAGAACACAAGGCCGATATACATATATATTGTCTGAGGTAATGGGCACCTGTAGAGCAGAGCAAGTCACATGATCATACACTTTGCACATTCAGGTATTTACAAAGTTTTGGCAATACTGCCACCTTGTGGAAGGAGGGTTTGATTAAATATTTCTCTAAATGGCACCCGGTAGAGATTGAAAGAAAAGACAACACACACAGTTTAAAATATACTCCATGTATTCCATACTTACACGTAAAAACATCCCTGTAAGTGTACATTAAATTATATACTGGAATTTACACACAGACTTCAAAAGCCATTCTAGAAACAAAGCAACAACATTTTATGCTGAACATTAGACACGCCTGGTATTGCCACCATGTAGTGCAGAATTTTCAGCATTTACTGAATTTCAATGTGCAATTCAGGAGAGAAAGAGCGGAGGTTGTTTAACAGAAAATTGTAATGAGAAAATATGGAGGCTAGCGATGGCCAATGAGATGCCAATCATTCTGAGCTGATGCAGCATTATGTTATTATATTGTTTTGTAACAAACACGCTTGGAAAATCGCTCTGATGTAGCGATTTTCCAGTTTCCTATACTTAACATTGAGGCTAAATCGCCTCAGAAAAGCTGCAGGACCCGCGTTTGTGTTTTGGGACAAATCACAGCGCTCTGGTGTGATCCATCCCATATACCGTAGATGCATTAGCGTTTAAAAAAAAAAAAAAAAAAAAAAAAAAAAAAAAAAAAAAAAAAAAAAATCGCTCTAGGTGTGGACCAGCCCCAAGTCACATCCCCAGGAGAAGAGCTACTGGCAGGTGAGCGGCATCATTTGTATGGCAGCCTCCACATTCTGCTCACTGTAAATTGCCATATAAGGATCAGTCATACTTGTAATATTTGTTTATTATTATTATTGTGTATTGCTAGCTTTGTCCTGCAATGGATTAAAATCACCATTTTCTGGGTAAAAAGACCACAAGTGGCTGAAGAGAGGAGTGATGTGGTGTTAGCTTTGGAATTAAAGTAAACCTGAACTACAGTATAAAATAATTGTGATACTTAAAGGAATACTATCGATTGAAACAACTTTTTTTTTTTAATACTCTATATTAGTGTACACATTACCACTAGTGCTAGGGGCACTTTATTTATTCACCCAGGTCTCTCTCTTGCTATCCCTGCTTAGAAATTCATTTCTCACACAGCTCATAGTAGTTTGTGTCAACCTGAGCTGCTTGGTTACTCTGTCACACAGCTCACAAATATATTTCACTGTGTCACTCACAGCATGCAGCAGACATGAGGAGAAATAGGCTGATCTGAGGTGGTAACAGGTAACTAAATGAGCTGGAATATTGCTGGAATATAACTAGCTATTGTGTTTACACTCAGACTGGCTGCCTGCTTGAGGTGATACACTCCAGGCTGCATCCACTTTACAAGCTGCTGAGAGGGGCAGATCACTGTTTACAATTAGCATTATTAGTATCTTTATCAGTCAAGAGAAGCAAAGATAATAAACACACATTGCTAGAATCTTTAACCCCTTACCACTATATCAACAAGTTTCTTTCAGCAAGGTGATAATTAAACTATAAACTGAGGAGTTGATAGCATCTCCCCTTTGCAGTGACATGGTCTAGCCCTCTGGGAGCTCAGTATTAGATACATTTTGTATCCAACACTGACGCCAAAACTGACGGAGGATTTTACAGCTGAGAGGAACAGCTGTGTGAGGAATCAAATTGCTCCTAGTACTTGCCCTAATGTGTGCTACAACATACAGCATTTAAAAATAAATGCATACATCGATAGTATTCCTTTAATACCCCCCCCCCCCCCCCCTGCTGTGAGTGCAGGTATGTCAAACTGGTCCTACAAGGGCCAAGATCCTCACACATTTTTGATACAGCTCAAATGAATTGATGGGTCTGAATCAGGAAAGGTGTGGTCCATCAGGTAGAACACATTCCTCTCTTTCTCAGTCATCCTAAAAACTGGCATGGATCTGGCCATCCACGCCTGGAGTTCAACACATGTGTGTGAATGTCTGCACCACCCTAAGGAACCCACCAGCAGCGAGGCCACATCAGCATAAGGACACAACTGCACATGCATATATCCAGGTTCAAAGGTCCCAACCAGAGGAATCAGGGCCTAGTCCAGGAGGAATTACAGATACATGGAGGATTTGCTGGGGGAAACAGAGGATGCAGTCCTGGAATAGCTAACATTACTGACACATGTATGTACTCTATTTAAATCCATTTTCCCAGCTTGAATATCCTGTAACTTAGTGGTGGGAAGCCTCTGGATAGTCCAGAGGCTTCCCTGATCCTACAGCCCACCATTCCTGCGCTGCCTCCCTCTATACCGATTTGACCAGCATTTGTTGAATAGGATTCTTCTTGCTGTGAGTGCAGCCATGGAGGAGCACATCCATAGTGGGCATGTGCCAGTAAGTTCCACTCAAGCCCAGTAGAATTAAATGCTTGTGGGTGGAAGAAAAAAAAGCTTTGTAGAAACGGCTTAATTCTACTGGGCATGTGCGGACCTTAATCGTGCATGCCCAGTCCAGATGTGCTAACCCACTGTCTGGATGTATCCAGAAGATGAGGAGTAACCCTACACTGGAACAGTGAGCTCTACGAGGATCCAGGAAGCCTCCTTCTGGATCATCCAGAGCCTAACCACTACTTAAGTATGTAACTTTAACCGCATGTCAAAACTACGCCGCACTTGTGTCTGTCTAAGCCTGATGCGGCATACTTTTAACATCGGCAACGCCCTTGCACGGGACGCAATTGCAAATCCCCTCTAGCACAGAACTCAGCTGTCTAAAGACAGCTGAGTTCCATACATTGGTCAGGAGCCTTTTCATTGGCTTCTGACTTCTTGATCACTGTGAGCCAATCAGAATGATCAGGAAGTACTAAACTGAAAAAAAAAAGGCTGTATTCCCCGAAAGGGGCCAGAGCCTGCCTTCCCCAATCAGTTAAACAAAAATGTAACTGAGAAAAAAAAATATTAGGCCTGGACCAATCTCAATAAATGTATACAGCTTGCAATTGGGCCAATCAAAAATGACAGGAAGTGGATTGGATCATTTTCAAGTTGCGTACAATTTTACAAGACCAGAATTATTTACATCCCATTGTCCGTTTCTGGGCCACAGACTGTCCCTATAATGCTGCACACACGGCAGCAATGGTGAAGTCGTTGGGATATTTTGGAGTAGATGAAACTTGACTGGTTTCTCAGGATTTTCTGCTCCACGTTTGTATTAGTGTTCGAAAATCCCTCACACTGTGGCTGATTCACAATCATGTTTTCGAGCAGTGTGCCCTGATAAACCTCTGCCCATTACAGCAATATTTCAAATGTGACTGAGCCTCTTTAAAATAAACCACATATTATTCCGAAATGCACCAACAATCCACATAAAATATATATTTACAATAGCCTACAGAGGCTCAGGTAGGATAGAAATGGCTAAAAAGAGCACCGAACTTCAGGAGGGAAGAGTTAGGCATCTATACACAAAGAAGAACAGAAGACCATGACTTGAGGAACAAGGAGAACGTTTGTGAGGTTGGTGAACTTGGACACATTCTGTAAGCCTGTATGTGCTGTGTGCGCAGAGTCCTCTATGGGGCTGTTCCTTCCTTCTATCGCTGACCATGCGCAAGTCCAGCACTTGCAAATGACCTCCGGCCACGATTATCTCTATGCAGGAAATGACACACAAGCGGTGAGGCTCAGTGTTGACTGGCCTCTTAGAAGGCAGAATTTTGCACATCTGACCGCAATCTGTACTGTGTGCGCATCAGATCCCCCGATTTATAAACGTGTGGTGGCTGCTATGTATATGGTTATACATAACTGCACATTTTAAAGACTTTCTGTGACACACCCCTTTACATATGCCATTACAGATAGACACCCCCCCCCCCCCCCCCCCAAACCATAAGGTGACAAGAGGGTTGTCTTACATCCTGGCTCTCAGCTGCTTCTGGCTCTGCATATACTGGGGCAGCAAAGCAGTGATATAGGAGCTCCAACTTAGTAATGAATAGGAGATTATAAAGTGGCCTAACAGTTGTCTGCTATTAGGCAAGACCAGAGTTTACAACACTCACCGGGTCACATCAGACTATGGCATAGATAGAGTTGCTGGAAGGTTATTGAATTGAATGCTGTATGAGTGCAGTCATGGACTTGCACAAGCAGCGAGGAACTTTGCATTTTTCTCTTAATAAATTTAGAACAGAGTGGGAGTATCGGTGGAAAACAATCTCACTGCAGATGCATGCCAGCATCTGCGGATTCCCTAACCTTCCTGGACTATTAGAATAGTATGGCGACCCCAGAGTGGGTAACAATCCCTTCCCACTTACAGGCCAATGTGTAATAATTCCAGATTAGTTCTGTAGGATCACTTATAACCTCTAGTGCTCTCTGGTATACCCTAGTAAGGTCCAATAGTTCCCAGTGTCCACAGGGTAAAGATGGGCGTCATGCAGAAGGTATGGGCCTCAGTGCGAAGGTATAAGGTGAGGGTGACTGGAGAAGTGCTGCCACCTGCAGGACAGAAGGCACACAGCTGCACAATATGTAAATGGAGGACTGCGGGACCTGCAGGTAGGATATGCTATGCGAGTGAACAATGCTATGCGAGTGTACATGGCCCCAGGAGCACTATCACTACACGATCCTTAAAGGCAGAGCCACACCTTACTTGTACAAAACATCTCAAGGTGCATGTATCATCCATATGCAAACTTGTTTTACTTTAAAACCATCTATATACAGTTCAGATATAATCCTACTTGCATCTGCGTGCATTTCTCCTTCAGGCCTGGTGTGGAAAGCCATCTTCACAGCATGAAAATAAATTGTAGGATCGTAGGCGTACAGAATGTGTCTATGTACATGGATGACAACATAAAGAGGATGAGCTGCCCAGCACCGTGAGAAAGAGTATAAAACACATTCAGGCTACAAAAGCAGTAAAAACAGCGTCTGGTAATAAAATGACACCTGGAAAAAACAGATAGCTGCACACAGACACAGAAGTATTGCAGCAATTAGCAGTTCAGCCACTAGATGTCGCTGATGTAATCCTCATAGGAGAGTTGGATGGAAAGGCACTGTACCTACAGACAAAAGTCTAGCTTGTGAGTTTTGGCTGGCAGCCTGGGAAATAAGGCACAAATTAGTGTAAAAAGATATTCCTATGTAGACTTATATTCTCTTCAACAAAGACATTATTAAAACGGTATTGCACTTGAATACTTGGCTATTTCAGAGTCACATTTTCACAAGTTAAACGCCAAGTGGGTGGTGGGTGACACAAGCTGCTGCCGCCAGCTCCTTGCAGAATTCTTCCAGTACTATGACACCACGGCACAGAGTTTCATGGCCCAGCCTGTGCAAGAGGTACAGAGAGAAATATCATTGTAGTGCTAAAATATCATTGTAGCACAGAGATAAATATCATCCAGAAATGGACAGCCGTTTGCTTTCATCTGCCACAAGGTATTCCTTCAGTGTAACTTAACCAGCTTCTCTATCAGGTTAATCTCTTCTCCCTGCAGAACGCTGGTAACTGCTTGTTCAGCAGCAGTAACATGAAGCCCCTCTTATCACCAATTCCCCTGAATCATAGGTGAGGAGTGTGATGCTACACCAACAAAGGAATTGTAAACCTTGTAAAAACGTAAGAAATATGCTTAAATAAGGGAGGTGATTATGTGGAAAAACAATAAGTCAATACAGTGTGTCTAAAATAAATGTAAAGTTTACTTAATTGGATGGAAAAAGCTGTCACTTTCGGATGACCTTCGTATCTTCCACTTCCAGGAATTCAACATTTATTGGAAAGAATAAGCTGACAATTCATGTTTTGTGACTCCTAAATTTAATTTAAAGGATACAAGAGCTAAAATTAAAAAGTGTTCCTTTACTCCCCCAGGGGCTTCTTCCAGTTCCCATAGGCTTGTATGTCCCTCGCTATCCTCCTCTTCACTCAGCTGTTTGGCCTGCTACAGCAGCCGAGTTGCCCATGCCGCACATGCACTGGCCCTTGATCATGGTCCTGTAGCATTCTGGGAGTGGGAGCATTCTGTGCATGCACAGCTATGGGGCTTGATCTAGTGCACATGCGCGGAGCACTCCTGGCAACGGGTGCACGATAAAGGAGCCACAATGCCACACCAGCGCATGCACAGTACTGAGCAATGTGGGTGACCGGCTGCTGTAGAGAGCTGAACAGCTGAGTGAAGAGCAAGACCGGGAGGACAGCAAAGGACATACAAGACTACAGGGGCTGGAAGAAGTGCCAGGTAAGTAAATTTCAGCTTTGGTATCCATCAAAGCAATTCTGTCACAAAAGTATGTAACACAGCCTCTTACACACTCTAGAGGGTTCCTGGCCAGTCAGGGAACTCTCTTCCGAGAAACTAGCAGGCGTTTAGCGGCAGCAAAGGGTCGCTGAGAGATAAAGAGTTGGAGTCATACCGGTGGAGTGCATTGTTCTCCTCCTTACCCCTCCCATGCTGAGCCGCTCCTTCGTCTCTCCCCACCCTCCACAGTAACAGTGGCTGAGCACATTTAGTTACATCACTGCGTTCAGCAGACGCCATGTCCCAGCTGCTGAGAGCTGCTGTAAATCCCTCCTATGGAAGAGAGCAGTACACACCTGTATACAGATGTCCCCTCCTGTGATGGAATGCTATACTGAGCTGCTTATGTCACCTGTGGTAATGATGGCTGGACATCAAGGCAGCTTCCTGTGTCACCTGCTGTATACACAGACCATCAGCAGATAGAACACCTGGCACTGATCTGGACTTGTTACAAACTATTCATCATACACATTTATGGGCAAGAAGCACAGTTACTTTTGGAAAGGGTTCGTTGCACAGCCTGGACGTTGCTACCGTACTTACGGTTCATCGGTAGTCTCTCCCAGCAGCTGTTGTCTCACAAGCTGTAAAGTCTCCTGGAAATTTGCCACTCGCAGTGATCGCTGAGCGAGATCCCCCACCACCTGTAGTGACACCAGCAATGTTAGATGTGCCAGGAACATTACTGCTGCTGTAACAATGCAAATATAATACATCTGGAGTATTTCAACTTATATCCGCAGTGGCAAAACTGCCATGCTGAAGGTTATACACTGAACTGAAGCAATGACATGAATTACAGTGGCTTTTGACACAATGAAAGAAACCTGTATGCACAGTCCCAATCCTATATAAAACTAGCCCATGCTCCTTTTTTCTCACTGTTAAGGTCCCCATACATCTACCGATTTTGCTGCCGGATCTATTTTATTGAACCAGATAAAAATCGGTCCAGCAATATGTCCATCCTATTGATGATTTGATCGATTTTAGGTAAAAAATGGTTGAATGCATTAATCAAACATACTGGAAAATCTCAGTGGAAAGTACTTGATTGAATCCTCCGCCATCAACCCTGCAAGTTACTGTGTCTGCCTATAGTACCATATAGTACCAGGCCCAGGTGTGACTTTACATGTACCACATGGTAAAGGCACTTGCGGTTACTCATAGGGGTGATGTCGGAGGACATCAGGAGTCGCCCCAATGGGACAGGTGAGAATTTACACAGCACTGGGACACGGGGGCGGCCAGGTAGGTGGCATTGCTAGGTTGATTTCTGATAGATTACATGCTGTGCAGTATTTGGGCAAGCACCAGATCTCTCTGATTCGATTAGATAGAAATTTGTCTCGTGTTTGATTTGTCATCATCCCCAGATAGCTACCTTAAGGTGGCCATACACTGGTCGATTTGCCATCAGATCGACCAACAGATAGATCCCTCTCTGATCGAATCTGATCAGAGAGGGATCGTATGGCTGCCTTTACTGCAAACAGATTGTGAATCGATTTCAGCGATTTCATACCCCCTCTCCCCCCCCCCGGTACATTACCTGATCCGGCTGGCACGAGTCCTCCCGGTCTCCCCTGTCTTCTTCTCCGCTGGGTTCCGGACCGGTTGGCTTCACTTCACGTCCGGGGAAGTTTAAAAACAGTAGAGGCCGCTCTACTGTTTAAATTTCCTGCCAGAACAGGAAGTTCAGTGAAGCCTGCCGGACTCGGAGCCCAGCAGAGAAGAAGACAGCGGAGACCGGGAGGACTCGTGCCAGCCGGATCAGGTAATGTACCGGGGGGGGGGGGGGGGGGGGGGGGAGAGGGGGTATGAAATCGCTGAAATCGATTCACAATCTGTTTGCAGTAAAGGCAGCCATACGATCCCTCTCTGATCAGATTCGATCAGAGAGGGATCTATCTGTTGGATCGCGCCGGCCAGAGCAGGCAATGTATTGCGTGGGTCGTCGGGCATTCGCACGCCGCTATCGACGCACTCCCGACCCGCCTGCAATCGAGCAAAATGTTCCGCATGGACAGATCGACGGGAACAATTGATTTCGGACGGAAATCGATCGTTCTGTCACAGTGATCTAATCTGCTGTATATCGGTGGGAAAATCATTAGGTGTATGGGCCCCTTTAAGTGTTTAGAATTCAGGGCTCTATTTCTCTGTAGTGGAAACTATAGGCAACTCTCACTGATAAGTAATCAGAGTTCATTAAACTCCTGTCCGGCTTAGATAAACAAATCTCAGCAGGGTACAGATAATCAGATCAGTAATTAGAGATTTGTCTGTGTGAGAGCTGAAAAATAGAAGAAAAAAAAAGTTGTCAGGAGTCAAAATTTCAGGATTTTTAACCTTAAAATGCAAAATAAGACTATGGGATTTCAAGAATAGCCAATTCAGGATTTGGAGTATAGTTAGATACAATAGTTTATCACATCTCTTTATTTTCACGTCAGGCTTGGCTTACATTAACATAACTATACACATAAGAAGGACTTGGCCTGATAAGCTCCCGAACCTTCACAACTATGAGGAGACAAGACAAGTAACATTTATATCATGCTTTTCTCCTGGCGGACTCAAAGCGCCAGAGCTGCAGCCACTAGGGCGTGCTATATAGGCAGTAGCAGTGTTACAAAGTCTTGCCCAAGATCACCTTACTGAATAGGTGCTGGCTTACTGAACAAGGAGAGCCGAGATTATAACCCTGATCTCCAGTGTTGGAATTTGTGGCAGCCTTTTGTCAGTTGTGTTGCATCCTCCCTACAGCTAAAGGACTCATTCACATATGTATCCTGGCACTAGTTTTCCTGGTGCTATTCCCACAGAGAGACCTCAGCTTTACTGCCAGTAACACGCATGCCATAGCTCTCTATAAATCGGTCATAGACGCTACAGTCAAACAAAAAGCGCCACAAGTAGTATTGCAAAAAGCCCCCTTTTTAACGCGCACTGCCTCTGTCCGGCATAGGCTCACTTTTTTCCAGTGTTTGCCTCTATGTTTCTTCCTACAGCTGCAGGTTTCCAACCAATATACTGTATAAACACCATAAAAATACCAAAAGCAGGCGCTAAACCCCATCATAATACACCAGACTCAATCCTTTTTTTTGCTCATTTGGTAATGTATAACCCTACAGTGGAAAGTCTCTTGCACTTCTCTAATTGCAAAACTAAATAGAGATGCAAAGAAGAAAGTGTCTAACTAATGTAATGTTATATGGTGGTCTTACCCTGACAAGCACAGAGAAGAGGGATCGGGCCCCTGGCGCCAGATTCATATAAGGATCCAGAAGATACTCCTGGATGAGTGGGTGAGGGAACAGAGAGATGCGAGCCAGTAAGGAAGTGATCTGTAGGTTCATGTCATATGGCTGTAAAACAAGACGACACGGGTGGGTTAGAATATTAACACATCAGGGCATCAACTGTACTTAACAGATACCTGTAGCCACCAGGGGTGCTTAGATAACGTTAGATACCTAAGAGGAGGGAAGGCTAGAGCCTAGAGCCTTCCTGTGCCTCTCTGCATCCATTCACTCCACTGCCGGGCCCCCTGGTCCAGCCTCTGGCTTTAAAAGTATACATCTGGCAAAAAAAAAAAAAAAAAAAGTTTCACTCACTTGGGGTTTCTTCCAACCCCTAGAAGTCTGTTAGGGCCCACACCATAGTTCTGCTCTGAGCCAGGCCTCCCCTCTCCCTTCTGGAAGATTGTATCTCACGGCTGGGTCTTCTGCACATGCACGGGCCTCTCATGATCACGCTCCCATCAACGGGAGAGGAGCACTGCGCACACGAGATCCCGATCCAGTCACAGTTGTCCGGAGCAGTACTAAGGCATGGGACCCAACAGACTTCCAGGAGCTGGAGGAAACCCCAGGGGAGTGAAACTTTTTCCTTTTTTTGCCAGATGTATCCTTTAATGTGGAAGAAGCTTTCAGGTCTCCTTAAGGCTATAAAAATACTTCGACCTCTGAGTACTTCTGAAGACGAGCGGCTTCGTACTGCGCATACGCGAGAGCGGACTTGCCACACGGAGCGGCTCGTTTATGGAAGTATTCAGAGACCCGAGTACTTCCATAACCTACCGAGGAGCCTCAAAGATGCAGCCGGTGGGAGAAGTGAACGTGGGCCCGGCGGTGGAATCCTTTAAAGCTTTCTGCATATGAAGCTGTGCAAACAGTATGATGCACACTTGTGGGCTTTTGGTTGCAGCCTTGATTAACAGGTACTTTCCTCAGCAGGTCTTCTTCACCCGCCAGAGTAAAGTGATCTATTAATGCCAGCCTCACCTAAACTCAAACATGGTTGGGCTTGTGTGAATTTGTCGCTGTAACCCCTCTGCATCATCCTACCAAGTCTATAGAAAATGGGCAGGGCACAGAGTTGATGGTGGGAGAAGACAACATCCCTTCTGTGAAAACTGCGATCATCACTACAAGCAGCAGACAAGAGACTACCATGGAGTGATGAGTCAACCTTGCTTCACATCAGACCCCCCCTCTCGGCCCCAGAGAGGTGGCATATGCTGTATGCGTGCGGCAACAGTCGGAGGGGGAAGGGCAGAAAGTAGGATGAGTGGTATTCTTTGCCAGTACTGGTGGATTTTCATTAGTTGGTGGTATAGATAATGATCCTACAAAGAGGAGAAGTGGTTCTGGACAAGAAAGTGTTGCCTTGAGACTCTGAGCATTCTAGTTTGTAAATTATCCAAGTTAATCTCAGCAAACATTACTACTGGTGAGAGATAACAGTAAATACAATACCTGATCCAGGATGCCACCTAGCCGATCAAACAGGACTTGCAGGAACTGACCCTCATAGAACTCCTGTCCACTGGGGCTGCTGCTAATGGCTTGTGGGGTAGATGGCCAGCTCCACTGTGCTGCCAGCTTACAGCAGCCTTGGTACTGTATAAACACAGATAATGCTTACATAATCTCATCAGGAAGAAAATACACATTAAAATGCAGGAATTCCTTGGATGCTGATAATTATTAGTCTTTATTCATACAATCTTGCAAAAAACAACTATTTTACAATAATTTATATCCTTAAAAGAATACAGAGAGGAGAAAAACAATCCAACAAATGTATCCAACATTTATTTATTTTTAGATATCCCAGTGTTTTTTTTTTTATATATATATTTTAACTACTTTTTAAAGATTTTATTGTTTCTTTGTTTCTGCTCCATGACACATTGGAGTATGCCAGAGCTAAAATCCACGATCTATTGACCCTTTTTATCTCCTTTCTGCTCTTAGTAGCCATTATCTGCAAGGAAAGTTTTATGGCTGTTTTTTCACTTGAGCGGAGAAGGGACATTTTTTTGTCAGTTCTCCTCTCATCACAAAACTGACAGTGAACAGTTCCCATTTTAGAAATAGGAGCCATTCTTACTGGTCACTGCAGTGGATCTGTTGTGGTAAGCTACCTCACAACGCGTCAATCAGTGGCACATCGCCGCCTCTCCCCCGCCCCTCTCAGTGAAGGAAGACTGAGAGGGGCGGGGGAGAGGCAGAGATACGCGCTGACAAACTCGCGTGAGGCGGGGCTGCGGCAGTTAGCCCTGCCTCAATCCGGAAGAGATCCCCCGCTGCTCGGAGGGGATTTCGGGGGGTAAGGGACCCCCGTTTAGCCGCGGGATAGCGGCGTTTTAGCAGGGGCACACGTGCCCCTGCTGACTATGAGGTCTGAAGCGAGATTTATTCTCGCTTCAGACTCTCTTTAAAGGAATACTATCGATTAAAACAACTTTTTTTCTTTTTTTTTTTTAATACTCTAGTGCTAGGGGCACTTTATTTGTTCACCCAGTTCTCTCTCCCTGCTTAAAAATCATCCTTCATTCCTCACACAGCTCACAAATATACTTCACTGTGTCACAGCATGCAGGAGAGTCTGAGGGGGGGGGGGGGGGGGGGGGGGGGGGCTGATCTGAGGCGGTAACTGTGCTGTAATATTGCTGAATGAGGGAGATGTGTCTACATTTCCTGACTGACTGGCTGGTGATGGTGATACATTCCAGGCTGCATCTACTTCCTAGGCTGCTGAGAGGGAGAGATGCTGATTACAAGGGCAGTATCAGGATCTTTATCAGTCAGAGAGAACACAGTATCAGGATCTTTATCAGTCAGAGAGAACAGCAAACAAGGAACACACATTGCTGGAATCATCAGCAAAGGGATAATTAAACTATACACTGAGGAGTTGATAGCAACCCCCCTGTGCAGGGACATGGTCTAGCCCTTTAAGAGCCGTCACTTTTGTATCTAAAAACTGACGGAGGATTTTACAGCAGAGAGGCAGAGCTGTGTGAGGAAGGAATCTGCTCCTAGTACTTGTGGTAATGTGTGCCCCAACATACAGCATTTAAAAAAAATGCTTCAATCGATAGTATTCCTTTAATGTTGTTCCTTTACACCCAGCTTACTCTATGTAGGAAGGACAGTAGAAGTACAATGTTACCCACAGCATGGTACAGTAATAACAAAATGGCACAGAACACATGAATGAAACAGGAGGACTCTGCCCAATCCTGCTAACAAACTATGCATGGCCATACACAGTCTGACTTTTCAAATGACCAATTTATCAATTCAATCAAGGCAATCGAATGTTAAATTATGATCCCTTGCAGGTGCACCCAGAGAGGATATATCATTCTAATGTACAAATATAACTTGTTCTGATCGCTTTGCTGGAGAGAAATAATGGATTAAAAGATTGTTACATAATATCAATGCATTCACATTTATGACTGAATCATATTGTTAATGCAGTTCTATGGAACAACTGGATTGTGTATGGCCACCTTAGCACAGTACTTCAGCTCTGAGGTAAACAGGAAGGCAAAGAGAGGAGCAGATTATTGTGTATTGACACCTTAGCATAGTACTTCAACTCTGAGGTAAACAGGAAGGCAAAGAGAGGAGCAGATGAGGTCTATGAGAAATAAGGAGGTGTAGCTGCATTTTTCACTATTCAAGATGGATTGCAGAGATCTGCAAGTACTGTAGAATGATGGACAGAAGGATGCTGTCAGACTATGAGAGCATGTATGAGGGCTGTGGGCTCTTTAGGTGGGAAGGTGTGTATTCTGGAGATGGGCATACGGCTGCAGGAAAGGCGAGAGAGTGACATCTGAGATGGAGCACAGGAACTTCGACAGTAAACTGAGACCACTTACCTGCACCATAGCATCCTGCAGGTAGCTGTCAAACCCTGAGCTTGAAGACTTCATCTCCTCGGGTACCAGGGAAAGGAAACTAGAGAACAGAAAGCAATGCTGACTGGAAAATTCCTCAAATATGAAAATCTTCACTCAATAGGAATCAGAAGTGGCTGCAAACAAATCAAACCCTCCAACTGCTAATCAGCTAACAGGCAGCAGAAAGTTTATCCAGCTTCCAGTTAATATATTGGTAGGTTGCAGCTTCGATTTGTCAGCAGCCACTATCTTTTTCTATGAGGTAGAGTTTGGCATATTCTGTGAATGTTCCCCAAGCCACTAACAAGATGCATGTATTTTATTCATTATGTTACTAGTTTTCCTACCATCCTCATGTTCCACCTTTTCCATCCCTCCTGAGGCAGCTTATTCAACACCCTCTTCTATGCCCCCAGTTAAGCAAGCATCATAGTGTTACAGCGATTCCAGTACCAGCAGAGACAGCGACTAGCACAGATAGGCATTTCTCAGCCAGTGATGTGCCCATCTCAGAGACAGGACTGACAATTAAGGCCATACGTCAGGCAATGACCATGAGACAGAGCTCTCTCTCTGATCAGAAAAAGATCTGTTGGCTGCCCATACACTGCAGAACGATTTCCAATAGATTTCAGGATCGATCTGAAATTGGCCTGGTGTGGTGGTATCTAGGTTTCATAACACAGGTTTCCTTTAAAATCAATTGAATTTATAATGAATCTAATGTCTAATTTAAAAAAAAAAAAAAAAAAAAAAGCATGGTGAATGGAACGCTACTATTGCTCTTCCTGCTTTTGGCGTCACATCTGGTTGCCCCACCCACTGGCTGAATCTCCACAGGGCAGACTGTACATTTACCATGTATGATATGATAAGTGGCCCATCCCATGAACCAGCTCCATCAGCTCACCTCTTAACGCTTTGCTCTGCCCCAGACGACTCTGCAAGTCGTCCCAGGTGTCCCTGGGCTCTTCCCATCATCTGCAGACCTGTATCTGGGAGCCCATCTGTAAAGTAGGGATCTTCTTCAAGGTCCCTGAAACAGAGTAAAAGAAAAATTGGATTTCCAACACATATATCCAATAAATGTGTGTAGATTACATTTACAGCAAAATTCCAGGCAATAGCCAACTTACAGTACAACTTTAACAGTTCCTCCACGCACCAGGCAGAGGTTTCAGAACACAGTAAAAGGTTACCTGTATTTAGTTCTTAAAGAAAACCTGTACTGAAAAAAGTTCCCCTGGGGGGTACTCACCTCAGTAGGGGGAAGCCTCTGGACCCTATCCAGGCTTCCCCCGTCCTCCTGTGTCCCGCGGCGGTCTCACTGCAGCCCCCGGAACGCACAGGCGACAAATCAGACAGCCTGTGCAATATTTACCTTTTCGGGCTCCAGCAGGGGCGCTGTTGCGGCTTTTTTGACGGAGATAGGCGAAAATAGCCAATGTCGGTCGGGTCCGCTCTACTGCGCAGGAGACTTGCGCCTGCGCAGTAGAGCGGCCCGACGGAGATCGGCTATTTTCGCCTATCTCCATGGCAAAAGCGGATACTGCGCCTGCGCTGGAGCCGGGGAGGTAAATATTTACATCGCCGACGCTCCGGGAGGATTTACTCCGCCGCCGTGGGACCAAGGAGGACGGAGGAAGCCTCAATAGGATCCAGAGGCTTCCCCCACCCGAGGTGAGTACCCCCCAGGGTAGGTTTTTTCATTACAGATTTTCTTTTAAGGACCAGTATCACAGAAATTGCAAAATGTAAATTACATACTTATAAGTAGTACATTTCCCCCAGAGTAAAATGAACCAAAAATTACTTTTCTGCTATACTGCTGTCACTGACTGTAGTGTAAGCAGTAAAAATCTGACAAGTTTTGAGTTAGTCAATCTCATCATGGGGTATTTTTAGTACCGTATTTGCTTTACTCTTGACAAAACCCCTCCCTGGAAAGTATCTCTATAAGGATGTCAGGCAGCCTCCCTACTTGCTTGCATGGAATTTTGACAGTAAGACTCAGCAATAGCCTTTCAGTAAGTGCTTTGAAAGAAAACCCTAAGGCAGGGAACACACAAGACAGAAACGCTAGTGTTGCGGAATACACAGCAAAAACGCACATAATGCAAGTCAATGGGCCGCATGAAAAAACACATATACTTGCGGTCTGCAATGTGCGTTTTTAAAAACGCTGTTTTGTTGCATATTTTTCAAGCACGCATCAACAAACACACATAATGAAAGTCAATGGTGACACAGAGGTATTGCCTTTGTGTGTGTTTTTATATGTGTTTTTCTAAATAAAAAAAAAAAAAAAAAAACAATTTTGATGATGTATTTCACTTCCTGTTGACTTCCCGGTGATTTGCATAAAAAAAAAAACAACAAAAAAACGAATGCGAACTTCAAACGCATTAAAATGCACGCAAAGCGCCTTAAAATGTACAAACACATATGTATCAAAATGCTACATTTCCCACACTGCCAAGTGTGCACCCAGCCTGAAAATCCCCCATGAGCAGATGGAATAGTCCCAAACTTGTCAGATCTTTTTTTTATACCTAGTGGAAGCGACAGCGAGATTGGAAAAAAGTGATTTATAGTGCATTTTACTCTGGAACAATGCACATTTTAACCTCTTGAGGACCGCAGTGTTAAACCCACCTAGTGACCAGGACATTTTTTATTAAAATGGCCACTGCAGCTTTAAGGCCTAGCTGCAGGGCCGCACAACTCAGCACACAAGTGATCCCGCCCCCCTTCTCCCCACCAACAGAGCTCTCTGATCGCTCCCCGTGTTTATTTTTTGTTTATCAATATTTACTTTATTATTATTTTTATAATAAATTTTACTATATTTTATGTATTTACACCCCGCTACCCCCCCCCCCCCCGCCAATCAGCGTGATCGGCTGTGATAGGCTTCAGCCTATGACAGTCGATCACTCCCCAGTACAGCGCTGCCTTAGATCGCAGCGCTGTACAGGGTAATTAGACGGCGGTTTCACCGTCTAACAGTCTCCCAGCTGCGATCGCCGCTGGGAGACTGAAGGCATAGCGGAGCTCCGCCTTTCAAGCAGGAGATGCGCACCTAATCTCCTGCTAGCCCCATAGAAGGCCGTTCACGCCAATCAGCGTAGATCGGTCCTGGGGCTGCCGCACTGCTCACGCCATTTGGCGTGGAGCAGTCAGCAAGTAGTTAAACAAATGCATACACATGCATTTTAAAATTTTTAAATTTTTCACAATAGTAGTTCTTTAAGGTACTCATACACTTGCAGATGTGTGGTAGATCAAGATCTTCTAAGTAGTTTACCTGTTCTACTATTATAGGAAGGAGTAGGCACAATTTACAGCACAAGCCTGAGTCTCTCAATCCATAAACACTTGGACACAGGTTCACTATAACCTCTTCCGGACGGAGGAGGTTGAATTTACACCCCGTTTACTTTCCGTTATTCCTGTCAGGACATAGATTTCCCCAGTCTCAAATTGCAATGTTCAAACACCACCCAACACGTGCAAAAAGTGATGTCAATGTGCTCCACTCTGTGCTGAACATTAGCCCCTGCAACCTAGCAGCTCACCGAATGGACACCACCTCACAATCCAGGTGGGTCTAATACATAGCCTTAGAGCGGCCAACTTTAAATCACAGCCTCCACACTGCCTTTTGTTCAAAGCCGAGTATATCCACTTTTAATAACACAGTTCCCCATGTAAAAAATATATAAAAAAACAAACATAGCGTAACACAGTTTGGTCAGTTAGAAAGGCCTGCGCATTTCCAGCGCACTCACGTGAGTAAATGGGTAAAGAACCCCTGATGAGTCCATTGGACGAAACGCGTAGGGCAGGAACAGGAGCACTGACGTCACTGGGCAGCGGGAGAGACGTGCACACCAAGTAACTGGGAGTAACGCAGAGCGGAGGATCGGGACGCCGGCACCGCCAGAGGCGGAACGATACTGTTGGGCTGTGATGCCCGAGATGTCCTTTACCCATTTACTCACGTGAGTGCGCTGGAAATGCGCTGGCCTTTCTAATGAGTGTGGAGCACATTGACATAACTTTTTGCATGTGTTGGGTGGTGTTTGAACATTGCAATTTGAGACTGCAGTAATGCACTTTGTGTGGCCTCTGTTTATGTTCGTTTTTAGATCCTAATAGGAGCGCTGTCACAACAACGTTGAGTGATATACAAGGCTTTGTGGTAGCGAATACTCGATTGAAAGACTGACTAATTTTATATAATTATATTTTATTGTAATTCTGGCAGGCGCAGTTTGTTTTTAAACTATAGGACATAGATTTCAACACTCTTGCCTTTCTCGTTGCTCTAGTGCCGCTGTAATTTGCTCACTCAGTCGTCTATTAGACAGCTGAGCTCAGTACGCCAATCAGGAGCAGATTTCATTAGCTCCTGACCTTGTACGCACTGTAAGCCAATCACAGTGATCACAGCTCCTTTTTTAAGAAAAAACTCACTCAGTGCCTTCAAAGACCTCCCCTTCCTGCACACGACCGTCCTCATTTCCTCCAGCCAGGTAGTCCCGAGTTTGAACATTGCGGACAACCAAGTTGTACAGGGCAAGCTCATCAGATACCTTCAGGATCTCCTCAAACAGGCGCATTGAGGTGAGACTTATCTGAGAAGGAATAAGCAGATAAGAAAGGATCGGTCAATCTTTCGTAAATCATTAGAAATCCCCTCCAATATCTTTACTTGGTACCATCAGACGTGTAAAATCTGAGACAGCCAGTGGCACATCAAAACCGGGAGAGGAGGTTCATATGGGCCAAGGTTAGGCACCACCGGGGGGGGGGGGGGGGGGGGGAAGCGGCAGGCTAAGGTTAGGCATCATCGGGGGGGGGGGGGGGGTTAAGGTTAGGCACAGCGGGTGGGAGTTACGGTTAGGCATCATCGGGGGGAGATTAAGGTTAGGCATTATCAGGGGAAAGATTAAAGGATACCAGAGCTGAAAGGCGCTGGAAAAGAAAGCCAACTTGCAGTGGGTAGGGGGGCATGATCAAATACTTACTGTGCCTCCCGCTCCCCTCAGTCACTCGCCATCCTCCTCCGGTCAGTCACGTTCTCCGTGTCGACTCCAAACCCAGACACACTTTGCCGCGCATGTATGTCCGTCTGCTCCCCCGTGGCCGCGCAGTGATGGCACAGGACAGGAGCACACTTGCTCCTGAGTTCCGGGGTGTGCGCCGATTGGAGACACAGGGTAGCGAGTGCGCTCATGTCCTGCGACATCACTCTGTGCAGCCACAGGGGAGCAGAACAGACATACTGTGCATGCGCCGCACAGTATGTCTGGGTTTGGAGTCCCCCCCAAGTCGCAGAGGAGAGCAGGACTGCTCGGAGGAGAACAATGGTGACGGAGGGGAACGGGAGCCACGTTAAGTATTTGATTGTGCCCCCCTACCACTGCGCATTCACTTTTTACCAGAGCCTTTCGGCTCTGGTATCCTAGGCACCACCAGGAAGGGCGGTTTTGTGTAAGAATAGGGAGATCTTCATCATAGTGAAATATCTGCAATTATTAATGATATTTCACTATATTAAGAAGTAGAATATCTGTAAATTTACCTATATTCTACTACTGCTATTTCCTGCACTCTTTCAACCAAATTGTTTTTTTTTGGATTATTCTGTGCCCCAATTAGCATGCAACGCTTTTAAATGTATGCCTCTAAGCACAACATACACGGTAGCATTAAACTTTGCTGATGTCTACAAACATGGCCTTTAACCTCCTTGGCGGTTCATTGTTTCTGCCAAGGAGGCTGCATTGCAATTTTTTTTTGTTTCATGTAGCTACCTGAGTGGTAGCTACATGAAACACCACTAGAGGGCGCATGTGTCCCTCTAGTCCGATCGCCGCCGGCAACAACAGCAAACAGGATATTGCGTATAGAACGCGATCTCCTGTTTGGCTTCTCCTGTCGCCATAGCTACGATCGGAATGACGTCATGGACGTCAGCTGACGTCCTGACGTCAGAAGCATCCGATTCAGCCCTTTGCGCTGCCCGGGAATGATTGGTCTGGGCTGCGCAGGGCTCTGGTGGGGGGGGGCCCTCTTCCGCCGTTGCGTGCGGCTGATCGCCGCGCGGCGGTGCCGATCAAGCTGTACGCGCGTCTAGCAAAGTGCTAGCTGCGCGTATGGCAGTTAACAGATTGGAAATCGCCCCACCAGGGGCTGAGATATCCTCTGCGGCGGCTTACACCGTGTCCAGCACGGGGTTACCGCTAAGGAGGTTAAAGAGACACTGAAGCAAAAAAAAATTATGATATAATAAATTAGTTGTGTAGTATGGATAATTACTAGAACATTAGTAGCAAAGAAAATATTCTCATTTTTATTTTCAGTTTTATAGTGCTTTTTATAACATTGCATCATTCTCTAGTATTTGCAGTTTACACACTACTCAGCATTCTGAATGATTTTATAGAGCAGGCTAGTGAAGTATTGACCTGTCCTCCGGAGAGAAAAAGAAAAAATTCAGTGACTGACATAACAAGCTTCAGAAAACGGAGCTCCCTGCGACTTTGAAAGTCGTGGAATTAAATGGCTCTTTTGCATAGTTAACAACTGGAGTTTTAAACTCTTCCTGTGCTGGAAACAATATTAGACTTATGTCTCTGCTCCTAATGTTTTATTTCTTACACATACAAATCATATCTTTTTTTTTTTCATTTCAGTGTCTCTTTAACATAACTAAAGGTGCATACACATGCACAGTGTCTGTTACCCAAAAGGATCAGGGAAGACTGGCCCAGTGATGTGATGCAAGGTATAGTCTAGCCTCTGCTGTGTGTTACCTCATCTGAGAGATGGTTGCACCTCTGTATAAGCTGGGATCGGAGCAGAGGATCCTTGTTGTTCCTACTCTCTGGGCTTCTCTCCTCTCCCAGCAGGTAGATGAGGAGTTGATGCAGCAGTGGTGAGGGATGCAGGCGTTGCAACAAAGCAGTGAGCAGGGCCGTGCTTCGCAGTATATGCAGTTCTGACCTATAGGAAGCAAGCAGCAGTAAGCTGTGTGACATCAGTGGGTACAGTTCATGCTTGCAAACCTTAGGAAATGTTACATACAACTAGAGGTGGATTTTATTATTATTTATTGTATTTATAAAGCGCCAACATATTACGCTGCGCTGGACAATAAATAGTGATACGTACAATGTAAATATGGGGTGTAAGACCAGAGAGGTAGCCAACGGTTACACAACATAATACAAAGGTTATCCATGCAAACAGGGTAGAAGATGCATGATCATGTGATATTTTTTTCAGAAATCCAGCAATTCAAGCCCGAGTTAGTCCATGGGAAGGGTGTCATAGCTGGGGATTTGTAACACTTTCTATATACAAGTAGCAGAACTAATAAATACAGGCGGTATTTCCAACAACCAAATGCATGGTTTCTCAACATTATTACAGCATGTACCATATTAAATACTGGAGAACAGGTTATTTAAATGTGCATTTACCCCTTTAAGGGGGAGCAAAGGGTGCCAATATCCTTAACAACCAAACAAGGGAACCAATTTCTCACAATGCTTCATAATTTATTGATTCAGTATACAAACCCCGCAATAAACCCCTACCCCCTAAAAACAATGCCTGTATTGGATTGGAGCGCTCCCCATTCACACCAACACATGCACATGCATAATTAAGGCCAGGTCAGCACAAACAATGCTCCGTTTGAATAGCAGTTCAAGATCTATCTAGTTTTCTTTGCAACATCACATTTATCAATGGAATTCTGTTTGAGATCTAGGCAGATTAATTTCCGCATCACAGTTCCATATATTGTTTTAATCTTCCAAGGAAATACTAATGTCCATGGACTACACCTTCCTCTACAATGGGCTGCACTCTCACAGCATGGTTAGGGCTCCCTTGAGCTTTCTTAATCATGCATAGTCCTTATATGATGCTTATTCCAATGCTGCTCAGCAGCACTCACCACCTCATGTCACGTCTCGTCTCTTATAAGATCATCTCAGTGCTTGTAGACTTGTGTCCGCGGCGTCCCGCAACTTCCTCTGCCATCACTGAATGATACTCCACGAGTTGAGGGGTAGTCTTCTCTGACCGGCCAGACTTGCTAAATCTATGTGCTGGTGGAGGGGTACATAGCGTCACACGCTCTCTTCCAGCGGCATGTACCACGGCTCGCATACGCGTTACGCCCACTAGTCGTCACGTGGGCTTCCTCAGTGCATCTGCTGTGGATATGACAGAGGGGGCGTCGCCCAGCCCTTTTATCTCGTAGTGCATTTTTTCCTCCTCTCTTCCTTACGGAACAGCCTACGCCCAGGGGAGGAGTCAGCCACTTTTTCTTTTTAACACTTTCCTTTTTACAGGGACCCTGGTACACAGTCCTTCGTCATTATTGCTTCATAGCCAACTTTGAACTATCGTTTCGCTCCAATCCAATACAGGCATTGTTTTTAGGGGGGTAGGGGTTGTTTATTGCGGGGTTTGTATACTGAATCAATAAATTATGAAGCATTGTGAGAAATTGGTTCCCTTGTTTGGTTATTACAGCATGTACCCTTTTATTAATGACTGTGTTGGCCAAGTACCCCGTTGTGAGCAACATCTCAAGTACTCCTTGACATATATGTTTAGGAGCACTTCATATTTGTGTTTAAAGGGAACCAGAGCTAAAGTAAAGAAAAGAAAATATTCTATACATACCTGGGGCTTGCTCCAGCCACATACGCGCTGATCGATCCCACGCCGCCATCCACCACTGCCCGCATCTACGAGAACCGGCTCCCGTCACTGACGTCATCGGAGCCGGGCTACGCTGGAGAAGTGTGCCCTCTACGTATCTCTCCAGCTGCTGCTGCAGAGATATGCAAAGAGCGCACTTCTGCTACGCTAGACTGGCTCCGACTGACGGAAGAGCGGGGAGCCAGTTCTCGTAGATGCGGGCAGCGGTGGATGGCGGTGTTGGATCGATCAGCGCGTATGGGGCTGGAGGAAGCCCCAGGTATCTATAGAATCTTTTCTTTACTTTAGCTCTGGTTCTCTTTAAAGGCTTTTCAAACTTTCCTTGAAACTGTTGATTACGGTAATATAAATGATTCGTGCAATTCCCCCTTCCTCCAGCGATCGCCAGCACCCAAATTAGTCACCGAGCACCGCTATAGCCGAAATAGTCACTGCGGCCTGTGGTAGAACAATTGGTGCAGTGCTGTGCCAAAATTAGCTGATCCGTCTGGATCCTCTAGAGCAGCGCCGGGCAAACTACGCCCCGCACACGCTGTACATCCAGACCCTCCTTCCTGCAGAGTCGCGAGCGGGCAGCAAGTAGGGAACTTAAAGCTCACCAGAGGCTCTGAGTTCAGCGTCGTCTCCATGGCAACAGGGCATCACATGACAGGACGTCAGGACGTTCCAGCATATTACACACATTATGTGACACCCTGTTACCTTGGAGACGACGCTGGACTCTGAGCTGCCGGTAATTTTTAAGTTCCCCCTCTCCTCTGCAGGGAAGGAGAAGGGGACTTAAGGAATGCAGCCGGGCCACGAAAATTTTACCCAGCCCTGTTCTAGAAGCTTCCCCTCTTCTCCTCCACCGGCTCGATCCAGTGCTGAGATCTCGGAAGAGTGGCCGCATTGCGCCTGCGCAGTATCATGGACCTGTTCAGGATTTGGCAGAAAAAGCCAAGCCGATCGGGTCCATGCTACTGTGCAAATGGCTTGCGCATGCGCAGTAGGACAGACCCGAAATGGCTCAGCCTTTTCTGTTGAAGCCCGAGTGGTTTCGTGCTAATTCGCATTTGCGAGCCATTGACAAGCCGCTTCTCGGGGTCCCAGCTCTGGAAAGGGCAGGTGGAGAAGAATGGGGGAAGCTTCTCCAGGATCCAGAGGTTTCTCCCTCTCGATGACAGAACCCCGTAGGGCACTTTTTCCCCCCTACAGGTAGACTTTAATATAATAGATTGAATATGACAAGTTCAAGTACCCTTTGAGCTGCACTAAAGTACCCCCTTGAGGTACACATGCCATGTGATGAGAGTCTAGGGTCTAATGCACCTAAAAAAACTGTTTCCATTATCGCCAATGCTCTCTGCCTCCTGGTTACTAGATACCCTAGAAAAAAATAAAATCTAAAAATTATGTTGACTACCAGTGGCTGAACACACACACAATTAAAAAAAAAACGTAATGTCTAAATCAAACTAAAACATGTAAGTGGCAAGAACTACTATAAGATAATCTCACTGCTGAAACTGCAGGCCTCGTGATTGGAATATGTGTGGTCCAATTCTCACACCTCTAACTATGTATATAAACTTGTGAGACAAGCTAGCCAGTCAGGAGTGGCCTTTTCAATCAGCTGACAGCAATGGACAATCAGTCTGACATTTTAAGATTCTGATGAAGGCTGAAGGCGGTCATTCTCTTTCCGGTGTGGAAATAGAGTTGAGCAGCGTCTTTGTAGGGCAGGGGTGTCAAACTCACATACAAAGTGGGCCAAAATTGTACACTGGGACCTAGTCATGGGCCAACATCAATGCTACTGACCACCTTCTTCCCCTATAAAGTTCCCTTGTGTCTAATGGCCCCCCTCCAATCCCTATACAGTTTCCTAGCGTCTAGAAGTCCTCCCTCCCCCATACAGTTTCCTAGTGTTTAGAGCTTTCCCCCTACCTCCATATGGCTTCCCTGGTGTTCTAGGGCTTCACCTCCAATATAGCTTCCCTGGTGATCTAGAGTGGGCCAAACATAATGCAAAGTGGGGAAACCACTTTAGGGCCAAATTTAATTGTTTAGAGGGCCAGATTTGGCTGTGGGCCGGAGTTTGACATGTATGTCGTAGGAGGATCCGTCACCCGCAAGAATCATTTAGGAGGACAAGAATATTAAGAGTTGTACTAAGCTTTTCCATGCACTGACACCTAACGTTTTCAAGTACAGCAAACACTCACACGTGCAGCAGTTCCTCTTGCAGTTTCCCCCGCAGGTAGACTTCAGTGATACAATTGGCTATGGAAGTAGCGACCATCTATGGCATGAAGAGGAGAGTGTTAGCTGGATGGGCTGACATAAAGCAATGTGTATGGCTGTGATGGTGCATGTCATAATCGCTCACCTTGTGGGACTCCTGCAGCACAGAATCACAGAACTCCACCCAGCAGAGGAACCTCCGCACAGCAGCTATCTCTGGTGGCATTGCATCCAAATCCTCTTTGTTGACATTCGCCCTTCAAGCCACAAAGATCAGGACATCTGAGTATCATTTGTCATTGAGATATACTGAAGCAAGACTTTAAAGGACAAAAACGAGGTGAGCAGGGAAATTTATTTTTACTTACCTGCGGCTTCTTGCAGCCTCTAGAAGTTTTCTGGGTCCCTCGCCGCAGCTCCAGTACTCCCCGCTGTCTTGTCTGTATGGCTGCCTGATCTTCTAGCGGGTTGGCGCTTCTGGCAAGCGCCCACGTCACTGGGAATGTACTGCCTCTGTGCAAAAGTATGCGCAGACGCAGCATGCACCCGGTGATGTGAGTGCAGTTTGCCGACCAGCCATATGGATGGGACAGCAGGAAGCACCGGAGCAGCGGCGAGGGACCCAGAAGACTTCTAGGGCTGGAAGATGCCCCAAGTAAAGGAAAATACATTTCCCCGCTCACTTTGTTTGTCATTTAAAGGGAACCCAAGGTGAGAGCGATATGGAGGCTGTCATATTTATTTCCTTGTAAACAATACCAGTTGCCTGACAGTCCTCTGATCTTCTGGCATACGTAGTGTCTGAGCTAAAACCCTGGAACAAGCATATGGCTAATCCAGTAAAACTTGAGTCAGAGTACTTGATCTGCATATGTTTGTTCAGTGTCTATGGCTAAAAGTATTAGAGACACAGGATCAGGAGGACCGCCAGGCAAGTGGTATGGTTTAAAACGAAATAAATATGGCAGCCTCCACATACCTCTCACCTCGAGTTCCCTTTAACTGGTAACCCCAATATTCACCCTGTAGAGAATTCAGTGGCTCTCACCTCCAATCAGTGCCTTCCTGACTGGTGATGTCACATGGGTGGGTGCTCAGAGGGATGTTATTGTGCAGGTCACACAGGCGCTCTGTCACCAGCTGGCTCAGGTCACTCTGTGCAATAAGACGGGCCGGGACCTCCTGTTGGCTGGCGCGAAGAACTCCAAAGAGAGCCTCTCTGGCTCGCACTGCCAGGTGCCCTTGTTGAGACTAACAATATAAAGTAATAAAATGCCTATTTTAATTTACAAAACCTATCAATACCTGCAATGAAAACCTCAAAGTTTGTATAAAAAAAAAAAAAAAAAAGCTTTCAAGAATTAGATGCATAAAACTGGCCTTTTACTCATCAGTAACACAATTAAATCAATGTTTAGTCTGCAGTCACATAAGCACGGTTTGCGATCTCTTATATAGCTCGGACCTTCAGGCAAGGCCCTGCAATATCCAGGAAGCCAGAGCTTGTTAAAGATTACCACTATGCAATGCACATATAGAGGTGTTCATTACCAGCACTGCACCAATGCAAAGCTAATAAGATGAATGAAGAAGAGCCCCTAGTGGGCCCCTCGTGCAATCACAACCTCTGCATTCCCTAGCGCTACACCACTGCGCAGAACTACAAACTGACACCAGCCAATGAAATTCAAAATAGTCAGCAGGTTAACAACAGCTTACAGTCACCACTGATATAGGAGGGAGCATTTGCCCCACCTGTCTACTGCTAAGTGCACTGAGCCAGAATAATGATATCATCATCAATGTACCTGTTAGGCCTAATTTATTTCTACAAATGTTCAAGTGATGCTAATCAGAGAATGGTCAGAAATGTTTGTGGGGCATTTCTACGAGCTCCTCTCTAATTTCTTGGTGTGGAAAAAAAAAAGCACTCCATTTGAATATCCTTTACCTGACATAAGCAGAGTCTTATTAAAGCTTTAAATATTGTGTTTTTAGGTTTGCGATTGGCTAATGCAGCAGCTGTTTCTTGGCTATCTTCAGTGGAAGGGGTTCTCTTCAAATTCTCATCCTGTAATAATAAAATGAAGTTCCATTAAGCCATGTAGAGCATCATACACTAGCTATATATAGTGCTTAATTACCATTGTTCCTTAAAGGGAGGAATGTGGAGGCAGCTAATAAAAAAAATCTACTCGCTTGGCTGCTCTGCCTAACCCTCAATGAGCTACTGATCTAGAACAGTATGAAAATCATGTGATCCTACTCCAGTCTGACTCTTTACTACATGATTATTCCAGACTTGTGACTGACAAACTTCAGAAACTATAAAGATCCGCATCACAGCCAGGCAAATGGCAGCCTCAGTAGAGTGAAACCTCTGGATAGTACAGGGGCTTCTCCTCTCATCCTGGACCCCACCGATCCAGCATTGGGACCCTCTAAGCATATCAGACAAGGGCTTGTCAGGTATGTTCTTGTGACGACTCACCCATCCATGCACAAGCAAATACAGACCGAACAGGTATAGCAGCAAAAAGCCACTTGTGCACGCTTTTTCGGGCTGGAACCCACAGGAGCGCTTTTGGCAGCGTTTTGGCAGCACTGCGATACGCTAGCAGTTTGCCAAAACGCTGGGCTAATGTTAATGGATGGGGCAACTTCCACAGGAGCGTTTGCGTTTCCCAGAAACGCAAACGCAGGACCTGCAGCATTTTGGGAGCGTTAGCGCTTCAATGTAAAGTATTGAAACGCTAGCAGAAACGCTCAGCAAAACCTAAACTGAGCGGTTTTGCTAGCGTTTTGCGGTTCAGCACACTGTAACAAAATGAAAAATAATTCACAGGACCAATCAGGATAAAAACGCAAAACGCAAAACGCTAGGCACCCGCTGGGGAAAAAAATACAATGTTGCAAAACACGACCAAAAACGCGCATGAATCCGCTTGCAAACCGCTCAGACAAAACGCTAGTGGTTGCGTTTTGCGTTTGCTGATTTCAGTGGGTTCCAGGCCTTAAAGAGAACCCGAGGTGGTATTTCATTATGTTAGTGGGGCACAGAGGCTGGTTGTGCACACTAACACCAGCCTCTGTTGCCCATGGTGTGCCTCCATGTCCCCCCTGCGCGCCGCTATACCCCCGCAGTGCTGGCAACACGCAGCGTATCGCCAGCACTGCGGGGGTATAGCGGCGCGCAGGGGGGACATGGAGGAACACCATGGGGCAACGGAGGCTGGTCTTAGTGTGCACAACCAGCCTCTGTGCCCCAGTAACATAATTAAATACCACCTCGGGATCTCTTTAAGTGGCTTTGCGGTGCTGCGCAAGCCTGGACCATACCCGCATGCGCTATCACACAAGGACAGGAATGCAGCCAGGAAAGCAAAAAAGTGGGTCTTGGCCAGCATCAGTGGGGTCTAGGAGGAAATGAGACATTCTCCCCCTCCCCGTTTTACAAATCAGTGAACTGCGCTAAAAGGATTAACCACAGCATGGTAACCTTTATGCAAATAAAAAAAAAAAAAAAAAAACCTTTAATACAATTCTTGTAAATCTTAAAATACAAAATGCTAGGTACACGCCATACAAATTTCTGGCAGATTTACCAGCCAAATCGATTATTTTCTACATGTACGATCTGAATTTCGATCAATTTTTCAAGATTTTTTCATCTTTTCTGATCGATTTTCATAGAAGTGAATGGAAATCGATTGGAAAAAAACAAAACAAAAAAAAAAAACGATCGAAATTCAGATCGGACATGTTGGAAATAATCAATTTGGCAGGTAAATCTGCCAGAAAATTGTATGGTATGTATCGAGCATTAACTTGGATTCACTTTCCAGGAAGCACTGAAAGAGTTTAGCCTTGGTGTTTACCCTATGGGGAAAGCTGTCTTGGCAGAGCTCCTACAGTCTATTCACAGCTACAGATAAGAACTAATTAGACGCTTTGATCTCCCTAAACAAAACGCAGAGCAAAGGCTTTTCATTGTGTGCTGTGCAAGGGTTTCAGGTCTGCTTTTATCAATCCCCCATATTGACAGCCCCTTCCTGATGCCTAACCTTAACCCATAAACTAACCTACACCTTTATCTTCCAATCTGCATCAAACACCTAACAAATTCTCAGCTTATGTGGTCTTCATTGCGAGACTCAAGTTAAACCCCTCCTCAGCTGCTTCAGCACTAGCGTTTCCGCAGTTTAACTACCAAATGCCAATATTCAAATTGACCTTTCAAAGTACATGTTCAGCGCTGGTGTCTCAGCTATGTAGTTGTTAAATGCCAGCAGTCCCAGCAATGTTCTACATAAAAATGAATGAATGTAAAACCTTTTAGCCATGCATCCAGCACAAGCAGATGTACAGGGCCGGAGCTACCATAGGAAAAAATAGGCAGTTGCCCCAGGTGCCCCAGAGCCTGTAGGGGCCCCCAAGGTGTCCCTCCCCCATCTTAAATGTTGCTCCCCAGGGACTCTGCAGAGTCTGTTAAGTTGAGAGATGATTGGGGGAGGGTCAGCAGCCAGCTCAGGGGCCTAGGAGGGAAATTTGGCTGCAAAAAAGGGCCTCTAATGCCACTTTTTGGTAGAGGGGGTGTCTGTTGGGGGGCCTCCAGGCTAATTTTGCCCTAGGGCCCAATTGTTACTTGAACCGGCCCTGCAGATGTAATCTGCACAGCTTGATGTAACCTTGGCACAGATGCACTCACAAAGTAAATTGCTGCATTATGAGCAATTCATATTCTACGGCAGTGCACAATGCTTTACGCTTAAAGGGAACCAAGCACCGTTTCTCCGATTCCTCATAGCTATAGGAGCTGCCATGCCATCTCCCATCTAGCTGCCTTTATTTATTCAGGAGCAGGTGTAAAGATAGCATCTGTGGCTTCTATAAAACCTTTGAAGCACAGTGCCAGGCAGGCCCAGCCTTTCGCAGAAGTAGGTAATAAAAGCCTCTGATAAACCTTTAAATGTAAAAAGATGAGGTAAATTGGATTTTTTTTAATAATGAGCCACATAGTTGGCATGCAATGTTAATGTGCTATTGAGATTGAAGCATAACAGAGATTTCGGTGCTGCCACATTAGGCCATAATGGTAATTTACGGCTAACGCAGCGCTCAAACAGTAAATTGGGCGACGTCAAAAGATGGCACCCAAATTGCCTTAAAAACAGCAATAGCTGGCAGCCAAATTACATGTTACCCCGAGTGCATGGCAGCCTAGAGGTGGTATAGTAATTAACGCGGCGGAACTTTTGCAAGAGCAGGGTGAGCCATTTGTCACCTTGTGCCCAAATTTCCTGGAGGCTTAATTATAAGTACTCCACTGAGATGCCCTAGGTGCTAAAAATGGTGCTCGGTTCCCTTTAACAGTGGGCACTTAATTGCACAATAATGACCTCCACTATCAGTAAGCAGGGGGAGGGGCTGTGACTATGTTATGCTGTTTAGCTGCAGAGAGGTAACAGTTGTTTAGGCAACTTTGTACTTTGTTGCTGGCCACTCTGAATAAAATTACAGGCTGGAAATACTTTTACATTTCATTATTAAGACATTTCACATAAACTATATTTCAAAATGTGAGATGTGTACTTAGCTGTTGGCTTACAGCTCAGTTATAAAGTCCATACCTCTAAAATGTGAATAATCAGCGAAGGGTCTGCTTCTAATTTACAGCAGACAGATTTTAGGAACTGCAGTTCCTCCTTATGTGCCGTAACTCCGACAGTATCTCCACCCAGGGCGATCAGTCTCTGAGGATAGAAGAGAAATTATGCAACCGATTTATCAAAAGTAGCACAAAGAAAAATAGAGAAAATGTGGAACAGATGCAAAGAAAAACTAAAACCCAACTGGTTGGTTAGAACAACAGCACCGGCATACTTCCAATTTTCTTTGCAATGGCTTTGCTAAAAACACCTGACTTTACCGAACACTTAGGGCTCGTTTCCACTATAGCGAATCCGCATGCAGGCACCGCATGCGTATTCGCATAGTCAATACAAGTGGATGGGATTGTTTTTACTTGTGCGTCGTGCGGGTGCGTTTTGGCATGCGGGGGAAATCTGCACGGCAGATCCGTCAGATTTCGCATGCGGCAGGAATGCAGGCGAATCGCCCGCAATGCTTTTAATAGGGAAATGGCATGCGGCTTTGTCATGCGGATTTCCCCGCGATTTCGCATGTAAAGCTATGGAGCTTTACACAGGCAGTGACATGGTTAAATTCGCCTGGCTCCTTGCCATGCGAAATCGCATGCGAAATCGCAGGGAAATCCGCATGCGGAAACGCATCCGCATGCGATTTCGTCCGCGGTGGAATCCAGGCGATCCGCAACAGTGGAAACGAGCCCATAGCAAAATCTCCATTCATAAAGGCTGTTTCCGCATAAAAAAGCTGATATTACCGAGCAGAGCGATAAATCACTGCCTTGTGCGGTGATTATAGTAAAAAAATGTAAATTCATAAATATTACCACAAGCAGTATGAGGACGGGAAATACCGCTCCCTTGGATATGGCGAGAACCATGCTAAGTTAATGGAGACGCAGACCTCCCAGGCAGCTGCAGTAGAGCGGAATACGGAGAAATGTATCAACTCAGCAGCTTCCTGTGTTTCCGCAAGCCTACCGCCAGCCTAGTTCGGGAAATCTCTGCACTGCTATCGCACCTGTGCACTTTTTCATGAATGAGCACACAGAAGTCTAAAATACCGACAACAGTGTTTTCCCGCACTGATTCTCATTACCGACAACATGTTTATGAATGATACCCTTTGTGGATAAAGAAATATGAACGTTCTGATAGCAATATTTACAACTGGCATTAAATTGGGATAAAATGCAGACAAAACATTCAATAAAAATGTGTTTCCCTACTTTTTATTACCCATTCAGTTATCATATTTGCTTTTGTGCACAAGTAATATTTCCGACTACAAATTACAAATTTCCAAAGTACAGTTTATCTGCTCTGAAAGCTGCCATTGCATTTTACAGTATAGCTGCTGTATTTATATATATTAAATGTAACCAGTGATCACTTCTCAGGTCTCTCTGGTTCTACGTGTGCAGTCCGTCTCAGCACTCTGCTGGCTGGATACTAATTGCAGCAAACAACAGGATGTAAACAAAAGATAATGTTATCACCTCTTCAAGATGTGGCCAGAAGCTTAAAGAGGAGCTATCAACCATACTATCTCAGAAAAAACAACACCACATAGATAAGTAGATAAATACTTTCTCTACTTACATATGTATTGCACTGTCCACGTTTTGATTTTAATGTTTTTTCTACAGTAAAAAAAAAAAAAAAAAAAAAAAAAAAGAAGAAAATCCTTTTTATCATTTCCCATATTAAAGGGGCACTACAGCAAAAAACTGTAAAATTTAAAATATGTGCAAACATATACAAATAAGAAGCAGTGTTCTCCCTAGGATCAATTAACCGGGCGGAGCGCCCGGGTAAATTTAATTACCGCCCGGCTGGTGATATTGCATGCCCCGTTGTCACCATGACGCTGTGTCCCTGTCACCGTGAGCAGCGCTCGTAGCTAACGCGTGCTCGACTGTCAGGATGCGCTGCTTCTCCCCTGCTTACGAGATCTTGCGTTTCCCGGCGAGCTGGTGCTGTGATTGGCTCTTATGCGCTGAGCCAATCAAAGCACCAGCTTGCCGGGAAGCGTGAGATCTCGCGCTAGCCGCCGACTGCAGAGCCGTGTGTCTGTGAGCTTTGCAGAGACGTGTACGGAGACAGGTATGCACACAGCTCACTGTCGGCTGAAGCTGAATCAAATGCTATATGCAGGCTGTGGTCAAATGCTATATGCAGGCTGTGGTCAAATGTTATATGCAGGCTGTGGTCAAATGCTATATGTAGGCTGTGATCAAATGCTATATGTAGGCTGTGATCAAATGCTATATGCAGGCTGTGATCAAATTTTATATGTAGGCTGTGATCGAATTCTATATGCAGGCTGTGATCAAATTCTATATGCAGACTGTGATCAAATGCTATATGCAGGCTGTGATTATATATACTGTATACACAATCTGCAGGCTGCTATGTTCACTGACTGACTGATGGGTTGATGTGCATGATATCCCCTTTGGGGGGGCTGCTGGGAGGGTAAATGGGGGCGTCGTGTGATATTGCAGATAGTGTGCAAAGGCCACATAATGATTATAATATGTTAAAGGAAGTGTCCTAGGAGTTAATAAACAAAGGTTTACTTCCTCCAGTCCCTAGCCCCTAGCAGCCATCCTGTGCCCTCGCCCTGAGCTCTGGTGTCCCGGGATCCTCCCCGTTGGAGATATCGACATCGCCAGGTCGGCATCTACTGCACCTGATGTTCGCGTTCTGCGCAGGCAGTAAAATGCCAGACGGGCAGGGTCGCCATCTGAAACGGAGGAGATACCGGGACACCGGAGCTGCGGCGAGGGCACAAGACGGCTGCCAGGGGCTGGAGAATGTCCCGGGTAAGTAGATCTTTGTTTAACTCCTCTGACATTTCCTATAATAAATTGATTATATGTGGCCCCTGCACACTATCTGCAATACCCCTCAACCAATGCAACTGGAAACTAAATGGTAAAAGTGGACAGAGATAGAGAGACGAGAGTACGCTAGGCTGCGGTAGTGCGGCATAGCGTGCTCTGGTAACTTACGCACGCCACCAAATTTCCCCGTGCCGACCCACCCGGCAACTTTTTCATGCCACCCGGCTGAAAAAAAAATTCTGGGGAGAACACTGAGAAGCACATTTTTTCCAGAGTAAAATGAGCCATAAATTACTTGTCTCCTATAATGCTGTAGTGCCCCTTTAACTGTGGCTATTTTTAAGCCAATCCTGATGTAATTTCCTCCCTTACTCTCCTCTGCCTGATTTGCCCGCCCTTCACTATAGAAAGTGCATTGTCTCAGCATGAGAAATATTGGCCAATCAGAAAAGGAACAGAGGTGAAGGAGAGGAAAACAGGAGGAAAAGAGTATTCAGCCAATCAGGCTGCATTAGTTAAGTCTGAGGGGAAGTAGAGAAGCAAAAAAGGACGGCCCAGCATGCCCTGCAACTTTCTTTTTGTGTACCAAATTTTGTGTGTACCATATAAAAGTCGGGTAAATTTGAGAATAATCATTTAACAACAAGAAAAGTAATAGAGATTTTATCTTTTGGATTGCCTGGTTAGCATCCTTATTACTTGTTTACCAGATAAAAATAAAGAATTGATTTTTTGATTTTATGCCCGACAGCTTTCCACTGAAGAACCAAATGTGTTAACTGTTTGAATGCTGTTCTGCTATAATTTTTTTTGGTGGTAGTAGATTTTATGCTGTAAATAATCTTTTAGAACAAAGAGGTTGTGTGGACTAGTTGTGTGACTTACTTGTACAGGCCGATGGACATTGATGTAGTGCAGTAGGGGGCGATGAACCTTTGACAAAAGGCGGCCGAAGAAGAGCAGAACCTGCTGCCTCATTCCAGGGGGGTACTGTGGAGTAAACAGAGAGAGGTAAGTACACCGTATAACAACTTATCTCACCCCCTCAGCAGATCTACAATGCCCATGGATTTTGCTGCCCATGGAGGCAGAGCTTTGCAGCCCTCCGTACAAGATGACGTCATTATTTACCTTCCCGGCTCCTGCGCAGGCGCTCTGACGGCTGTCTGCTCCGAACTACACGGAAATACCCGATCGCCGTCGGGTCTGCTCTACTGCGCAGGCGCAAGTTTCCGGCGCCTGCGCAGTAGAGCGGACCCGACTGAGATCGGGTATTTCCGTGTAGTTCGGAGCGGAAAGCAGCCACAGCGCCCCCGCTGGAGCCAGCAAAGGTAAATATTGATTTTACAGTCAGGCCTGTCGCCGGCTGTTCAGAGGGCTGCAGCGAGACCCCCGTGGGACAGAGGACGGCGTGGGAAGCCTCATTAGGATCCCGAGGCTTCGCCCACCCGAGGTAAGTACCCCCAGGGGATCTTTTTGAGGTTACAGAGTCTCTTTAAGGAACATTGGTTACCTGGCTCTGAGACCAGTCATGCCCTGGTCTAAAACTAAAGCCTGGTATACACATCCAATTTGTATTGACCAATTTTACTACTTTCATTTAAAGTGGATCTCCCTCTTTTTTTTCTACCCAATTCAGCAACAGCTGAGTACTAAATTAAGCAGCAGGCTAACATTGTGTCACTAGAGCAGAAGATAGTAGATTGTGCTCAAAGATTAGGAAAAAGTCTGTATTAGTAGGGCATAAAACGTCCTGACCTCTCGGAGCGCAATATACTGGCTACTGCCTTAGTGACATTTGTTGAACGGGGAGAACACCCCAAGAGTTTTTTTGCGATCCACAGTGGGGGTGTACGTGAGATTGGCTAACAATATATTGCCGCCCCTCACAGTGTATAATTCTATTTGTAGCCCTTTAGTTGTGCACAGGAGGTTCTTATTTCCATTAGGGTAACATTGTGGCAGCTCTCTTAACCTCTCTCTGTGTCAGGCTGGCTCAGTGGCAGAGGTAGAAGCAGAATATCTCTCAGGTTACACTATGAGGCATCTGCCACACACAGTTGACACAATTTCTTTGCAAAGGTAGAAAAATGCCACGGCAGTTTTTCAGAAAGGAGGCGTGGCTAGCCAACAAAACCTGGATTTTATGGTACAAATGGTCAGTTTCTAGACATTTTTTTCTGCTACTCTGTTATTTCTGCGGCCTGTGCTGATAACTTAGGTTTTAATTTTACACCAGAGGTTCAATTTTTTTATATGAGAGCCTAGGTACACAATCTGTTCATAGTATTCAAAACCTGTTGGCTTTCATGCTACATGGAGGTGGTAAAATTGTCCAGTCACTGTCCAATCAAAATTGAATGTGTGTACAAGGCTTAATAACTATTCCGACAATGCTGAATTATAGACCCTTCTACAATCGTCATAAATGAAGTAATCATGTATCTGTAGCAGAATGCAGACCGTACCTCTGCTTTTGCCAAGGTGCAAAGGGTCTCCAGTATCTTGTGCTGTAGGAGATACTCCATGCAAGGGCCAGTATTACCAGCAGGTCCACTTGCTTCTCCATTCCCTTCATCTTCTCTGCCTGCCGTCTCCCCCTCCTCGTACACCAGGATGTCCAAGAGCTGGCGGAGCCTCCAGGGGATGTCTGTATTGCGTGCTGGGCAGGACTCATCTGTTGGGGAAGATAAAGCAAATGTAATTCCTGGATTTTGATTAAATGGTTATTACTAGAATCAAGACATTAAGTCCAACTTAAAAAAGGAAAAAAAAAAAAGTCGTGAAAATCTTAAAATTTAAAACACATACAAATAAGGAGTACGTTTCTTCCAGAGTAAAATAAGCCATACATTACTTTTCTCCTAGGTTGCTGTCACTTACAGTAGGTAGTAAAAATCTGACATAACCGACAGGTTTTGGGCTAGTCCATCTCTTCATGGGGGATTCTTAGCATGACCTTTATTCTTAATAAAGACATACCCTGAAAAAGGTGTATACACTGATGCTGGCCAGCCTCCCTGCTCGCTGTACACTTCTTTGGCAGTAGGATAGAGCAACTGCCATTCACTAAGTGCTTTTAAAAATAAAGAATATCCAGAGAACCCCCCATGAGAAGATGGGCTGGTCCAAAATCGGTAATGTCAGATTTCTACTACTTACTGTAAGTGACAGCAACGTCGGCGAAAAGGTAATTTATGGCTCATTTTACTCAGGAAGAAACATACTTCTTATTTATATGTGTTTACATGTACTTTAAATTTTAAGATATTCACGACAGAGGCCTTTTAACTACTTGCCAACCGCGTCACGCCGATTGGCGTGAACGCGGCAGCATCCCAAGGACCACTCCACACCGATTGGCGTGAATGGCCTTCAATGGGGCTAGCAGGAGATCGTGCGCGCATCTCCGCCTCCAGTCTCCCAGCGGCAATCGTCTAATAACCCTGTACAGCGCTGCGATCTAAGGCAGCGTTGTACTGGGGACAGCCATGTGACACGGCTGTCCCCTCTGTAGGCAAGGAAGTGATCGGCTGTCATACGCTGAAGCCTATGACAGCCGATCACGCTGATTGGCTGGCAGGGGGAGGCAGGGACGGGCACAAAAATAAATTTAAAAAAAAAAAATACTAAAATTTTATAGAAAAACAAATATTTACTAAAAAATAAAAACATTGGGGGAGCGATCAGACCCCACCAACAGAGAGCTCTGTTGGTGAGGAGAAAACGAAGGGGGGGGGAACACTTGTGTACTGAGTTGTGCGGCTCTGCAGCGAGCCCTTAAAGCTGCAGTGGCCCAATTTAAAGTGACTCTGTAACAAAAATTACAACGTTTTTTCTACCATCCTACAAGTTCCTAAACCTATTCTAATCTGTTCTGGCTCACTGCAGCACTTTGTACTATCACGGTCTCTGTAATAAATCAATGTATCTTTCCCCTGTCAGACTTGTCGGCCTGTGTCTGGAAGGCTGCCAACTCTTCCATGCTGGTCTGTTCCTCTATGCACACTTCAGTGTGTGTTTTATTTACATAAGCCAGCAGCTTCTCTGCTATCTTATCAGTGATAGAAGAGAGCTGGATAAAAATCCTCCTCTGTTAGGCTGTGAAAGTAGCTGGCTGACACATACTGAGGAATTACAAACACAGGCACAAGCAGAGCTGTCTGCAGGAAGCCTGTAATGTTCAGTGCATGAGAGAAGAAGGGGACAGAAGGTAAACACACAAATGATCTTTTGAGATTCAAAAGGAAGGCTGTATACAGCCTGCTTGTGTATGGATGTATTTTCTATGTGTGGACATATTGTACATCAACCTACTTCCTGTTTTGGTGGCCATTTTGTTTGTTTATAAACAAACTTTTTAAAACTGTTTTTGACTACTTTTAATGCGGCGGGGAGCGGCGAAATTGTGACAGGGGGTAATAGGAGATGTCCCCTAACACACTGGTATGTTTACTTTTGTGCGATTTTAACAATACAGATTCTCTTAAGAAAAATGGCCTGGTCTTTAGGGGGGTTTAACACTGCGGTCCTCAAGTGGTTAAAGAGAACCAGAGATGAAGCAACCTCATGTATTTTACCTTATAAATCAGTGGGAACATGACAGTAAACACCTAATCTGCTCTTTGTTACATTGTTCTCTGTTTAATTTGCCTGTTATCACCTCTAAGATAAGAATCCCGACTAAGCAGTCGGTCTGGCTTTGCTACAGAATAATTATAGCTGAGACTGTGTTCTTTGCTGTCTTCAAGTCCAAGCCTGCCCCCTGCTGGCTTTGCTCAGGAATCATTATAGCTGAGTCATTATAGCAAAGCCAGAATCAATGCTCAGTCCGGGATTCTTATCTCAGCTAGATAACAGACACTTTTAGCAGTGAGGATGGAACAGAGAGCATGGTAAATGTTTTCTCTAATGTTCCCACTGATTTCTATGGTAAAATACACAAGGGTGCTTCGTCTCTGGTTCACTTTAAGGAGGAGCTGCTACAACATATATGCAGCAAATTATTCAGGATACCCACTTTTACATGAAATATCCTGGTTTTAGCATCGGAAACACTTCCTATAGCTATCTATTTGTATGTTGCCCTACCCCTCTTCCCCCTGAGGTTCAGCCTAGGCTGCTCATTATGTGGAATCCCCTCCCCCCCAAGCATTCTGGGAGACCAGAGATCTGTTCTACTGGCTTTAAAAACTCTCAGCAACCGAACATTCTGCAGAGACCACTTTTCAGTAATAAAGAGGACACCCCCTGTTTAGTAAATTAGCAAAAGTGTAGCTGTAATCTGCATGTGCCTACATCATTACTTCTTTTTTAAAAATCCACTGAGGCTGTCCTGACTTTTACAAAAAGAAAATGCTCCAAAAATGCTGCAGGCGGGCTATTGTGATTTTGGGAAATCGCAATTGTCTCCAATGACTCATTAACTTCGCACTTTTGGATCGTTGGTGCAATACTACAGTAATGTATAAGCTGAAATTCTTTGATAACATAACACTTATTTAATATTACAAAGTATCATTATTATAATATCACATCCAACTGACATTCAATTGAACCACTGCTACTATCTATCTACTAGCATGATATGGCTTGATGCAATACAAATCTATGCGGCCATTGTTCTCCCTTCCGTATCTACAATTACCCACCAACTTAAAGTGGATCCGAGATGAAAAACTAACAAGTAACTTGTCTATATATTGTATCTAAAGTTTAGATAGTTTACACAACAAAACTAGCTGCAAACAGCTTCAATAGAATATGATTATTTCTTCCTGTGATACAATGACAGCAGTCATGTTGTTTGTAAACATTACAAACAGGCAAGCATATCTGCATCTTCTGTGAAAAAAACCTAATCCCCCCTCCTCCCCTCTGCCTCTGAAATCTCTGGCTAGTAATACCTCCCCCTCCTCCCGCCCAGACTGAGCTCCCATGAGCCCTTGCTACTGCCAAGGCTCTCTGAAAAACTGTGGGCGAGGCTTGTTTAGTTTATAGGGAATTAGAGTATTAAAGCAAAAACAAAAAAGTATGTGGCTTGAGGAATGCACTATAAACTATAGGAAAGGAACACAATTATGCAATGAGTAAAAGTTCATCTTGGATCCACTTTAATGAAAGTTTATCATTGTGCCCAAACACACAACTTATCCATCTGCCTTGTAGAGGGGCAGAGGGTCACTGGCAGGTTTATAAAAAGTCATCGTACAAGTGAAAGACTGCGCACGTACCACAATTAACTCTTTGGCTTGATCTTATGTATCCTATCATCATAGAATAAAAAGTGACTGAACACTAACATTTGTAAAAGCATTGCTGAATAGGTCCTTGTGGCCACTCTCCCATGCACTGTGCAGGTACAACCATGGCTCGCATAGTAGCATGGAGTGGCTCTTTGCTACTGCACAGCCCACACTTGCACCAGTGCAGTGCGGCCGTGTTCATACATGGATGGGAGCGCTGCTGGCAAGTGCATTGGAGGGGTGGAGAAGCATCAGAGAAGCCTCTGGAGCATCCAGGCACTTCCCTCTAACTACTTTTTTCCCCAAAGTTTAGCTTTAAAGTGTAACTGACCGGCATAAAATCAAAAATCAATTCTTTCGTTTTATCTAGTAAACAAGTAATAAGGATGCTAACCAGGCAATCCAAAAGTTAGAGAATCTGTACTCTAAAATTCTTACAATAAAAAGCATACCATTCTATTCATTATGTTCTCCTGGGCCCCTCTGTGCTGTTTCTGCCACTCCCTGCTGCAATCTTGGCTTGGAATTGTCAGTTTTAGGCAGTGTTTACAAACAAAAGACATGGCATGTGATAGGCTGAGAGGAGCTCAGTCTGTGACTCATACAGAGCATGCAGGGGGCATGGAGAGGGTGTGTATAGCTTCTGCCTATAACAAGCAGAGCTGCACATTCTTGCCTGAGTGCCTGAGCCCGACAAAGCCGTCAGAGGAAAGAAGATTAGATAACAGAGGTAATACAGCCACTGTGCAAATAGGAAAGGCTGCAGTAAGACAGACCACATTAGAACAGGTATAGGAACTTATAGGATAGAAGAAATAAGGCTGAACATTTTGTTACAGAGTCTCTTTAAAATCACTATTACTTTTCTCGTTGATAAATGATCATTCCACAGTTTACCTGACTCTTATTTGGCACACACAAAATTTGGTACACAAAAAGGAAGTTGCAGGGCATGCTGGGTTGTCCTTTTTTGCTTCTCTAATTCCCCTCAGACTTAACTAATGCAGCCTGATTGGCTGAAGCCTCTTTCCCTCTGTTTTCCCCTCTCACACCTCTGTTCCTCGTTGATTGGCCAATATTTCTCATGCAGAGACTATGCACTTTCTACAGTGGAGGGCGGGCAAATCAGGCAGAGGAGAGTAAAGGAGGAAATGACATCAGGATTGGATTCAAAATAACCACACTTGAAATGGGAAATGCTAAGAAGGATTTTCTCTTTTTTTACTGTAGAAACATCACTAAAATCAAAATGTGGACAGTGCAATACATATGTTATGTAAGCAGAGCAAGTATTTATCTAATTATATATGTGTTTTTTTTTTCTGAGGTAGTATGGCTGACAGATCCTCTTTAAACGGACCATTTACTCAAAAACTTACACATTTTAATTTCCAAATTAATTAGATCTTTAATGTAACTTGGGTGTCATACATTACCCCCCCTCCCTCCCCCAATAATAGCTCAGAAAAAAAGGATTTGCAAGAGAGCAGTAGTCACCTGCTGGCTGTAAAAAATAACTGTGTCACTAGATCACATGATCAGCTGCATGCTGAGAGTACTTACCCGATGTCTCAATGTAGTACTGAGTCACCCCTTTCCAGTGCTGCACGAAGGACTGCAGCAGGTCCTGGGCCGGCTCACGCTACACAGGAAGACCATAGAATATTTGTGTCAGTGTTTAAATCTTATTTCTGTGGACATACGCAATATATTTCTCATTGCAATTAAAAATACATGTGTACACACACATAAAAGATACACATTGTTCCCGGAGTAAAATGCACCATAAATTACTTTTTTTCCTATGTAGCTTACAGTGGCTATTATATACAGTTCTCTTTTTTTATTGTTTTCAAAAGTAAGGACATGTAAAAATGTCAGCCAGCATGCCAGCTTGCTTGTCACTATTCTGGCATCTTAAAAATAAAAGGAATTTCTGGGAATCGCCCATGAGCAGATGAACTAGTTCAAAACCTGTCAGAACTCAGATTAATACCAGATACTTTAGAATTATATCTCTTACATGTATCAATACATACGTATTTTAAGTTTATGTTATTACTCGTATATACGAGATATTTAGGGCTGACTCACAGTATAGAAGTGTAGAGTTGACCTTATACATGAGTCAGTCCAAAATTTCCCAACTTATAGCCAGGGCTGTGGAGTCGGTCCAAAAATCATCCGACTCAGACTCCTCAGTTTATGAAACCACCGACTCCTCCACTCCGACTCCTTAGTCTAATACTTACCAGGGCTGTGGTTTTTGTACAAAAATCATCCGACTCCGACTCCAGGTACCAAAAATTGCTCCGACTCCACAGCCCTGCTTATAGCTGTAATTGGGGGTGGCGCTCTCTCTCTCCTCTTCCCCGCAGTGCCGATCGGGCAGCTTACTTTATGTGGTGGCCATGTGTTATATTGAAATACGTGGTGGATGTTAGGTGCAGCACTGACCACATTTAATAAAAATTAATGGAGCAGTGATGAGCCCAGAAAGTCCTCCTGCAGTGCAATGTTACACAAGGTGGTCGCGGTGCAGCAGTCATTGCTTTCTATGCAGTGTCTGATATCCTTGCAATGCACTACAGAGCATGTTGATAGATACCTTGGAAACTTCCTTTAGTAGTAGTAGAAGCCTATTACTGTTACAGCAGTATTACATACAGAGGCTTATCAATATCTGACAGGGTTATGTTCCAAAAAAATAGTGCAAAAGAAGGTGATGCCACACCCATAGCTTGCAACAATCGTGTACTGGAGCAATAGTGTACTCCATGTTTCGGGCGAGGCCCTTCGTCAGGTGTTATGTGCCAAGAGAGGATTTTGTAAATCAACATTAACATAAACAATGATTTCCCGCTGAAGATCATAGTACTTGCAGTAGTGGCTCCCCATATGCATGCTTTGAACTATTAACAGCATGCAGTAAAGTCCTGGTTATCCAGCACTGGCGGGCATTGCCTGATAATGGATTGGTGATATTTCCATTTGCTTGAGAGTCCAGCGTTGCACTCTTTCCCCTGCACAGAGCCCTCTTACCTGCTATGCAGAGCAGTGCACACTGGAAAAGACATACATAGCTCAAGACACCATCAGGGCCGGATTAAAGCCAAAGCCACGCCCTAGGGCACCACAGGATCAAGGGTGGCTGGGCAGCAGGCTAAGGGGAAGGATCACCTGGCTACCTATACTGGAGGGAGCCAGGTGCGGAGGGGGAAGGGTCATCTGACTTCTTATACTGGAGGGGAGGGAAGAGGGGTCATCAGGATACCCATACTGGAAGGAGGGGAGGGGAGTGTCATAAGGCTATCTACACTGGAGTAAGGGGTGTGGGGGAAGAGTCACCTGGCTACCCATACTGGAGGGAAGGGTCAAAGAGCTACCAATACTGGAGGGGTGGGGGAAACAGGCTATCTATACGGAAGGGGAGTGGCTGCTGACAGTGGCCTTGGGCGGTAAAGAGTTAAAATCCGGCCCTGGACACCATCCTCTTCTTCTCTCATGCTTGGTACACACCATCCAATTTTCTAGCAAATTTACCTGCCAGATCGTTTTTTTCCAATATGTCCGATCTGAATTTCGCTCAATTTTTCAATCGATCTGAAAATCAAAATTCAGATCGGGCATGTTGGGGGAAAAAAAAAATCGATCTGGCAGGTAAATCTGCCAGAAAATTGTATGGTGTGTACCTAGCATTACAGCTGCCGACCTCCCCATGGCCCTGGTGCATGTCAGGTGACACACATCGAGAGCAGTATGGAGCAGCTGTAAGAGGTAAGGATGGAGCCTGGAGCTCTGGTATGTCTTTTCTGCTGCACACTGCTCTCCATAACAAGATAGAGGTAGACAGGCACTCCCCATGCCCCCCCAGTAATCCCCATGGAAGGGGTTAGATTGGACACAACAGGCAAGTGCTTTGTAAATGCACAATAATAATAAAATGCTGCACAAGAGTAAATTCACATTATAGTCGACGGAAATGTCTAGAACCATTTTTAACATGCAAGTGAGACCTAGATTTGTCCATCTCAGCTTTGTTTGCCAATACAAATCACATTGCAGAACAGATTGTACTAAGATGGTCTGTAGTACACTCACCTAATGGATTATTAGGAACACCGGTTCAATTTCTCATTAATGCAATTATCTAATCAACCAATCACATGGCAGTTTGCTTCAATGCATTTAAGGGTGTGGTCCTGGTCAAGATAATCTCCTGAACTCCAAACTGAATGTCAGAATGGGAAAGAAAAGCGATTTAAGCAATTTTGAGCGTGGCATGGTCGTTGGTGCCAGAGGGGCTGGTCTGAGTATTTCACAATCTGCTCAGTTACTGGGATTTTCACGCACAGCCATTTCTAGGGTTTACAAAGAATGGTGTGAAAAGGGAAAAACATCCAGTATGCGGCAGTCCTGTGGGCGAAAATGCCTTGTTGATGCTAGAGGTCAGAGGAGAATGGGCCAACTGATTCAAGCTGATAGAGAAGCAACATTAACTGAAATAACCACTCGTTACAACCGAGGTATGCAGCAAAGCATTTGTGAAGCCACAACACGCACAACCTTGAGGCGGATGGGCTACAACAGCAGAAGACCCCATCGGGTACCATTCATCTCCACTACAAATAGGAAAAATAGGCTACAATTTGCACAAGCTCACCAAAATTGGACAGTTAAAGACAGGAAAAATGTTGCCTGGTCTGATGAGTCTCGAGTCAGAATTTGGCGTAAACAGAATGAGAACATGGATCCATCATGCCTTGTTACCACTGTGCAGGCTGGTGGTGGTGTAATGGTGAGGGGCGTGTTTTCTTGGCACACTTTAGGCCCCTTAGTGCCAATTGGGCATCGTTTAAATGCCATGGGCTACCTGAGCATTGTTTCTCACCCTGCCCATCCCTTCATGACCACCATGTACCCATCCTCTGATGGCTACTTGCAGCAGGATAATGCACCATGTGACAAAGCTCGAATCATTTCAAATTGGTTTCTTGAACATGACACTGTACTAAAATGCCCCCCACAGTCACCAGATCTCAACCCAATAGAGCATCTTTGGGATGTGATGGAACGGGAGCTTCATGCCCTGGATGTGTATCCCACAAATCTCCATCAACTGCAAGATGCTATCCTATCAATATGGGCCAACTTTCAGCATCGTGTTGAATCACGTTTTCAGCTACTGATTGGGATGAAGTTCAATCCTGGGTTAAAGTTCATGGTACAGCACACCTTCATGCATAGTGCATTATTACTTTTCTCTACATTGAGGCATCCTCATTACACCTATATATTGATTTTTTTATTTTCTTTAATAACTCATGTAAATCAAACAAAGTTACTGATCTGGTGGATTCTGTTATTTCAAATTTGTGTAATACCTAATCAGCAGATATTTACAGTGAACTTGCCTATCCCAGAATTTTCTGCAGAGATAGTCCTACTGCAACAGCGGCTACGTCCTTTTTGACAGATCTTGCTCTACATTGTGTAGGAGCTTGCCAGTTTTAGATGGCATAATTTAGTTGCAGGAAATGGCTGATGCCATCTGACCGAATAAAGCCTCGTACACATGCAACATGGAACCTCAGCCAATAACAAATGTCTTTGCTGAGAATCTAGTGCGAGTACAGTGACCTCTGATGCCCCCCACAATGCCTCAGCCTGCAATCAGCCTGGCGGATTGATTTGACTAAGCATACTGTTCTACCCATTCACCCTGCCCACTGCTCCCTCATCTCCCCTCATAGCCTGCAGGCTAGCAATGCAACTATACAGTCTGGGTTCTGCAATGTTGCCCGAGGGATAAGGTTCAGATCCCTGCCTGGCCTTGTGTGTGTTTATGAGGCTTAAGGTGCCCATACATCAGGAGATTATGGGCAGATTTGACAAAGAGACAAATTTATCGCTAATCGAATCTGATTAGAAATAAAATGTGCCTGTTCATCGAAGTTGCCCATATACTGCAGGCCGATTCCTGTCCAATTTAAGCCAGAAACCCACTAGGAGCGATTTCTAATTGCTAGCGATTTGAAAAAGCTCTTGCTAATGCAATACTATTGGGGATTTTTATAAAATCACATCGCTCAAATGGGATCACACCCATAGCATTACATTAGCAAGTTTTCAAATCGCAAAGCGCTCGGAAAATCGCTCCAAGTGGGTTTTTGGCCTTAAGCATGAAATCTTAAGGGAATCATCTGTGCCCGCCGCCGTAATGTATAAATGTGCCACCCCATGCATGCATTATTCATTACCTGTCCTGTGTCAGCCTTCAACGTGGTGTCCGTAACCTCCGGGTGGCTCTACATACACGCCACTGGCGCATAGCGCCTGACGTCAGAAGCTATACGTAAGTGGCGTGAACTGAGGCAGCGTGGAGGTTACTGACACGAAGCGGAGGCTGACACGGGACAGGTAATATATAATGCACACACGGGGAGCACATTTATACATTACGGCGGCAGCAGCAAGAGTTTCGTCACTCTTTCCAAAATCGGCTGCCATACCGCCACACACCTAAGCAACCATCTTGCACCAGGTGCGATCGACTAACGCAACCAATTTCGGGCCGAAGTTGGTTGTATCGTTGATCGGGCCTGCACGTGGCGGCACCGATTTTCAACCAATGCGATAATAATTGAATTGGTTGGTCGATCGGCCACCAAAGTCGCCTGATGTATGGGCGCCTTTAAGTCTACCTAGCAATGTATAGGCAGATTGCCCAAGAGACCGATCTCTCAGAACTACTATGATTCACATGACTTGGCAGCAAAGTCCTTAGGGAACAGTTCTCCAGTCACAGCAACCCCTTCAGCCTAATCTCTCTCTGATCGGAATTCGATCGATAACAGGATTGACCAGTCGATATGACAGGAAATTGCATGGTGTGTGCCTACCATTAGGATGGTTACAATGGACAACCTATATAACCTTAATAAGCAGGAAGACGCAGACTTCTAGTTGTAGGAATTAGGTATTTGGAAAGGACATGGGGTAGTAAGGAAGTCATATACGGTTACATCTCCAGAAAGAAATACTTAGCTGCAGTCAAAAAAGCCTTGACATCATGTAGGCCCCTCCTTGCCAAACACAGCCACTGTGCAACCCAACAGATTTTGCAACTTGCCACTGACTGTACATAACTACACCCGCACGTCTATTTTCAGTAATCCTGGCTGTAATCATTTACAACCACTGGTGTTCAGCTCTCTCCAGGGTATACATATGAAAACGGCGCTGATAGACTTGGGCGCAGGATACAGCTGTTATATGGCTGATCCTGCTTCTGCACAAGTCCGGGCCGTGTTAATTATTATTCCCCCTCCAGGCCGCCATGGATAGTGGGGGAATGATATAATTCGGCTTCCAGCAATCGCTGGAGGCCGAATTATTGTGTTTTTAAGCAACTTCGGCTCCGTCTTTTGATGGTGCCGACGTTACTCACTGAGCGCCGCTATAGACTGATCCCCATTATGGTCTTTGGCTGCGCCCAAATATAGCAGCACTGCTCCGCCTCCAGGAGGGGTTATTAGTTGCCCACCAAGGAGGGTCCTGAATAGGGTTAGGCTGGGCTGCATTTTCTGATACCAATAGCTTTAAGTCAGGGGTCTCAAACTCGCGGCCCTCGATGCAATATTTTGTGGCCCTCGCTGGCAAAAGCTTCCTTATAGTTCGCTTCAGTGCTCCCAAGTAATCCGCCGCATCCCCGCCGCTAAACGAGGGCTGCAGAGCCCCCAAATCGCCCGGGGGCAATCCGCCGGCATTTCCTGGAAGGGGCAGAGCCGGCATTTCCTGGAAGGGGCAGAGCTTTCAGCTTCAGCTCTGCCCCTCCTGACGTCAATCGCCGCACGGATCGCCGCCTCTCCCCGCCCCTCCCCGCCCCTCTCTGTGAAGGAAGAGTGAGAGGGACGGGCAGAGGCGGCGATGCGCCGCGATTGTGAAATTCCTTATGCGGCCCAGCCTCATCCTGACTTTGCCTCCTGCGGTCCCCCAGGTAAATTGAGTTTGAGACCCCTCTAAGTCAATGATAGGTTGCACTTTCTGATACTTCTACCTATAAATTATTGCAACCTGTTGCAAAATCTGACAAAGTTGCAAAAACTTCACCACACTGCCTAAACCTAACCTCCTCTCTTCTTCCCCACCTCAAACCAGGTGCAAAAAGATTGGTTGGGACCTTGGTTGCAAAAAGTTAGTTGGGTTTTGCAAAATCTGCAAGGATGGAAAATATTTTACTGCAGACCCTCTCCCTTTTCCTGAAATACATAAGCTGACAAGAAGCGCTGCGTAATATGTTGGCGCTTTATAAATACAATAGATAATAATAATATTGGCCCTGCCTCCTGCAGCAGCAAATGTATGTATGTATGTATGTATGTATGTATATATAGGAATTGCAGGTGACATGTCACTATATACAGAGTCCAGTCATATACCGGGTCACGGAGGAGGAGGAACAGCAGTGACATAACACCACACATCCTATACACCTAAAGCGACGTATACCACAGCAACACAAGCGCTCACTGTAACGTCAGGCAACGCTGCAGGGCGGGTGACGTCACCAGCCTCAGATCGCTCCTCCCACTTACCGCTTCCAATGCCTGCTGCAGGAAGGCGCCAATGCGTCCCAACATATCCTCCCCCGTGCCCCGGCCGTAGCCGGGCCTCACTGGCTACACCGGAGAATCATCTGTATCGGTACTTCCGGTCTTGTCCCCGGTATTTCCGGGTTCCCAGTCCACCTCCTCCCGCTCCGCCTCTTCCATCCCTGTCTGGGCAGGTGCTGCAACATTTCACCCTATCGTCAAACTTTCAGACAACTCATACTGCGCATGCGCAGAGTGTAGTTGCGGCTTAGGACACGCATGCGTAGTTTAACTTCAGCCTTTTCAACGTTGGATTGCCGTGCAAGAAGACGGCGTGGGGAGTTTGGCGGCCTGAAGAGCAGAGGGCAGCAGCTGAAGTGACGGGTTACTGACGTAGAGAACGAAAGTATACGGTGAGAGTTACATTGGGGACACACAACTGCAGTGAACAGGGCTACGTAACTGATACAGCTCCCAGCATGGCACCACAGGACCCAGCATGGCACCGTAGAGGAACCACAGCTCACAGCATGTCCCCACAGAGGCTGCCAGCATGTCACCATAGATGCACCCCAACTCCCAGCATGTCACTGCATTATGTGCATAGAGTATACATGCCAAACTCCGGCCCGTGGCCCAAATTTGGTCTCGGAGCCATTAATTTTGGCCCCCAAGTGGTTTCCCCAGTTTGTATTATGTTTGGCCCACTTTAGATCACCAGGAAAGCTTGGAGGGGAAGCCATTTGGGGTGGGTAGGGGGGAAGCACTAGGGAACCGTATGAGGGAGGACTAATGGACACCAGGGGACTGAATAGGGAAGGGAGGAAGACCACTAGACACCAGCAGACTGTATAGGGGTTTGAGGGGAGCCATTAAATACCAGGGAACTTTATAAGGGAGGAAGGTGGCTAGTAGACATTGAGGTTGGCCCACTTCCAGCGTTCAATTTCGCCCCACTTTGTATTTGAGTTTGACACCCCTGCCATAGAGGCACCCAAGGTCCTATTGTAGCCACTACAGAAGCACCACAGCTCCCAGCATGTCACCAGAGATGTACTACAGCTCCCAGCATGTCACCAGAGATGTACTACAGCTCCCAGCATGTCACCATAGAGGCACTACAGCTCCCAGTGGGCACGCCACAAAGGCACTCCAGTGTGTCACTGTTGAGCAGGGGTGTCCATTGTGTAGATGGCAAAGTACTTCATGGTAAATACTGACTGCACTACATTTTCTATTCTGTATATACAATTGTGCTCCTAGAATTGTACACAGGTAGATCATTTTGACTTGCTAATTTTAAAAGTAGCTCACAAGCCAAAAAGTGTGGGCACCACTGCTGTAAAGGCATCCCAGCTCCCAGCATATCACCATAGAAGCTCCCAGCAGGTTACCATAGAGCAGCCTTTCTCAACCTTTTTACCCTGGGGGAACCCTGAAAATAACTTTTGGATCTCAAGGAACCCCTGCAAAGAATTTTTTGATCTTGAGGAACCCCTGCATTTATTTTGCAGGAGGCATGATCTTTAAAAGTATGTGTGGCTGTTTATTTCACTACCCCCTATTATACTGCCACTCATTATACTGTCTCCTGAGCCCCCAATTTAGTGCTACTTGTTACAGTACCACCTATTATAGTGTGCTCTATTATACTTCCCCCACGATAGGGTAAAATGCCAAGGAACCCCTGCAGAGTCCTCAAGGAACCCTGGGGTTCCAGGGAACCCTGGTTGAGAAAGCCTGCCATAGAGGCATCCCAGCTCCCAGCACGTCGCCACAGAGGCACCACAGCATTCAGCGTTTGACTTAAAAGGAACTGAGCACATTGTCTTTCACTGGAATCTCTCCTGGCATAGAAGCTGCCATGTTCCCCCTCCTCTTCTCACATTCCTTATTTACAGAAGTCAGAGATGCTATCTTGACATTTTGACAGACACAATGTCTTTGAAGAAAGAGACCTAATTACTCACCCCCTTTGTTAATGAAAAGGTATTGTTTACATTTTGGTAATTAGATCAATAAAACAATTAGCTTCCTGAAGTCTCTGAGGTTGGGGATGGTCGGGCAGGCCTGCTTAAACAGGCTAGTAAAACTACTTTGAATGTAAAATACAAGGTAAAATGAAAGTTTATTTTAATAATGAAACAGAATGTTGGCATGCTTTTTCATGGGCTATAGAAATGGTCTGAGTGCTAAAAAAGGTGCTCGGTTCATTTTAAGTGTACCAGAGATGAAGCCTAGTTATAGGGAACTAAGCACCCTTTCTTTTGCTGGAATTTCTCCTGGCATAAAAGCTGCCATGTTTCCCTCTCCCCCTTCTCACAGTCCTTATTACAAAGGTCAGAGATGCTATCTTGACACATTCCCTCTAGATAATCTCTTTGAAGAAACTGTCCTAATTACCCACCCCCTCTGTTGATGAAAAGGTATTGTTTACTTCTTGGTAATGACTCCAATAAAACAATTCCTTTCCTGAAATCTCTGCTGCTGGGGAGGAATGAGCAGGCCTGCTGAAGTAGGCTAATAAAATAACTTTGAATGTAAAATGAAAGTTTATTTTACTAAGACATATTGTTGGCATGCATTTTTCCTGTGCTATTGAGATTCCCTGGGCAGGGATGGGCTTCAGAGTTGTGAACTACCGAATTTGGAATTCGAATGAATTAACTTACCCAGAAGTCCGTGGATCCTATGCGTTTCATTGCTCTCATACGCGACCTATGGGATGCGTTCCACCACTTACTACCACATGTCCTCTTTCCGGTGGAAGTTCACTCCCTGGCCCTGGGTGCTAAAAATGGTGCTCGGTTCACTTCAAAGTTTTAAACATACCTGGGGCTTCCTCCAGCCCCATCTGCACGGATCGCTCCCATGCTGCCGTCCTCGGCTTTCTCTATCGCCGGTAACGGGTCCTGTAACTTCGGCCAGTCTAAGCAAGCGCAGTGCGCTTTTTCTGGAGAATATTACTGTGCAGGCACAGTACTATTCTCCCTCGGGGGGAGCGCTCTGCACATGCGTCAAATTGGCCATGATTGCCAAAGTTACGGGACCCGTTACCAGAGCTGCAGAAGGCTGAGGATGGTGGCATGGGAGCAATCCGTGCAGATGGGGCTGGAGGAAGCCCCAGGTATGTATGAAACTTTAATTAGGCTTTTTCTCTGATTACCTTTAACCACTTTACTTCCGGCGGTACAAATTTCTCCGTCCCTTTTTCCATTCTTTAACCCCCAGGGATGGAGAAATCCGCACCTTCTGCCCTACCGCCGCTGTCCGCGCTCCCGCCGCTTGTTCGCGCCGCTGCCCGCCCGGAGATCAATGAACGGGAAAATCCATTCCCTCCATTCCAAGAACAAGCGGTTGTGCACATCGGGTAAAACATAGCCTTTATTCCATGAAGTTTAAAATTCCATATACATCACCACCATGGAGAGACCTGCTCGGACCGCCTCAACAGGTAAGAGGGGTACTTAAGGAGATTTACTTTGGGGGCAAATTGTCCTGGCGATGCGCCACAGCACATAGGCGCGAAACGGCTGTTGACCTTTCTCTTGCTGCCTGTACCTCTCTCCATGGTAGTGATGTATATGGAATTTTAAACTTCATGGAATAAAGGCTATGTTTTACCTGATGTGCACAACCGCTTGTTCTTGGAATGGAGTCACTGTGATTACTGGGAAGTAGCACTCAGGTTGTACCCTACAGTCCTGTGCATATATCCACTTCTTTTTTGTAAAATGGGAAAATCCATTCCCGTTCGTTGATCTAAGCCCCCGCAATGATCCACTGCTTCTATTAGAAACAGCGCGATCATTGTGATTCTCCCAGCCTCCTACTGCTTCCTGTAAGCGTCCAGAAGGACGCTTACAGGTCGCATGTAAACAGACTCACTGTGGCCAAATAGTAAACTACATCCTAAAATATTTTACACATACAAATACATTGTATAACACAATAAATTAACTCATTACCTCCCACACTCCCCAATTTTTATTTTTTTTTATTTAAAAAAAAAAAATACAATAAAAAAATAAACAAAATAGTTACCTTAGGGACTGAACTTTTCCCAGAACGTCATTTCGGACAGCACCCCTGGATGAGACTTGTCTCCCTCCCCACTGTGGACAGGAAACTGTTAAAAGAAGAATTTGCATAAGCAATAGGCAGCCACATATAAGATACTACACCTGCCACAGTACCTCAGTTTAGTTTCCTGTCCCGGACGGGATGCATGGGAGAGGTCTCCAGGAGTGCCATCCATGTCAGGCGGCAGGGGCAGCGTTTTCCAGGGCTCCAAGCAGCACTGTTCAGTGAACAGTCGGAGCCCTGCAGCGTGGAGGAGGCTTCTCCATCGGAGGCAGCAACTTTATGCACGCAGGTGCGTGCATTGGAGAGAGTTCACTTCCGGTTTAACCGGAGGTAGTCGCGCGCTGGCGTCCCGCGTGATCTGAAGTCTGAGCCGGGCGGCAGGGGCCGCGGCGGTGATTAGGAATCTGCATACAGCTGATTCCTTAAGGTAAGAAGCTGATTAAGCATATGCTTAGCCGGCAGGGGCCGCATGCATAATTGGATCAGCTGCATCAAATCAGCAGCACAGGTATAAGTTTGTAGAGTCCATGATGCACTCTGGTTTGTGGCTGGGATCATGGAGGACGCCTCTGGGTCAGCTCCTGCACAATCTGCTGAATCTGCCCAGGATCCCTCTCTGGCAAGTAGATGTGATTATGTTTCTTCTGCTTGGCAGGATGTATGTTATGTATAGAGGGATTTGTCTAATGGCTGGCTATCGTTTATTATGTTTTATACCCCAAAAGACATAAGACTGAGAAGGTGGAAAAGTCTGAAAAATCTTCTACTCAGTCCAGTCAGCATGGATTGGCAACTCTGAATGGAAATTGTGCCAGTATTGTACAGAGAAGGTCCACAGCAATAGGAAATTAAAGATTCTGCTATTGCTTCTACCGCCTCAGCTGCTTCAGATGGGCCTGGGACTAGTACTGCTATGGCTTATCTACCTGTTATAGCTAATCCATCATCTCCTATGTTGTCTGCACCTCCAACTATGCCTCCTGCTTCCAAGAGACATAGGCCTCTATTTATTGAGCATTCCTGCATGCGGTAATGCTCAAAACAGCTGACTTTACTCACCATTTAGCAAAGTGTGCATTCATAAAACCTGTGTCCGCATGAAAATCTATAATTCCTGAGCAGGTGCGGGAAATTACCGCCTTGTGCGGAGATTATCACAACACAGGTCACTGAAGGTTAATTCATAAAAATTAAAGCAGGCAAAAGTGAGCAGAGAAACCCTGGCTGTTTAGAGAAGGCGACAAGCCAGCCATAACAGGCAAGCTAATGGAGAGACAGACCTCCCAGGCAGCTGAAGTGAGAGCAGAACAAACTGCATCCCAGAATACCCAGGCTGTGTTTTTAACCCCTTGGGTACCTGTTTTCAGATAAATTTCACATCAGAAAGCCTGCATGTGTAACATTCTTGAAGTTCTTCTAAGCTGCAGCAATTAAATAGATTGTTTAAAAGAACTAGACAGATTCAGGGCAAGGAGAGGCAATTTAAACAAAAATGCACATGTAAAGGAATGCTGGGGCTGCCTCCTTTATAGTAACTCTCTCTGCACAGAGAAAATGTATCAAACTAGGAGGAAGATTTGAGTAAAACTGACTAAGGGCCTTTTTTTTCATTACTCTGCGAGTTACGATTTGATTCTGATCACGAGGTACGTTAAACTAATGGAAACTGCAGCAGCAATTTCCATTAGTGCAATCTGATTGCGATGCGATTTGGACAAAGCACAATCGTCATCCTCCTGCATTGTATGCAATTGAGCTGTACTATAAGTATAGTAGCGCAATCGCATAGTGGAAATTGAAGTGCGATTGGGATCGCAAATGCGGTTGCGATCGCATTTCATAGTGGAAAAGAGCCCTAACCGCAATGGTTTTTTCCTGAATTAATGAAAGACTTACTAATAGGTATTAAGTCTGAGCAGAAATCTTTGACACCTTTGGATCAAATGTATGAGAGTTTGGCGGATCCTCATTCTCGGCTTATTCCAGTCCATGCTACTCTTAAGATTAGGATTAAGGAGTGGGATAATCTAGGAAAAGTTTTTTTTTTTGGCCCAGATCATTGTCTAAATGTTTTTCTCCTGAAGATCAGGGTTTTGGGGAACCCCGCCTAAATTAGATCCATATTTTTCAAGGGTATCAAACAAAACTGACCTACTTTTTTGAGGATTTCTGGGAAATTTTGAATGATTTCCCTAAAGTTTGGAATGCTTCCAATTATCTAGTGGACGCTTCAGGTGATATGGTTAAACTTATGGCCAGAACTACGGCATTAGTTAATTCAGCCAGAAGAGGTGTAGGGGTAAAAAACTTGGAATGATGACAATTCTTCAAAATCAAGTTATGTGGTGTACCTTGTGAAGGGGGTCTGCTGTTTGAGTCAGTTAGACAACCCTCTAGACAGAACGGCAGACACACATTAAAAAAAAAAAAAAAAAAAAAAAAAAAAAAAAAGTATTCCTGTTAAAGGAATTCTATCGATTCACATATTTTCAATTGACACAGGAATTGTTTGGGAAGTGTTGCTAAGTACTGGTGTATACATTTTAGTAGCAACCTCTTTGTTTACTGTTATCAAAATGCTTTCAAACTTTACTGACAAAACTGACTCTGACCCATGAGGAGAGGGGAAATTCCCCTCACACTTGATCAGATAACTCTGTGTAACTGTGTGTGACAGAGAGAACAGCTGCAACTTCTGTGTCCTGTTTCGGACTGAAGTGTCTGTAGAGAGCAGAGGAAATGTAACTAATTGTTACAGCTTTTCATACTGTTTTTTTGCTTTCAGAGTTTGTTTGATATTTGCTTTCTGTAGTCCGATATGCAACTCTGGCTGTGCATTGAAGTAGACACCCCTCCTGCAATTGATTTGTCCCAATATAGCTAATCCTACCCTCAGTATATTACAGCTTTTGCCTCTGATATTTAACATGAAAAGTATGAAAATGTTTACACAGCAACTTAGACATTATTTGTACATTGTCATTTTAGAACACTTGGGTATCGATAGTATTCCTTTAAGAAAGGACCTTTTCAAAGTAAACGGTCCTTTCGTCCCTCCTTCTAAGAATAAGTCAGATCCCTAGTCCTCTAAGGGCAGGAGATGGGCTCTCTACAAGTCACAGAAGCCTAAGGGCCTGTTCAGACTGCACAGGTTTCCAGCTGCATTTTGGAAACGCGTGCAGAAGGCCAACACGCACGACATCAGACAGTGCATAGAGTGCACTGTCTGTTCACACTGCATGCGTTCCGGACCTGTGCGGTCCGGGAACGCATGCTGCACGCAGATTTAGCAAAAACGCGCGGCTGTCCCATTCACTTTTCAGTGATGGGATCAGCCACGCAACGCATGCAAACGCGGATGGCGTGCGTTCGTACGCGTTGCCTTCCGCATGCGTGGCCGTCCGCGTTTGTAATGTGAACCGGCCCTAAGTCCAACTTCACTTTTACCAAGAAGTCAGATAAGCAATGACGCTAGTATTCCAGTGAGATGGAGAATTGCAAATTTCAAAACATGGCAACTACAGTGCACAAAATATTGGTTATTTAGGCTTCTTTCACAGTGGGACGTTACAGGCGCAGGTTAGAGCAGCTTGTAACGCAGTCCAGCTCACAGTAATGAAAAATCAATGGGCTGTTCACAGTGCCCACGTTGTGTTACACTCTAACGCTGGACGTTTAAAGAAAGTGCATCATGCTGTGCGTTATAGACGGTTTTAGCCGCATTAGACTGTTTGCATATGCTCAATAATGTGTGTTTTTTGTTTTTTCTTGCAGGAGAGGGGAGAGTCCGCTGTTGTGGCCAGCCACATGACTAATTAATATGCACTGCAGTGTTAACTTCCTGGAGCGGCAGTTTATTGGCTGGCAGGACCACGTGATGCAGAGTTTTCCGATCACGTGCTCTCCACAGTCTTTTGCCGCATGCGCCGTTTTCGTCCGATAGTATGCGTCAAAAAGTACGCATCACAGACCCATCAGGAGACGCATAACGTGGCTCTAAATAGCATCCAACTTCAAAGCTCACATGCGTTGCGTTGGGGGCACGTTATGTAACCTTAGCGTCGCATCTAACGCAACGTCTTAGTGGGAAAGAGCCCTTAAGGTGGTTTTTGGAGGGATACAGAATAGAGTTCAGCCAGCCTCCTTTTCAGAACTTTTGCATTACTCCCCGCTTGCAGGACCAAATAAAGTTTTCAGCCCTACAATCGGAAGTCCTTTCCCTGTTTAGAAAAAAAGGGTAATTCGAGAAGTACCGAAATGTCAGAGGACAGGGATTCTATTGCCCTGTGTTTTTTCTAGTAAAGGAGCTACAGGGAAATTATCAGTTCATACTAAATTTAAAGAGTCTAAACCAGAAGGTAAAATACAGAAAATTCAGGATGGATTTGATCTATTATTCATCTCTTACAGAAGGACGATTTCCTAGCCTTCCTACACTGAAAAGATGCGTATCTTCAATTACCGATACATCTGTCTTCTCAATAATACTTAAGGTTTGCCATCCAGATGGAGGAAGTGGTAAGAATGTATCAGTTGAATGCTTTGCCCTTCGGATTATCCTCAGCTCCAGGGTTGTTTATGAAGGTAATGTCTGGGGTTCTGGCTACACTTAGACAGAGAAAGGTTAACATTTTGGGTTACCTTAATTTTTCTGTTTTGGGGGACATCTCCCAATACGGTTAGAGATCAGATTGTTACGACAATAGTCTTACTACAAGATCTAGGTTGGATCATTAATTGGGAGAAATCTTCCTTAATTAAATCCTACACAGATTATACATTTGTTTGGGCTATTTCATTAGCATATCAGACACAGGGGGAGCAATTCAATTCTATCATGGCTCATTCCACAAGAGGAATTTCGACTTCTTGGACAGAGATGGCAGGGGCCTCTATAGATCAGATTTGCAGAGCTGCGACCTGGTCAAGTCACAATACGTTTGTAAAGCACTATCGCCTTAATGTATCTGTCTTCAGGTTTATTCTTCAGAAGGAAAGTTTTGCAAGCTGTGGTCCCACCCTAAGGTTTTAACTCTTGTATATCGTCTCATCCAGGGGTGCTGTCCGAAATGACGTTCTGGGAAAGACCACTTTACTTACGGTAAAGTCTTTTCCAGTAGTCATGAGGACAGCACCCCTGCAACCCGCCCTTATTTGGGTAGGAAAGAGAAATAAGTTTGTGTAAGCATCATTAAATGTCCGTGTCATCTTTTTATTAACTGAGGTACTGTGGCAGGTGTAGTATCTTATATGTGGCTGCCTATTGCTTATGCAAATTCTTCTTTTAACAGTTTCCTGTCCACAGTGGGGAGGGAGACAAGTCTCATCCAGGGGTGCTGTCCTCATGACTACTGGAAAAGACTTTACCGTAAGTAAAGTGGTCTTTTAAATATTTGTCAAGAGGGTATAACACTGTTACTTTGTAAACTGCGGGCTTGTAATTAGGGATGGACGCAAAACTGAAAAAAATGCACCTTTATTTCCAAATAAAATATTGGCGCCAAACATTGTGATGGGACATAATTTAAACGGTTTTATAACCGGGACAAATGGGCAAATACATTTCATGGGTTTTAATTACAGTAGCATGCATTATTTAAAAACTATAATGGCCAAAAACTGAAAAATAATTTTTTCCCACATTTTTTCCTATTTTCCCATTAAAACACATTTAGAATAAAATAATTCTTGGCATAATGTCCCACCTAAAGAAAGCCTAATTGGTGGCGAAAAAAACAAGATATAGTTAATTTCATTGCGATAAGTAATAATAAAGTTATAGACGAATGAATGGATGGAGCGCTGAAAGGTGAAAATTGCTCTTGTGTTCAAGTGGTAAAACCCCTCAGTGGTAAAGTGGTTAAGTGCCCTTCTGCCTTTTGCATGGGGGGGGGTGTTTGCTTTGCTTAGCCACTAGAATGTTTTGCATATACCCCACCCCAGCATTATAGCTTTGTCTGCATGGCTTCTCTTTGATTGTAAACTGACTTGTCATTACTTTTTCTTTTTTTTTTCTTTTTTTTTTTTTTTTCTTGAGCCTTCCCAGATATTTTTAGGTTGTTAATCATTTCGATCGTTTTCTGTTTCTTAGGTTTTGAAAATGTCTGCTCACCTGCAATGGATGATCATCAGGAACTGTTCCAGTTTTTTGATCAAGAGAAATAATCAGGTGTATAGTACTGTAAGTAGCTTTTCTTTAGGGCTAGTTGTGTGGGGTGTCTGCCAGTCAAATGCTTTTCTGCAAGCGTGCAGAAAGGCAGAAATCTTTTGGTGGTTTCTGGGGGTTTTCCTCCCAAAAGTGGGACACAGAGATGCGGTGGTGACACTGGACGCAGTATGCTACTTCCAGGGTTGGCTGAAATGACAGGAAAAATTGGGATTGGAACGTGGTACTACAGTACAGGTGCTGTCCATTCATGACAAACGACATGGGAAATGAGCCACAGTCTCCCATGTGAACCAGTCCTTAGTTTCTTACCTTGGTTAACTTACATAGAACACTACAAAGGGACAAACTCGCCAGCATTTTAAAAGCATTAACAGAAATAATGTCTGAGGACTTTGGAAGTGAATTGACAGATTACAGTTACTGTATACTCAGAGGCATCATAATGTTCTGTTTGGATGTATTCTATCGCACATCCTAGAGCAGTTCAAATGGTTGGTGGGGGGCTGATGAGGCACGTTTGACCTATTTTGAGCAGTTACAAGGGTATCCCTTATGGCTATTTCATTGCGGTTTAAGGGGTATTCAACCATATACCCCAGACTCGCTGTCAGATTTTGAAGGACAACCGTGTCACATAGGCCTCTTTGTATAAACTACTCAACTTTTCTGAGTGAAGTTTAAACTTGTCTGCCTTCTCTCCCTGCTGTGTATCAGTGCAGCCACCAGTCACTGGAATGGGCTTATAGTAAGGGCTGGTGCACACCAAGAGCGCTTGCGAGCCCTTTAAAAATTGCCAGCGCTTTGAAAAGCGCTTGGCTAATGTATTTGGATGGGATGGAGCACACCAGAGCGATGTGGTGTGTTTTTTTTTTTTTTTTGTGTCCCCCCCTCCCCCCAATGCGCACAAATGCGGCTCCTGCAGCAATTTTTTTTTCTGATTTGAGGCGATTCAGCCTCAATGTTAAGTATAGGAAAGTGGGAAATCGCTCTGAAAAGCACTAGATCAGAGCGATTTTTTTTTTTATTTTCCAAGCGGTTTTTGTTACAGAAGCTGTTCAATTACAGCTCTACTGTAACAAAATATAAAAAAAACACTACTCCAAAAATTGCAAGGCAGGTTTACAAAATCGCTAGGCACATGCCTAGAATCGCGCTGAAAAATCACTTCAAAAACACTGAGCGTTTGCGATTACGCTAGTGCTTTTTTAGTGTGCACTGGGTCTCAGTCCTAGTCAGTTTTCCTCTGGAAAGTAGATGTTTGTGATGTACCCTGAAGAGGCATGACATGTTCATTGGAGTCAGTCTTCTTTCTGTTAGAATAGATTGATTTTTTTTCATTCACTTTGATGTAGGAGCCCAACAACCTGAAAGCGAGGAACTCCTTTCGCTACAATGGACTGATCCACAAGAAAACAGTTGGCGTTGAGCCTGCTGCAGATGGAAAGGGGATCATTGTGGTCTTGAAGAAACGTGCTGGTGAGTTTCCTTGTCCTCTTCTTTCCTGTTTATGGTCAATGAGATGCAAATAATTTTGACACAGATGCTTATTTAATCCCAGTTGCATGCAGCTTGTAACTGGGCCAATTAGATGCGTAGTTTACATCGATTAATTCTTAGCATTTTGTGGGAGTGGTTATTAAGCGGCTGGCAGCAAATTGACCACTAATCTGTTGTCAAAAATGCTGCATCTGAGAGACAGTTCTCCTGAACTGCTGTGGTAAAATGGCATTGAAACAGAGTGAATGCAGTAGGGCCACTTGCTAATGCAGTTGTAAAATGGCCTTAAACTTCACCCAATCGCCACAGCAAGCATTTTTCACGTTTTAACTAATGCCTGTGGTTTGTTCTGGCAGTTGTCTCCTATTTCCTCATCTCCATTCACACCTAGACTTGCATTAAAACACACTTGAACAGTGCTTAAACTTGTGGCCTTTTACTTGCCTGGGGCTTCTTCCTCCTGTATTCTGTGAGATCCCTCAGTGTCCCCTCCATTTTCCTTCTGGCGGCTCCACAAGGTGTACAACCTGAGCGTGAGTTTCTCCAACTGCACGTGCACGGCCCTGTCTGATGATCACGCTCAGAATGCATTCTTTCAAGAACCATGCATGTGCAGAACGCTCCCGGCAATGGGAATGCAATGCATGGTTCATTTTTTTTCAAGAGCTGCACATGCACAGAATTCTCCCGGGACCAGAAGCATGATCAAGATAGGCGTTTGTACGGGGGCCGCACATGCAGTCTGTGTGACTTGCATACTGTGTTGCCACTTTACGGAGCCACCAGTGGGCCCTCACAGTATACAGGGAGCTGTAAAAAGCCCCATGTAATTAAAGGGCTAACACTTCACTAAAATGAATAGTATTGGGTACAATAAACAACAAACACTGGGACTGTCAACAGACCCTAAAACATGACCTACCTAACTAGTACTATAGTACCTAAAATATAACTTATTAAATATAGGAAGAGGGTAAGAAGATGCTATGAGACCTCAAGTTCAAAAATTAGAAAAAAGCTTTATTGGAACCTTCAAAAACACACTAAATCACACTAGTTAAAAAGTACTAAAATCAAAGGGTTAAAGCTCAACCAGATCGCCACCACTTTCCACTCTGGGGTCCTCCATTCACTCCTTCACACACCAGCAGCAACATGCACGTCAGATTACTTGTGAGCTACACAGGCCTAGCTATCAGATATTCGCTTGCATGCAAACATCACAGCACTGAGTATAAATGACATCAGTGAGTAATTCTGTAAAACATTCCAATTTGTTAGAGCCTGGAAAGAAACATGCAGTTCTTGCATATATTTCAAAGAGCATTCCTCATACTCTAATGGTGATAGTTAGTATAGAACGCCAGTCCAGTCAAGTTGATATTAGTAAGCATTAGTTGAGCTAATGTCCAGTTTTTTCATGCAGGCTTAGCTTTTAAATGTACAGCACGTTAGGTAGACGTTCATCAATTTGGCTCACAGCATTGGTGAAACATAGTGGTATGCAGCAGCATTCATAGTATAGGCATAGCAATTCAGCTTAAGTGATCAGTCATTGCTTGAGCGGGCAGTATTACCCTGTTTACACCCGCTCACCGCAGTTAAGAAATTGCCTTAGTGTATGCGTACTCACTCTTCCATGTGCGCCTGCTGGCTGTGTGCACGGGTAGGGGATCCCCTGTGGATAGCCAAGCTACGTCCCGCGATCGATCCGCGTTCTAACAGCTTCTCAGCGGAGATCAGTGTGGGACACGGGTGTAGGTAGGCGTCTTTGGCTTCGCCCACCTACATGTTTCGGCCAATCACGGCCTTCCTCAGGGTGTAGGGCGTGGCAAGGGGATTTCTCAGCCTCTTATATATCATAGCTGTCACCTGACTACTGCAACAGCGCCATCTTTAATACTGGCATCATTGCCCATATCGCGTAGCATATATCATGGGAGACAGAGAAGATTTAAGAGTTCACTCTAAGTTGACAGAGTGGCCTCTTAGCCTTTTATTCATTACTGCTGACATTCTGGTAAGAGGAATTCAAATTGCCAGAGAACATGGTTCAGGTCAATATTTCTACACTGTTTTTTAGGGTGATTGAAAAACCGCCCAGCATATGGTATGCATACATACATCCAGACAGACATACTTCTCATTACCCTTCATTCACAGCATAATTTCTTAAAGGGAAACACCGTTATAGGATGACTAAAAAACTACCCAGCATATACAAAGCACACATATATCCAAACAGGACCCCTCTGTACCTCACTTGCAACATAATTTATTAAAGGAGAACACACATCATTACACATTATACAGTGCAGGAAATAATTATTTGACCCCTCACTGATTTTGTAAGTTTGTCCAATGACAAAGAAATGAAAAGTCTGAGAACAGTATCATTTCAATGGTAGGTTTATTTTAACAGTGGCAGATAGCACATCAAAAGGAAAATCGAAAAAATAACCTTAAATATAGCAACTGATTTGCATTTCATTGAGTGAAATAAGTTTTTGAACCCTCTAACAATAAAAGACTTAATACTTAGTGGAAAAACCCTTCTTTGCAAGCACAGAGGTCAAACATTTCTTGTAATTGATGACCAAGTTTGCACACATTTTAGGAGGAATGTTGGTCCACTGCTCTTTGCAGATCATCTCTAAATCCCTCTTTCACACTACAGGCAGCGGTGAAAGGCTAAAACGCTGCGTTTTGGCTGCAGGCGTTTTCAAGGCGTTTTAACGCCTATACATTACAATCAATTGTAATGAGAAACGCCGCGGTAGGCCCAGAAAAAGCGCCTGGGAGCGTTGAAACGCAACGCTCCAAAACGCGGCGTTTAGTGTGAATGGTAAAATGAAAGTCTATGGACTTTCTTTTACCTAGGAAAACGCCACTCCATGACCTTAATGTGCTTCTTCTTGAGCCACTCCTTTTGTTGCCTTTGCTGTATGTTTTGGGTCATTGTTGTGCTGGAACACCCATCCATGACCCATTTTCAGTTTCCTGGCAGAGGGAAGGAGGTTGTCGTTCAGGATTTCACGATACATGGCTCCGTCCATTTTCCCGTTAATGCAATTAAGTTGTCCTGTGCCCTTAGCAGAAAAACACCCCCAAAGCAAAATGTTTCCACCCCCATGCTTGACGATGGGGACGGTGTTTTTGGGGTCATAGGCGACACAGCGAGTTGAGTTAATGCCAAAGAGCTCTATTTTGGTCTCATCAGACCACCGCACCTTCTCCCAGTCACTCACAGAATCATTCAGGTGTTCATTGGCAAACTTCAGACGGGCCTGCACATGTGCCTTCTTGAGCAGGGGGACCTTGCGAGCCCTGCAGGATTTTAATCCATTGCGGTGTAATGTGATCCAATGGTTTTCTTGGTGACTGTGGTCCCTGCTATTTTGAGGTCATTCACTAACTCCTCCCGTGTAGTTCTAGAATGCTTTTTCACCTTTCTCAGAACCATTGACACCCCACGAGGTGAGATCTTGCGTGGAGCCCCAGAGCGAGGTCGATTGATGGTCATTTTGTGCTCCTTCCATTTTCGAACAATCGCACCAACAGTTGTCACCTTCTCTCCCAGCTTCTTGCTAATGGTTTTGTAGCCCATTCCAGCCTTGTGCAGGTCTACAATTTTGTCTCTGACATCCTTGGACAGCTTTTTGGTCTTTCCCATGTTGGAGAGTTTGGAGTCTGCTTGATTGATTGATTCTGTGGACAGGTGTCTTTTATACAGGTGACTAGTTAAGACAGGTGACCTTAAAGAGACTCTGTAACGACAAAAAGATCCCCTGGGGGGTACTCACCTCGGGTGGGGGAAGCCTCAGGATCCTAATGAGGCTTCCCACGCCGTCCTCTGTCCCACGGAGGTCTCGCTGCAGCCCTCCGAACAGCCGGCGACTGTGCCGACTGTTCAATTCAATATTTACCTTTGCAGGCTCCAGCGGGGGCGCTGTGGCTGCTTTCGCTCCGAAGGAGGCGGAAATACCCGATCTCAGTCGGGTCCGCTCTACTGCGCAGGCGCCGGAGACTTGCGCCTGCGCAGTAGAGCGGACCCGACTGAGATCGGGTATTTCCGCCTCCTTCGGAGCGAAAGCAGCCAGAGCGCCTGCGCAGGAGCCTGCAAAGGTAAATATTACGTCACCGCTGTACGGAGGGCTACAGCGAGACCCCCGAGGGACGGCAGACGGCGTGGGAAGCCTCATTAGGATCCTGAGGCTTCCCCCATCCGAGGTGAGTACCCCCCAGGGGACGTTTTAACGTTACAGATTCTCTTTAATGAGGGTGACTAATTGAGTAGAAGTGTCTAACCACTCTGTGGGAGCCAGAACTCTTATTTGTTGGTAGGGGTTCAAAAACTTATTTCACTCAATGAAATGCAAATCAGTTGCTATCTTTTATTTAAGGTTATTTTTTTCGATTTTTCCTTTTGTTGTGCTATCTGCCACTGTTAAAATAAACCTACCATTGAAATGATACTGTTCTGAGACTTCATTTCTTTGTCATTGGACAAGCTTACAAAATCAGTGAGGGGTCAAATAATTATTTCCTCCACTGTATGCACACACTCAAAGAGGAAGAGGCAGATTGAAGTTACGACTATTTATACTACACATTGAGATGTTAACTATTACGACATTCACTTTGTGGGATCATTAGAGATTGATTTTTCAGTCTATCTCTGAGTTCAGTCCATTTGGTGCCAAAGTATTTCATCTATAAAGTTATATAAAGAGGTTGGCGCTCAGGATACTCATACCCTCTCAGAGGTTAAAATACTCAGTACATAGTGAAAACAACAATTGGGATAAAACATTCCTCTGTAGTCCATATATCAATGTAAAAGTTAAAATGTCCAAGTGCTATGGCCCTAAATTTTCAACACGTTGCTGCTGGAGTTTTCCCTCTTCCAGATGTCACAAATACTGTACTCCTGGCTGATATTACAATAGCAGACCTCCACCAACACCCTTTGTGGTCCACTCACCGCTATCCTAGACCAACAAATGGTATATATGCGCCTTGGGACCGTTACCGGGTCGTCCCCCACCTCTCCAGCAAGAAAGTTCCACTGTTAGCACCAGACCACTTCTTCAAAGGAACCAGCCTTCATATTCATCCTCATGAAAAAATGCCCCTGATGAGTCACTGTGTGACGAAATCGATAGGGCGGAGTCTGACGTGAAGGCGGAAGTGCAAGCGTGTGGGTGAGCGGCGGCGAGGGGGACACGTGTGGCGTTCCTGATCTCCGTACGCGCGGCGGAAGACGGGGGAATACGTTCAGACGAGCCTGCCAGCCTGGCCACCTATGCGGGGGAGAGCCCGCTTGAACAACACTCTATGCGCTGTTTTTAAGAGGATACATGTGAGTGCAATTGCTTGTTTTAAATAAATTAATTTTAGCAGTATTACACTATATGGAGTTTTTTTCATGAGGATGAATATGAAGGCTGGTTCCTTTGAAGAAGTGGTCTGGTGCTAACAGTGGAACTTTCTTGCTGGAGAGGTGGGGGACGACCCGGTAGCGGTCCCAAGGCGCATATAGACCATTTGTTGGTCTAGGATAGCGGTGAGTGGACCACAAAGGGTGTTGGTGGAGGTCTGCTATTGTAATATCAGCCAGGAGTACAGTATTTGTGACATCTGGAAGAGGGAAAACTCCAGCAGCAACGTGTTGAAAATTTAGGGCCATAGCACTTGGACATTTTAACTTTTACATTGATATATGGACTACAGAGGAATGTTTTATCCCAATTGTTGTTTTCACTATGTACTGAGTATTTTAACCTCTGAGAGGGTATGGGTATCCTGAGCGCCAACCTCTTTATATAACATTATATTGCTTAAGAGGAGGCGAACGGGATAGATGCTAAAGCCTTGACAAAATCTATATGTTATATGTATGTTTGCCTAAAATTAGCTGTGAGCGCTTACCTCTTGTGGATATATATTTCATCTATAAAGCCACATATTGTCTCGGCACGTCTCAGTTGTTTTTCTATATCTATTTTTCTCACTCCCTTTTTAACTGACATAAGTATTGTCACTTCACTGCCTCTAAAACTACCTCCATGGTGCTGTTTGTAATGTTCTCTTAGGGGTCCTTTGTTTTCATTTTTTTCTATTGACATTGCACATGTGTTCTAATATCCTGGTCTAAATGTTCGTGTCGTCATACCTATATAATGTAACCCACGGGGGCATGTTACCCTATACACTACCCCCGTGGTTTCTCAGTTCATAAAGGCCCCTATCTTGTATTCTCTCTCATGTCTCGCATCCCAGAATGTTTTTATCTTTTGGACATGGGGACAAACTTTGCATCTACCACATCTGTACATTCCCTTGGGGGTTGGTCTGGCTCCAAGGCAAGTGGTTTTTTTTTGTTTTGTTTTGTTTTTTTCTCTCATCTTCTTCTTCCTCTTTTTGATTTTTAAATTCAGATGAGACTAAGGCATCTTTCAAATTTCTTGCTCTCCTGGCTGCAATCATAGGATAAGGTCCCGCAATCTCTGGGGATGCTGTTAGAATGGGCCAGACTTTAGTTAGACTTTCTCTCGGACCATCCCAATGGGACCCAAATTGTGTGACTATTCTCTCTAGGGGCGGTATTTGACCCGTCTCCCTCTTTTGGGCCAAGAAGGGTTTTTCAATCACTATTTTTGGCTCTTCGCCAACATCTCCTAAGGACTCTATGGGAATACCCCCACTCTCTCAGGCGTGCGTAGAATTCCCTTGACTCCTTACAAAACTCCTCCTCGTCAGAACAGTTCCTTCTTAAACTAAGGAACTGTCCGTACGGTATATTTCTCACCAGGTGAGAAATATACCGTACATAGTCAAATATACAGTACGTAGTCAATATGAAATATAATGGACCATACACATCACCACCACCACCAAAACAAGTGAGGGGCTGGCTATCAAATGGACATATTAAAAAGGACTGTATTACGCCTAGCCACAAAATGGTACGCTCTAGCAGTGTTGTGTATATTTTAATGAGGATGCCAGTCGTCACAGGCAGTCATACAAATATCAGTAAACAAATGATATACACACAGTCCTATTGAAAAAAGTGTATACAGAGAAGATCCGTGACCCACTCAGGATGCACAATTCCAAGATAATGAAGTGTTCTCTCCAGAATTTTTTTCCAGCCAGGTGGCATGAAAAAGTAGCCGGGTGGGGAGCGAGCTGCAAGGGGGGAATGCAGGGTTGATGCAACTCTGCTTACAGTATGAGGAGAATAAAGAGTCAAGCCAGGTGCTCCTCAAAATTAGCCAGGTGAAGCATCTGTCTTAACCACCTTAGCGGTATGGACGAGCTCAGCTCGTCCATTACCGCCAGAGGGTGCCGCTCAGGCCCTGCTGGGCCGATTTTGATGAAATAAAAAGCAGCACACGCAGCCGGCACTTTGCCAGCCGCGTGTGCTGCCTGATCGCCGCCGCGAGCAGCGGCGAAAGAGGGTCCCCCCAGCCGCCCAAGCCCTGCGCAGCCGGAACAAATAGTTCCGGCCAGCGCTAAGGGCTGCGGCTGACGTCCATGACGTCACTCCGCTCGCCGCCATGGCAACGAGGAAAGCCAAACAAGGAAGGCTGCTCATTGCAGCCTTCCTTGTTAGTTCTGCTTGCCGGAGGCGATCGGAAGAACGCCTCGAGTGCCCTCTAGTGGGCTTTCATGCAGCCAACTTATGAAATATTTTTTTTTTAATTAAAAAAAAAAACCCTCCCGCAGCCGCCCTGGCGATCTCAATAGAACGCCAGGGTGGTTAAACAGCCTGGGAAGAACACTGCAAATGGGTGTTACAGTTGCATTTCATGGGGAGACTGGTTTGGGCAGCATGATGGTGTATGGGCATCATGGTGTAGTGGTTAGCACTCTTTTCTTGCAGCGCTTGGTCCCCTGTTTGAATCCCAGCCAGGGCACTATCTGCAAGGAGTTTGTATGTTCTGTGTCTGTGTGGGTTTCCTCCGGGCACCCTGGTTTCCTCCCACATCCCAAAAACACACAGATAAGGTAATTGGCTCCCCCCTAATGCTGGGAATACACGGTTCGTTTTTGCCTTCGTTTAAAACTTCGTTTCGATTGTGCCTTTTGTCCTTTTCGATCCCGAAATAATCGGTCATACGGTTAATATCACCACCCACGGTTTCGTTTTTTTTTTCGATTCTGATGGTTTCGTTTTTCCAATGATCGAAGGCTGCAAAGAAACGAAACGAAAATCCCTTTTTACAGGGACGGACTAGCATAAACGAATATATAATCGATCTGAACAGCCATCAAGCCTACCAATGGCTCGATTAGATGGATAAAGAGAGATAATATCAAACATGTTCGATCACTAGTCGTTCGTTATTGGGGTCTATTAATCGAAACTATAATGAGATTATGACTATTTTCACATACGTTTTCAACACTCGATTCGTTTACCGAACGAATCGAAGGTTTAAACGAAGGCAAAAACGAACCGTGTATTCCCAGCATAAATTTGCCCTAGACAACAAAACATACACTACATGATACATACATAGACATGACTATGGTAGGGATTAGATTGTGAGCCCCTCTGAGGGACAGTTAAGTGACAAGACAATATACTCTGTACAGCGCTGCAGAAAATGTTTGTGCTATATAAATACTTAATAATAATAATAAGAGGGTTGAGACAAACGAGTCAGCAGCAGCCTCCATCCCCTGCAAGTCAGCTAATCTAAATTGCAGGTCAATGCAGTCATGTTTGTTTTATCAGGTCCCCTAGCTTGACAGCTCCCTACGTCTCACACGCTGTCTAAAGACTCTGCACTATCACATAAAAAGTGCTCCTGCTGGTTACAGGACAATAGAAGAGATCTCATACCAGTGGAAGGGCGATCATTTACTTTATCTGCAGAGTTCACTTCTCCCCTCCTCATCAGAAGAGCTTGTGTGTTGAAGTCAAGCAGCTGGGAAACGAGGGGCGGGTTCACATGTGATTCAGCCTCGGAGCTGCCTGGAGAGGATGGGACTGGCTGCTGACATTCATGCAGCCAGCCCAGGGCAGAGGAAACACAATGTCCGGATTTGCTGGGGAGTGAGAGTCTGCCTGCAGCCCAAGGCTCTCTCCCCAGCCTCAAGTCACACAGCATTAGCCTGCCAGCATGTGTATGCGGACGGCTGCTGTTATGTCTGATCGTGCTGCCCAAGTCCCACCCCTTACAACCCGCCCAGCCAATCACAGCTCCACTAGGAAGGTGAGGTCAAGCAGGCAGAGGAGCGCTCCTGCACTGTACAGCGATGGATTTTGCTATCGTGCCCGAGCGCTGATTGATAGCAGGCTATCGAGCACTCCTGCCTGCAGATTACAGCAGTGACATTTGCTAGCTTCGCAGGTGCATACCAACAGGTGGGCGGGGTTTCAAAACACCCGGGCGGCCTGCCCACCTAATTAAGCCTAGGGAGAACACAGTACTGGAGCATTGCATGTGCAGCCAAACATTAGTAAAGGGGCCTCAGTCTCTATACACAGTCACCCCAACAATAAACATCATTGTCACATCGCTAAGTAAAGAGCTACAAGTTCAAGCACAGTTCAGGTGTGCAGCTCCAGGAAACGTTTTGGATTATTTGATTTGAAACAATGTTAAAAAGTCTTCTGCTTTTGTTGCTGTACTACTGTGTACCAATAGTTCAAAAAATTCTCTCTTCCTGTGAAATGGGGAAATTTCCTTAAAGTTGGGCATAAAACATATAAATTTATTTTTCTTTAGATCTTTTAAATGTAATTAGTTTTCTTGATTGTATTGTTTGAAAAATCAAACTGCAGTACATTTCCCAGAGGGTTGGCCCTAACATACCTGTAAAATGTAACCTTTATTGGGTATGTATTAAAATCAGAGGTTGTGAAAATAAGTATTGATATACTAGCCGTGCAGAAAACTAAATTAGACCAGTGGTGTCGGAGATGCCCGGCTGAAAGGCGATACTGCCCCATATGCGTCTAACATTTCTTGGCTGACTATATCTGGCCGTGAACGGTAATCCTGGAAGGTATACACAAAACATTCCTCGGCATCTACCGGAGTGTTGCTGGATGGGACAAAGCACTGTTCCAACAAGACAGTATAAATCAAGCTGTGGGTGCTGTACAGAACACAATTTTAGCCTAACCTGTTTTGCCCTGAGACAGGACTTCATCGGGGGACATAAGCATGCACTTGTGTTTAAACATACATACAAAATCCCCTCTAACACAAACATAACAGACGTTCACATCTGCATGTAGCCCCTGTCAGAGCTGAAGTGCTAATGGATCGGCACTCCTATTTAAGTGAGTTTCAATACAGAGAGAGAGTGCCCAGCCACCCACTGAGGTGTTTGATCAGCACTGCTCAGACACCGGTTGCTTCACCTGTAAATATTTGCAGTTTTCCTTTGTTGGTTGTGCCTTGAGGACAGGCTTGAGAAACCGGTCTATACTAATACTGTAAAATGGTATCTCGTCCTATTAGTTGTGCTTGTGTGGACTAGAACTTGTGGTAAAGCTGTATGGGTCGGATTTTCTGTCATCACTTTCTGCTTTAGCAGATCATAAGCCTTATAAATCTGTCTGATTATATGCTTCTCTGTGAGTTCTAGTCCACATGGGAATCGCTATTAAAGGGAACCAGAGAGGAATGCCTTGGAAAAATAGAAAAAAGATTTTATACATACCTGGGGCTTCTTCCAGCCCCATAAGCCTGGATCGCTCCCACGCCGCCATCCTCCGCTTTCTGTATCCGCCGGTACCGTCACTTCTGGCGGACGCGGCCAATTGTCCGCATCGCAGGGGCTTCCTCCATACCCGTACGCATGCGGCTGCGCAGTAAGCGGCCACACGCGTACCTGTATGGAGGGAGCCCCCTGTGATGCGGAGAATTGGCCGCGTCCGCTGGCCGACTGGCGGTAATGACGGGACCCGGTATCGGCGGATCCAGGCAGCGGAGGACGGCGGCGTGGGAGCGATCCAGGCGTATGGGGCTGGAGGAAGCCCCAGGTATGTATACAAGCTTTTCTTCATCCTCTCTGGTTCCCTTTAAAGAGGAGCTGTCAGCCCCACCATCTCAGGAAAAAAAAACACATATATAAGTAAATACTTGGTCTACTTGCATAACATACGTATTGCACTGTCCACATTTTGATCTTGGTGATTTTTGTTTTCTGTAGTAAAAAAGAGAAAATGCTTCTTAGGATTCTCCATTTTAACTGTATCTCGAAGCCAATCCTGGTGTAATTTCCTCCCTTACTCTCCTCTTGCCTGCCCTCCTCCCAGTCTTCAGGCACTCCCACCCAGCTCTGCAGTAGAAAGTGCATTGTCTCAGCATAAGAAATATTGGCCAATCAGAGAGGAACAGAGGTGTGGGAGGGGAAACCAGGAGGGAAAAAGGATTCAGCCAATCGGGCTGCATTAGTTAAGTCTGAGAGAAAAGTAATGAAGCAAAAAAGACAACCCAGCATGCCTTGCAACTTCCTTTGTGCTGCAATGTACCAAATAAGAGTCAGGTATACTGGGGAATGCTCATTTATCAACAAGAAAAGTAAGTGATTTTTAACTTTTGGATTGCCTGGTTAGCATCCTTATTGCTTGTTTACCAGATAAAAAATTTTGAGTTTATGCCCAGCAGTTACACTATTCACTAGAACAATCAAATACTTTTTTTTTTTTTTTCCTGATCAGTTGACTTGAGGACATTATGAACCGTACTCACTGACAGGTTGCTATGGTGTAGTAACAATTTTAATTGTTTCTTTTATAGGTCAGCGAAAACCAGTGACGTCCTATGAAAAGATCACTATTAACAAGAACTCCCGTGCCACCCTGAGGAGCGTTCGCCACATCATCCGGAAAAACAACTACAGGAGGGACCTACGTATGGTGCGTTGCTCTCTCTGTTAGGGCCTGTTTCCACTCGTCGTTTTTCTGTGCATTTTCTGCACAGAAAAGCTGCAGCCAATGTTAATCAATGGGCTAGTTCACACCTGAATGCATTTTTTCACATGCAGAAAAACAATTGACAGCAATGCAAAACTGCCAGACAAAACTGCCAGACAACTCCTAAAGAAAAACTGACTAGTGGAGACAGACCTTAAGTCTCTCCATTGTGTTCATTATAGCTATTTTGTGAGCCTTATTACACAGACCTACCTAGCTGCATCAGTTGGGCGCCAGGATAAGCCGCTATTAGTTTATCGGCCTACTGGGCACCTAGACTTAAAGGGACCCTGAGCAGCAGGGGTGAGCCTGGGGTGCCTGGCACCTGGGTGCAAGATTTTCTCTGGCGCCTATGGGAGTGGTTAAATTAACCACACCCATGTCCTTCCTAATCACACCCACACCTTCCACCTCTTTACGCATGCATGTGATACCCCATTCCTACCCCTCTTCCATGGGCTTGCTCCTGGCTGGCTTTGGCTTCCTGCGAGTGACAGTCTGCTAGTCTCTGGACTGACTCAGGCTGAGAGGCTCTGCGAGTGCGACGCAGTCACACACTGCGTATTTATGGCTGCCTGCGGCCACCCTACTCTCGCTCGCTGACATCGGCTCCTCCCCCCTGCCAAGCCCAAGGTGGGCTGCCTGTATCTTTCCCGTTGCGCCACACAGCCTGCCAGTGTTGCCAACCTTTCACGTTATTTTTTACTGACAAATACCTAAAAATTTACTGACAAAAGATTATTTTTACTGACAAAAATTCCCCACTAAATGCACATAAGAGACAGCTTTTCCCCATGTAAATGCACATAACGAGAGACTGCTTTTCCCCATGTAAATGCACATAACGAGAGACTGCTTTTCCCCATGTAAATGCACATAACGAGAGACTGCTTTTCCCCATGTAAATGCACATAACGAGAGACTGCTTTTCCCCATGTAAATGCACATAACGAGAGACTGCTTTTCCCCATGTAAATGCACATAACGAGAGACTGCTTTTCCCCATGTAAATGCACATAACGAGAGACTGCTTTTCCCCATGTAAATGCACATAACAAGAGACTGCTTTTCACCAGCAAATGCACATAACAAGAGACTGCTTTTCACCAGCAAATGCACATAACAAGAGACTGCTTTTCACCAGCAAATGCACATAACAAGAGACTGCTTTTCACCAGCAAATGCACATAACAAGAGACTGCTTTTCACCAGCAAATGCACATAACAAGAGACTGCTTTTCACCAGCAAATGCACATAACAAGAGACTGCTTTTCACCAGCAAATGCACATAACAAGAGACTGCTTTTCACCAGCAAATGCACATAACAAGAGACTGCTTTTCACCAGCAAATGCACATAACAAGAGACTGCTTTTCACCAGCAAATTCACATAACAAGAGACTGCTTTTCACCAGCAAATGCACATAATGACAAACAGCCAGTGTCCCCAGGATATGTAGCCAGGGGGTATATGTGCCCGGGATAGGTAGCCAGGGGGTATATGTGCCCGGGATAGGTAGCCAGGGGGTATATGTGCCCGGGATAGGTAGCCAGGGGGTATATGTGCCCAGGATAGGTAGCCAGGGGGTATATGTGCCCAGGATAGGTAGCCAGGGGGTATTATGTGCCCAGGATAGGTAGCCAGGGGGTAATATGTGCCCAGGATAGGTAGCCAGAGGGTAATATGTGCCCAGGATAGGTAGCCAGGGGGTAATATGTGCCCAGGATAGGTAGCCAGAGGGTAATATGTGCCCAGGATAGGTAGCCAGGGGGTAATATGTGCCCAGGATAGGTAGCCAGGGGGTAATATGTACCCAGGATAGGTAGCCAGGGGGTAATATGTGCCCAGGATAGGTAGCCAGGGGGTAATATGTGCCCAGGATAGGTAGCCAGAGGGTAATATGTGCCCAGGATAGGTAGCCAGAGGGTAATATGTGCCCAGGATAGGTAGCCAGGGGGTAATATGTGCCCAGGATAGGTAGCCAGGGGGTAATACGTGCCCAGGATAGGTAGCCAGGGGGTAATACGTGCCCAGGATAGGTAGCCAGGGGGTATATGTGCCCAGGATAGGTAGCCAGGGGGTATATGTGCCCAGGATAGGTAGCCAGGGGGTATTATGTGCCCAGGATAGGTAGCCAGGGGGTAATATGTGCCCAGGATAGGTAGCCAGGGGGTAATATGTGCCCAGGATAGGTAGCCAGAGGGTAATATGTGCCCAGGATAGGTAGCCAGGGGGTAATATGTGCCCAGGATAGGTAGCCAGGGGGTAATATGTACCCAGGATAGGTAGCCAGGGGGTAATATGTGCCCAGGATAGGTAGCCAGGGGGTAATATGTGCCCAGGATAGGTAGCCAGAGGGTAATATGTGCCCAGGATAGGTAGCCAGAGGGTAATATGTGCCCAGGATAGGTAGCCAGGGGGTAATATGTGCCCAGGATAGGTAGCCAGGGGGTAATATGTGCCCAGGATAGGTAGCCAGGGGGTAATATGTGCCCAGGATAGGTAGCCAGGGGGTAATATGTGCCCAGGATAGGTAGCCAGGGGGTATAGGGTCCCCGTTTAGGTAGTGACAGGAGCGCACCCAATCCTCCCCTCCCGCCGCTGCTGCCTCTGCCGCCGCCGCTCCCTCCTCACCTTGCAGCAGCTTCAGACCTCAATCAGCGGGCGACCCGACCAGTAAGAAGGCGCCAGGCGCACCCGCTCTATATGCGGAAGTGATGTCACTTCCGCATATCAGTGCGGCGTGCTAGGTCCTAGCGCCCGCCCGCCTGATCGAGGTCTGACGCGGCGCCGGCGGCTAGAGGGAGGGAGGGAGCGAGCGAGCGGCGGCCACAGGGGGGGAGAGCGGCGGCCGGGCGGCGCCTCTCAGAGGCAGGCGCCTGGGTGCCTTGCACCCGCAGCACCCGCCCAGGCTCGGCCCTGCTGAGCAGAGTAGTAAAATGAAAATCTGAACCTACCTACCTCCTGCCCCCTGTAGCCCGCAAGGTCCTCTGGATCTCTCTGTGGTGCCGCTGGTGGCTGTTTAGTGCGTGACTTCACTAAAGTTGTGCGCACCCTGCTCACACGTACCCATCGTAAGTGTCCTGCTCGTGTATGGTTCTCGAAAGACAAATCATAAGCTAACTTCTGTTACTACTGAGCTGGCAGTTTCCCATCACTGAGAGCTTGGAACGCTAAAGAGTTTCACGTAGGCTCCTTGCACATTACATTGTGATGCGATTCTATGCAGGCAACAGGCAAAACACAAAGAAGCCAAAAACGCACATTGATCTCAATTCTAGTAGGGTTATTAAACAAATAACCTCATGTGAGGTAATTTACCTCATGAGGTAAGGACATTTTAGCAATTCTGGTTTTAGTAATTTTTTACCTTTATGAGGTAATTCATGAGGTAATTTGCATTAATTTTACAGAAAATGGCTATTCTCATGGAAATTAGGGGGCATATTGGCACATAATTTACAGATAAGTTTAAGACCTGCCTGTACCTGGAGGTAAAGTCAATTTGTACGCATTTTGCAGTTTTTAGTGGAGCTCTTATTGCCGTTTTTAGTGTCATTCCTATTCAGGCTGTGTAATAGAAAAGAATAGTAGACATAAAAAAAAAAATCCAGGTTTATGTCTATCTATCTATATCTCTATCTTATAAATATACTTTTCATAGGTTGCTACATAATCTTACACCTCCCCCCCCCCCCCCCCCCCCCACCCCCACTCAAAAAAAAATCTTCCAGAGACTATCCTCATGGAAAACAGGATAGCTTACTGCTGAAATACCTCATGTTTTACCTCACTTTATGCATTTACCTCATGTTTTACCTCCTGTTCGGAAACTGAGAAAAATCTTTCAGAATTGGTAAAAAAAAAAGAGGAAAATGCCTCACATAGCTACCAAAATTGAAGCCAATGTATGTTATTCTGATTGAACCTCATAGGAATATCGTTGCATTGCTTTGTGATGCGATGATATTGTGCGTTGCGACGGATCGCATATAGTGTGCAAGGAGCCTTATGCTAGGTACACACAGTACAACTTCCCGTCAGATCGAAGGGTTGCACAGATTATTTCTAATTTTGCTCCTGATTGATTTTTGTGAAGTAATTATGTTGAAATTGATCCCGTTATCGATTTGTGAGCAGTTTGGACATGTACATACAATGCAACTTCCTGTCAGTTTACCTGTTGATCTGACAGGAAAATGCATTGTGTGTACCTAGCATTAGGTTTGATTCTGTTCAGCTTCACTGAGATACAACTTGAAATGCAAGTTCGCCTTTGCTGGTAGACACAGCTGAATTGTTAGCAGGTCCAACCATTTACTTCTGTATAGAGGAAGCGGGGTCCAAAGGATGTGGGTGGAGCAGTATTTGAATTATAGATCTAATTCTTTACTTTACAGGTGCATAATAGGTGGAATTCAGCATATATGTCAGTCAATATGTCTACAAAAAACAGCAATTGCCAGACATTCTTAAAGTGATCATCTGGGAAATAAAAAATTAGCTTTACTTACCTGGGGCTTCCTCCAGCCCCTAGCAGCCGATATGTCCCTCGCCGCAGCTCCAGAGTCCCGGGATCCCCTTTCTTTCAGATGCCGACGTCTCCAGGTCGTCATCTACTGCGCCTGCGTGAGTGCCGCTTTCAATCACTCTCGCTGTCGGGAGTGTTCTGCGTAGGTGCAGTATATCTGCGCAGAACACTCCCGACAGAGTGTGTGGTTGACAGCAGGGCTGTAGAGTCTGTACAAAAATCCACCGACTCCGACTCCTCAGGTTAGGATTCCTCCAACTCTCCTCAACGTTGACTCCTCTAATTTGCATATTACAATCTCTTGTTGATTGAAAGTATGTAACATAAAATGCACCATAAATATGGCTTTTAGTCAGTGTTATGAATTGTTCTATCGTTATGCTTTCTTTAGGCTGCCCTTCGTCGTGCCAGCGCTATCCTGAGGAGTCAGAAGCCCGTTGTGGTGAAAAAGAAGCGCACCCGGGCCCCCAAGACTGCTTAAACTTACTACAGATAAAAGAAATAAAAGCATTTAACCCAAAAATTATTAGTGAAGTGTCTTATTTTGGTTTTTACCTCAGAATAACGTCTTATTATTCTTGCAGCAGTGTTGCTCTCACCTAAAACTGTGTGATGTAAATGTAACTTCTGCACATGTTCTTGTTGTTTTTTTGTCCGTCACAGCCTCCTATTTGATTCAGGAGAAATGACAAAAGCAAGCGCACATTGAAGGTTCAACTATGACAGTGATGAGACTGGCCCTATTTAGACTGATCTCACCTTTTACATGTACAGTAGCTGGAGAGGCCTGTGCGGGGGTCCAGCAGCAGAGGTGGTGTCCCTCTTGAGCCGGGGACCGGGTTGTAGTGCCGTTTTGAAGGATCAGGTTTTGTGATGGGAACAACTTAGCCAGGTGGATTAGCTCTTGTAGTGGAGACCGCACAGGTCGGGAGATCAGTTATTTGTTGCTGCAATAGCTGCTATCTCATCACGGTCAGGCTGGACCAGTACTATTCAGAGCCTGTAAACTGCCAATAATGAGAAGACTTCAGGGCAAGTTAGATGCTGTAGGGCAAATGTTATTAAGCAATGTGCCACGTTTCTCATGGGCTACGCCCCTGCTTCTTCAGGAGTATAACAAACATTTAATTTAGTGGAAGACATTTAGCAAAGCTGTTTACGAAAGGTGCTCTTGGACATCTGTCGGCAGCGAGAGGTCCCTTTTTTAAAAAAAAAAGTTTTTAAGATATCTTGTCTTGATTTGTATATATCAGGCTTTCTCAACAGGGGTTCCTTGGCATTTTCCCCCATTGTGGGGGAAGTATAATAGAGCAAATTATAATTGGGGGTACTGTAAAAATTGGGGGTCAGAATAACTTAATTGGGGGTCAGAATAAGCATGAGCACATTAGTAAAAAGCACTAGGATAAGCAGACAGTATAATGAGTGGCAGTGGAATGGGTAGTGAAGTAAACACCCTCACCTACTTTTAAAGACCATGCCTCCTGCACAATAAATGCGGGGGTTCCTCGATCGAAAAATTGTTTGCAGGGTTCCTCCAGGGTGAAAAGGTTGAGAAAGGGTGGTATATAATTTTATACTACCAGCTTATAATGGTTTAAGGAGAAAATGTAGAAAAAATCAGGGCTGTGGAGTCTGAATAAAAATCTTCCGACTCCTCAGTTTATGAAACCTCCAACTCCAGGTACCCAAAATTGTTCCGACTCCTTAGTCTAATTTTTAGAAAGTCTACGGATTTGGTTCAAAAATCATCCGACTCAGTTTATTAAAACTGAGTCCAGGTTCCCAAAATTGCTCCGTCTCTGACTCCACATCCCTGTAAAAAAGACTTAGGTGTGATCTGTGCTCAAATTAAGTTTTGATCACTGAAATCATTCGATCATGTACAGGGAATAAAAAAACCCAATCATATACATGTAACTCCAGTCACAACAGAGGGCCCAAGCAGCTTTCAGTGTCACCAAGCTGAATTCTAGTAGTATAAATATAATATTTATTAGGTTCTGCAATACTTTCCAAAATGTGTGGGGGCTGGGCTGTATGGGCGCTGTGTGCAGGAGCTGGGCAGCATACGGGAGCTGTGCAGTGCGAGGGCTGTGCAGTGTATGTGGGAGCTGAGCTGTGCGAGGGTTGGGCTGCGTGCAAGGGCGGGGCAGTGCGTATGGGAGCTGGGCTGGGCAGTGTGTGAGGGCTGGGCAGTGTGGGGGAGCTGAGCTGTGCGATGGTTGGGCTGCGTGCAGGGGCTGGGCAGTGTGTGGGGGAGCTGGGCCGCGTGCAAGGGCTGTGCAGTGTGTGGGAGCTGTGCGAGGGCGGGGCAGTGTGTGTGTGTGTGTGTGTGTGTGTGTGTGTGTGTGTGAGGGCTGTGCAGTGTGGGGGAGCTGAACTGTGTGAGGGTTGGGCTGGGCAGTGTGCGAGGGCTGTGCAGTGTGGGAGCTGAGCTGTGCGAGGGTTGGGCTGCATGCAAGGGCTGAGCAGTGTGTGGGGGAGCTGGGCCGTGTGCGAGGGCTGTGCAGCGTGTGGGAGCTGTGCGAGGGCGGGGCAGTGTGTGTGGGAGCTGTGCGAGGGCGGGGCTGTGTGCAAGGGTGGGGCAGTGTGTGTGGGAGCTGGGCTGTGCATGGGAGCTGGGCAGTGTGCAAAGGTTGTGCTGCGCAGTGTGGGAGCTGGGCTGCATGTGAGGGCTGGGCAGTGGTCTCTGAACAAAATTAATTCCAGAGGAATACATCCCCTTGCCAACCTGCAGGCTGGGAAGTGGAATCTTCATACTGCATAGAAGTCTGAATAACAGGGCTACATCTGTGCAGCTTGGTACTACAATCTGGACATTTTTCTAGCAGCTTTACAGAATTTAACTTACAGGGGCTGCTTCCTAGCCCTGTCTCCACAAGAACATTCAACTTGCAGCTGACATGGCCACAGTTCAAAGGGGTCGTGAATCGAGTGGGTTCCTGGCTGCTAGTGCATGTTGGGATGTGTAGTGTTCCCGGCTGCTGGTGCATGCTAGAAGAAATTAAAGGTATTAAAGACTACATCTCTCAGCATGCACCAATGGCTGGGCGCACTACATCTCCTGGCATGCAGCAGCGGTTGGGTGCGCTACACCTCTCAGCAGTCATGCTAATTCTGGCATGCTACATCTTCCAACATGCATCAGTGAGCAGGCACTCCAATCTCCCAGCATGCACCAGCCGGGAACACACTGGACTTGTGGGCACTTTGAACCAGGGCTGTGGAGTTGGTACAAAAATCATCCAACTCACTCATCAGTTGTTTTTTTTTATACCACTGATTTCAACTCCCGACTCCATGTACCCAAAATGACTCCTCGACTCCGACTCCTTAGTCTAATACCAGGGATGTGGATTTGGTATAAAAATCATCCGACTCTTCAGTTTATGAAACCACCGACTCCATGAAGCAGTGACCGCAGCAAGATGAATACCCTCGTTTAGAGCAGGGCTATGGAGCAGCCCCCATAGGTAAGATAATTTAACGCTGCCCACCACACATAAATTAGACATTTTCGAACCTCCTCCTTACAGGAGGGTCATTTTTACATAATAGGTGCTCAGTTCCCTTTAAAGGGGAACTTCAGCCTAAACAAACAAACTGTCATTAAGTTACATTAGTTATGTTATTTAGAATAGATTGGTAATATAATCTCTTACCCACCCTGTTTTAAAAGAACAGGCAAATGTTTGTAATTCATGGGGGCTGCCATCTTTGTCATGGGGGCAGCCATCTTTTTGGTTGAATGGAAGTGACAAGGAGCAGGAGACACAGTTCCAACTGTCCTGTGTCCTGATTACCCCTCCCAGCTGCACACACTAGGCTTCAAATGTCAAATTCAAAATGTAAAAAAAAAATCTGCACCAAAACAGCAGAACGAGAACAACAACATCAGAAATCCCATCATGCTTTGCACAGCATCAGGGGAAAAATGCCCGGGCAGTTTTCTTCTGTGCAGCTAAAAATGAGGCTTGTATAAGAGAAACAAAGTTCTGATGCTGTGAAACTGTTAAAGAAACACCAGGCCTTTTCAGTGCTGCTGAGTCGATTTTTAGTCTGGAGGTTCACTTTAAGGTGAAATTTCAGCCCATGCTGTCAGTCATGCAGAGCATGATTGGCTTGTTGTGCAAATTTTTTTCTTCCAACTTTATATTGATGCTGTTCCCACAACAGCTCTGTAGAGTTGAGAACTGAAGAATGTGATTCTCGATCCTTTGCACTTTTCAGATGTTCTTCGTCTGACATACTCTGAGCTCTTCTCCAGGGTTCAGCAAAAAAATTCACTTAGGTGTTTTGCTGCTCCACGGAAAGTAGACTTACTATTGGCAGAGCTGGTACTTTGATTTTGAAGGCCTCGTTCACATTATGAAATGCCATTGTTGTCCATTGCACCACTGATCCCATTTATCACAGATCAGCGCTGCGTTTCTGCTAAAAAAATGTATGCGCAGCGCAATAGTAGGAACATCAGACATTGCAGTCTATACACTCCTGTCTATACACTCCGATGCAGTCTATACACTACATACGTTGCCAAAATGTGAATGGCAATGTCTACAGTATGAACAAGGCCGAAGTGATTGATGATCTGATTGATCAATTACGGTAAGTTGACAGCTTCTGATGTGGCCTCTGCGAAGTTTATTTTCAGTTTAGTAGACTTCAAACAAAAGTACCAGCCAAGTTGCATTTAACATCACATCTCTACTACCCGTCGACACTGTATACTGATGCTCAACAAAAGATTGGTCAACAATAGTCTGATTCTGTAAATGATCGATTACTTTCCAACCGCAAATTGGTTGAGATGTAGTAATCAATGCACAGATCAATCAGATTTTTAGCAGAAATCTGATCCAACATTGCCTGACCCTCTGCTATGGACTCCCATCCTATTGTGCTGATCAGTAAACTTCCTACCAGTTTTGGTGGCTTTTTGGATCAAAATTATGTTGTCATAGTACATTTTTGGTAAGTGAAGTTCTTGTGATCTGGGGGCTAATGATCTAAAAAAGTGGAAGCTCTTCATGGCTCGGAACGATTTAGAAGCTGGGACTTGGATGTTAGAGCAAAGTTGGTTAAGAGAGGGGGTAGTGCCATTGACCAACACGAAACTAAACCAACACAGTGTTTAGTTTGCGGGAGGTCCACCAGCAAAAAGCTAGTGGGTCTAAACCGCTAGGAAAGTCAGGGTTGCCCCAGAGATGAGTTGAGGGGGTGTCGCGGATTGGAGAGACATGTCGTAAAATGTATTAGTTCTTTAACTCAACTTCTCTCGAACTCTTCAAAAAACCAATCACTAAAGACCCCTGGACTATTTTGCTGGGTCACAAACAGCCCACCCTTAGTCACCCAGAGCACAGGCTGATGCAACACATACTGAATGCTGTAGCTGCCAATTGGCGTTCTAGACACCTCTCTGTTAACTATGTCATTAAAAGAGTTGATTCCACTATGATATCTGAAAAAACTAATGCAAAAATAGTTGACAAAACCGAGATATTTCTTAACACATGGGCCCCTTGGATTGATAGTAGAGGATGCTCCCTTCTGGGCACTATATTATAATAATCGGCCCACCATATGCTTTTCACAAATGTTTATGTGGCAATGATGCCTTTACCTCCCCCACATAACCTATCTAAACTTTCCCGGACATCACCTCCTATACCTCTTCAAATTCCTGGATCAGTGGAAACCCATATACTTCTTTAGTTGTATGCTTTCATATTTTGTCATAAGCTAATTTATGCAACTTTTCTTGTTATTAATGACTCATTCTTGTACAATCCATTATTCTTTTCACTTCTGTTAAAATGTTCGCTCTATTACTTGCCTTTTCTCAATAAAGGGCTATTTTGAAACTAAATTTTTGGTAAGTGGCCATTGACAGACGCATAGTTTTGTACTGCACTAAGCTGTAAACCTCTAGCTGCTAGTCTAGCAGATGCACCAGTTCAATGAAATTGCGATCGTATTTCTGATGGAGTCTCATTGTAAGGAAGTGGCACAGGGCAGTACATTGATCACTGATCAATAACATAATTCAATGTTGCTGGCTCATTGCTCTCGTGTGTACTGGCTTATTGCTCTCATGCGTGTACTTGGCTCATTCCACACTTTTGGCACTGTATTTGGCCTGAGGAAGTGGGCACTGACTAGAATTTATATTCATATGAACTTGTCCATATTGAGTTAAGCCACCTTTTTCTATTTTTAGTTATTTTTGACTCCGTTTTATCTACTATTAGGTGCCTCTTTTAATACCTTTGTGCTTTTTACCCCCTGGAGGCGTGGACCTTGATGCATAGTTGTGTGCTGCCAATAGGACCTTTGTTATTTTTTACAGGAGTGCGACCACATCCAGTTCCAGCTGAGCACCCGAGTGGAGTTGGGTTTATACATCTCCACCTGCCTCAGTGATTGGTTGCCCCTTACACAACCTTCGTCTGCAAGTACAACAATTTCCTTTTCACTTTTACCAACCAATCTGTGACATACTGCATCATTTGGGCTCCTGTTGTCTCTGTGTTATTCGTTGTTAGGGTAACTGGTCACCCTCTACCACAGTTACACACGTACTGGCTCATTGCTCACTGTTAACTGTTATTGTTAGGCTATTATAGTCACTGCAGTGGGTGGTCTCCTACTCGAGTACGAGAGGAATCGGCACGGGAGACTTGGGCGCAGGATACAGCCGGCATATGGCTTATCCTGCTCCTGCACAGTTCCCGGCGAGGTTAAATACTTTTCCCCCTCCAGACCTCCAAGGATGGTGGGGAATGAAATAATTCGGCTTCCAGCAATTGCTGGAGGCCGAATTACAGTGTTTTATAAATAACTTTAGCTCCGTCTTCTGACGGCGCTGAAGTTACTCACTGTGCGCCGCTATAGCCGTAATTCCTATTACGGCCTATGGTGGCGCCGGCTGCGCCCCAAATCTGCGCTGGAAAGAAAGTGTTTGCCCTACTCACCCTCCCTCCTCCCCTCTGTATAGAGCAAAACAGGCTGCATAGCAGTATCCAAGCAGCATGTCTGTGAAGCAACTGTTCCCCTGAAGCAATCATTGATTATTCCTGAGGACACTTTCTGGGCATCCACACAGGTCTTCAGTCGCAGAATGACTTTGGGTTATACATCTAATGGGAAGAAGAGTCCTGAAAACAAGCATATAGACCTACAACCCATCTTTTGACAGTATTTACTTGGTGAAGAAAGCCGTGCACAACACATCAGAATATTGAGTTACCTTTAATAATTATAATAATATTAATAATTATACATCAGAAGCCAAAAATAATGAAAAGAGAAAATAAAAGCTTCATCACAGAAGGTAGACGAGGGACACGTATGTAGGAATGAGTGAGAGTAGGACATTGGGGTGTCACATTAGGGTGTGGAGAAGGTAATATTCATGAGGACAAGGGGACACATGAGACACATGACAGATCACATGGGACAGGCTATGAGGCTACACGGTGGTGGGGAAACAGAGACAGTGGCACATATAAGAGTGCATGTAAGATCAGATATGTATCGTTATTATAACTTGAGTGTGGGTAAAATGCACCTGTCACCTTTACATATCACAGGCCGCCTATGGGGGTGACACAATTTTTAGTTTTTAGTCATTATGGTATAGTTCTTACAGACATGCATACTTTAAAATAAATACCTGAATTCTGGATTTAAAAATATGTATTTGTTAGTTCTATAAATTATTAGCTACATAACTACACACAGGAAGTGGGAATATCTGAGGAGTGGGCAGTGGCTTAACTACAATTCATAGCCCCCCCTCCATGTACACACCCCCTCGCTTGCCTCCCCTTAGTGCCCTTCACGGCCTTGGGGACCATCTCACAAGGGTCACAAAACAAGTGTGGCCATCGTGACCTAAACTTAGAGGAGACCATACACATACGTTTTATAAGAAAGAAAAAAAAAACATCCAGAACTCAGGTACACTTTAAAGCAAACCTGTGAGGTTTGCTACAGCCTTTTTTTTATACTTACCTCGGGAGGAGAAGCATCTAGATCGTCCAGAGTCTTAACCTGTCGTCCTCAACCAGGCCAATCCAGAAAGGAGACCCTTTGAAGCACGGCTGCACTGCGCAGTAGCACGGACCCAATCGAGTTTAGCTTTTTCTGCTCAAGGCCGAGCAGGTCCGTGCTATTGCTTGAGCTGACACGCGGTTTTTCAGGGTTTCAGCACTGGAACTGGTGGAGGACAACAAGGGAAGACTCTTGAGGAACAAGAGGGTTTCCCCTCCCGAGGCAAGTCAAACACTTTCATTCCAGCGCAGGAGACCTGGGTGCAGCAGTGAGTAACTTCAGCGCCGTCAGAAGACTGAGCTGAAGTTACTTATAAAACACTATAATTCGGCCTCCAGCAATTGCTGGAAGCCAAATTATTTCATTCCCCACCATCCATGGCCGCCTGGGAATTTGTGCAAGAGCAGGATAAGCCCTACAGGCTGTATCCTGCGCCCAAGTCTCCAGCACTGATTCCTCTCGTAAGCAGCTAAGTACCCTGTAGGAAAACTTATTTCCCTGCAGGTACACTTTAAAGCAAACCTGTAGTGGGAATAATATGGAAGCTGCCTGCCTTTGTTTTATGAAATGCCAGTTGCCTGGCTGTCATGCTGATGTTTTGGTTTCAACAGAACATGACAAGCACATGGCCTGGGAAGGCCGATATGAAGGTCACATTTCCTGTCCTGCGTACTAGTTAATGGTTGGCGAATCTGAAGGTGTGACAAACAATGGTTTGAAAGGAATGAATATGGCAGCCCCCATGTTTGTCCCTCCTTTAATAGATATCTGCCCAAGAACATGTAAGCGTGGTTGGATTGGTAAGGGGAAGAAATGGAGAGGGAGCCATTCTTAGGTAAAACAGCAGACATCATTCAAAAAAAATCCTACCCAGTCAGTCCCCGCCCCCTTTTATTAGCAAAATCTAAGCTATAAGAAGGTGGTGGTGGTGGTGGGGGGGGGGGGGGGGGGGTTGGTTGGCTGGTTGTACATCATACAATCAGTAACTTTCTATTTCAGAAATAAACATTCAGATTGGATAACAATCATGTGATGTCTGCAGGACCTCTGTGTCATGACCTAATGTGTCTGTAGCCGCGGTCACAACCTCTCATGGAATTAAAGTCCACTCTCAGCCCAAACTAGTAGAGAAGAGCTATACTGTAACTACTGCGGGTGAAGTAGTTCTGTCTGCCTCCCATGTTAGGGAAATTTAATTTAATGGTGACCTTTACCCTGAGTGCTTTCATTTTAGCTGATGGTGCCAATAGACAGAAAGGAGTGACAGCATTAAAAAGTTCTACCTCAAAGGCTGCTATCACACTACACATGTTGCAATAGGATCACAACGGTGGCGAAAAGACGCGTTGTGCATTAGGAGTGTGATGTGAAGCATACAGTTAACTGAAGGTATGCTTCACTGCCACTGTAAACACGCATGTCGTCCGGTATACCGACATAACTCTCCGCACCGCTGATGCACCGGTCTTAATGTACCATAAAAATATAATTGCATTGTGTTGCAATGCAATTATATTGTCCGTTGCTACAGAACACAATAGACACAGTGTGAAAGGAGCCGTACGCTACAAAGAATATTTTCTCTCAACTGGCCTCAATTCGCGAAGCTTTATCAAACACTTAATCGAACGTTCGATAATTTACCTCATGAGTAAAATCTAATTTTGAACTCACTAAGGTGTTATAGATTTATTGAACATTTTATTGATAAAACTTTCGATAAATCTAGAACACCTTAGTAAATTCAAAATTAGATTTTGCTCATGAGGTAAATTATCAAATGTTCGATAAAGTGTTTGATAAAGCTTAGTGAATTGAGGCTACTTCGTCTACTGTCTTCTAAGGCCGCATTTCCACTACGCCAAATTTAGCCCAAATTTGCAGCGTTTCCCCGCAGGCGAGTTGTACAGGAAAATGCTGACTTTGCGTCCGGGACTCTGTTCTTAGTATTACAGTGTGGCTAATCTACTGAAGCAGAGGGGGGGTTTACTGTAATTCCTCTTTATGTAACCAGAATGTAGAGAGAAATGCCCAAAGTGGGAAAGTTCCTCCTACTATTTACTATCAAGATTTCTCGACATCTTTGGTGCTATCACTTTTATAAATATGACAAAATGAACAAATTTTTTTATAAAGAAAAAGGGAAATGAGAAGTGGATGGTGAGCACACTGTTAAAATCAAGGTTTTCTGACCATATCAGTAGCGATGGTCAATGAGATGCAAAAATATCCGAGTAGATGCAGAATGATGAAAATGTATGCTTGAAAGCTTTTACATGGATTTTTTCCTGGTGTTAAAACAACTCATTTCAAATTTCAAAAGCGCTTTTACGTCAATTCTCCATTCATGTCAGTGTGGCGGTATAGATGAGAAGCATAGAGATTAAGGTTGTCAAACTAAGAGGGTCATCTGGAGAGTAACAGCCATTTTTAACTAATCATTTAAAGGATACCCGAACTGAAATGTGACATAATGAGATAGACATGTGTATGTACAGTGCCTAGCACACTAATAACTATGCTGTGTTCCTTTTTTTTCTTTCTCTGCCTGAAAGAGTTAAATATCAGGTATGTAAGTGGCTGACTCAGTCCTGACTCAGACAGGAAGTGACTACAGTGTGACCCTCACTGATAAGAAATTCCCCTTTTTATCTCTTTCTTGCTCTCAGAAGCCATTTTCTGCTAGGAAAGTGTTTTATAGTTGGAATTTCTTATCAGTGATGGTCACACTGTAGCCACTTCCTGTCTGAGTCAGAACTGAGTCAGCCACTTACATACCTGATATTTAACTCTTTCCGGCAGAGAAAGAAAAAAAGGAACACAGCATAGTTATTTGTGTGCTAGGCACTGTACAAACACGTCTATCTCGTCATGTCACATGTCAGTTGAGGTATCCTTTAAGGAAACATTTTATTTTAGACACACTGTATCTTCTATTTCTTAACATAATCACCCCCTTTATTTAAGTATTTATCATATCTTTTCACAAGGTTTCCAGTCCATTTGTTGAGGTAGCATCACCTTCAGGATCAGGACAATGTTCTCCAGCAACAGAAGGGGAGGATCCATAGTTCTCCCCTCCCCCCTAGTATTAGGAAGACCCCCTGCCCAGTATAGTCAGATGTGCCCCCAGCATTAGGTAGCTCTCCCTCCCCAGTATAGTCAGATGAGCCCCCAGTATTAGCCAGCCCCTCCTCCCCAAGTATAGCCAGGTCTTCCCCAGTATTATCCAGGCCCTCTCCCTAAGTATAGACAGATGTGCCCCCAGTATTAGGCAGCTCCCCAAGTAAAGCAAAGTATTAGGTGAGCCACCCTTCACAAGTATAGCCAGGTGTTCCCTCAGTATTAGACAAACCCCCCATATGAAGAGAAAACTGAGCATTTTGTAATAGTAACTTGTCTCGGAGCCTTCAGGATCATCTTCGTGCTGTCACACAGTCCCTCTGTCTTCTCCAGCAGTGCAGTAATGAGAGGCGCCACTAGAGAGCATCTTACAAAGGCGTCTTTTGGACTGTGCGACAGCGTGAAGATGATCCTGGCGGTGGTAATTATTAAAGAACACCCCGCCCCCACACTGCATTTGGCTGGGTGAGGGGGCTCTCAGCGAGCACAGGCATGCCCTCAGGGTACTGCTTCATGAGCCTCGGCCCGGCCCTGATGACGCTCCTCACCTATTGCTGAGTTTCATGTTAATGCTGCTGAACAAACAGTTGCTTGCATTTTGCAGTCGTGACAAATGGCGCATGGAGAGAAGAGGCCAACCTGATGGATGCAAGTTACATTACACAGAAACAATACCTTGTGTGGCGGATAAAAGCAAATGGCTGTTACTTTCTGAATGACCTTTGTAAATGCCACCATGCAACACCTAAACTCTGTAAAATTAAGGTGAACTCATGAAAATGCTCACACTTGCCTATCTGGCATGTTAAACTGGTGGAAAAAATGTTTGCATAAGCTCCTGGATAAATCCATACAAACGCTTTTCCAGGAATTGGCCATAAACGTCAATATAAATGAATCCTTAAAGGACAACTGTAACAAAGTAAAACAAACGTTACATACTCACCTAAGAAGAGGGAAGGCTCTTACAGCCATCCTGTTACTCTCTGGGTCTCCTCATTCCACTGCTGGGCCTCCCATTCCAGCCTCCGACTTTAAGTTTAAAGAGGCCTTTAGGTCTTCTCAGAAAGCCACGGAGGTACTCAGGTCTCCAAGTACTTCCAAACACCAGCAGCACCGTACTGCACACACGCAAGTGCGGATTTGTGCAAGTGCAATACAGAGCTGCTCCTCTTCGGAAGTACTCGGAGACTTGAGTACATCCAAGGAGACCTGAAGATGCAGCCGGTGGGAGATTTAAACAGGGGCCCGATGGTGGAATGAGAGGATGCAAAGAGGAACGGGAAGGTTCTAAGAGATCCAGAGCCTTCCTTCCTCATAGGTGAGTATCTAACTTCTTATTTTAATTAGTAACAGATTTTCCTCAGCTGAAATGCTTGCTTCTGATCGTCTTGGACAAAATTGTAAAGTGTATACAAGTGTTTCCTGATGCTGTTGGCGCTCCCTCCAGTGGCCGACTATTGTCCATGCAGGTACACTGAAATTTCTGCAATAGGGGTGCCATTCACTTGCCCCCCACCCCATAGAGCAGGGCGTTATCAAAACTGCCACCTAAACAATCCCTAGTGATCGTTTCAGGCCTTGAGAATATAGAGTGTATACACAGCTTAAGTGACAGGCACAGTTCCATGGAAAAGGTAACAGTTTGTGTGTACAGAAACATGGATATAAGAAAGGTGTGAGTTATGTACGTGGGAATCAGTAGGTACAAGTGTGGCAAGGAAGGAAAACATGTACCAAAAAAATCCAGCATTTCACAAACCACACACAGCAAGTGAGCATGGGATATGCTGCTGTCTTGTTGGAAGTCTCAGCCATGATGTTCACCAGAAGACGGGGATGCAGGATTCTAAAAGCACTCACCCATAAACACACACACACACAGCGCCGGCAGCATAAAACGGAGGGGGAAGTAGCACCTCTGCCCCTAATCACTAATGATGTAGTCAAGTTGGAGATACAAAGCTTGTGCCCTGCCTTGTCTGGGGGGAACCTGTGCAGTGATAGGGGTCATCCTTGTGGAAATATGCGTGTGTAGGAGATCCTTATAGCTCCAGGTGAGCTGATATGCCACTATGATACTTGTGAATGCAGCCTATTATGTACAGGAGAATTATATACATTTCTGTAAAGCATCTAGTGTATACGAAGGTTGTCACTGATTTTTTTGCACAGGGAGTCTGTGTGAGAGTTAAGTGATCCATTGTCACAGAACGCTATTGACTATCTGTTGTGTATAAGTGATCCATTCTATGTAGCTGTGTTTGGTGTTATAAAGACTGAACTTACATAATTAAGGGATAGCTTGTGTATATTAATTTGGTCCTAAAGGATGAGAGTCTGGGGTTTGGCTTGGTGCTTGGTCTAGGGTCCGTGATTGGCATTCAGTGTTTGACTCGATGGATTCCTTAGCCCTGTGAGGTCACCCATATCAGACACGTCAGATACACTCTATAAAGGCCTTCAAAATGCCACGGAACAAGAGTCCTTCCCGTTCCTCAACCCCATTGACCCCACTCTTCCCACAGGTTGGAAGGGTAGCTTTGTCCCCAACAGAGTTAAAAGAGAAGCAGCTTCCGTTTTATTTCATTCCTCCTCCACAGTGGCATCTTCACAAACTCTTCCATGGGCATAGCAAACAGGCGCTGGAAGTCCTCGGGGGAGAGATATCGCTGAAGGAAAACAACACAGGAATTATTTCAGAAGTGGGCTGACAGCCTGCACATGGATCTTGTTTGCGAGCATATTTCAATGTACCGTTAAAAAAAACAACCTAGAAACTTATCTTAGTAGTGGTAAGCCTCTGAACAGTCCAGAGGCTTCCCCAAACATCTTACACCCCACAGTTCCAGCGCGGGGTTCCTCTAAACATATTTGACAGAATTGGTGCTCCTGTCCTTGGAAAAGTGCTGCCATACTGCAGATGCACAAATATGGGCCGCGTCCACACAGTAGCATAAAGCCGCTTGTGCATGGTTTTGCCTCCATGCAAGAGTGACATTGTGCTACTGCGCGGGCACAGGCCATATGCACGCATGTGCAGTACAGTCATGCTCATACACTGTTGGAGTATGGCAATGGAGAGGAGTGGGGTACTGAGCAGCAGTGGACGCTTCCCACTACTCAGGTAAGTATCTGTTTTTCTTTTTTTCCTTACAGGTTTATTTTAACATTTCAAAAGCCCATTTTGACAGGTTTTCATTACATGTGTAAACTTTGTGCTAATCAGTCAACCATGCCTACATTACAGGAGACAGGAAGATGTATTGTATTGTATTGTAATAATTCCCTTTCTCACCTCTAGCCGAGTTCTGTCTACACCAAGGGGGAGTTTTTGGCGTCCTCTGTTTGTGACCACCAGTAATTCATATGGAAAAACCTAGAAAAAAAATACTTTTCACTAGTAAAATGATAAAATGACTACACAGTTAGCTAGGTTAACAATGGAATGTTAAAGACGAGGGTAGGGAGGTTAGATGTAAATGGGTCATATTCAAAATGGATTAACTTTACTAGAAGTGTTCCACAAGGAACAGTGCTCATGCCAGCTGTTTGCAATATTTGTATTATTTACTTGTGGGTAAGTGGTATACAGTGTCTTGTTATGTTTGATCTATTAAAGCAATGACAGCGCTCCTCCACTTCAATGTTCCTCTAATAGCCAGTGAAGCTATCCATCAAATTAAATAAAGAAATTTGCAAGCAACACCGTTCAGTATGCTGAAATTCGAATTCTGTGTAAATACCAAATTACTGAGATTTTAGGCCAATCACAAGACGTATTGGACCAATCAGAGAATCAGTATTTTACCGTGGAAAACGAATACTGCAGAATTTTTTAAGGTCAATTACAAGACTCAGAATAATTAGGCCAATCAGAGAAAGCAGAAGTGTACTGCGGTTGGCAATTGGAAATGCGGATTACGCATAAAAGCGTACATCGTCAAATAATAGCAGATTCCAAACATTTTTTGTTCTTTTTTACAATTAACGAAGTTTATTGACAAAAATAACACACAAAAAAAAACATTCTCGAAAATCGGCAATTCTGATTTCTGTTGAATCCTGTGGAAATCGGAAAGACACTTCTCAGAAAGCGGAATTCCAATGGAATCAGAAATCAGAATTTGTCAACCATCCATATTGGGCAGAATAGGAAATACAGAGTCTTTTGATATCTCAAACAGAATGCATGGATTTATTTTCATCTACTGTATATACTCGCGTATAAGCCTAATTTTTCAGCATAAAAATGTGCTGAAAAGTTACCCCCTCAGCTTATATGCGAGTCAGTGGAGCAAAACAGATGGTGGAGCAGGCAGAGGAGTGTAAGGATTGTGCACTAGTGATCCTGCTGGCTCCCTGCTGTGTCCATGCCCTCCATCCTCTGCAACATGGTGTGCAGAGCACGCTGCTCAAGAAGACTACTTGTGTTCCCTGGCTTGTGGAGCAGAGCGTGCAAGCAACGTGTCAGCGGTGCAATGATTGGGGATTCTTCATGTGTGGCAATCGCTGTGTCTCTGTGATGCTATCTAGTGGCATCTTGAGGCACAGCTGTATCATCCTTGGGGCACATATGGCTATGGAGAGGGGGGCTGACTTGTAATGGGGGCACATCTAGCTACTGTGGAGGGGGCTTATACGCGAGTCAATTACTTTTTCCTGATTTCTGAAGGAAAAGTGGGTACCTCGACTTATACATGGATCGCCTTATATGCGAGTACATACAGTACTTTATAATATGCATTTTCTACAAGTCCCATATAAACAGATAAGTGCACTGTTTGGATTAGTTTGCTAGTTATTATTTAACTGTGGGTTGGATTTTCATTCTATCACTGTTGCCTGCGACTTTCTTGCACTATATTATATACTGCAGATAATATTGGATGGATTCATCAGTCACCCTGTTCTTGTAAACTTAGTAGGTATAGACCACCAATAATTTTTATTGCTGCCTCATTATCAAGGAATACATAAGCAAAACATCTGATAAGACACACCAGAGTGAAAATGCAGATAATGTAACCCTTAAAGGGTGGGTTACTAACGTGTAAAAATGTAAGAAAAAAACAAAAAACAGTTTAACTTACCTGGAGTCATCCTGTGCCCACGCCATCCTTCCACAATTCTCCATCAAGCGGTGGTGAACCACACAAAGCTGGCCAGTCGCTCCCAGTCGGCAGCTACTTTCAGGAGCGCTTTGCACAAGTAGCAATTTTTGCATACTATGCATGCTCAGCAAACTCCCAACATCAGGAGCACGGCAGGGAGGAGCGTGGCCAGCCAGCTTTGCAGGGTCGTTGCTGCTGGCCAGAGGGACTCAGAAGGACGTTGCGGGCACAGGGGGCTGCAAAAAGCCCCTGGTAAGTTAAACTGATTTTTGTTTTTACACTTTCCTTTCTTTTAATGTCTAATTTTCTGCCACTGTGAGGGAGGTGGAACACTGGTCCCTGTGTAATGGAGTTACAAATTTTGCAACTATGGCACCTGTAATATTGTGTCTTTGTGGAAAATCGAAATGGGTCTAAAATACGTTAGAGTCTGTTTCCACTAAGTACGAATTCGCATTGCAAATTTTCGCATCAAAAATGAAAACAATGAATATCAATGGAGTCATTTCCATTGAATGCAAAATTTCTCATGTGGAAAATATGGATTGCATGTTGCAGATTTCTGCACCACGCATTTGTTTCCCATGTAATGATCCTTAGACACATATGAAAATTTGTATTAAACTTTGCATAAAACACGAAAACGTATGCAAAATGTAATATCCTAGTGGAAATAGACCCTTACTGGTATTCCCATACTTACAGGAGAGTGTACTAGAGTGACTTCCCATAGGGTCACGAGTGTTCAGTATGCATGTATAAAAAAAATCACAGAAGCTGCAATCAGTATCATAAAAGAATATGAGTACTGTTCGCTTCCCATCCACTTCACCTCTCTTGATAAAGAGGCACTTAGCTATCTCAAAACATCGGATTACTGATTGTTAGCAGCAATAAAGATTATCTGAATGTATCGAGTTACCTACTTAGTTTGCCTTGGTTTATCCAGTGACTATGACCTGAGCACCCACATTGCACTACTACTACTACTACTGCTGCTGCTGCTACTGCTACTACTACTACTACTACTACTACTACTACTACTACCTTATTCTAGCACACACCTTTTGTTCCAGCATGCTGGGTAGAGAGTTTCCTCTGTCCATTCTGGACCTCTGGCCTTCACCATTCTGTTGGTCAGAAAGAGAAGTCTAGCAGTTCTGAATGCTGGCATGGACAATAGTTCTAATCCCCTACCTGTAGATGCTTACCTGAAATCCTGCAGGAAGAGAAAAAAAATCATATCAGATAAATGGTAAATAACATTGACTGTGTAAAGGTTAACTATACAAGATATAGGCTATCAGCATCCTACAATGGGATGTCCAGCACCAGTCCTGAGGTCTTTTATACAGGCACAGAATTTGGAATGATACAATTCTGCTCAGTTAACTCATGGTAAATAGAAATGTACATGTGATGTGAGTTGGCATGATGGACTAACTTTTTGTATCTCTCAGAAACTGCAGTAATGAGACCATTCCCTGCAGATCCCTGAACAGTCCCTGAGGGAGAAGTCCCCCCAACATAATAAGATACATACAAATATCCATAAAAAGGTGCTCTTAAATAAAATGAGGACGTCTCCTCCTGCTTCCTTCCGACCAAATGTCCTGCCCTCTAGCTCCTTCCAATGCGTTTCGTCCAATGACTCATGAGGGGCTACAGGAGAGGACATCCTCATTTTATTTCAAAGGACCTTTTTATGGATGTTGTGAGTAGATAGAGTATCTTATTATCTTTTGAAAAATAAAAGTGATTTTTTTTACACTATGGAGACGTGTTCTAGTCCATAGATACAAGTTTTGGTGAGAGTCAAGGACCACATTTGCTAATAGTTGGTCGGAGGATCCCGGGGTGATCACCAGTTGCCTGCAATTGCCAAGTGTTTGCTGCTGTCTGTAATTGCGAGTGGCCACCTAAGAAGGTAAGCAAGCTGTGATTGAGGGTTGCTGAGTAGCAATGGGGCATAGAAAGATAGCGGGAAAAATGCAATGAGTGTCTTTTTATCTCTTCTATAGGCATACTGTGAAGGGGTCTGATGTGAAGCTGTCTGTGGTGGTGATCAGTCTGGGAGACCTTTTAAGCATTTTTGTGTGCGGTCTATGGGTCGGGCAGCATAAGGACCAGGTATTTTCGAGAACATACCAAGACTGGAGAAAAAGAGGAGGAAACACGCAGGACTTGGGCTGTTGGTTTCAAGTGACTATATGATTGGACTCATCTAACTTCTGTTATACACTTATGAGCACTTATCAAGAAAATCAATCACTCAAAATAAGTTTTTTATGAATAATTAAAACCTTAAAAATTTTTCCATTCCTTATTTGTAGTGTTTTTTTTGCCTCTTGGATGCTTACAAAGATTTATATTCTAACTGTTCACTAACTGTCGTTCGAGGGACAGTTAGTGACAAGACTATACAGTGTATATACTATGAACAGCACTGCGGAAGATGTCGGCGCTATATAAATACTAAATAATAATAATAATTTATATAGATAAGGGGAAGAACAGATAAGGGGCCTGATGCACTAAACTCTGGTAAAGTTCAAGGGGTACAATATACTTTATGTTCTAAACTCCGGAAAAGTTGCTGTGCGCAGGGAGTGCATGGCAAATTTATCATTACTAGCGTAGGGGGAGCATCAGCTGTTACCCATTAGCGCCATGCAAGTTACTGGGTTAATGTGCATGTTGCCATGGTAATGCACATGGTGGGCGGTGCTCCCCCTGAACTAGAAACAGTAAAATTGCTGTGTGCTCCATGCCTAAGGCAACTTTACTGGAGTTTAGTGCATCAGGCCCAAGTAGAGATCGCTCACAAGATAAAGTTCTTTATGAATCAGCCCTAGGTCTCTTTTTTGCTTTTCTGTGGAGGCTGATCATGACGAGCCAGTCAGAGAAGCATACATCTTTCACCCAATACGTCAACGTGAGCTTCTCCATGAATTCTCCTTGCAGGAGAAATTGCACTAGAAGAACTGATCAGGAAGTCACCACAGCAAATCAGAACCTTACAAATCTATCAGCTGATCAAACTGATCACATTATCAAACTGATCACATGAGTTCTCCTCAGCATGGCCATCCCTTCTGATTATGTCTGCACACAAGCTTATGGCTTCTGCATCTGACAAACAATGTTCAAGGTGCATGCTCAACCACACTAAGTATTTAATAAAGATTAAGTAGATTATACCCCTTGAATTTATTGGTGCCTATTTACTGCAAATTAAATCTATTGCCTCCTCTCCCCAATCATCCCCAAAGCAAGAAGCCATGATAATCTACAGGAACCTCTGTAAGACAGCAGCATGGAGCCCTCCTCCTCACCTGCGCTCTCCCTTTGCTGGTCTGGAGTCGGGAACTCTGCAGACAGAAGCTAGAGAAAGAGAAAACAATTACTACTTCTTTATTTTTACATTTGATCTGCTAAGGCAGTGCTGTCCAACTTCATGGGCAGGGGGCATGGCTAGCACCAGATTTTACAGCTGGAGGGGGCAAAGCATCATTGTCTCAGCTTTAGGGGGCGGAACCAAGTTCGAACAAGAGGTGGGTATGGACTCAGAAAAACAGTTTGGGCAAGCAAGTTCGGCCCATGGGCCACATCCAGCCTGTGTGCCGCCAGTTGGACAGCACTGTGCTAAGGGAACACGCTTAAAATATCACACAGCTAAAAATGATAATTCCCTCTTTGGGACTCACCCTTGCTAAACTGCTCCTTCCGTATCCAGAATGTATGGCTGTGAGAAGAGACAATGAACATATATCATTAACACTTTTAACATATCCTGGAAATCAAGTTTGCAAGAATACAGACATTCTTCAATATTCTCTAGCGGCTAGCCTGTAAGGCCTTAGTGAGTGATAAGAGGATAGAATGATAGCTATGTACAAATGCACAGAGACAGACCAACTATTATCAAAGTTAGGTTTAGTCAGAAGTAAAGCTACAGTATATACACAATTCAATGACTGTTACCCATAACGATTGTCACCACTGTACACATGCTGGATCCTCAGCAGAGGCACTGAGAACCACCTAGCGCATGTTTGAGGTTTTAGTGTCACAGTGCTGCTAGCAGACTGTTGCCCTCCCGCGGATTCTTTTTTAAAGGATACCCGAGGTGACATGATGAGATAGACATGTGTCTGTACAGTGCCAAGCACACAAATAACTAGGCTGTGTTCCTTTTTTCTGCTTTCTCTGCCTGAAAGAGTTAATCATCAGGTATGAAAGTGGCAGTTCCTGTCTGAGTCAGGACTGGGTCAGACTACAGTGTGACCCTCACTGATAAGAAATTACAACTATAAAACACTTTCCTAGCAGAAAATGGCTTTTGAGAGAAGGAAAGAGATAAAAAGGGCGAATAGTTCAAAGATTTTAGCTTTGGCCTACTTCAATGAATGTGTCATTGAGCAAAAACAATAAAACAGTAAAAACAGTAAAAACGTAAAGGAGTTATCAGGCTAAAATGTGAAGAGAGGGAAACCGAGAGCCCGATATGGTGTAGTATGTTAACCACTTTCCCCCCGCCCGTACGAATTTCTCCGTCCCTTTTTCCATCCTTTAACCCCCAGGGACGGAGAAATCCGTACTTTCTGCGTTCCCGCCGCTGTCCGCGCTCCCGCTCGTAAACACGCCGCCCCCCGCTAGTAAACACGCCGCCGCCCGCTCGCCCGGAGATCAATGAACGGGAAAATCCATTCCCGTTCGTTGATCTAAGCCCCGCAATGATCCGCTGCTCTCCGATGAGCAGCGCGATCATTGTGATCTTACCCAGCCTCCAAGTACTTCCTCCAAGCTTCCGGAAGGACGCTTGAAGGTCGCATTAAAACAAAAAGTTACTGTGGCCATCTTGTGGCCAAATAGTAAAACTACACCCTACACATTTTTCACATACAAATAAATTACTTTTACACAAAAAATTAACTCATTACCTCCCACACTCCCAATTTTTTTTTTTTGTAATTAAAAAAAAATAAAAAAATGTACAATTAAAAAAAAATACATAAATAGTTACCTTAGGGACTAAACTTTTTAAATATTTATGTCAGGAGGGTACAACACTGTTACTTTATAAACTATGGGCTTGTAATTAGGGATGGACGCAAAACTGAAAAAAATGCACCTTTATTTCCAAATAAAATATTGGCGCCAAACATTGTGATAGGGACATAATTTAAACGGTTTTATAACCGGGACAAAAGGGCAAATACATTTCATGGGTTTTAATTAATGTAGCATGCATTAATTAAAAACTATAATGGCCGAAAACTGAAAAATAATTAATTTTTTCCCAGATTTTTCCTATTTTCCCATTAAAACACATTTAGAATAAAATAATTCTTGGCATAATGTCCCACCTAAAGAAAGCCTAATTAGTGGTGGAAAAAACAAGATATAGATCGTTTAATTGTGATAAGTAATGATAAAGTTATAGACGAATGAATGGAAGGAGCGCTGAAAGGTGAAAATTGCTCTGGTGGTCAGGGGGTAAACCCCCTCAGTGGTGAAGTGGTTAATGTAATGGTATCTGGTGATAAAGAAGGTGATTATACTCACAAAGGTAGGTCGCCACCAAGGCAACCACTGGGCGAGCAGGCGGGGAGAATTATAACCTGACCCCGCTCAGGTCTAAGAAGTCGCTCTCTGTAGATGGGAAAAAGTGGGGATACACCCCTCCACCAAGGGTGGATTAAATTATTTTGTAGCAGGATAACAGAGGCGCCAGGTAGAGTAAAATTAATTAAAATTGTTAAAAAGGGGCGAAGTGGGTGGACTCACCTCCCTTCTTGAAGAAATGGCCGGACAACGGGCAAGTTACTTGCAGTTTAAAGTAACATTTAATAATAACTATTAAATGTTACTTTAAACTGCAAGTAACTTGCCCGTTGTCCGGCCATTTCTTCCAGAAGGGAGGTGAGTCCACCCACTTCGCCCTTTTTAACAATTTTAATTAATTTTACTCTACCTGGCGCCTCTGTTATCCTGCTACAAAATATCAGGCTAAAATGTCCAAAATGAGCTTTACTCACCTGGGGCTTTCTCCAGCCCCTTGCAGCCGACTGTCCCATGCCGACCGCTCAGTTTCCCGCCACTGTCCGGGTCCCCGTGCTCGGTATTCCGGTCGACCGCGATGCGCCGCTGTCAATCATGGCCACGCGGGCCACAGTGAACTGCGCAGGTGCAGAACTACTGAATACTGAGCGGCTGACTACCGAGCACGGAGACCCAGACAGCGGCGGGGAGCAGAGCGGATGGCGTGGGACAGTCAGCTGCAAGGGGCTGGAAAAAGCCCCAGGTGAGTAAAGCTCATTTTGGACATTTTAGCCTGATAACTCCTTTAAAAATTAGATTTAGATATACAGTGGGATGCGAAAGTTTGGGCAGCCTTGTTAATCTTCATGATTTTCCTGTATAAAGCGTTGGTTGTTCCGAAAAAAAAAATGTCAGTTAAATATATTATATAGGAGACACACACAGTGATATTTAATAAGTGAAATAAAGTTTATTGGATTTACAGAAAGTGCGCAATAATTGTTTAAATAAAATTAGGCATGTGCATAAATTTGGGCACTGTTGTCATTTTACTGATTCCAAAACCTTTAGAACTAATTATTGGAACTCAAATTTGCTTGGTAAGCTCAGTGACCCTGACATACATACACAGGTGAATCCAATTATGAGAAAGAGTATTTAAGGGGGTCAATTGTAAGTTTCCCTCCTCTTTTAATTTTCTTTGACGAGTAGCAACATGAGGGTCTCATAAAAACTCTCAAATGACCTAAAGACAAAGATTGTTGGTTTAGGGGACGGATACAGAAAGTTGTCTCAGAGATTTCAGCTGTCTGTTTCCACGGTTAGGAACATATTGAGGAAATGGAAGACCACAGGCTCAGTTCAAGTTAAAGCTCGAAGTGGCAGACCACGAAAAATATCGGATAAACAGAAGTGACGAATGGTGAGAACAGTCAAGAGTCAACCCACAGACCGGCACCAAAGACCTACAACATCATCTTGCTGCAGATGGAGTCACTGTGCATCGTTCAACCATTCAGCGCACTTTACACAAGGAGATGCTGTATGCAAGAGTGATGCAGAGGAAGTCTTTTCTCCGCCCACAGCACAAACAGAGCCGCTTGAGGTATGCTAAAGCACATTTGGACAAGCCAGCTTCACTTTGGAATAAGGTGCTGTGGACTGATGAAACTAAAATTGAGTTATTTGGGCATAACAAGGGGTGTTATGCATGGAGGAAAAGGAACACAGCATTCCAAAAAAAACACGTGCTACCTACAGTAAAATATGGTGGTTCCACCTTGCTGCGGGGCTGTGTGGCCAGTGCAGGGACTAGGGATCTTGTCAAAGTTTAGGGACGCATGGATTCCACTCAGTATCAGAAGATTCTGGAGACCAATGTCCAGGAATCAGTGACAAAGTTAAAGCTGCGCCGAGGCTGGATCTTTCAACAAGATGACGACCCTAAACACTGCTCAAAATCCACTAAGACATTCATGCAGAGGAAAAAGTATGACGTTCTGGAATGGCCATCTCAGTCCCCAGACCTGAATATAATTGAAAATCCGTGGTGTGAGTAAGAGAGCTGTCCATGCTCGGCAGCCATCAAACCTGAATGAACTAGAGATGTTTTGTAAAGAGGAATGGTCCAAAATACCTTCAACCAGAATCCAGACTCTCATTGGAACCGACAGGAAGTGTTTAGAGGCTGTAATTTCTGCAAACGGAGGATCTACTAAATATTGATTTCATTTATTTTTTGTGGTGCCCAAATGTATGCAACTGCCTAATTTTATTTAAACAATTATTGCACACTTTCTGTAAATCCAATAAACTTCATTTCACTTCTCAAATATCACTGTGTGAGTCTCCTATATGATATATTTAACTGACATTTTTTATTGTAACAACCAACGATTTATACAGGAAAATCATGACGATTAACAAGGTTGCCCAAACTTTCGCATCCCACTGTAAAATAAAACTGTGGGATATCTTAAAAAGTCATTTTAGGAGAAGGAGCATAGATACACTTGTTTATATCATTAGTTTATTTTCACCTCTGGTGTCCTTTAAGTATTCAGAGAAGGCAGAGTGTGGGGCAGTTATCCCCTGTCATGTATAATCGAGCAATAAGACTGCAGAATATTTGCAGTCACATGTAGTGATGTTCTCTAGCAGTAGAAGAAGGTAATTAGAGGACTCCTAACATGAAAAATGGCGATATTTATTATACATGTCTGCATATAAAGTCCATTTTGACCCCTCCTGTAGCGTGTTCTGTCTGTTGCAGTGGAGCTGCAAACGAACAGTTCTGGCTTATCTGCTAGCATTCGGTTGTGCATTCACAATGGGTCTCATTGTCATTTGCAATCGCTCTGCAGTTCTGGGCAGCTCAGGATGCTGTCATCATTCCACCAATTGCTTATTGCAGCTGAGCTGCGGCCAGATAGCCCTGGATTCCTGCATGCATGTCGTTACATATTACTGCATGTATTTCTTATGGGAGTCCTTTGCATTCACAACCAGCTAGCAAATGGTAATCAAGCCAGCTCAGGATTGAATGATTAGCATTCAGCTGTGTGGGAATTTGCATACCTGCTTCCATTGGCTGATGCCAGCATAAAAGTCTGCCTCCCATTTCATACCCCTCCCGACATAGCGTTCAGCTCTCTGAGTTGTTGTTGGGTCTATGCTGTGAAAGTTGTTATTGTAAATGTATAATCCCTTGCTCTGTATTGTCATGTCTGCTGGACGTTTGCTGACCTGCGGGGGTCAGTAAAGTCCTTCTGATCCTGATAGTTAGATTCTGCCAGCACCACGTTGGTGACTGGTAGTATTCCTTCTAGCCTTGTTCTTGAGGATGAACTATAGCAGCGGTTGCCATTAGTTCGCTCCTACCTGTTCGTCTTGTCTATCTCAGTGTGAATGTTGCCGTCGCTGAAACAGCGACTAGATTGGCTGAGTATTCCGTCTGTCTGTTGTCTGTTTTGTTAATTGTCATTACTTGTGCTTTAGCTAGTGAGTTATTTGAGAGCTACATTTCATATATTGCGCATCAGCACGATATATATGTACTCTAGTCAGTCAGTATTGTATTATTGTAATATTGTATTGTGTACCGACCTTTGCCCGCTTCTCGACTACGAATCTGCCTAATCCTTCCAATACGACTGACATCTGAATTAACGTGTATGATCCAAGCCTGTTACCGACTACGTCTGTTGTGTATTGTATCACATAGCATCTAGCCTGATAGGCGGCCCAGAGCTGCAGTTGCTCTGGGCAATCTTGTTCCCTTGTTCATTACTCCTGTGTCCATCTGTGGAGCCTCTTCCATTTACAGCTACTTAGCCTTGTTGCGCTGAGTGGTCAGGAAGTATGACCCCCCTGCATTACAGTAAGTAGGTACACAGGTAAAGTCATCATGCCTCTTTATGGTATTATCTGCCATGTGTTAAGATTTGGTAAATGTAGAATGGTTTGGAATGGAACAGGAAAGCCTTACGGTTGTAGATTGGTGTCCGGTCAGGCAGGGAGCGAGTTTTTCTCCTCGTGGTGCCACCCTTTGTCATTTCCTCTTTCAGAATTAGTTTTCCTAGATTAGACTGAATCTGTATATGGAAGACAACAACAGTGATCACATGCCATGAAAACCCATATGTCACATTACTTTGTTACAACGAGGTTGATCCACAAATCTTATCTCATGAATTATCTGCCCCTCCCCCCCTCAGGTAATTTAACGCAACAGCAATACGTGGCCACTTGTTTTTCTTTCCTCCAAACTATACAAATAGTATTAGGTTGCACCCCCCTCCCCCCACCAACATTCCCATAAGTGATTAGTGGCCTCCCTGAGGCCCCTGTAGAGTATTCGCAGCAGAGCAAACTCACCTGTCCGGACAGCACGTTCTTCCTTTAGTCTGTGTGCTTCCATCTTAATTTTCACCTCTTCATACTCTGTGATCCGGCTAAATGCTTATACTCACATAACATGCCGCCAATCACAGAGTGAGAAGGGTGGCGCCTGCAAGGATTAATATGGAAGCACACAAACCAAAGGAGGAGTGTGCCGGCCGGACAGGTGAGTTCGCTTTGCTGCAAGCACTCTCCAGGTGCCCCGGAGACAACTATTCACTTGAGGGGAGACTTGGGGGTGCCCATCAGTACGCACACATACAAAGGGGCCGGTAAAAAGTGTGACGTTGATAGCCAATAGTAGAATATCGGTAAAACTACAAATATTCTACTACTTAATTCGGTATTCAGTAATCTTTACCATTATTTTACTATGACTAAACCTAACCTTGCCCCCAGTGCCTAACCATCAATACTCCCCACAACTCAAGCTAGTGCCTAACCATAAATACCCCCCACAACTCAAGCTATGGAGCAATATACATTTTTAGAGAGTTCATATAGTCTTTATACGATCCACATCTGCCACTGAGGGACAATCTTCACAGTGCCTTGCTATATCTTCCTACTACCTCCACCAAAACCCTGTGAGCAGACACTCACCGTATTGAAAGACCTCCACTCAGGTCTATTAAAGCCTTGGGACACTTCGCTTTTAAGTAGTCCCAATAATTCACAATAGCGCAACAGAACCTCCTGGGAGGCCCATCATCAGTGGCATAGGGTCGGTAACCCATTGATTGGGGCAATACATTGACCAGTACTTACAGCCGCTGGTGATGGGCCTACCTAATGTACTTAAAGACACAAAGCATTTATTGCAGCTCATAGGTGGTATTACGATTGGGGAGGGAGATATCTTAGTGACAGCTGATGTTGCATCTCTTTATACAAATATTGGACACGAAGGGGTAAAGAAGCAGTAGAATATTTTCTGAGGAAAGATGGTATCCTAAGAGGGGAACAAATTAAGTATATTATAAAATTGTTGGATTTTGCACTTATAGAGGATTATGACACTCAAACACAGATATTAAAACAAAGATTTATAGAAAGACAAAGACAAGACAAGACAAATAACATTTATATTGCGCTTTTCTCCTTGCGGACTCAAAGCGCCAGAGCAGAGCAGCAGCCACTAGGGCGCGCTCTATTGGCAGTAGCAGTGTAAGGGAGACTTGCCAAAGGTCTCCTACTGAATTAGTGCTGGCTTACTGAACAGGCAGAGCCGAGATTCGAACCCTGGTCTCCTGTGTCAGAGGCAGAGCCCTTAACCATTACACCATCAGCCAACTGCAACAGAAAAAGGTTATGAGGAGAGTGAATTGGAGGCAGATATTATTCGGGTAAGAGATAAGGATAGATTAGAAATTATACAGAATGGACAGGAGGATAGAGAGAAAGAAAAAAATAGACAATAAGAATGCGCCTTTATTACAGGCTATAATAATCAATATAAAAGTATGAAGTCTATTATATATAGACATTGGGGCTGCTGAGGACAGACCCGGTCCTTAGTAGTATCCTAGCAGAAAAACCTAAATTTATATATAGACGAGCACCAAATTTAAAAAATATGGTAGCACCTAGTTCTGTGAAGCCCCCTAAAACTACTCTGGTCCCTAGAGACTGGCAAAAGCCCGATTTCTTCCCGTGTAGAACCTGCAAAGCATGTAGAGAATGTAACCCTAAAAAAATAGATAGTTTTACATCTTTTTCTAATGGAAAATCTTTCAAGAATAAACAGTTTATTACTTGTAATGACCGGTACGTGGTGTATTTAATCTGGTGCCCGTGTGGGTGGCAGTATTTGGGACGCACCACATGTACCCATAAGGAGCGAATGGGGTGAATAGACGTAATGTGGGAAAAGGTTTTGCTAACCATAGTTTGTCAGCACATTTTGGGGAGACCCATTCATATGATCCAGGGTTGTTGTCTTTCTGTGGTATATACAAGCTTGACCCCAGTTGGAGGGGATGTAATAAGCTGAGTACTATATCACAGGAAGAAACAAGGTGGATATACAACCTGGGTACCCTCACTCCGGGAGGGCTGAATATAGAGGTGGACATTGTGTGTTTCCTTGGGGAACAGTAATTAATTTTTTATGTTATTTTAATTTTATATTTTATTAAGTAATATATGGTAACACCAATTCTCCATTTCTAGTAGTAAAACATTGGGATACTAATTGGTCCTCTGGAATCATAATAAGATTATAATAATCTAAGAGGTGGCACTAATTGTCCTTTCTTTTTTATTGATTGATTTTTCATTAAGTTAAAAATACCCACCGTCTTTTGTGTTTTTACTCAGCTCCTTTAAAAGATTTACTCCTCTGTGCAGGCCCTAACCAGGAGGACCTGGGAAGTAAGATATGAGAAATAACGTTGAAGCGTACATGAAGTACATATTTTGCACTAATGGGCGTGTGCCTATAGCCCTCATTGGGTTGCCGCGTAGACAGTGACTAGATGGGTGGAACACATAGTTGGCACACAGCGTCATTTGGACGCAAGTGTGGGTGCGTGCGCAAGGTAGACTTAATGGGGAGGAGACGGGAGGAAGAAATATGGTTGGAGCGCGGCTTTGGGCCGGGCAGACGCAGATGGTGAGAAGACTCCTAAGAGATGAGCGCAAACGTGAGGAGGAAGTAGTAAGTCTGGTGGAACGCTTGTGGAGCGCAACATCAGAGCAATGAAGGGGATGTCTTAGCTAGAGGGAGGGATAAGGGGAGCATACTTAAAAGCTTTCACACTGCCCTGAGCCTTAGCTTCTGATGAGTCACATTGACGAAACATGTAAGGACGGGGCATAGGGTGCGGAAGTGAAAGCCGGAGATACACTTGGGTGGACGAGCGGCGCTCAGGTCTGTGGCGAGAGTGGAGATGCACGCCATTCCGCCTTCAGCCAAGGAACTACAAGTGCCAGCCGGGGCCCAACTAAACAGGGGAGTGCCCGTAACCAAACTCTACACTGTACCTAACAAGAAGACAATTTGTGAGTGCAATTGATTTTTATACTACAATAAATGTTTATGGTTTTACGCTATGTGAGGCATTTGTTTTGAGGTAAATAGAAGAATAGAAAAATAGAAGAATAGTTTTGAGGTCATGTGTATATGGAGATACATTTGCAGTGAGTGGAGAAGGAAGTGACAAGGTCGCTGTGGTGTGGTGGGGGACGGCCCGAAGTGACTCCCAAGGCTTTAACTCCCTAGCGGTATTGACAGATTATCCCTCCATACAAAACATGCTGTGAACAGTATAAACGTGCATACACAACAATACTCTCCTGCACTGTATACTAGACCCTTGCCTGACACATTTTCACAAGTTACAGGAAAAAAAAGTTATACAAATTAATTTTATCACTTTTTGCACAGAAATCCTGGGGAAATTGAACGACAGGGAGGTTTTAATAGACCTGAGTGGAGGTCTTTCAATCCGGTGAGTGTCTGCTCACAGGGTGTTGGTGGAGGTAGTAGGAAGATATAGCAAGGCACTGTGAAGATTGTCCCTCAGTGGCAGATGTGGATCGTATAAAGATTATATGAACTCTCTAAAAACGTATATTGCTCCATAGCTTGAGTTGTGTAAGCGCTACGTTCTGTAGAGACTATCTATATATATAATAGAGTAAGTGCCTCAACCTTCAAGCAAGAAGAAAAAGTAGCGCCCTGCCCCCAGGGCCGGTCCAAGCAAGAAGAAGGGGCTGGTCCAAGCAAGAAGAAGAAGTAGTGTCATATCAAACCAAGGGCAAAGAGGGATAATTTGCATATTCAGTAGCAGTGCATTGTGGGTAACCACAAATGTTCACTTATAGCTGAATTATTGCAGATTTGCTTCCGTTTTAAGAAGGAAAATTACACCAAGCTTTGCTTTTTTTTAGTAGGAGGGCTTTTTGGTCTCTTTTATCCTCCTATACATTCCGAGTAGTTTGGGTCACCCTGAGCTGTTTGGTTACTCTGTTGTACTGGTCCAAGCCCTATCTCATACAGCCTTGTCAATTCCTGCTATGTACTGATGAGGACCAAACGGCTGAAATAGGCTGTCATCGCTTCTCGGCCTTTTGGCTAAGATCAAGTGTAGTATCTGTTCTTGAAATTTTTGGGGGGACCTGGAGGGATGGCACTGTGGCAGGGTGTCCTTCCTGGTCGTAATTCCCAGGAGTTGATTGAATGGATCTATACCATGGTCAAAGCTGAATGGCTGAGGGCTTTGCTTAGGCGTACTGCCCCTGGAAGTGGCGCTCCAGGTGCACCTGAAAAAACCTGAGATGTGGCAGATCTCAGGCGGAAGTAGGGTGCTTTGGTCTGTACTGCCCATATGCATCGCCAACTAACGCAGCTCCCCGGCCTTTTGGCTAGGGAGAGTGCGGAATTTTTATCACTCCGGCCACAAGGTCGGGGCCAGCTTGCTGGCACCGGGGACTTCGGTTCCCACCCGGCTCCCTCTCGGGGGAGCCACCCGGACCATGTGGGATGCCACATGGCCAGGCCCTTTGGGTAATCACTGGGCGCAGTAGGGGTCCTCCTCGGAGGACTCCAGGATCCTTCAACCCCTCGGGTGTTGGAGGATGCCACCCCTTGAGCCGATGGCAAAGGGGGAAGGTTCCCTTCGGGGAACAACCGGAAGGGCCCTGCTGTATTGTGGGGCCCGTGGCTACTCGTGCACGTTTTGTGGGGGTGCTTTAGGGCACTCACGCTTTTTCCGTGCACGGGGCTAATAGCCTTGCTGACCGGGACTCCTGTTGCATGCAACAGGAGCCAAGACAAGCTAAAAAAAAAAAAATATAGGCTGTCATATGTGGGTTTGATATGACTGTGTGAAACTTAAAGCTATAGGCTTGCTTGGCTTACCAAGGGTGAAAAGGAATAATTTGCATATTTAGTAGCGGTGCATTGTGGGCAATCAGAAATGTTCACTTATAGCTGAATTATTGCAGATTTTCTTCTGTTTTAAGAAGGCAAATTACACCAAGCTTTGATTTTTTTTAGTAGAAGGTCTTTTTGGTCCCTTTTATCCCTCTATACATTCCGAGTGGTTTGGGTCCCCCTGAGCTGCTTGGTTACTCTGTTGTACTGGTCCAAGCCCTATCTCATACAGCCATATCAATCCTTGCCATGTACAGATGAGGAGAGGACCAAAAGTCTGAAACAGGCTGTCACATGTGGGTTTGATATGGCTGTGTAAAATTTAAAGCTATAGGCTTGCTATACACCAGTGGTTCTGGATGCTTGCTTGGCATACTAAGGGTGAAAAGGAATTATTTTCAAATTTAGTAGCAGTGCATTGTGGGTAACCACAAATGTTCACTTATAGCTGAATTATTGCATATTCCCTTCTGTTTTAGGAAGGCAAATTACACCAAGCTTTGCTTTTTTTAGTAGGTGGTCTTTTTGGTCCTTTTTATCCCCCTATACATTCCGAGTGGTTTGGGTCACCCTGAGCTGCTTGGTTACTCTGTTGTACTGGTCCAAGCCCTATCTCATACAGCCATATCAATCCTTGCCATGTACTGATGAGGACTAAAAGTCTGAAACAGGCTGTCTACGTGTGGGTTTGCTATGACTGTGTAAAATTTAAAGCTATAGGCTTGCTATACTCCAGCAGCTCTGGATGCTTGCTTGGCTTACCAAGGGGGGAAAAGGGGTAATTTGCATATTCAGTAGCAGTGCATTGTGTGTAACCACAAATGTTCACTTATAGCTAAATTATTGCAGATTTCCTTCTGTTTTAAAAAGGCAAATTACACCAATACAGTGTGCGGCATTGCAGGAAGTGACAACAGTGGAACGCACGATGGAACACGGAAGAGGAGAGTCATCCCCGCCCGCTGCTTCTTACTAATAGTGGCGGCTGCTACTGTGCTTAAGCAGGATGGGGAGCGCACATGGGGGACCCATGTGAGGTGGGGGGGGGGTTCCTGCTGAGCTTAAGCTGGAGGTAGAGCACACATGGGGGACCCAGTGGAGGGGGTGGTCCAACCCCCCTCCCCGCCGTTGTGCCCAATACCCCCTTCCTACCCTCTACCCTCTTATGCGGCGTATGCTACGTCGCGGGTTGGCTAGTATTATATAATTAGAAGGGGCAGCTCCAACCATCTGAGTGCATACAGCACCCTGTTTTTGTGGTGTAGCGCTTGTCTCCTTGGCTGTTTACATAAATACCCCCTAACCCGCCTTACCCTCTCTGCCTCTTTTTTGGCACCGCACCAGCATTGGCAGCAATGTCAATAGCTGCTGTTTGTAGCCGCGGTTTGCATAGTGGGTGGCCCTGGCACAAGCTATTTTATCTGCCACTAATAGCTGCTAATCATGGCTATTAACATTGCCACCTATGGCAGCTCCAATTTTAGCAGGGCCCCTTCGGAGCCCATTTTTTTTTACCTATTTCACTGTGAGTAGCCCTGCTGATCTGTCTCAACTCACAATTCTGTTATGTTATGAATTACTGTATCGCTACGTATCTGAGAAAGAAAAATAATTCATAAAAATAGATGGTCAATAAGATTCAAATATCTCCAGCCTGCATGCCAATTTGGTGCAAAGTAATGCCGCTTGGAACTGGGCCAATTAAATGCACCCCCGTCAAGCTTAATTAATCCAATTCCAAGCTGCATACGGTTTGAATACAATTTTCAAGCAAGCCAGAAATATTTGCATCTTAGAAATATTTGCATCTGATTGACTATCTCTATTCATAACTTAAAGTGAACCTAAAGTGAAAATAAACTGATGAGATAAACAATTGTATTTATCCTCCTACTCCTAAAAATGACTTTTTTAGATGTACCATGGTTTTAGTTTATATTTAAACATTTACAAAGTAGATTGAATGTTTTGTTGTCTCTGCTCAGTGGCAGCCTATTAAGGGCCCATTCTCACTGGGGTGATTAGCGGGCGATTACCGCTAATTGCCGACGATCACTTAATGGCAGTGATCTCACTGCCGCGATCGCTGACGATTCGCGATAAGAGGTGAATGCCATAGGCGCTACCTGCAGCATCTTCATGCGATTTTAGAGTGATCGCGATTACAATGCTAAAAAACGCAGATCGCAATCACTCATAAATCGCAAGAGCGTACAGTGATTTTACTGCATTAATTGCAAGTGAGAACGGGCCCTAAGTGTCCCTAAATGAAAATACACGAACTACTGACTTTTTTTTTAATCTCCCTCTGCCCTCAGAAGTTGTATTCTATCAGGAAAACATTTATGGCTGTAATTTGCTTATCAGTGAGGATTATAATATTCCCTACACGGTACCAACAAGACAGAAGCTGTCACTTCCATGCCTGAAAATTAACTGTTTCAGGCAACAAAAAATATCTCATCATGTCACATGTCACCTCGGGTACACTATTAGTTTTGTGAGTCAACCACCCCTTCAACCCCCCCCCCCCCCAACAGTGGTGAGTATAATGTGTCTTTACTGCACAAAATTAGCCACCTTGTTCAGCTCTGTGATGTGTCGCTGTCGCAATTCTTGCACATCTTCCGCTTCCTCGCCTTCCTCTTCTCCGCGCTTGGACTCCCTTCGGTATCGTCTTTCTGACTCTGCAGATCAGAATATAGGAGTTTTCAGGGGAAAAAAATTGCTGACGTTTAACATATTATTATTATCATCATGGCTTTGTTATAACAGTATGACTTTTAAGTACCAAAACAAAGATCTAAGAGATCCAGTCTTACCTACAACGGCTAAGGAAGGAGGGCACGGCCAGTAATCTGTCTCGATCTTTGCTGGCTGGTTTGGATCTGGGGGTTTTGCAGCTGGAAATTTTGAAGACTCGACAATGGGGTCATCGGAGAGCCTGTGGGAAAGTGCCGATTCTGGGAGACAAAAATAGCGATAGATGCACTTCACTGCTGGACTTGAGAAGCAGCAAAAAAATGGGCATGATGCAATAAATAGGTAAATTTTCACATTGTTTGTTTTTGCTTTAAAGAGCTTATCAGATTCATTAAAATCTCTGTTTTTAAATTTTGTTGAGTCTTGGTATTTGACGTGAAAACAGAGACATAGCAGTACTCTTTTGTTACTACGTTGGGCCATCAACTCTGGAGAACGTTCTTTGTGCAAGGCAGTCACAACTACGACAAACTGTCCCTGACCTATAATTGAAAATCTGCCCTCGTCCTGCCATCAATTAGTGTCTTGTGGATGGGCCCACAGATGGGTTGATTTACAAAGTCTGGACAGTGGTGGACTGGACTTTTTTTTAAATTGTTTGCCATTAGGTAGCAGAAAACTGAAACTCTCACCTTGGTCATATGAGATCATAGTGAAGTTGCTGAAAGGTTAATGAGGTCAACTCTAGCTGTGGATGTAATCAAGCAACTGCAACAGGATAAACTCTTAGGCCGGTTCCAAACTGTAATTTGGCATTAGCGTTGCGGTGCGGCGCGCCCCCCGCACCCCGCCGATAACAGGCCTTCAGGGAATACTGAGTTACTATGTGGTATTCCCTGTTGGTACCTGGCCAAGCAGGAAGTGACGCTCGCTTCCTGCCGGCCAAGCAATGACATGCGCGGCAGTGTACTGAAAAAAATACGCTTCCGCGCAGGCGCGATGCGTAAAACCTGAGGTGGGTTTTCAAACTGACTTGCGTCGCCATAGACTTACATCACTTCCTACGCTGCACATCAACGCAGATAGGCGTGCTAACGTAGTTTTGGAAGCGCATCAGATTGAGGACTTGAATTGAGGAAGTGTATGAATTTATCCGTACACTTTCATTAGACTAGCGTTAAACTGCGACAAATTGACGCAACACACTGCCTCAGTTTAGCAGAACTAAGCGAAACAGATCGGCAAAGATGCAAACGGATTCAAAACAACATTTCCAGATTTGCCGGATGAAGTGGCTGCCGACGAAATCAATGGTAGCCTATGAGAGCAGTAGTTTACAGTAGCGTATATTTCACCATATTTTTACTCACCTGTCGCCATCACATTTGGGTCCTCCATCGCTGCTGGGTCCACTGCATAGGAGAAGCGCAAGTATACAGACCTGAGCCCCATCAGAAGGCTCCCATTGGACTGCAACAGACCAATGAGAACCCTCCAAGGTTTAACTAAGGATTCCCATTGGTCTGTTGCAATCCAATAGGGAGCCTCTGTACTTTTGTTGGGGCTCCAGTCTGTATATTGGTGCTTCTCCCATGCAGTGGACTCAAGCAGCAGTGCCAGCAGTGTGTGATGGCAACAGGTATAATGAGCAGGTATAGTGATGCAAAACAGAATGGAGAACACAGATGATCAATGTAACAAACTGATCTATTTGAAACAGAAAACAGATCTGTGTATTGATATAACACAGCTGGGGTCCAGACTTGTTTTTCCTCATAACCAACATTTTTGTAAAAAAAAATCCAGTCCAAATTTCCTGGGTCACTATTGTTTTACGGCCTAAGTTCCGTAAATCAAACTAGAGCATCAGGGTTGGATTTCTGGAAAGGCTACCAAGACCCAGGCCTTGGGCGGCAGCTGGCCAAGGGGCGGCTGGACATGGAAGAGGGAATGCTGCATATGGAAGAAGAGGCTGCATATGGAATACAAAGGTTGCAAATGACAAGCAACACCTGGAAATAGGGAGCTGCTGCCCAAGGGAAGGGACCTGTATAGAGCTGAAGGAGGCTGCTGTACATGAATGTTAGCCATTGAAGAGGGGGCTGCACAAGGAATAGGAGGGGGATGCTGCATATGGGAAGGAAGGCTGCATGAAACTTGGCCTAGGGGCAGAAAAAGTATAAATCCGGTCTTGCAGAGAGTAAAATCACATTGCTGAGACACTAAGTACCGGTATCCCTCCTGGATACATACAGTATGATGAGATCTACATAACATGCACTATTGGTGAACTTGGCAGTGAATTTCAGAGGCACTGAACTAAAGAAATATTAAGGGGCTTGTTTTTATCTTACCTCTCTGTTTGTAGATTGGGGGCTTTTTGTACAGATTAGGCTCTTTCTGTGGATTCTCTGGAGGCAGAAAAAGAGAAAAGAAGTATAAAGAACTTACGTTTCTCAACAAACTAGCAATGCAAACAGGCATTTCATTATGAAAATACACACTTATTTTGCTTCAAGATTATCACCTTTTTTTAAACTTTTTTTCTTTTATTTGGTATTTCCATTAAATAGTAGTGTTAAATACCATTATTTCTGTACATGTTGCTTACAGTAATTAATGAAACAACAAAAGTTACCGTATAACAATAATCATTTGTATGAGCAAAATATACTACATTGGTATCATAACACAGAAGATCTTTCTACTTCCTGCACTGGGGTATGACCTCTTTAATTGCTTCATTATTAACGTATTAGAAGTAGTAGCATCTAATGGTGGATACACACCATGCGTTTCCGCGTTCGATGCGTCCGTCGATACGCATCGATTCGATTATTTCCGACATGTCCGATTCAAGCTACAATGGATCGTTAGGTCGATTTGCCATACTTTACATGGCAATCGACCTAAAAATCATCGAAATTCGTTCGGAAATGCTCGGAAATAATCGAATCGACGCGTATCGACGGACGCATTCGACGCAGAAACGCATGGTGTGTATCCAGCATTAGAGATTAGATTTATAAACATAAGCAAAATTAACTAAACAAACGTATTATTTATTCTCTGGTACACTAACCCACTAACACATAATACAAATTATTATTATTATTTTTATAATTATTTAGTATTTATATAGCGCCGACATCTTCCGCAGCACTGTACAGAGTATATATATAGTCTTGTCACTAACTGTCCCTCGGAGGAGCTCACAATCTAGTCCTTACTATAGTCGTATGTATACTGTATATTGTGTAGTGTATGTATTGTAGTGTAGGGAAAATTTAGGGGCAAAGCCACCTAACTTATCTGTATGTTTTTGGGATGTGGGAGGAAACCGGAGTGCCCGGAGGAAACCCACACAGACACGGGGAGAACTTACAAACTCCTTGCAGATGTTGACGTGGTTGGGATTCAAACCGGGGACCCAGCGCTGCAAGGCGAGAGCACTAACCACTACGCCACCGTGCTGCCCATTATACAGGGTTATGTTTGAATACTATCTCCAAACTTAAAGGGAACCTGAACTGAGTAAAATTATTTAAAATAAACACATGAAAATGAATATTACATACTTACTTCACCGTCAGTTCCTCTCAGAAGATCACCATTTTCTTCTTACAGTGATCCCTTCCAGTTAGAACTGAATTATACCTGTTGCTGTCAGTTATATATCAGCTGCTGTCAGTTACAACTGAATGTGCAAGGTAATGTTCATGTTTTCCTTTGGCTCAAGTGGGTGATATTACAGTTTAACAGCGTTCTGGCCAGGAAGCTGTAATGGCGGTAATGGCCATTTTCAAAATGGAGGATGGAGAATTCCACTGATCACAGTGGACAAACAGGACGCAGGATAGGAGAAAGAGATTGAGGAGCAGACTACACAGGAGGTAAGTATGACGTGTTTATGTTTATTTTGACTTTTTATTTTTCAGTTCAGGTTCTCCTTAAAGAGGCTCTGTAGTGACATATCGTAGAATGCGTTAAATTATTCAGGATATCCACTTTTACGTCAGTTTTCCTGGTTTTAGCATTAGAAACACTTCCTATATCTATAGATTGGTGAGTAGCCCTGCCCTCCCAGTGATGCTTAGCCTAGGCTGTTTAGCTGTGTGGGAATTCTTATCCCCCCCCCCCCCCCCCCCCAGCATTCTGTTCTGGGAGAGCAGGCATGATTTTCAATGGCTTTGGAATTCTCAGAAGCAAACATTATGCAAAGATGCACTTGAAAGCATTAACGTTGTTGCTATCAGTGATAACTTTCAGAATGTAAATCAGGGTCAGGTAATTTTTTACAGTGGGCTAACATTGAGTAAGGGCTAGTTCACAATGCTCAGATACATTTAAGAATAATTCTGCATGTCAACTCACTGCCCATACAGTTCTATGGGCCTGTTCACAATACTACATTGTAACTCACTGCATGCAGGCTTTGTATTAAAGGAAAACAAAGGAGAAGAGAAAACCACTAACCAGTATATGCTGCTCAAAAACTGCACTTTATTGAAAAAGATTTTTAAAAATTTACACACACCTATATGCAAAATATGTCAGAAATTTCTGACATAAAAGTTAAATTGCAATGCAATAGTTAGTGCTGCTGCTGTACAGGACAGTGTGGAAGGACCACCAGAGCAGTGGCGGACATACAGCCGTGAAGCCGCACACGGGCCCCTGAAGTTCCGTTGCTTCAGGGGCCCATTAAATATTTTTTTTTATATATATTTTTTATTTATTTTTTTCCCTGGGGGCCCCGACTCCTATCCTCCCTCCTTCCCTCCCTCACCTCGGGGGCCCCCCTCCCGGTATGCGCGGCGGGAGAGCAGAAAATACAGGATGTCTCCGGGGCTCCAGGCAGGCGCTAGAGGCTCAGCGGCCGCTTGGTCTCCGATGTCTCCAAATCTATATACGGCTCGCTACTAAACCAGGAAGTAGCGAGCAGTATACAGAGTTGGAGACATATTGGAGACCAAGCGGCTGAGCCTCTAGCCTAGCGCCTGCCTGGAGCCCCGGAGACTTCCTGTATTTGCCACTCTCCCGCCGCGCATACCGGGAGGGGGGGCCCTCCGAGGTGAGGAAGGGGGGAAAGATAGGAGTCGGGCCCCCCACCCGGCTACCTGTCTACCTACCTACCCACCCGGCTACCTAACTACCTACCCACCCAGCTACGTAGCCACCCACCCACCAGGCTTCCTACCTACCTACCCACCCGACTACCTAACCACCCACCCGGCTACCTACCCACCCACCAGGCTACCTACCCACCCAGCTACCCAGCCACCCACCAGGCTACCTACCCACCCGGCTAAGGGCAACCTACCCACACACCCACCAGGTTTCCTACCTACCTACCCACCCGGCTACCTACCTACCTACCCACCCGGCTACCTACCTAACCACCCACCCACCCGGCTACCTACCTAACCACCCACCCACCCACCCTGCTACCTACCTACCGGGCTAGTTACCAACCCACACACCAGGCTACCTACCCACCCGGCTACCCACCCACCAGGCTGCCTACCTACCTACCGGGCTAGTTACCAACCCACTCACCAGGCTACCCACCCACCAGGCTACCTACCTACCCACCCACCAGGCTACCTACCCACCCACCCACCAGGCTACCTACCCACCCGGCTACCCACCCACCAGGCTGCCTACCTACCTACTGGGCTAGTTACCAACCCACCCACCAGGCTACCTACCTACCTACCCACCCATCAGGCTACCTACCCACCCAGCTACCTACCCACCCACCCACCAGGCTACCTACCCACCCAGCTACCTACCCACCCACCGGGCTACCTACCCACCCAGCTACCCAGCCACCCACCAGGCTACCTACCCACCCAGCTAAGGGCTACCTAGGCTACCTACCCACCCGGCTACCCACCCACCAGGCTACCTACCCACCCAGCTAACCAGCCACCCACCCGGGTACCTACCCACCCACCCACCAGGCTACCTACCCACCCGGCTAAGGGCTACCTACCTACCCACCCACCAAGCTACCTATCCACCCAACCACCCATGGGAGCTGCGCGCCGGATGGAGGCTGGGACAGGTGGTCTGCTGCTGCAGGTGAGTAAATGTTTTTGTTTTTTTATTTATATTAGCAGGTGTATGTTCTGGGCAGGTCTGCCACATGATTGCATGTATTTTCTGCGCAAATCTGCCTACATGATTGCACGTATTTTCTGGGCATATCTGCCGACTTGATTGCACATATTTTCTGGGCATATCTGCCGACATGATTGCACGTATTTTCTGGGCATATGTGCCGACATGATTGCACGTATTTTCTGGGCATATCTGCCGACATGATTGCACGTATTTTCTGGGCATATTTGCCGACATGATGTGTATTTTCTTGAGAAAACCTGCACAATTATGTGAATTTTCTGGGGAAAGGGTCACCAAAACTTGGGCCCACTGTCTTTGCGTTGCACTTTTCAAGGGAACCTGAGGTGAGAATAATCTTGAGGCTGCCATATTTCTCTCCTTTTAAGCAATACCAGTTGCCTGGCTGCCGTGCTGGTCCTCTGCCTCTTATTCTTTCAACCATAGACCCTGAACAAGCATGCAGCAGGTCAGGGGTTTCTGACAATATTGTCAGAACTGAGAAGATTAGCTGCATGCTTGTTGCTGGTGTAATTCAGTTTATTACTGCAGCCAAATAGATCAGCAGGGCCGCCAGGCAACTAGTATTGTTTAAAAGGAAATAAACCCTCACCCGGGTTCGCTTTAAATTACAGTTAGCTCCGCCCTCATCCGGTCAATGCCACGCCCATTTTTTGCAGCGGCGCTACGCGCCACAGGTTCTATCCACACGTATCTTTTGCTGCGGCGCGCTTAGCGCACCGCAGGTTGTAGTCACACCCATTTTTTGCCGCGGCGCGCCGCAGGTCGTGGGGGCCCGCAATTGCAATTTTGCACAGGGGCCCACTGCTGGCTGTGTCCGCCACTGCACCAGAGAATAGTATATAATATTAAAGTTCCCCACTACATAAGTCTATCAATATAGACCAAGGCCTAGACCTTTGGTAACGCCCATTATGCAAACATGTGAGGAGACCTGTAGAAGTTAGTGAATAGGGTCATAACCACTCACTGTGAACCAAAAATTAGGCGTAGCCAAATGATCACACTGAGTAATTGAACAAAGTAACTGCCCAACAACTATGCCTTGGTGATGCCTGTATCCACATCTGTGAGGAGACCAGTTATTAGAAATACAAAAAAGGTCATAACCACTCACAGAGGGCATAAACAGGCATGACCAATGTGATCAAAAAATTAAACCACCGGTCAATATAATTGTATGGCAATGAGTACTAGCTATGATAGACTATTATCATGATATACTGTAGTGGGACATATTGGAGGCACCAATCCTAAAATTAGTGAGGGACCAGTAAGGTTATAGTATCCACTAACTTTTTAAACCACTCACAGAGGATATTAGGTGCTACCAATATGGTCAAATACAATATCTATTGATAGAATATATAGGAGCCAGCAAGTAAACATCATAGATGGAAGCCATAATCAAATATAAAGTATCAAGCCTGAATAGGACCAAAAAAGTCACTGAAAAAAACAGCCTGAATATCAGCACCCAAAAAAGTATTTTTATCTTGCCAAAAATCTGCAATGTTCAGTGAGCATCAACTCCATGCAACCAGTCATTAGATGTGGCAGTATATTGACTGCTCATTCATGGAAAAAGTTCACAAACCAAATGTTGCTGTAATACGCAGAATTTTAGTGCTCAGAGTCTCTTGTAAAGGTAAAGTTATGAACTTCCAACACATGTATTGCATACGGATGGTAAAGCACTGTTCATTAGGGCTGAATTAAAGCAAAGTCCTCCCGAGCTGACATACTGCGTAATGATCACACGAAGCAGCCCATGCGCTCAACACAAAGACTAGATATCATATACTTCAGCCACTAAGCTGTGCACTATTCCAGAAAAGTTATAGGACACTTGTTCATGGGCTGTAAAGCAGAACAGCGGTAGGTGCCGCAAAAGGCGGCTTGTTGCTTAATCTCTTGTGTAGTTATCAGTTGATTATCAGGGTCAGGTAAATCAGGGTCAGGTAATTTTTTTTTACAGTGGGCTAACATTGAGTAAGGGCTAGTTCACAATGCTCAGTTACATTTAAGAATAATTCTGCATGTCAACTCACTGCCCATACAGTTCTATGGGCCTGTTCCCAATACTACATTGTAACAGATTGCTATTCTAACTCGCTGCATGCAGGCTTTGTATTAAAGGAACCTGAAAAAAAGTTTCACTTACCTGGGGCTTCCACCAGCCCCCTGCAGACGTCCAGTGCCTGAGCCGTCACTCACCCGGCTCCCCCGCCGTGGCTTAGTTTCGTTTTTTGCCACTGCACAGCTCTGGCCGTGCTAGTCCTCGATCTTCCTCCCTTCCCTTTGACCGTCTTGCACCTGCGCAATAGGCATACCTACATACCGTAGTACGCGTACTGCGCAGGTGCAAGACGGACACAAGGAGCATGAAGCATGTATAAAACTTTTTATTTACAGGAGCTCTGGTACACTTTAAATGATAGGTTATGAGCTGCGCAGAGGACATGTGTCTTTAGTGTTGAGGTAATATTGCGTATCTGTCTCTGTGAGAGTCGTTACCTGGGCAGTGAAAGTGATGTAGTCCTCCTCTAGGCGAGTTGCTTCCACCACGAGGGCCTTGTACAGTGGAACTGCTAGCAACAGACTTGTTATCTGCCCAAAGTGCAGAGACCTGTTTAGAGAGTAAATCACATTATTTCAGTACCCAAACCATCATGCTGGCACTCTGTCTCAAGGGTATCTATAGGCATGGGATGATGAAAGTAACTTCCTCCAACCATTTTCATCTGGATTGGACCATGACCTCATGTGTCTAGGATCTCAGCAGACTCCAACAGCCATGAGATAAAGAGGACTATGGCAAAACATTTTATAACATTTTTAATTCCTATGTGCACATACATATAAGATGTGTATTTGTCCCAGAGTACATGCACTATATTTTTTTTATTTCCTACATAGCTGTCAATTACAGGAGGCATTATAATTAACCAACCCTGAACCTCTTACCAACTGGTTTTGGACTAGTCCATGTCCTCATGGGGGAATCTCATGATTTATTTTCAAAGGCACTTCTTGAATGGCAGCGGTGTAGTACAGCTGTCAAGACAGAGGCATGTAAGCAGGCAGGCTGGGTAGGAAAAAAACTTTGAGAATCCCCCTATAAGAAGATGGACTAGTCCAAAAACTGTTGGTAAGAGGTTCATAGTTGGTAGATAATACCTACTGTAAGTGACAGTTTCACTGGAAATGAAAAAAATCACAGTATATTTACTCTAAGACAAGTGTATATGTATGTACATATGTGTTTTGAATTTTCCAATGTTTCACCATAATGCTCCTTTAAAGGGGAACTGAAGTAAGAGGTATACGGAGGCTGCCATATTTATTTCCTTTTGATCAATGCCAGTTGCCTGGCAGCCCTGCTGGTCTATTTCTCTGCAGTAGTATCTAAATAACACCAGAAACAAGCATGCAGCTAGTCTTGTCAGATCTGACTTTAAAGTCTGAAACACTTGATCTGCTGCATGCTTGTTCAGGGGCTATGGCTAATAGTATTAGAGGCAGAGGATCAACAGGGCGGCCAGGCAACTGGTATTGCTTAGTAGGAAATAAACATGGCAGCCTCCATATACCTCTCTCTTCAGTTCCCCTTTAAACTAATTAGGCAATTTGATTCTTCTTGGCTTCCTTCTTTTCTCTCCATAGCCGGAGCTCAAACAGGAACACTTGCCTGGGCCAATGTGGAAAGCTTATCCTCTATTGACTGTCCAGACCCCTGAAGTATGTTTTCATGAAATGGGATTTTTCCCATGCAGCTCAGTGTGTATTGAATGTTGTCTGTATGCCTTTAAAGGGAACCTGAAGTGAGCAGTATATGGTGGCTTCCATATCTATTTTCTTTTAAACAATATCAGCTGCCTGGCAGTCCTGCTGATTCTCTGCTTCTAATACTTTTAGCCATAGCCGCTGAACAAGCATGCAGCAGATCAGGTGTTTCTAACAGAAATGTGACAGGATTAGCTACATGCTTGTCTCAGGTGTGCAATTCAGACATTACTGCAGCTAAAGAGACCAGAAGGCTAGCCAGGCAACTGGTATTGTTTAAAAGGAAATAAATATGGCAGCCATATACTTCTCACTACAGGTTCCCTTTAAAATCTGTTACTAGAGCAAATCCCAGCTATCTGCAGTAATTTTAACACACCATTAATAAAATAGGAATATTTTCCAATGGATACAATATAATGTAGTGATAAAAAACTGGTCTACTTCACAGTATCAGATATATCTGAATAGTAAAGCTTGGCTGTAATTCAGTGGCACTTACTGCTGAACTTACCTCAGGTGATGGGGGAGGTGATATTGACTTGGGTGACAGAGATCGCTGCAAAGGAAACAGAGGATTGAGGGTCATTCTAAGGACTGCTAGCAATTATCTAAAGCCTAGAATCTCAATATGTGGTAGGTGTATCCCTGGGGTTGTTCGGGTTGGTTTTAGGGGTACTCAAACTTGTCATAGTCAATATATAAAGCTTCATTCACAGTGGTGCATTGCTGCATAACAGCCGCTCTGACGCATCCACTGCAGTGCAATGGAGAGCAGCATGGTAATGCACTGAATGTGGTGCATTACCACAAAATGTGTACGTTAATGGTTACAGTGAACCATACTTTTCATTGACTGTATGCTTCACTGTATGTGGCGCAACATGTGCATGACGTGCGGCGCTGCTTTCCCGATCCAATACATTGGCCTCAATTCACTAAGCTTATATCCTGTCTTTAATAACATTTCTAGAGTGATCACCATGGTGATGAGGCATGTCGTATTCAGGAAACATTTAACCTCAGGCAAACCTAAAGTTAACTCTTCTGTCTTTAAAATAACTCCAGAATTTGTAAGTTAACCACTTGCCGACCGCGCACTCATAACGCGCGTCGGCAAAGTGGCAGCTGCAGGACCAGCGACGCAGTATTGCGTCGCCAGCTGCAGGCTGATTAATCAGGAAGCAGCCGCTCGTGCGAGCGGCTGCTTCCTGTCAATTCACGGCGGGGGGCTCCGTGAATAGCCTGCGGGCCGCCGATGGCGGCTCGCAGGCTAAATGTAAACACAAGCGGAAATAATCCGCTTTGTTTACATTTGTACGGCGCTGCTGCGCAGCAGCGCCGTAAGGCAGATCGGCGATCCCCGGCCAATCAGCGGCCGGGGATCGCCGCCATGTGACCGGAGACAGCCTGTCACTGGCTGCACTGGACGGATAGCGTCCTGTGCAGCCCGGCTTACCAGGGGGGGCCAGGTAGGAGAGGGAGGGGGAGGATTTCGCCGCGGAGGGGGGCTTTGAGGTGCCCCCCCCCCCCCCCCCGCAACACCCGCAGGCAGGAGCGATCAGATCCCCCCAGCACATCATCCCCCTAGTGGGGAAAAAAGGGGGGCGATCTGGTCGCTCTGCCTGCACGCTGATCTGTGCTGGGGGCTGCAGAGCCCACCCAGCACAGATCAGCTACAACAGCGCTGGTCGTTAAGGGGGGGTAAAGGGTGGGTCCTCAAGTGGTTAAAGACAGGCTGTTAATTAACTATGTGTGAAAATAACTACAGAGGAGGTAACTTAAGGAATGAAGAGATAACATAACTCTCTCTTGCCCTATTATCTCCGGCATGATCTTAGTGAATTGAGGCCATTGTGTTCCTGCTGCTACAGGGAGCGCAATGCCGACTGTGAACCTATACCTACCAGTCAATTGGAGGCTTAAAAACGATAAATAACAACTTTAAAAAATCAATAAATAAATAACAAAATAACATGTACATTCTTATAAGCTCTAATAAGAATTTTAGTTAATTAAAAGAATAATGGAAAGTTTGAAAAATATCTGTTCACACAAATGGGGCTTAATTCACTAAACCGTGATAACTCATATCATGGCCGTTCTCACGTTTGTGCGCAATCACAAATTCGTTCACGCAATGGCGATTGTTTGTGCAAAAATGTTCGCGCGATTGTGCGTGCAAATTTGCAATCGCGCACAAATGCGGAAACGCCCGTGATATGCGGTATCACGGTTTAGTGAATCAAGCCCATTGTGTATTCCTAACAAATATATATATATATATATATATATATATATATATATATATACATACATATTGGGCCATATGCTATTAACGTTTCTCTTGAGTTTTTCTCCATGGAGTTATTTTCAAACCTTGCCAATAAAATATTTTAAAGTGAACCTGACATGAAAATAAACTGATGAGATAAACAATTGTATTAATCCTCCTATTCCTAAAAATTCCCCTTTTTTATTAGATATTTCATGGTTTCATTTTATATTTAAACATTTACAAAGTAGATTGAATGTTTTTGTCTCTGCTCAGTGGCAGTCTATTAGGTGTCCCTGAGTGAAAATACAAGAACTATTAACCTTTTTCTATCTCCCTCTGCCTTCAGAAGTTGTATTCTGCCAAGAAAATTTTAATGACTGTACTTTGCTTATCAGTGATGTTTAATATATTTCTGACAAGGTACCGACAAGACAGAAGCTGTCACTTCCATGCCTAAAAATTAACTCTTTCAGGCAGCAAAATAAAGCAAGTACGGTAAAACAGCCTGGTTATTGATATGTTTTGCACACTACATAGACGGTTATCTCATCATGTCACATATCGCCTCGGATACACTTTAAAGAGGAACTGTAACGTCAAAACGTCCCCTGGGGGCTACTCACCTCGGGTGGAGGAAGCCTCCGGATCCTAATGAGGCTTCCCACGCCGTCCTCCGTCCCTCAGGGGTCTCGCTGCAGCCCTCCGTGCAGCGGTGACGTCAATATTTACCCTCCCGGCTCCTGCGCAGGCGTTCTGACGGCTCCGAAGTAGGCGGAAATACCCGATCGCCGTCAGGTCTGCTCTACTGCGCAGGCACAAGTTTCCGGCGCCTGCGCAGTAGAGCGGACCCGACGGAGATCGGGTATTTCCGTCTATTTCCGATTCCGAGCCGAAAGCAGCCACAGCGCCCCCGCTGGAGCCAGCAAAGGTAAATATTGCATCTACAGTAGGGTCTGTCGCCGGCTGTTCGGAGGGCTGCAGCAAGACCCCCGTGGGACAGAGGACGGCGTGCGAAGCCTCATTAGGATCCGGAGGCTTCCCACACCCGAGGTGAGTACCCCCCAGGGGAGGTTTTTGATGTTACAGAGTCTCTTTAAGCAATTTACTCAAAATGAGTTTGATATTACCCTTTTACCATCTCTTTAGCAGGCATGCTCAAATACCGAGTTCGGATGAAATCCGAATAGGTGTTACTCGGATTTCATCAAGTTATCATAATTAAAACACCTGTGCGGGTGGGCGAGGGGGGTTAATCTTACCCATGAGACGTCTTCTTCGTTCCGTCCCTTGGCGCCACTCACGATGCGTTACAATCCGGCATCACGTGACTACAAACATTTCCTCCTTTGTAATCATGTGACGCCTGATTGGAACATATCGTGGGAGGCGCCATGGGACGGAAGGAAGAAGACGTCTCATGGGTAAGATTAACCCCCCCTCGCCCACCCGCACAGGTGTTTTAATTCACTGGATGAAATCCGAGTAACACCTATTCGGATTTCATCCCAACTCTGTTTTTGCGCATCCCTGCTCTTTAGAACTTTTTCACCTGCAAAGTACGGAACTTAAAAGCTGATTTTTTTTTTAAAGGAGGTGAAAATGTGTCTCCTTGAAGAAAAGCTCATAGGATATGGCCCATTGTGTATTCCTAACAAATACATATCTATATAACACACGTTTTATGCTAGGTGATATTTTCACATTATAAATAAAATGCCTTTCAAGCCACTAGCAAGCAAGAAAATACCGGTACTCAGAATAATTTTGACAGTACTTTTCACTTAATTTTTGGTACTTTTTCAATTGCTAATTGCTGAAAATGTTATTTTAACCCATTCTCGTTCCGTCGTTTTCACTTGAGCAATGTTCACCTCCCATTCATTAGCCTATAACTTCATCACTACTTATCACAATGAACTGATCTATATCTTGTTTTTTCCGCCACCAATTAGGCTTTCTTTGGGGGGTACATTTTGCTAAGAGCCCCTTTACTGTAAATGCATTTTAACAGGAAGAATAAGAAAAAAACTGAAAAAATTAATTATTTCTCAGTTTTCAGCCATTATAGTTTTAAAATAATACATGCCTCCATAATTAAAACTCACGTATTGTATTTGCCCATATGTCCCGGTTATTACACCGTTAAAATTATGTCCCTATCACAATGTATGGCGACAATATTTTATTTGGAAATAAAGGTGCATTTTTTCCGTTTTGCATCTATCACTATTTACAAGTTTAAAATAAAAAAAAAATATAGAAATATTTCATCTTTACATTGATATTTAAAAAGTTTAGACCCTTAGGTAACTATTTACATGTTTTTGTTTTTTTTATTGTAATGTTTTTTTTATATGTATTAAACATTTTATTTGGGTAGTTTTGGAAGGGTGGGATGTAAACAATAGGTTTATAATGTAAATGTGTGTTGATTTTTATTTTTTTACTTTTAGTTGTAGTATTACTTTTTGTTTGCAGTGTTGAGTTTGTTTACATGACGTCACTCTAAGCGTAACATACGCTTAGAGAGACACATGGGGGACGCTACAGCCAGAAAAAGAGAAGCTGTTGCTTTTTCAGCGGGGGAGAGGAATCAGTGATCGGGCACCATAGCCCGATTCACTGATTACCTGGCTAACAAACCACGGGCCGGGAGCATGCGTGCACGCGCGCAATCGGCTGCGGGAGCGCGCATGGTTCCTGGACGTAGTTTCTACGTCCAAGAACTAAGATAGGTTAAACAGAAGATGAAAAAAATATGTTCTAGGAGAAAACTTAGAAGAACAGGGAATTGAATAAAGGCCATTTGTATTCCTAACAAACACAGTATGTATGTCTGTCAAGAGGTTCTTGAGATGATGTTGTTCACATTAGATGATATTCAGCAACACATCTTTTATAAACGGGTACATGCTATGATAATACTGCTACAAAACGGGTACATGCCATGATAATACTGCTACAAAACAGGTACATGCTATGATAATACTGGTACAAAACGGGTACATGCTATGATAATACTGGTACAAAACGGGTACATGTTGTGATAATACTGGTACAAAACGGGTACATGCTATGATAATACTGGTACAAAACAGGTACATGCTGTGATAATACTGGTACAAAACGGGTACATGCTATGATAATACTGGTACAAAACGGGTACATGCTATGATAATACTGGTACAAAACGGGTACATGCTATGATAATACTGGTACAAAACGGGTACATGCTATGATAATACTGCTACAAAACGGGTACATGCTATGATAATACTGCTACAAAACGGGTACATGCTATGATAATACTGGTACAAAACGGGTACATGCTATGATAATACTGGTACAAAACAGGTACATGCTATGATAATACTGGTACAAAACGGGTACATGCTATGCTAATACTGGTACAAAACGGGTACATGCTATGATAATACTGGTACAAAACAGGTACATGCTATGATAATACTGGTACAAAACTGGTACATGCTATGATAATACTGGTACAAAACGGGTACATGCTATGATAATACTGGTACAAAACGGGTACATGCTATGATAATACTGGTACAAAACAGGTACATGCTATGATAATACTGGTACAAAACAGGTACATGCTATGATAATACTGGTACAAAACGGGTACATGCTATGCTAATACTGGTACAAAACGGGTACATGCTATGATTATACTGGTACAAAACGGGTACATGCTATGATAATGATGAAAATACTGAGAAACATTGGGGTTGATTCCCTAACTTAGGTTAAAACTGACACACTCAAACAGCGCATGGCAATTAGTGATGTAGCGAACATCAAATTTTGCATTCGCAAAAGCAAATTTACAGCAAATGTTAACGAACTGGTCATAGACTTAAAGAGAACCCGAGTTGGGGTTCTGACAATGCAATCTACATACAGAGGCTAGGTCTGCCTATACTGCCCAGCCTCTGTTGATTTTTCAATCCCCCCTTAGCCCCCCCTGCGCTCTGCGATCACCCATAAATCACAGCCGCGCTGCCGACACACAGCGTGTCACAGCGGGCTGTGTTTACCTCTGTACTGTCAGTCTGCCACTCCCTTCGCCTCCTGCATAGCTCCGGTCCCCGCCCGCGTCCCTTCCCTCCCCGCTGATTGGAGGGAAGGGACGCAGGTGGGACCGGAGCTATGCAGGAGGTGGGGGGGGGGGGGGGGAGCACGCAGAGAGACAGTACAGAGGTAAACACAGCCCGCACAGCGCGGCTGTGATTTATGGGGGATAGCAGAGCGCAGGGGGAACTTAGGGGGGATTGAAATAGCAACAGAGGCTGGGCTGTATAGGCAGACCCAGCCTCTGTACGTGGATTGCATTGTCAGAACCCTGCCTCGGGTTCTCTTTAAATGGCAGGCAAACGGCCGCCGACTTGTTTCTAGCACTTTCGGGGGCTTTGCTATTAACCACTGAAGTCGGTGGCCATTGAAACATTACCCACATTCAGCACAAGAACTTTCAAATTGATTTTCTCAAAAAACAAGGTATTTTTGAAAAAAAATAAATTCTCTTGTGCCCACTGTCCTCCCTAACATACCATGCAAATTTGCTGTTTCTAGCCTGAACGGGGGCTTTGCTATTAACTGCTAAAGTGACTTTAATGTAAAAAATGCAAAGGTGAATTTTTAACAAAAAAATTTGCGTTAAATACGAACAGCCCAAGTTTGCCAGGAACTGTATGGCAGTGAACAGTTCATACCATCTCTAAAGGCAATTTTACCACTACTTCTGCCAACAGTGTAGTGTCCATTGTGCAATTAACGCAACCCATGTTCCATGGGCAATGCTTACGCTTCTATAGTAATGGACGTTACACAAGTAACATAAGATGGGTTTCCATATTAACGGTAATGTTACCCATATAACATGTCTGTACTGATTGGGCGACGCCTGCTACTGTTTTGGCGTAAGTACCGGTAACATTTCTGTGCACTGTTTGTGTATGTCACTTTTACTGTAAGTTAGTGAATCAACCCCACTGATTTAACATATTTATAGGACATTTAATCAGCATAGCTTAAGGTAACCTGATTTGTATCTGAGTACGAGATTCAGGAATTAAAGGTAAGAAAATGCATGACTGAGCTAGTATCAGAAACCATTTGAGAGTTTGAGAACTCACCTCTCGGCTACGCAGAGTCTCTGAGTTCTCCAGAATGCTATATGTGAAATGTGGTTCATAGATCATCAGATCAGGTCGCTCTATATCCAATATGGCCTTATCCCGAGGGAGGGCGGCCAGATCCTTGTATCCAATGACCCGACTGTCCATACGGGCCTGAAAATAGACAAAGAATACTGGTTAATGGTGGAAGCTCTGGACGGACTTGCTGTAGTAAGTGTTGTTGTTAGCTAACTAGATATATTTTTAGGAGACAAGTCAGTACTACTTCTCAGACATAGGGATGGTCAGAAATCTGCCAATGCTGATTATCGATTTTGCAGATTTCCGATTTTTCCGGTGAGTCTTTATTTTGTCAATTTTTGCATTGCCTGATTGTCCAAATACGGAAGTATTGGACCAATCAGAGAATGCAGAATTTTACCGTGGTAATTGGAGCACCACAGATATTTTAGGCCAATCACAAGACTCAGGAATACTCGGTAGTATCAGAGTTTTGTGATTAGACCAAACTTACTACAGTAATCCAATTTTCAGCTAAAATTATAGACTTTGGAAATCCAAAATGTTAATTTTGCAAAATCCGAATGAGCATTCCTCGACATCTTTTTCCTATTCTATCATAAGACATTATTTCATCATCAGTCTATTTCATCATCAGTCAGTTCTCTTCCTCAGACATGAAATTATTCCATCATCAGTCAGTTCTCTTCCTCAGACATGACTCTATTCCATCATCAGTCAGTTCTCTTCCTCAGACATGACTCTATTCCATCATCAGTCAGTTCTCTTACTCAGGCATGACTTTATTTCATCATAAGTCAGTTCTCTTCCTCATATAACATGCTATTCCATCATCAGTCAGTTCTCTTCCTCAGACATGACATTATTCCATCATCAGTCAGTTCTCTTCCTCAGACATGACATTATTCCATCACCAGTTTCAGTTCTCTTCCTCAGACATGACATTATTCCATCACCAGTCAGTTCTCTTCCTCAGACATGACTCTATTCCATCATCAATCAGTTCTCTTACTCAGGCATGACTTTATTTCATCATAAGTCAGTTCTCTTCCTCATATAACATGCTATTCCATCATCAGTCAGTTTTCTTCCTCATACACCATGCTATTCCATCACCAGTCAGTTCTCTTCCTCAGACATGACATTATTCCATCACCAGTCAGTTCTCTTCCTCAGACATGACTCTATTCCATCATCAGTCAGTTCTCTTTCTCAGACATGACTCTATTCCATCATCAGTCAGTTCTCTTCCTCAGACATGACACTATCCCATCATCAGTCAGTTCTCTTCCTCAGACATGGCATTATTCCATCACCAGTCAGTTCTCTTCCTCAGACATGACAATTTTCCATCATCAGTCAGTTCTATTCCTCAGACATGACTCTATTCCATCATCAGTCAGTTCTCTTCCTCAGACATGACACTATCCCATCATCAGTCAGTTCTCTTCCTCAGACATGACATTATTTCATCACCAGTCAGTTCTCTTCCTCAGACATGACATTATTCCATCATCAGTCAGTTCTCTTCCTCATATATTATTCTATTCCATCATCAGTCAGTTCTCTTCTTCATATATTATGCTATTCCATCATCCCCTCCCAGGGAGGACTGTAAGGATATGTGCTCCTATTCCTTAGATAGGTTTTGAAGCGCTGAATGTGTGCATGTTTGTGCTATGCATATTACAGGGCCAGAGTTGGGACACATACGACACTGGGCTACATCTACGCGGTGTATGTGACTACGCAAGAGACTTTATTCTTGTAACGAAGATCCCAGCTTTTAACTTAGGTGTAGGGACAGCATTGATTGCTGCATGATTTTTGTGAATGGTTTCGCATGAGGATTTGCATGAGTGTGCGGAAGTTCATTTTGACTTTGCTGTTCTCTTCCTCAGACATGAAATGATTCCATTAACAGTCAGTTCTCTTCCTCGGACATGACTCTATTCCATCGTTAGTCAATTTTCTTTCTCAAACATGACTCTATTCCATCATCAGTCAGTTCTCTTCCCCATACATGACACTATTCAGTCTCCAGTAGTCTGTTGCAAAATGGAAGTTAACTTCAAGAGTGTAGTGTAGTGCAAAGTATGTACTGTAAATTCATAAGTGTCAATAGATGACTTACAGTGATAGTAGAGGGCGACCCCGGGACACTAGGCCCTCTGGAGGAGGTGACACTGCCAGGAGATGTAAGAGGGGTCTGTAAAAGACAGCACAGTAGTAACAAACACAATATATTGTACACACATAATAAGACACCTGTTTCCAATGCAACTTATTTATGAATCTTGGACCATGTAGTGAAGTCAGTTTTATGAAGCCTTTACTGTATCCTAAAAGAGGTGTTTACAATATTATTATTATTTAGTATTTATATAGTGCTGACATTTTATGCAGCACTGTAGAAAGTATATTGTCATTTAACTGTCCCTCAGATTGGCTCACAATCTAATCCCCGCCATAGTCACGTGTCTATGTATGTATCGTGTAGTGCATGCATCATAGTCTAGGGCCATTTTAGGGGGAAGCCAATTAACTTATCTGTATGTTTTTGGGATGCAGGAGGAAACCGAAGTACCCAGGGGAAACGCACACAAACACGGGAAAAACATACAAACTCCTTGCAGATGTTAACCTGGCTGGGATTCAAAACGGGGACCCAGCGCTGCAAGATGAGAGCACTAACCACTACGCCACCGTGCTGCCCGTATGTCTTCTGCCCTGTAAAAGTGCTTACTTTTCATAATCCATCCAGCTGAAAACATCTGTAAAATTCAACCACAGCATGGGTGGGTCTTCAGGTAAGTCCAACCTCTCAGTAAACTCCCTCCTCACCCTCTCCCTTCCTATGAGTGATGCTGTCTACTCCTCTATGTGCATTGACAAAGACAGCACTGAAAACACATGGCAGTTGTCTTGTCTCTCTGCACACACCACGGTAAACAGTTTGACTTAAGGCCCATACACACGTCTGATTTTTGCGAACGACGGGTCATTTGAGCGTCCCGCCGTTCAGTCGTTCGCCTGCCAAATCGGGCGTGTGTACAGACTGTCGTTCGCGTGATAAGACTGAGTTTGAGCGATCCGCCCGGCGGATTGCTCAAACTGAGTCTTATCACGCGAACGACAGTCTGTACACACGCCCGATTTGGTGGGCGAACGACTGAACGACGGGACGTTCAAACGACCCGTCGTTCGAAAAAATCAGACGTGTGTATGGGCCTTTATCAGAATGGGAAGTGTGAGTAGGAAGTTCACAGGACAGAGCTGCAGATTTGACCAATGCTGGTCAAATTTCAATACAGTTTTCAGATAGTTGGACTGGTAAGAGGAACATTTATACAGGGTAAAAACGGAAGCAGTACTTTTATTAATAAAATCGGTTTTACAGTTGAAGGCATACGTTTACATACTGTAATGATCCGCTCAGCTGCCTGTGCAGGCAGGCAGCTTTTTGACCACTGTTCAGGTCTGCATTCTGCAGGGCTCTGGAAAAGAGACCTTTTGTCAGTTTTGTAGCTTGCTGCTGCTGAAGAATTTGCATACGGTTGTCATGAAAATTGCCTAGCCACATCCTCTGTAGGCTTGCTCTATAAATACCATGTGATTCCACAGTACTTCGCTGGTCATTACGGTTTGTTAATCACTCCTGGAGTGTCAGCCTTTCCTGTTGAATTGTTAGTTAGCTTAGAGTAATTCCTGGGACTGCACTAGGCAGCTTCCCTAGTGCAGTTAGGCTTATCTGTTTGTCTGTATTGCCTCACTGCTGAGATTGTCCTGCCGCCAACGGTGGGCGTCAGGAAGTCGTTCTGTCTGTCTGGGGGTGCCAACCAGAACAGCGGTTGTTACTGGTAGCCCCTCCTGTTTATCTTGTTTGGATCGCACTAGCCTCTAGCGGTAGCGGCTGTGGATCCTTCTGTTCTGTGTTTGTGTGTCGGTGGTTGGTTAGGCGTGCTTGTCTCTGTTGTGCTTAACACGCGGAGACCGCACTGTAAACGCGTTCGCTGTTGCGAATGAGTGCGGTGTTCACGTTTAGTTAGCGTTTGTTATTTTCCTTACCTTCTCATTGTATGATTTGCTGTGCCTTTGCTACTCTCGTGACCTGTCTTGCTTAAGCCTTGTGTCATCTCTGGCAATCGCCTCTCCCGTGATTGCGTTTTTACTTTGTTTCTGCGGTTGTGTGTGCACCGTCGCGGGTGGCGACTAGATTGGTGGACACATGTACTCTCTGTCGCTTTGCTCTCTCTCTTTCAGGGCTATCTTGCCCTGCGGTTCTTCCCTTCGTACAATTCCTGTCTGGCGTCTGTGGCAGGGCAGATGATCTGTTCCTCTGCACTCCACAACTCCATCTGCCGACAGGAATTTCCCTCTACAGGTGCATTGCACCTTTTGCTGGGTTCTCTCAAATTATACGCTTGTGGAGGATTTCCGCAGTGTCAGCGCGCGACTTGTGCGCTGACCACGGAGAGAATCCCACAATCGTTACACATACATTTTAAGGTGAATTCTTTAGAACTCAGTTTAAAACCTGGCACATATGTCATATTAAAAAACTATACATTTAAATATAATTTAAGACATCTACAGTACTTTGCAAAGAGCAAAATTAGATATGTACCTTGGTAGAGGGATGCCTCAGGATACCCCAGAGGCTTCTCACGGCACACATTTCATATAAAAAAAACTATCAATTTAAATATCATTAAGTGTACCAGAGCTGGATTGATTAAAACTTTTTATACATACCTGGGGCTTCCTCCAGCCTCATAACCACGGATCGCTCCCACGCCGCCATCCTCAGTCTTCCCGCAGCTCCGATACCTAGTCCCTGCACTTCCATCAGTCGGAGCCACTCTGACGTAAGTGAAGTGCGCTGTTAGCATATCTCTCCAACAGCCGCTGGAGAGATACGTAGAGGGTGCACTACTCCTGTGTAGATTGGCCCGACTGACCAAAGTGCGGGGACCCAGTATCGGAGCTGTGGGAGTGATCCGTGGGTATGGGGCTGGAGGTATGTATAAAAAGTTTTATTTAATCCAGCTGTGAGTCCCTTTAAGGCCCCGTTCACACTTGCGTTTTGGCAAATAAACGGACCGGATCCTGATCGGATCCTGATCGGATCCTGATCAGAACCGTACGGTTCCGATCCGGATCCGGTCCGTTTGTATCAGGCATGCATCAGGCTGCCATCCGGATCCGTGGGCAAAAAATAGCGAAATTTAAAAAAAAAATGTTGGGGTCAGCAGAAGGTGCACCTGGTGCACGTGTAGAATCAGGTTCCTCCGCTGTAGGCCTCACCTCCACCTCCGACATTCTGCCAAACAGCTCCAGCACGTCTGTCACTGCTGCTCCACTCCAGACATGCTTGGCCCATGTGTCCCCATCCGAAATGGCCGCTTGCATACGCATAGGAAGTGGGGTAGAACGTCAGGTTTTTGTAGGCAGTGTGTTCTGTGCCTTCCGTTCCCCATTGGTTTCTGTGTTCCTGATGGTGCTGTCAGGCTCAGGTCCGGCTCCGGTCCGGGTGCGTGGGCCGGAGATCCGGACCCAAAAAATAGCGCATGTTGGAAAAGAGTCCGGAGTCCGGATCCGAACGGACACGTGTGAACGTCCGCATAGACTTTACATTGCTATGCGGAACGTACGTTCCGTTTGTACAGTATGCGGTCCGGATCAGATCCGGAAAATCCGGATAGCGAACGCTAATGTGAACCGGGCCTAAGACATCTACAGTACTTTGCAAAGAGCAAAATTTGGTAGAGGGAAGCCTCAGCATACACCAGAGGCTTCTCACATCCTCCTGCAGACCACCGCTAAATGCTTGAGCCCCTGAAAGCTCCCAGCCGCACTCCCATACATGAGTGAGCACGGCAGAACTGCGCAGGACTGCTCAAGCCTGCACAGTAGCAAGGAGCCACCACTTGGGTTTGTCAGAAAAAGCTGAGGCTGTTCGGCTTCATGCTACTGCACAGGAACCAGTGCAGCCACACTCTGTCAACAAGCACTTGTTGACAATAATTGGGGTCCCAGCACTGGAATGGAATGGGAGGGGGAGCCTATGGATTTTCCAGAGGCTTTCCTGTACTGAGATAAGTATCCCAATTGGGCACTCTTTTATGCCCAGATACAGACCTGCAATGTACCTACTCCTACCTATTGCCTGATGAAGCGGGGTCATATCTGCGAAATGCGTTGCATTTTCCCCTGGAGTATGTAAATAAATTTATTCTGCTAAACTTTGTTAGTTTATCTTGTGTCTGTTTGGAGGAGGTAAGTCCACCACTGCCTCCACAAATTTTAAACTTTTTAGACATTTTTATTCTTCTGGCGCCTCTGTATCCTTGTTACATTGTTCAAAGTCCACCCTTGGTGGAGGGGTGTCAACCCCCGTTTTTTCCTGATCTACATATAGCGACTTCGTAATCCTGAGTGGGGCAGATCTTATCTCCCCACCTGCTGTTACAGTGGTTGCCTTTGAGGTAACCCTGCTTTGTGAGTATATTTGTATTTACTCTACCAACTTCATCCCTTATTACCAGTACACGCTACACTATATATGGCTCTTGGTGTCCCTATCTTTATTTTACTCCTCCAGGTTTCCTTCAACATTAATTATGGTTAGTGTGAATTTGTGAAATAGAGGTTACAATTTAGCTTAGAATTTTGCTTTTTTGCTTTGCGTTTCGCAGTTTTGCCTTTATGTATCTTGAGCATGCTCACTATACATTTTTTGCTATTTAAGTGAAAAAAACATTCATACACGGCAAAACATAATTTTAAATAACATTTGGAAAGTACTTGTCGAAATTACATGAATTCTGACTTTCAACTCAAATTTACGGAATTGTGATGCAAAGGTCGGAATTCAGCAAAATTTGTGCGCTCATGTCTATAGAACATGTCCTCCAATATCGTATAAGACCATGATGCACTGCATACGGCTTATCAATAACTCCCCCAGTATCTTCTTCCTTATTAGTACTCTTACCTTTGGAAGCTTTTCCATTCAGCTTCTGTGTGTCAGTGTCCTGTGTGTATACCAGAGATCTACAAGAAATAAACATTAGATTAATACCCCGTGTCAGTGTGGGTTTCCTCCAGGCAGATCAGTTTCTTCCTACATCCCAAAAACATACATATAAGTTAATTGCCCCTCCCTCACAAAAAAAAGATGGACACAAGACTATGGGAGGGGTTAGATTGTGAGCTCTTCTGAGGGACAGTTAGAAACATGACTATATACTCTGTAATGCGCTGCAAAAGATGTCGCCGCTATGTAACAGTGTTGCCAACTCATCCCTTTAATTACTGACACATCTAGGTTATACAGGTTCTGGGGCTATTTGCACATAACCAGTGCATTAACTGCATCTAAATAGCCACAAAACCTGTATGATTCATATGTGTCAGTAATTAAAGGGATGAGTTGGCAACCCTGCTATGTAAGTACTAAATATTAATAATATATCACACCATGGCAATTCCTGATTCTATATGGCCGTTGCCTGAACTCTGGAAGTGGGGTGCCACATCGCGGTGGCATTGCTCTGAACACCATCATATTGTGCATAATGGTCTAAGGACCAGGAAGAGGATGGCTGAGCAGTTTAAATTGTAACTGTCAGGCATAAAATCAAAAATCAATTCTTTATTTTTATCTGGTACACAAGTAATGTAAGGATGCTAACCAGGCAATCCAAAAGTTAAAATTACTATTACTTCTCTTGTTGATAAATGATCATCCCCCAGTTTACCTGACTCTTATTTGGTACACACAAAATGTGGTACGCACAAAGGAAGTTGCAGGGCATGCTGGGTTGTCCTTTTTTGCTTCTCTACTTTCCCCTCAGACTTAACTAATGCAGCCTGATTGGCTGAAGCCTCTTTCTCTCCTGTTTCCCCCTCCAACACTTCTGTTCCTCTCTGATTGGCTAATATTGCTCATGCTGAGACAATGCACTTTTTATAGTGAAGGGCAGGCAATGCATACACAATCAGGCAGAGGAGAGTAAGGGAGAAAATTACATCAGGATTGGCTTCAAAATAGCCACAGTTAAAATGGAAGGATTTTCTCTTTTTTTACTGTAGAACAATCACTAAAATCAAAACATGGACAGTGCAATACATATGTTATCTTAGTAGAGCAAGTATTTATCTACTTATATATGTGTTTTTTCAGAGATAGTATGGCTGACAGCTCCTCTTTAAGGCCAAATGTGAATGCAAGGGGAAATGATTTGCATCTCATTGATCCCCAGTGGAGAGAACACAAGTGACAATAGAAATCTGGACTGGATTGATCTGTCTGCTAATAAAAAGTTCTGCCCCTGTGAAGAAGGGACGACATTGCTAGGAATGACGGAGTGGCTTCCATTGGGTGGGGTGAAGAGGGGAACAATGAACGGTTCATCAAGAGACCTCAACATACCTCGGGGTAATATTCTTATTATTTACATGTACAATGTTTACAATGCCAACATATTACGCAGTGCTGAGCAATAACTAGTGATACATGCAATGTAAACAAGAGGTGACAGACAGAGAGGTAACGGTTATACAACATAGCACAAGGTTGTCCATGCAAACAGGGTATGAGATGCATGGTCATGTGATTTCACAGAGACCCAGGAAGTCCATGGGAAGGGTGTCATTAGTGGGGTCGCAAGATCAAGAAGGACACACTTATGCCTGGTACACACCATGCAATTTCCCATCAGATAGATGGGTCGAATCGATTATTTCCAATCTGATTTCCGATGTTTTTTCTAATCGATTTTGTAAAGAAGCGATTGGAAAAATCATTTAGAAAAATGATTGGAAATCAGATCAGACCTGTTGGAAATAACTGATCCGACTTGTCTATTTGACGGGAAATTGCATGGTGTGCACCAGGCATAAGTGTGTGTGTGTGTGGGGGGGGGGGGGGGGGGAGACCCTGCTAAAGGCATACTAGCTACACTATTCTTGGCTGGGTTCTTTAGAGACCTGTATACAAAGGACTAAGGGAAATTACTATTCTGCTCATAAAACCTGTCAAAGAAGACGAGAAAATGAAAATAACATTTTAATTTATGATGTTTCATGTGTTCCTCAAAACAAGAAGAAAATGCATAGTTTAAATATACTTTAGCATTAAACCAAACAATAAAATCACTCTGTATTTCCTATAGAGAGCCTCCACATACCTCCATCCCCCACTCCCAGCACCTTCCTGTCCTCTCCATATTACTACTGACTACCAAGTACATTAATTACATTGTAACTAATCTATCACAGCAGCCTAATCTATATACACATCCCCAGCAGCTGCTAAATCCTAATGCCAGCCGAACATGTTATTATGTTGCCAGATGGAGGGGACAAGGGTGACACATACTGGTTAAATTACATATGGATCGACCAATGTCTGCACAAGCCGGACATTAATTCTCAGGGCCACATAATTGCAGTATAGAATCACAGAAACAGTGGCTTAGCTGGAGATTATTGGGCCCTATAGTGATATTTCAGACCTAGGCACTCTTGAGCAGTGCCTAACCTATGGATATGACTTGACTGAACAATTTACATTCCCATGCAATGTACTCTGCATATAGTCCATGGGGACTGAGACAAAGTCAGAGAGTGGAGATAAACAGGAAAGTTAATAGTGAATGCATCAAGTACCATCCGGGGCCTCTATCTATCTATCTATCTATCTATCTATCTATCTATCTATCTATCTATCTATCTATCTATCTATCTATCTATCTCCAACATCTCCTGTAGCTCTTTACATAGTATATAGTGTGCCACTGTTCCCCAGAGGAGCTCACAATCTAATCCCTACAAGAGTCTTGGGTCAATTTTAGGGAGAAGCTAATTAACTTATTTGTATGTTTTTGGGATGTGGGAGGCAACAGGAGTGACATGGGGAGAACATACAAACTCCATGCAGATAGTGCCCCAGCTGGGGTTCAAACCAGAGACCCAGTGCTGCAAAGCAAGAGTGCTATCCACTATGCCACCGTGCCACCCCACGTAGCTATTGCTACTCCCCTGCACTGAAAAATTATCAAACGCATTATGGGGGGTGCATAAAAGTAGTAAAGTAGTATCTGTAAAATTTTAAATCATACATTCCATTGTCTACTATACTAAATACCCAGGATATTTAATGTGCTGCCCATTGGAGCACTAATATGTAGGTGGGACCATATTAAACCTAAGATGAGACTGCTTGCAAAAATGTGGTTTGGTAAAATTGTACAACTAAACTGTTATCCTCTTCAACATACTGCCTTCCCCTAAAGACCGTTTCATATGAATTAATTTCCCATTGTTGGCAGCAGTAATGCTAATGATGTTTGATATCTGTTGCTTTTCATGTCTCACATATATGACCATGCATGCTATGCACCAGTATAATGCGTGAAAACGTGAATGCGAAAAAGCTGTGAGTGTGAGTGAGGTCTAAAAATTCTCCATAAATGGTTAAAACTAAATTATTTACTAATCCTGTCAAAAACGTGGCTCAAGTGACCAGATCTAGAGACACAGGTCCCCATAACACAGGAGGAAAATTGACATAAACTCTTACCCGTCTGTACGTTACTCTGCATCACGTGACCCCCGAGGTTCTACTCCAGCCCTGCAGGAAAAGCAAACAAAGGAATATGATTGGCTGGCAGCTGAGAAAGCACAACAGTGACTATTGAAAAGGACATCAAGTCAAACATGAACTTTTTTAGACTAGATCAGAGCAGAATCATCCACCAGGCAACCTAGGCAGGTAATTGGAACTTAGAGGATGTCAAGGGGCCCACCTGCCACCTTCTTTGACCTCTCTTCACTTCGGCCCCAAAAGGACCACAAGGGGGTCCCAAATCTACTACCTTGCCTAGGGCCTATTTCCATTTTAATGCATCTCTGGGCTGGATAGTGGATACACACTGTGTGTATTGCATAACACACATTACAATGAGTCTGAACTACAGATGTGTTATACCATTCACTTTAATTAAAGGATACCAGAGATGAAAATAAACTAATGAAATAAACAATTGTATCTATCCTTCTCCTAAAATGATGTTTTAAGATATTCCACAGTTTTATTTTATATTTAAATCTACTTTTTAAGTTTTTACTGTTTTATTGTTTTTGCTCAATGACACATTCAATGAAGAATGCCAGAGCTAAAATCTATGAACTATTGACCCTTTTTTTTCTCTTTCCTGCTCTCAGAAGCCATTTCCTGCTAGGAAAGTGTTTTAGAGTTGTAATTTCTTATCAGTGAGGGTCACACTGTAGTCTGATTCAGTCCTGACCCAGACCAGAACTGCCAACTATATACCTGATGTTTAACTCTTTCAGGCAGAGAAAGAAAAGAAAGGAACACAGCATAGCTATTTGTGTGCTAGGCACTGAACATACACAGGTCTATTTTATTATGTCACATGTCACCTCGGGTATCCTTTAAAAAAACCTGTATGCAGCGAGTTACAATAACACAATCTGTTACAACATACTGTAGAAGTGTGATCAGACCCATAGAATTGTATGGGCAGTGATGAGCTGGCATGCAGAATTATTATTCTGACAAAATTGATGCAGCGGCGATTAGCGTCAACTGCGCAAACGCGGTGTATGGATCCCGATTTTCCCCGTCATTTCTGGCGACCCTAGAAGCTGCATACTGTGTCCAGGGTCGCCTAGCCACCGTGGCTTCATGTTCCCCTGCGGGGACGAAAAACACCGACACGACGGGAATCCGATGATCGCTGTACCCCCGACGAGACATCACAGGAAGGCGCGGCTTCTGGCCACCCGAACGCCACCTGCCGTCTGTGTGAACCAGCCCTAAGTTGTGCCCTGGCCTCATATTCAGCCACATATGCCATCACGCCCCTACCACATATTAAGTCATACCTTGGCCTCATATTCAGCCACGTATGATGTCACACACCTGCCACATATCCAGTCATGCCCTGGCCTCATATTCAGCCATGTATGATGTCACACACCTGCCACATATTAAGTCGTGCCCTGGCCTCATATTCAGCCATGTATGATGTCACACACCTGCCACATATGCAGTCATGCCATGGCCTCATATTCAGCCACGTATGCCATCACGCCCCTGCCACATATTAAGTCATGCCTTGGCCTCATATTCAGCCACGTATGCCATCACGCCCCTGCCACATATTAAGTCATGCCTTGGCCTCATATTCAGCCACGTATGCCATCACGCCCCTGCCACATATTAAGTCATGCCCTGGTCTCATATTCAGACACATATGCAGTCATGCCCTGGCCTCATATTTAGCCACGTACGCTGCCGCACACCTGCCACATGTCAAGTCATCCCTCTACTTCTTATCCAGCCCCCCCCCCCCCCCCCCCCCCCCCCCCCACCACCACAGTCACACAGACCTTGAATAATTCACAAGGAAGACAAATTTTCATTTTTCAAACCACACCGGTTCTTCCTTTCATCACTACACCTTTCTTAGTATTTGTAATTAAGTAAGGCAATAATTTAGAGGCTGGGCATGATGTTTAGAACAATATAAGCACTCTTCTTAGTAGATAAATACATTTACTTTTTATTTAAAGTCTTTACATCAGGCCTAAAGGAGACAGCTGAGTCAGAGATAAAACACTGTCTAGACAAGACACAGAAGATCTATATTGTGCTTTTCTCCTGGTGGACTCAAAGCACCAGAGCTGCAGCCATTATGGCACACTCTATAGGCAGTAGCAGTGTTAGGGAGTGTTGCCCAATGACACCTCACTAAACAGGTGCTGGCTTAGGCCCGGTTCACATTGTGTTTTAGAGCCAAAAGGATCTGGTGAGCGGATCCGGTCTCTGCTTCACCGGCTCCGGATGGCTCTGTCCGCGGCCCAGTTCACATAGGGAAAACGGATTTGATCAATGATTGATCGGATTCGTTTTCATTCAGCAATACAAACCTAATCTTCCGTAGCAGCCAGAGGTAGAGGCTTCCTCTTCTTCCGCTGTGACTACACAGCGCGTCATGTGACTAGTCACATGACGCGAAAGAAGACGGAAGCCTCTAATGCCGGCTGCTACGGAAGATTAGGTATGTATAAACCCTCCTTCACCATCCCGTCGCTGAGGTTCGTGACGGCCCATGCCCCCATCCCCTGTGGAATTGTCCGTTTCTTCACTAGTGTGAAGAAAGGTTTCGTTTTCCATTGCCCTAATGCTGCTGCATTTTTTGTCCGGAACCGTTCCGCTGGGCAGAACGGTCCGGAAAATTAGGGCCTGCAGCAATTTTTAGGTCCGGGGAAGGGAACGTACGCAAAGTATCCGTACTGACGGTCGCATGTGAATGGATCCATAGGTTAACATTGGATCCTTTCATATCCGTTCTATTTGTACAGTATACATTCCGGTTCTGATCTGGAAAAAAACGCTAATGTGAACCGGGCCTCACTGAACAGGAAAAGCCGCAATTCAAACCCAGGTCTCCTGTTGCAGTCTACACCACGTTCCAAATTATTATGCAAAGGATATTTCTCTCTGATTTTCCCTCTGTTTGTGGATGCAAGTGGCAGTCAACATCATCTTTTATGGCGGGCATACATGGCGGGCCAGCGGCTCGATGCCGGCGCATCCCTGCTCGTCCGCGCGGATCGATTGCCGCTCATCCCTGCCGGCGCTTCCTTATCACTGCTCGATTCCCTGCCATTGCCCGCCGGCGGGAATCGAGTGGGCGCGGGTCAAGCGGCATGATCGGGCCAGCTGAATATTATCAGCTGGCCGGATCAGCTGGTCGATACACGGTACAGAAACGTACCGTGTATCCCCAGCATAAGTCATCATCATCAACCATTAGAACATAATTCAAATGTTAATGGGATAATGGGATTTTTTCAAAAATAAAAAAAACCTTAAAATGCACTGTTCCAAATTATTACTCACAACAGAGTTTTAAAAACATCTTAACAGGCGAAGTTTTGCATTAACATAGGACACCTTATTTGATAGCAGCTTTATTGAACTTGTGAGTTTTTTAAGAGTTTCTGCTTGAATGTCTTTGCAGGGTGTCAGAATAGACTCTCAAAGCTGCTGTTTGGATGTAAACTGCCTCCCACCCTCTTATATATTTTGTACACAAAGAAGGAACACCGCTCACCACACCACCAGTCCAACAAGAGCAGGACCAGGTTCAGCAACACCAGGTAGATCAACAAAGAGGAAAGTCCGCTCAACTGTAAGACTAAGAAGTCCAATCTTTATTAGGGTAGGAACAGGGTTGCCTCTAGCCATTCTGTCACTCCAGGCGAGAAAACCTGTGGTGCCTCCCCCTCTCCCCTCTACCCGTGGCACCCCCCCTCCCATAAAAAAAATCATAATGCGGCAGCGTTTTACCAGAAAATACACGTATTTTAAAAGCGTTTCACCAGAAAATAATTGTAATGCAGCAATGTTTCAACAGAAAATAATCAATGCGGCAGCGTTTCACCAGAAAAATACTCGTAAACGCGGTAGCGTTTCACCAGAAAATACATGTAGGCAGGGCTCCACGTTCATGAGGCACAAAGAGGGACAGAAGGAAGCATAAAGGGGGAAAGAAGGAGGCACAGGGGGACTGAATAAGGCACACAGGGCGACATAGGAAGGCACAGGGGGACAGAAGGAGGCATGAGGGTCAGAAGAAACCACGGAGGACAGAAGGAGGCACAAGAACAGAAGGAGGCACACAAGGGGACACAAGTAGGCACAATGGGCAACAAAAGGAAGCACAATGGGGGACAGAATGAGACACAAAGGAGGACAGAAGGAGGTACACAGAGGGGCAGAAGAAGACAGAGGGGGACTGAAGGAGGCACACGGGGACAGAAGGAGGGGCAAAGTGGTGCGGAAGGAGGCACAAAGTGGGGCAGAAGGAGGCACAATGGGGGACAGATTGAGGCACAAGGTGGGGCAGAAGGAGGCACAATCAGGACAGATTAAGGCACAATGGGGGACAAAAGGAGGCACAGGGGGAAAGAAGGCGGCACAGGGGGAAAGAAGGCGGCACAGGGGGACTGAAGGAGGCACACAGGGGACAGAAGGCGGCTCAAAGGGGGCTGAAGGAGGCACAATGAGGGACAGAAAAAAAACACAAAGGGGAAGAAGGAGGCACAGGGAGACAGTAGGAGGCACAAAGGGGAACAAAAGGATGCACAGGGAGACAGAAGGAGGCAAAAAGGGTTGATAGAAGAAGGCAGAGGGGGATGTAAGGAGGCACAGGGAGACAGTAGGAGGCAGAAGGGGACAGACAGAGCCACAGGGAGACAGAAGAAGGCACAAAGGGGCACAGAAAAAGGCACAGGGGGACAGAGGAAGGCGCAGGGGACAGAGATGACACATGGAGACAGAATGAGGCACATGAGGACAGAAGGGGGAACAGGTGGGCAGAGGCAGGGCCGGGCCGAGGCATAGGCTGGAGAGGCTCCAGCCTCAGGGAGCAGTGCAGGAGGGGGCGCACAATTCATTCAGCTGTCATTCCTAATTGTGTATGAAGCAGAAAGAAATAAGAAAAGGGGATACATAGCAGTGACTGCAAGCCAGATAACTAGATATTAAGGTGTTGGGGAGGTTGTGGGCCCTGTGGCCCTCTTAGTCTAACAGCAATCAGTGAGTGACAGCTGGGGTGGGAGGGGTGGAGGGGCGCACTTTGGTGTCTCAGCCTTGGGTGCTGGAGGACCTTGTCCCTGCTCTGGGCAGAGGTATCACAGGGGGGGGGGGGGGGGGGACAAACAAAGGCACAAGGGAACATAAGGAGGCACAGGGGGATAGAATGAGGCAGAGGTGGCACAGGGGGACTGAAGGAGGCACATGGAGACAGAAGGAGACACAAATGAAGACAGGAAGCACAAAGGGAGACAGAAGGACACACAGGGGGTCAGACATGGCACAAAGGACTGAAGGAGGCACAAGGAGACAGAAGGAGGCACAAGGGACAGAAGGGAGCACAAAGGGGGGGGGGAATGTACAATGCACAGAGGGACACAGAGGTGGCAGCTGCCTGCAACTTGTGCTAAGCAGATGCAGCATATGCAAGTAATAGAACACCTATGGGGGTGAGGCTTATTCAGGGGTGTGGCTTCATCCAGGGGGCATGGCTTAATCCAGCAACATGGCGCCCCCAGGACCAATGGCACTCCAGGCAATGGCCTGTACTGCCTATGCCTAGAGGCTTCCCTGGGTAGGAACACACTAGTGAGTGAACACATTGAGAACCCCATACGTGTCAGTTGTATCTGTAGATGTCCTTGTTTCTGTGTCTGCTTGTTTTCTAATAAAGATGCCGATTTTAATTCCCACATAAGCCTGCAGATTTATTTCTTCAGGGCTACAGAATAGGTGCTTAAGTCGTGTTTGGGGCGAGGGAATAGGCATAGGCCATCATAAAGAGGTGCATTTTGAGGGCCTCTTTGAAGGTGTTATAGGGGGAAAGTCTTATCAGCGGTGGAATGGAGATCAGTAGAGTGTGGGCGGCTCTAGAAAAGTCCTGTGGGCATGCATGCAAGTGAAAAGTGCGCAGGGCAGTCAAGCGAAGCTCACTGGAGGAATGGAGGGTGCAGCCGGGTAGATACAGTATCTGTAGACAAGCTCAGAGCTGTAGGTTGGGCAGGCCTTGTGTACAGATTTGTAGGCCAGGCCTAGAACCTTGAAACCGATCCTGAAGTGGATAAGGAGCCAGTGCAGAGATAAACAGAGGGGGAATGTAGAAGCAGAGCGGTGGGAAGAATGGATGAGTCTAGCTGCTTCATTCATGACTGACTGAAGGGGAGTGATACGGTACAAGGAGAGGCCTGACAGAAGGGAGTTGCAGTAGTCAAAATATATTCAATTTTTGACTCATCCGCAGGTATTAAGATTAGAGAAATTAGTAAGGAGTTCAAGCAGTTGGTGTCTAGCTACCCATAAAGGAGGCAGGGGAGCAACCACAAATTACAGGGCTCTCTTCAAAAACAATTATGAGACCCCCCTAACATTCACACTCACTTCCCCATCGCTAACCTCAATATCAGGAAACCCATCTGCCAGGAATCCAGCACTGTGGTCTCAGTACAAAAATCATCTGACTCCTCAGTGTATGAAACCACTGACTCAGACTCTCTAGGTATCCAAATTTGCTTTGACTCCTCAACTCTGACTCCACAGCCCTTGCAGAGCTATGGAGTGGGTGTAAAAATCATCCGATTCCAACTCCTCAGTTTATGAAACTATCGACTCCAACTCCAGGTACCCAAAATTGCTCCGACTCCTCTAATTCAATTTCCGACTCCACAGCCCTGTAGGAATCATATAGAGAAACTGCAGCCACCATGACTCCCTAACCATAACAAGTGTGACTGCTCTGGAGGGATGTTAACTGAATCAGATGAAGGGAGGGTAAGGAGATGGGCCTCCTGCAGCTGCAGGAACTGCTCCATCTATTGTTATGCCTCTGAATGGGGGTCAGGTTAGCTTATGGCTAGGACTAGCTGCTTTCTGTATAGGCTCCAAGACTGATAGTAGACTCACTGCTCAAATGAAACCTGGAGGGAAAAAAGTGCCCTAAATGGGTACTTATCTCAGTTGAGATACTCCAGGTGTTCCCCCATCGCCTCCACCAATCCAGCTCTGCAACCCCCCAAAACTCCTTGTGAAAGAGTGTGCGTGGCCACGTTCCTGTCTATGAATGAGCATGGCCACCCTGCGCAGGTGCAATATTCCTCTCGCCTGCATAATAGCCAGGGCTGTAGGGTCGGAGCAATTGTGAGGTACCTGGAGTCGGAGTTGGTGGCTTCATAAACTGAGGAGTTGGATGATTTTTGTACCCACACCATAGCTTTGCAAGGGATGTGGAGTCGGAGCAATTTTGGGTACCTGGAGTCGGTTTCATAAACTATGAAGTTGGATAATTTTTGTACCGACTCCAAAGCCCTTGTTGTAGCACAGTGCTGCTCAGGCTCGGCGTAACAAAGGTGAGCCCAAGCAGCTCCGTGCAACTGTGCAGGCGCCAGGTCTCCCATGATTGTGCAGAGCAGCCACGCCCGTTCATGGGCGAAGAGTGGAAAGGGGTCCCAGCATCCTGTGGTGGTCTGGAGGACATGGGAAGCCTCTGGAGGATGCAGAGGCTTCCCTCTACTGAGGTAAGTATGATTTCTTTCTCCTTGAAAACTTACAGCTTAGCTTTATTGTTAGGACCAGGAAGAGGTCTACAGACTAGTAAGTGAAACCTTCCTAAATTTTAATAGATGTAAATTACAGATTTGCTTGACTTCTCTGACCATCTCCAATTACACGACCGGTGCTTCCACGGGGTAAACTGCGCAATTGTCCATGGCCTGGAAGCCACTAGGGATCATGGAGATCACCTCATCTCTACACTACTAAAATGGAATGGGCCCCATGTTAATTTTTGCCCCGAGCCACAAGTACAATTATACCCACCCCTTAACTATAGTTCTATGTATCAGTGTCATTAGTGATAGAACAACACTTCACTTTGTTGCTAGCAATGTCCTGCCAGTCATCCAGTACATTTGGGCGATGCCTCCATAGCGATCATTCGGCAAGCGAGGCGTGGAACATGTCACAGGCCTGAGGCCTGTCCCTTCCATGCTCTATTCTAAATTAAAATAAAATATTTCAGAGAGAATTAAACATTCACTGGTCCTAGATTTGTTTACATCCACAAAATGAAAATGTTAAAAACCATGAATATGTTCCTCTACCAAAGCGGCATATTTAACTATAATCTTTGATTTGTATTCAGCAGCCTTGCAGTGCAGTGGTGTCTGTATCGCAGCAGATGAAAATGGAGCAGGCCGAGCGCCGATATAATTGGCACCGAATTGGCGGAAAAAGTAAAAGCCGCTGACCAATAAGGAGAGCTCATGGTCTTGGTTTCAGCAGTTAGTATCCCTGAAACTACTGATTATTAAGACATGTGCATTTTAGCTAATCTAAAATTAGAGGTACCATAACAACATATAGTAGAATGCAGTAAATTATTCAGGATACCCACTTTTATGTTAAAGGAATACTGTAGGGGTCGGGGAAAATGAGTTGGACTTACCCGGGGCTTCTAATGGTCCCCCACAGACATCCTGTGCCTGCGCAGCCACTCACCGATGCTCCGGCCCCGCCTCCGGTTCACATCTGGAATTTCAGACTTTAAAGTCTGAAAATCACTGCGCTTGCGTTGCCGTGTGCTCGCTTCCGCTGAGCGTACTGCGCAGGCCCAGTATGATCTGCGCCTGCGCAGTGGGAGCGAGGACACAGCAATGCAGGTGCAGTGGTTTTCCGACTTTAACCTATTTTGGTTCCTGGACGTAGTTTCTACGTCCAGGAACCATGCGCGCTACCGCGCGCCCCCGCGGCCGATCGCGCGCGTGCACGCGCACTTCCGGCCGCGGATTCGGTAGCCAGGGAATCAATGTATCGGTCTACGGTGCCCGATCATTGATTCCTCTCCCCCGCTGAAAAAGCGACAGCTTCTCTCGGAAGCTGTGCCTTTTCTGGCCGTTCCCTCTGCGATGAGTCACTCTAAGCGTGTGTTACGCTTAGAGTGACGTCATGTTAACAAACTCATGGCCGCCATCTTGTGGCCAAAAAGTAATACTACACCTGTAAAAAAATAAAATTTAAAATTACCACACATTTACATTATCAATCTATTGTTTACCTCCCACCCTCCCAAAACTACCCAAATAAAATGTTTACAATAAAAAAAAAAAACCATTACAATAAAAAAAAACAACATGTAAATATTTACCTAAGGGTCTAAACCTTTTAAATATCAATGTAACGATGAAATATTTCTATATTTTTTTTATTTTAAACTTGTAAATAGTGATAGATGCAAAACGGGAAAAAAGCACCTTTATTTCCAAATAAAATATTGTCGCCATACATTGTGATAGGGACATAATTTTAATAGTGTTATAACCGGGACATATGGGCAAATACAATACGTGAGTTTTAATTATGGAGGCATGTATTATTTTAAAACTATAATGGCTGAAAACTGAGAAATAATGAATTTTTCCGTTTTTTCTTATTCTTCCTGTTAAAATGCATGTCCAGTAAAGTGGCTCTTAGCAAAATGTACCCCCCAAAGAAAGCCTAATTGGTGGCGGAAAAAACAAGATATAGATCAGTGCATTGTGATAAGTAGTGATAAAGTTATAGGCTAATTAATGGGAGGTGAACATTTCTCACGTGAAAACGACGGAACCTGAATGGGTTAAAGTCTGAAATTCCAGATGTGAACCGGAGGCGGGGCCAGAGCATTGGTGAGTGGCTGCGCAGGCACAGGAAGTCTGCGGGGGACCATTAGAAGCCCCGGGTAAGTTCAACTCATTTTCCCCCGACCCCCTACAGTATTCCTTTAACCATTTTTGGTCCAGACCGCTCGGACAGCTTGTTAGAGGAGTGCGTGTGTGCAGCACTGCGAATGGCAAGAGTAACGAGACCATGCGGGATTGGTGCTCCGGCCCCGCCTCCGGCTCACTTCTGGAATTTCAGACTTTAAAGTCTGAAAACCACTGTGCCTGCGTTGCCGTGTCCTCGCTCCAACTGACGTCACCAGGAGCGTACTGCGCAGGCCCAGTATGGTCCTGCGCAAGGGGCTGGAGGAAGCCCGAGGTAAGTAGATTTTTGATTTGTAAACACCTTGGACCTTCCCTTTATGCTATGTGGAATGCTCCTCCCAGAACATTCTGGGATGGCAAGTATTATTTCAAATGACTTTAAAACACAGAGTAAACAAACATTCCGTAGAGCTGCACCTGACAGCACTTAAGAAGTCACCACCTGTGATAAATTTAAAATTTCAGAAAGTAAATCAGGGTTCGGAAAGATTTTACAATGGGCAAAAACTGACTAAATAATTTATAAAGAAATATTGATAAAAAAAAGCAATTATATTCATTAAGTTATTTTCACTGCAGCTCCTCTTTAGTTTATAAATGCATGTAGAACCAAACAATGCTAGTAAGCTATGGCGGTGGTAGCCTTACTACTGTGTGGATGAGGAGAAGCACTGTTCAGGCAGATGGGTGGGGTGAAGGCGCTATGCGTGAGCATGTAGCACCTGCACTGCTGTCTGACCTCTGTCTCTTTTTCCATATGTATGTCTCTCTCTCCCCTTCCCTCTCCAATACACTTACTTCCCTTCTGAGAGCCCAAACACCCTCCACTTCCTCTCCCAGAGTCTGGGACAATGCAGTCAATGTGAAGATCACTGACAGCCAGGGAAAACAAATATATAAACAGTAAGCAGAGAAAACAGCAGGCTCTGTCCATACCAAATACCATTCTTTCCATAATTTATCAGGAAAGAGACCATCTCTCTGCACCAATATATGAAAAATAAACATAAGCAGAAGGCTGGTTACCATTTGCAGGATCACTGCTTGAGGGATATTATTTTTAGGTATGTATATAGCACTCATCTTCCTCAGCACTTCACAGTACATAGTCATGTTCCCACAGTCACTACAGTCCTCAGAAGAGCTCAAAAGCCTAATCCCTACCATAGTCATGGTTAGGGTTGCCAGGTCGGCTGATGGAGAAAACCGGACAGGGGGTGGAGTTAGGGGCGGAGTCAGAAGCGCACTTTTATGTAGAGTGGGGCTAAGCAATGGGCTTTTAAAAAAATGTTTTTTACAGTATTTATATCGCACTGACATCTTCTGCAGACTGCAGCACATTACAGAGTACATAGCCATGTCACTAACTGTCCTCACCAGTACATGCACATAAGAGACCACTTTTCACCAGTAAATGCACATAATAAGAGACCGCTTTTCACCAGTAAATGCACATAATAAGAGACAGAGCAGAAAACTATTACAAAACTGGAAAACTATGCAAATAATGCAATGCATTTATGGCGTTTTTGCACAGTGAAGTGGTCGATTTCTTGCGGGAAGTTTTAAAAAAAAATTTTTTTTTTCCCCACCAAAATTTTTTATTGAGAACAATAAAGTGGACATACATAGGCATAAAGTTAAAATATAAATCTGTGCATACATGTATGTACACATTTTGAGCAAATATAACAAATATAACAGTATAACAGTATAAATTGCGAGATTGGCGAGATTGAATGAGATTGAAAGTCACGCCTGGACTATACGGAGGGGAGATAGAGCGGAGCCAATGCACACAAAGAGCGGAAATACAACCAGAGAATTATGGGTCACTCACTCACCATTTCTCCAGACTCCTGACCTTACCTTGCTTCCTTCGCAGATGCAGAATCGCATTGCAAATGACGTGAGTGACGCACGTCATGCGTGCGTTGGCAACGCAGCGTTGGCGTTGCCGTAGCAACGTCGGGAAGCGCGGGCTTGGGGGCGGTACTTAAGCTGGCGTAACTTACGCCGCGTAAGCTGGCTGGCTGTGCCTTTGACTGACAGCCAGGCAGCGAATCAGCGGTCGCGCAGCGCTGGCGGACGGGTGGCGGCAAGTGGCAAAAGGCATAAAACCGGACATCTTAATTGTCCGGTTTAACATGCCTTTTTGGACAGGACACAGCGGCCAAAAACCGGACTGTCCGGTCTAAAACCGGACACCTGGCAACCCTAGTCATGGTCTATAAAGGCCAATATGGAAACGACCGAAGTACACTGAGATACAGAGCAGAGACTGAGCTCAGTACACTGAGATACAGAGCCTGAGCTCAGTACACTGAGACACAGAGCAGAGACTGAGCTCGGTACACTGAGCTATAGAGGTGGAGAGAGTGAGCTCGGTACACTGAGATACAGATCAGAGACTGAGCTCAGTACACTGAGATATAGAGCAGAGACTGAGCTCAGTACTCTGAGACACAGAGCAGGGACTGAGCTCAGTACTCTGAGATACAGAGCAGAGACTGAGCTCAGTACCCTGAGACACAGAGCAGGGACTGAGCTCAGTACACTGAGATACAGAGCAGAGACTGAGCTCAGTACACTGAGATACAGAGCAGAGACTGAGCTCAGTACACTGAGACACAGAGTAGAGACTGAGCTCGGTACACTGAGATATAGAGGTGGAGAGAGTGAGCTCGGTACACTGAGACACAGAGCAGGGACTGAGCTCAGTACACTGAGATACAGAGCAGAGACTGAGCTCAGTACTCTGAGACACAGAGCAGGGACTGAGCTCAGTACACTGAGATACTGAGGAGAGACTGAGCTCAGTACACTGAGATACAGAGGAGAGACTGAGCTCAGTACACTGAGATACAGAGCAGAGACTGAGCTCAGTACACAGACATACAGTGCAGACACTGAGCTATGTACACTGAGATACAGAGGAGAGACTGAGCTCAGTACTCTGAGACACAGAGCAGGGACTGAGCTCAGTACACTGAGACACAGAGCAGGGACTGAGCTCAGTACACTGAGGTACTGAGGAGAGACTGAGCTCAGTACACTGAGGAGGAGAGACTGAGCTCAGTACACTGAGGAGGAGAGACTGAGCTCAGTACACTGAGATACAGAGCAGCGACTGAGCTCATTACACTGGCATACAGTGCAGACACTGAGCTCTGTACACTGAGATACAGAGGAGAGACTGAGCTCAGTACACTCAGATACAGAGGAGAGACTGAGCTCGGTACACTGACATACAGAGCAGAGACTGAGCTCAGTACACAGACATAGAGTGCAGACACTGAGCTCTGTACACTGAGATACAGAACAAAGACTGAGCTCGGTACACTGACATACAGAGCAGAGACTGAGCTCGGTATACTGAGATACAGAGCAGAGACTGAGCTCAGTACACTGAGATACAGAGCAGAGACTGAGCTCGGTACACTGACATACAGAGCAGAGACTGAGCTCAGTACACTGAGATACAGAGCAGAGACTGAGCTCGGTATACTGAGATACAGAGGAGAGACTGAGCTCAGTACACTGAAATACAGAACAGAGACTGAGCTTGGTACACTGATATACAGAGCAGAGAGTGAGCTCGGTACATTAGGATACAGAGGAGAGACTGAGCTCAGTACACTGAGATGCAGAACAGAGACTGAGCTCGGTTCACTGAGATACAGAGCACAGGCTGAGCTCAGTACACGCTCTACTTCCTGTTTAGTAGGAAGTAGAGTGTGTATCACCGGCTATGCAGAAGAGACCAGTGGCAAGTGAGCGGGGATCAGAATGCAGGGAGGTGAGTTGCTCTGCTCTCTACATCGCTTCCCTGCGCTTTACTCTGCATAGAGGGGGAGCACGGAGGGCGGCCCCGGGGAGAGAAAGGGAGGGAGAGGTCGGGCCGCCTTCCCCATGGCTGACTCCCTCCTCCATTATGGGAGGCACCTAACTATCTAATCTATATTGCGGGCACCTACCTATCTAACCTATACTGGGCATAGGGTTCTGGGGAAATAAATAAATAATAATAATTAACCACTTAAGCCCTCAGTCGTTTTCACTTTATGCATCCGAGCAATGTTCACCTCCCATTCATTAGCCTCTAACTTTATCACTACTTATCACAATGAACTGATCTATATCTTGTTTTTTCCGCCATCAATTAGGCTTTCTTTGGGGGGTACATTTTGCTAAGAGCTACCTTACTGTAAATGCATTTTAACAGTAAAGGCAGCCATACACTGGTCGATGTGCCATCAGATCGACCAGCTGACAGATCCCTATCTGATCGAATCTGATCAGAGAGGGATCGTATGGCTGCCTTTCCTGCAAACAGATTGTGAATCGATTTCAGCCTGAAACCGATCACAATCTGTTGTGGTGGTGCTGCCGCCGCTCCCCCCGCCGGTATACATTACCTGAGGCTGGCTCCCGGGCGTGATGTCCCCGTCATGTGGCACCTCCGGCTCCGGCATCCGCATAGAACTTACGCTATCACACCAGTGACAGCGGAAGTTCAAATAGAGCGCCCTCTAGTTGTACTTCCGCTGTCACTGGCATGACAGCGGAAGTTATACGAGGATGCCGGAGGCGCCATGACGGGAGCAGTGACGGACGGGATGCCCGGGAGCCAGCCTCAGGTAATGTATACCTGATCGGATCGGCCGCCGCTAGCGACGCGCTCCCTACCCGCGGGCGATCGAGGGTAATTTCCCGCACGGCGCGATCGACGGACCGATCCGATTTCGGGAGGAAATCGGATCGGCGGGTGCGTGTTGCGCGAACGATTGGCAGCAGATTCGATCCCAGTGATCGAATCTGCTGTCGAAACTGCCGCAAATCGGGCCAGTGTATGGCCACCTTAAGAATAAGAAAAAAACTGAAGAAATTCATTATTTCTCAGTTTTCGGCCATTATAGTTTTAAAATAATACATGCCTCCATAATTAAAACCCACGTATTGTATTTGCCCATTTGACCCGGTTATTTCACCGTTTAAATTATGTCCCTATCACAATGTATGGTGACAATATTTTATTTGGAAATAAAAGAGCATTTTTTCCGTTTTGCATCCATCACTATTTACAAGCTTATATAAAAAAAAAATAGAAATATTTCATCTTTACATAGATATTTAAAAAGTTTAGACCCTTAGGTAAATATTTATGTGTTTTGGTTTTTTTTTTATTGTAATATTTTTTGTTTTTTTTTATTAAACATTTTATGTGGGTATTTTTGGAGGGTGGGATGTAAATAGTGTTTGATTTGGGGAAATATACAGTGGAGGAAATAATTATTTGACCCCTCACTGATTTTGTAAGTTTGTCCAATGACAAAGAAATGAAAAGTCTCAGAACAGTATCATTTCAATGGTAGGTTTATTTTAACAGTGGCAGATAGCACATCAAAAGGAAAATCGAAAAAATAACCTTAAATAAAAGATAGCAACTGATTTGCATTTCATTGAGTGAAATGAGTTTTTGAACCCTCTAACAATAAAAGACTTAATACTTAGTGGAAAAACCCTTGTTTGCAAGCACAGAGGTCAAACGTTTCTTGTAATTGATGACCAAGTTTGCACACATTTTAGGAGGAATGTTGGTCCACTCCTCTTTGCAGATCATCTCTAAATCCCTAAGGTTTCGAGGCTGTCTCTGTGCAACTCTGAGCTCGAGCTCCCTCCATAGGTTTTCTATTGGATTAAGGTCCGGAGACTGACTAGGCCACTCCATGACCTTAATGTGCTTCTTCTTGAGCCACTCCTTTGTTGCCTTTGCTGTATGTTTTGGGTCATTGTCGTGCTGGAACACCCATCCACGACCCATTTTCATTTTCCTGGCAGAGGGAAGGAGGTTGTCGTTCAGGATTTCACGATACATGGCTCCGTCCATTTTCCCGTTAATGCGATTAAGTTGTCCTGTGCCCTTAGCAGAAAAACACCCCCAAAGCAAGATGTTTCCACCCCCATGCTTGACGGTGGGGACGGTGTTTTGGGGGTCATAGGCAGCATTTTTCTTCCTCCAAACACAGCGCGTTGAGTTAATGCCAAAGAGCTCTATTTTGGTCTCATCAGACCACAGCACCTTCTCCCAGTCACTCACAGAATCATTCAGGTGTTCATTGGCAAACTTCAGACGGGCCTGCACATGTGCCTTCTTGAGCAGGGGGACCTTGCGAGCCCTGCAGGATTTTAATCCATTGCGGTGTAATGTGTTTCCAATGGTTTTCTTGGTGACTGTGGTCCCTGCTAATTTGAGGTCATTCACTAACTCCTCCCATGTAGTTCTAGGATGCTTTTTCACCTTTCTCAGAACCATTGACACCCCACGAGGTGAGATCTTGCGTGGAGCCCCAGAGCGAGGTCGATTGATGGTCATTTTGTGCTCCTTCCATTTTCGAACAATCGCACCAACACTTGTCACCTTCTTTCCCAGCTTCTTGCTAATGGTTTTGTAGCCCATTCCAGCCTTGTGCAGGTCTACAATTTTGTCTCTGACATCCTTGGACAGCTCTTTGGTCTTTCCCATGTTGGAGAGTTTGGAGTCTGCTTGATTGATTGATTCTGTGGCCAGGTGTCTTTTATACAGGTGACTAGTTAAGACAGGTGTCCTTAATGAGGGTGATTAATTGAGTAGAAGTGTCTAACCACTCTGTGGGAGCCAGAACTCTTAATGGTTGGTAAGGGTTCAAAAACTTATTTCACTCAATGAAATGCAAATCAGTTGCTATCTTTTATTTAAAGGGAACCTAAACTGAGAAGGATATGGATTTTTCCTTTTAAAATAATACCAGTTGCCTGAATCGCCTGCTGATCCTGTGTCTCTAATACTTTTAGCCACAGCCCCTGAACAAGCATGCAGATCAGGTGCTCTGACTGAAGTCAGACTGGATTAGCTGCATGCTTGTTTCAGGGTGTGATTCAGCCACTATCGCAGCCAAAGAGATCAGCTGGACTGCCAGGCAACTGGTATTGTTTAACAGGAAACATCTATATCACTCTCAGTTAAGGTTCCCTTTAAGGTTATTTTTTCGATTTTCCTTTTGATGTGCTATCTGCCACTGTTAAAATAAACCTACCATTGAAATGATACTGTTCTGAGACTTTTCATTTCTTTGTCATTGGACAAACTTACAAAATAAGTGAGGGGTCAAATAATTATTTCCTCCACTGTATGTGTATTTTAATTTTTTTTTACTTTTAGATGTAGTTTTACTTTTTGGCCACAAGATGGCAATCGATTTTGTTTACATGACGTCACTCTAATGGCCCATACTCACGGGCTACAATTGTCGCCGCAACCACGTGGCGCGCACGTGTTGCGGCGACAGGTCGCCCGTGAGTATGGCGTGCGCACCCCGAACCGTCGCTTGTCGCTGCTGTCGCCAGGCGATTGGCGCGGTCAATCGCCTGGCGACAGTTGCCGCCGCAACTTCGCAGCAACTGTCGCTAGTCCGCGTGTGTATGCGGACTAGCGACAGCAACCTCTATAGAGAACACGGAGCTTCCGGCGGGGGGGAGGAGGAACGTCGGCGACAGCTTCCGTCGCACCGCTGATCCCTCTTCCGCGTGTGTACGCGGAGGGAGGTGGCGACAAGCTGTCGCCGAACTGTCGTGCACACACTCCCGTGTGCTAGCGACAGTGAAGAAAAGTTGCCCGTGAGTATGGGCCATAAGTGTACAATGTACGCTTAGAGGGACATAGGAGTCAGAAGAGAGCAAACAAAATTGCCTCTGACCCCTCTCACCCAGCTCACTCCATCTTCCAGCGCATGCCTTCAGGAGTAAGATTCCGGTCAATCGCTACCAAAACCTCCAGACACAGGAACAGCTTTTTTCCTCAAGCGGTAGCCATACTTAATGCAGAACCCCGCTAGAGCTGCTAGGACTTGAAAGTAATCAGCACAGAACTGTAAATGAACAATTCTCACATTGCTTACTGCCACTATACTTGCATAATGTCCTTGACTTGTAATATACACACTGTCTGTTCTTGTATAGTTTTTGTTTGTGTTTGTTAAGCAACTGCCAAGACAAATTCCTTGTAGGTGCAAACTTACTTGGCGAAATAAAATTGATTCTGATTCTGAAAAAGCGAAGCTTCCGAGAGAAGCTGTCGCTTTTTCTGCGGGGGAGAGGAATCAGTGATCGGGCACCATGGCCCGATTAATTGATTCCTGGGCTAACGAATCCACGTCCGGGAACGCGCGTGGAGCGCGCATGTCCTCCTTGACGTATTTATACGTCAAGGAGGACAAAGTGGTTAATATAGTTCTACTCAAAATGAGTTGTCGTCTGTGAGGTAAGCCCACTCAATCTTTTAATTTTAGTGTTTTTAGCTTTTTTATACTCCTTGGGCGCCTCTTTACCTTTTTCTGAACCTATACTGGGGGCACCTACTTTTCGAACCTATACTGGGGTGCCTACCTATCTAACTTATACTGGTGGCTATTATACTGGCTAACTATATTGGAGGCACCTACTTAGCTAATCTATACTGTGGGCACCTACCTATCTAACCTAAATTGGGGCAACTATACTGGCTACCTATATTAGAGACACCCACCTAGGTAACCTATACTGGGGCACCTAACTATCTAACTTATACTGGGGTATCTACCTATCTAGCCTATACAGGGGGCACCTACCTATCTAACAAATACTGTGGGCACCTACCTATCTAACCTATACTGGGGACACCTACCTATCTAACCTATACTGGTGGCAACTATACTGGTGGCTACCTATATTGGAGGCACCTACCTAGCTAACCTATGCTGTGGGCACCTACCTATCTAACCTATATTGGGGGCAACTATACTGGCCACCTATACTACAGGCACCTACCTGGCTAACCTATACTATGGGGCAATTATACTGGCTACCTATACTGGGGCACCTATGCCTGGCTACCTATACTGGGGGGACCTATAGCTGGCTACCTATACTGAGTGCAACTAGACCCGGCTAACTTATACTGCAGGCACGGATACCTGGCTCCCGGGGGAGTGCAATTTTGACACTCCCCCCTGGGTGCAATTTAGCCCAGAAACTGCCCTGTTCACCATTATGGAAAGCTAACAGTCAGGGCTATTCAAAAGTGGATGTTTTGTAAGATACTGACTTGCGTAGTTTTGCTGAAACTTTTCCAAGTTTGATCACTATACTGAAAATTACAATTTTTTTAATGATGTTTGTCACTACTTATTTTATGTGACAGGGATCCAAGGTGTAAGGCCTCGTTCACATCATTTAGCGCAGATGGATGTGCGATCGGAACGCAACGCGTCCGATCGCACGCCATCTGCGCTACTATGCGCTGCAGATCCCATTCATTACAATGAATGGGATCTGCGCTGCGATTACCAAAAATGCATGCAGCACATGATAGCGCAATCGCGCTGCCACGCAGCGCATATGATGGGAACGGTAGAAGGGCTGTCTATGCCCTTCTACCGTTCTTGCGCGTCGCACACTATACGCGCTGCCAAAATGCGCACGGCAGCGTGTATAGTCTGAACGAGGCCTAAGACACATCAAAATGTATCCTACAACTCATTTCAATTAAAATGAGGTCACACATTTCATTACAAACTGCATGCACAGTAATCCATTATTCTCAAGGTACGCCAAGGCTTTTTTGCACTAACTGTTACAGCACCAACAAGAAGGGATCCGCAACCAGACCAGGTCGATGAAAAAAGCTTGTATATTTATAAAAAATATTCCACGATATAGTGCAATAAAAAAATCACAAGATCAACTGACGCGTGTCCGGCCTACAATCTTCCCTCAGGCCTGGAACCCACTACAAAACGCTATCGCTAATCGCAATCGCTAGCGTTTTGTATGAGCAGTTTGTAAGCGATTTCATGAGCGTTTTAAGGAGCGATTTTAGAAAGTGTAATCAATTTGCCAGCGATTATGTAGCGATTAGCGATTAGCATTTTAAAGTCTGATTGGTCCTTTCAATTATTCTTAATTTTGTTACAGTGTACATTAACTTTAAAACGCTAGCAAAATCGCTGCGTGCAAGTATTGATGAGCGATTACGCCAGTGATTATACACTTTACATTGAAGCGCAAACGCTAACAAAATGCTGCATGTCCTGCGTTTGCGATTTTGCTAATCACAGTCGCTTCTGTGGAATTTGCACCATCCATTTACATTGGCAGAGCGTTTAGGGAAATCGCTAGCGATTTCTCACGCTCCCTAAACGCTCAAGAAATCGCTGTAGTGGGTTCCAGCCCTCAGTCATAGTTAAAAGTGAGCCTGTTAAGGGGGAGGCTTATATGCAGGTGGGAGGAGAAAACTCCATCCTAAACCCCATGCTGCCAACTCCTTAAAGGAACAGTACATCTATTAGTTGGTATGTATAAAGAATACATGTTACAAACATAATTTTAGTAATAACAATGGTATTAATTTTAAAACGATGTAAAAAAAAGTTACCACTGCAGTATAGAGAGTGTAGTAAGTACAATGATGTAAAAGCCTATAGCACAAGGAAGAAGGAAAGGGACGCATTAACCAAAATTAAATATCCAAAAATAAATACAGCACCGTTCTTTGGGAGTGATTCACAAAAGCGTGATAATTGCTATCACACGATCTGCCGCGCGCGGCGTTTTGTGTGCGCAAAACGCGCAAAACATTACTCTGCATGATAAATGAACGTTTGCACCGCGCGATCACGCATGAAACATGTGCGAACATTAGTTAATCACGCAGGGTAATGCTTTGTGCGCCCTAAGCGCCGCGTGCGGCACATCGCATGATAACTGATAGCAGTTATCACGCTTTTGTGAATCACCCCCTTTGTTTGCAAGGTCGTTCCCGAGCTGTGACCCTCTGAACATATTCAGGTTGTTGAATAAGTTCTTGTGCCTATGCTTCTGTCCGTGTATGAGGTGCAAGTATGACCTGTGCCTGCGCAGTAGCACAAACCCGCTTGTGCATGGCTTTGTGTTACTGCGCAAGCGCTGACCACGCCTGCGCAGTATGACCATACATGGTCGGGAGTATGCAGCAGCAAAGAAGAGGGTATCAGAGAGATGTGGTGGGTGGAGGAGGATTGAAGAAGCCTCTGGACCATCCAAAGCCTCCCCTCTACTGAGGTAAGTATTCAACTTTTATTTCCCCCCTTGAGTTTGCTTTAAAAGGATCCTGAAGCAAAAGGTATATGGAGGCTGCCATATTTATTACCTTTTAAACAATACCAGTTGCCTATTAGCCCAGCTGGTCTGTTTGGCTGCAGTAGTGTCTGAAACACACACCTGAAACAAGCATGTCGCTAATCTTGTCAGATCTGACAAGAACGTCAGAAAAACCTGATCTGCTGCATGCTTGTTCAGGGTCTATGGCTTAAAGTATTAAAGGCAGAGGATTAGCAGAACAGCCAGTCAACTGGTATTAAAAGGAAATAAATATGGCAGCTTCCCTATTCCTCTTACTTCAGGTGTCCTTTAAGGCTGGGACCACACCTTTCAATGGTGATGCGCACGTTCATTCCGAAGTTTGCAAATGTCCTACTGTAATTACCCCTAACTTAAATAAATTGGATGCGCACTCCATGTGCAAAACTGCCCATGGAAAACCGCAGGAAAAAATTTCTGCGATGAAAGTGTGGCCCCAGCCTGAGGGCTGGAACCCACTAGAGCGATTTTGTGAGCGTTTAGGGAGCATCAAAACGCTAGCAATTTCCCTAAACGCTTATCTAATGTTAATGGATGGGGCCAAATTCCACTGGAGCGATTACGATTATTAAAAACGCAAACGCAGGAAACAGAGCAATTTTGCTAGCGTATTGAAGTTACTGCACACTGTAAAAAAAATTAAAATGAATTGAAAGGACCAATCAGAATTAAAAATGCTAATCACTACACAATCGTTGGCAAAACGCTTAGACTTTTTAAAATTGCTACCAAAATTGCCAGAAGACGCTCATGAAATCGCTTACAAATCGTTCATACAAAACGCTAGCGATTGCGATTAGCGATTTGTAGTGGGTTCCAGGCCTAAGAATGATCATTGTTACTGGCTGTAACAACGATCATTCCCAAAACAAACAGGGATAGATTGGCTCAGATTTGCTTTGGCATTTATCGGGAGTGTGTGCACATACACAAGGCCCCCCAAGAGCATGAGCCTATGCAGGATCATGCGTATATGCTTGAGATTGTGCACATTGGTGGGAATCATGCACAGCAGCAGGGATTGTGCACAGTGGTGGGGATCATGCACAGCAGCAGGGATTGTGCACAGTGGTGGCAGGATAGAGGTCGGGAAACAGGATGTGACTATCATGTCCAATTGCCGTACGTGGAAAATGTTCACTGTTACTGGCTGTAACAGCAATCAATTACAAAAAACAGGCATGGATTGGCTCAGGGATCACATGTTCCCTTGCACCAATCAGTGCCGCTTTACATGGAGAGTGATCACTGGTACTGGATGTAACAGTGATCATTCAAGAAAAAAGGCACAAATTGGCCCAAAGAACACATATCCTTGCACCAATCATTGCTGCCTTAGGAGTGCATGGGTGCGCATGGGAGAGCACGTGCACAGGGACCCGCAGAAGTGCGTGAATGTGTGCAATCGTGCACACTGCCTATTAAAGCCAGAATGGAGTATCTACACCCCCTGGGACTTTAGGTGAATTCTCAGAGGTGAGACTGTGCTCAGTACACCAATAAACAGGTCAGAAACGAAGCTAAGTACAGTATACTTTAATAAAGAGTAGGTACTATAAACAGGCACAGCAAGCGGTACACAAGTAGGACTCATTCACATTAGTGGAATGTGGTAGCTGTGCATAATACTGAGATAAAACCTACCACCTTGTCATCCATTGCAGTACTTATCCCTTTTAATCACACTGAACTTTCGCACAAAAATGCCCACTGCTACGTGATAATGAATTGTACAAAAACACAATATTATACTATCAAGAGCACAATAAAACGTGGCTTTTAATACTAATATTCAAAAGCCTGTCTATTCCGTCTGACCGTCGCCTGACCGTCCCCCGCATCACCCAGTCCCATGCACGCCTCCAGGACTTCTCAAGAGCCGCTCCAACACTATGGAACTCCCTATCTCCACCCATTAGGACAGTTCCCTCCTTCAACACCTTCAAGGAGGCCCTCAAAACTCACCTTTTCACTCTGGCCTACCACCCCTCACAATTGCTCTAAACCCACAGCTGAACTCTGGTCCCCCTACCTCTCGTGTCCCTACCTCTCCCTCTAGATTGTAAGCCTTTGGGCAGGGTCCTCCTCCTTTTGTGTCCTACCTCCATTACTGCAAACCCATGCTATGCATTTGAGTGAACCTAACTTGCCTAATCTCCATGCTCCCATCCAGTGACTGACTAAGCATTACCTTGTACTCATACTGTGCTGTGTGATCTGGTCCTTCTTGTATTCCTGTACTGTCATATTGCTGTATGTCACCCCTAAATATTGTCTGTAACCTAAATTAATGTCCAGCTCTGCGTAATATGTTGGCGCTTTATAAATACAATATATATATATATATATATATATATATATATATATATATATATATATATATATCGTATTATTATTATTGATTTATAAAGCGCCAACATATTCCGTGGTGCTGTACAAAGTAAGAAACAAACATGGGGTATATAATAACACAGACAATGGTGTACACCAATATACAAGATACATAATTAGTGACAAAATACAAAAAATGATACAAAATACAGAATACAAAATATAGAATTGGTAATGACAGTGATAAAAGTACCATGATGAGTAAAATGTATAATAATTTCCAAGACACAAAAGGGGAGAGAGCCCTCCCCTTGCGAGCTTACAATCTAAAGGGAATGGGGGGAAACAAGAGAAGAGGTAGTATACGATAAAATATACAGAGGCAGTGTGTTTTAAGATATCTAGTAGGAGTGCAATTTGGTCTTAGGACTAAGGGAAGTGGCCTAAGGTAGCGCATATGCTTGTTGGAACAAATTCATTTTTAGAGAGTGTTTAAAGGTCACAAAGGTTGGCGAGTGATGGATGTGTTGTGGGAGGGCATTCCAGAGGAGGGGTGAAGCGCGTGCAAAATCTTGTAAACGTGAATGTGAGGAGGTGATTCTAGAGGAGGACAACAGAAGATCGTGTGCAGATCTGAGATTGCGATTGGGTTTGTATCTGGAAACTAGTGAGGATATGTACCGAGGAGAGAGATTGTGGAGAGCTTTGTAGGTTAGGGTTAGGAGTTTGAGCTGGATCCTCTGGTTAATTGGCAGCCAGTGAAGAGCTTGACAAAGAGGGTCAGCAGAGGAAGATCGAGAAGAAAGATGAATGAGACGAGCAGCTGAGTTCAGTACCGACTGGAGCGGGGCCAGTCTGTTAGAAGGTAGTCCACAAAGCAGTATGTTGCAGTAGTCCAGACGAGAAATTATAAGAGCATGTATTAACATTTTAGTTGTGTCTTGAGTAAGAAAAGGACGGATGCGAGATATGTTTTTGAGTTGGAGATGGCAGGAGCTGGTTATGGAGTTAACATGAGGAATAAAAGAGAGAGATGAGTCGAATATTACCCCCAAGCACCGAGCTTTGGGAACTGAAGTTATGGGAGTGTTATTAACATTAATTGTTACTTCAGGCAGAGAGGTGGCCAGAGACGGTGGAAAAATTATTAGTTCTGTTTTACTCATATTACGTTTCAGGAAGCGAGAGGACATGAAGGAGGATATAGCAGACAAGCAGTCAGGAACACGTTTGAGGAGGGAGTTATTGTCTGGGGCCGAGGTACAGTTACCGTATATCCTCGGCTATAAGTCGAGAAACTTAGGACTGACTCACTGTATAAAAGTGGGGGGGTCGCCTTATACTCGAGTAGTCCTAAAGTTCTCCACTTATAGCTGGTATGGGGGGGGGGGGGGGGGCTCGCTCTTCCTCCTGGCTGTGCTGCAATTTCCTGGGTGTGCTAAGATTTCCGTCTCCCTCCCACCCACCATCATCCAAAGGGAGTCTCTGCATCAATTTCCCCCTTCGCGCTGTGTAATCCTATGCAGCGTGATTAGCGCAGCAGAAGCTGTCACTCACCATCAGCGGGCGCACCGTCCTCCCTTCACTCACGCTGATGCGTAGCCCCGCCTCCCGATGTCAGAAGACGGAGCTACGCTAAGCATGGAGATCAGCGGCAGCCGAATGAAGGGAGAAGAGAGGACGATGCGCCCGCTGATGGTGAGTGACGGCTTCTGCTGGGCTTATCACTCTGCATAGGATTACACAGCGCGAGGGGGGAAATACAAGCAGAGGCTCCCTTTGGATGATGGTGGGAGGGAGGGGAGCCGGAAATACAAGCAGAGGCTCCCATGGGTGATGGTGGGTGGGGGGAAATACATGCAGAGGCTCCCATGGGTGATGGTGGGTGGGGGGAAATACAAGCAGAGGCTCCCATGGGTGATGGTGGGTGGGGGGAAATACAAGCAGAGGCTCCCATGGGTGATGGTGGGTGGGGGGAAATACAAGCAGAGGCTCCCATGGGTGATGGTGGGTGGGGGGAAATACATGCAGAGGCTCCCATGGGTGATGATGGGTGGGGGGAAATACATGCAGAGGCTCCCATGGGTGATGGTGGGTGGGGGGAAATACAAGCAGAGGCTCCCATGGGTGATGGTGGGTGGGGGGGAAATACATGCAGAGGCTCCCATGGGTGATGGTGGGTGTGGGGAAATACAAGCAGAGGCTCCCATGGGTGATGGTGGGTGGGGGGAAATACAAGCAGAGGCTCCCATGGGTGATGGTGGGTGGGGGGAAATACAAGCAGAGGCTCCCATGGGTGATGGTGGGTGGGGGGAAATACAAGCAGAGGCTCCCATGGGTGATGGTGGGTGGGGGGAAATACAAGCAGAGGCTCCCATGGGTGATGGTGGGTGGGGGGAAATACAAGCAGAGGCTCCCATGGGTGATGGTGGGTGTGGGGAAATACAAGCAGAGGCTCCCATGGGTGATGGTGGGTGGGGGGAAATACATGCAGAGGCTCCCATGGGTGATGGTGGGTGGGGGGAAATACATGCAGAAGCTCCCATGGGTGATGGTGGGTGTGGGGAAATACAAGCAGAGGCTCCCATGGGTGATGGTGGGTGGGGGGAAATACAAGCAGAGGCTCCCATGGGTGATGGTGGGTGGGGGGAAATACAAGCAGAGGCTCCCATGGGTGATGGTGGGTGGGGGGAAATACAAGCAGAGGCTCCCATGGTTGATGGTGGGTGGGGGGAAATACAAGCAGAGGCTCCCATGGGTGATGGTGGGTGGGGGGAAATACAAGCAGAGGCTCCCATGGGTGATGGTGGGTGGGGGGAAATACAAGCAGAGGCTCCCATGGGTGATGGTGGGTGTGGGGAAATACATGCAGAGGCTCCCATGGGTGATGGTGGGTGTGGGGAAATACAAGCAGAGGCTCCCATGGGTGATGGTGGGTGGGGGGAAATACAAGCAGAGGCTCCCATGGGTGATGGTGGGTGGGGGGAAATACAAGCAGAGGCTCCCATGGGTGATGGTGGGTGGGGGGAAATACAAGCAGAGGCTCCCATGGGTGATGGTGGGTGTGGGGAAATACAAGCAGAGGCTCCCATGGGTGATGGTGGGTGGGGGGAAATACATGCAGAGGCTCCCATGGGTGATGGTGGGTGGGGGGAAATACATGCAGAGGCTCCCATGGGTGATGGTGGGTGGGGGGAAATACATGCAGAGGCTCCCATGGGTGATGGTGGGTGGGGGGAAATACAAGCAGAGGCTCCCATGGGTGATGGTGGGTGTGGGGAAATACAAGCAGAGGCTCCCATGGGTGATGGTGGGTGGGGGGAAATACAAGCAGAGGCTCCCATGGGTGATGGTGGGTGGGGGGAAATACAAGCAGAGGCTCCCATGGGTGATGGTGGGTGTGGGGAAATACAAGCAGAGGCTCCCATGGATGATGGTGGGAGGGAGGGGGGTGGGAAATACAAGCAGAGGCTCCCATGGGTGATGGTGGGTGGGGGGAAATACAAGCAGAGGCTCCCATGGGTGATGGTGGGTGGGGGGAAATACAAGCAGAGGCTCCCATGGGTGATGGTGGGTGGGGGGAAATACAAGCAGAGGCTCCCATGGGTGATGGTGGGTGTGGGGAAATACAAGCAGAGGCTCCCATGGGTGATGGTGGGTGGGGGGAAATACAAGCAGAGGCTCCCATGGGTGATGGTGGGTGTGGGGAAATACAAGCAGAGGCTCCCATGGGTGATGGTGGGTGGGGGGAAATACAAGCAGAGGCTCCCATGGGTGATGGTGGGTGGGGGGAAATACAAGCAGAGGCTCCCATGGGTGATGGTGGGTGGGGGGAAATACAAGCAGAGGCTCCCATGGGTGATGGTGGGTGGGGGGAAATACAAGCAGAGGCTCCCATGGGTGATGGTGGGTGTGGGGAAATACAAGCAGAGGCTCCCATGGGTGATGGTGGGTGGGGGGAAATACAAGCAGAGGCTCCCATGGGTGATGGTGGGTGGGGGGAAATACAAGCAGAGGCTCCCATGGGTGATGGTGGGTGGGGGGAAATACAAGCAGAGGCTCCCATGGGTGATGGTGGGTGGGGGGAAATACATGCAGAGGCTCCCATGGGTGATGGTGGGTGGGGGGAAATACATGCAGAGGCTCCCATGGGTGATGGTGGGTGGGGGGAAATACAAGCAGAGGCTCCCATGGGTGATGGTGGGTGGGGGCAAATACAAGCAGAGGCTCCCATGGGTGATGGTGGGTGGGGGGAAATACAAGCAGAGGCTCCCATGGGTGATGGTGGGTGGGGGGAAATACAAGCAGAGGCTCCCATGGGTGATGTTGGGTGGGGGAAAATGCAGACAGACAGCTCCCATGGGTGATGGTTGTTGGGCGGAAATGCAGACAGACGGCTCCCATGGGTGATGGTGGGTGGGAGGGAGTTACAAGCAGAGGGCTAATGGCTGCATGTGTGTCCTGGAGGAGTTATTTGCTGTACTTGGGGGCCAGGAGGGGTTATTGCCCCAATTACAGCTATTAAACTTTGCTGGGTAGACTTATACATGAATAATTGGAAAATTCCAGCTTTTGAGGGTCAAATATACACAGTATAGTGTGTGTGTGTGTGTGCGTGTGTGTGCGTGTGTGTGTGTGTATGAGGCGTTGCATGGGCGCGCACCCCGAACCGTCGCTCGTCGCTGATGTCGCCAGGCAATTGACCGCGGCAATTGACCGCGGTCAATCGCCTGGCGACAGTTGCCGCTGCAACTGTCGCTAGTCCGCGTGAGTATGTGGACTAGCGACAGCAACATAATTGCAAATAGACGGCGCTTCCGGCGAGGGGGAGGAACGTCGGCGACAGCTTCTGTCGCACCGCTGGTCCCTCTTCCGCGTGTGTACGCGGAGGGACCTGGCGACGAGCTGTTGCCGGCCTGTCACGCACACGCTCACGTGTGCTGGCGACAGGCCACTTTTGTAGCCCGTGAGTATGGGCCATTAGACTTTTTCCTAAATAAACTAATTTTGAACAATAATGGTCTAGAGAGTCTACTCTAGACGATATATATATCCCCTTTCCCAGAATAGAATGTGTGTAATAGCGTTCTTTTTAACGTTAGTGTTAAAAGTTTCTTTTTCTTGTGCTCTTGATAGTATAATATTGTGTTTTTTGTATTGCAATCAGGTTCTGTGTTTAACATAATGAATTGTACAGCAGCACATTGCATTGCTGTTAATGTTAGAATTCACATCGATGGTATTTTTAATATCTTTACAGATCACAGACCATGTGTTGCAGTGGATGCACCAGTGTGATGTGAACAAGCTCAGATATCCTAACATGACAGATACAAAGAGGAAAAGGTCCCGGTATATAAACCGTATAATATGACTGTGGAGCTTTGTCTAGCACTGCACACGCATATATATGCAGGATGATGGGCCGCACGTGGTCATAACACATTCCCATCTCTTATCATCTCACACAGCGTGCTGCACCCCACCCTGCACATCACACGTCTATGGAAACTATCAGCCCAGCCCATCTGTAGGCTTGCTGCACAGAGGGATGATAAACTGGCGTTCTGCAAGACATGAGCAGTGTAATAATGGGTTACAGCAGGCTTTCTCAACCAGGGTTCCCTGGAACCACAGGGTTCCTTGAGGACTCTGCAGGGGTTCCTTGGCATTTTACCCCATCGTGGGGGAAGTATAATAGAGCACACTATAATAGGTGGTACTGTAACAAGAAGCACTAAATTGGGGGGTCAGGAGACAGTATAATGAGTGGCAGTGTAGTAGGGGTAGTGAAATTAGCAGCCTAACCTATTTAAAGACCATGCCTCATGAAAAATAAATGTAGGGGTTCCTCGAGACCAAAAAATTGTTTGCAGGGGTTCCTTGAGACTTAAAAGTTATTTACAGGTTTCCTCCAAGGTAAAAAGGTTGAGAAAGGCTGGGTTACAGTGTAAGTCTATGCTTCAGGATAGAGCGACCTGACCATGATCCTCTGCTCTTTGCCCACCATGCCTATAGTAATCCCATACATAGAAAAGCAATGATCTCACTGGTCAGGAAAATGTAATGCGCACATTTGTGTTCCTCTGTGATTTCCGGTCTCGGTTTACTATTCCGCGAGCAGTTCTGTGTTTGGTTTGCAACTAAAATAGCATTGTTTTTTGCAGCACTGGCATCTTGGGTTTACCTTCCACTAGGGCACCATCTGTAAAGTGTACCTGAGCCTGCAGAGGCTTCCAACATCCTCCTGGCCTCCACCATTGCCACATGCAAGAGCTTATCCGATATGTTTCGTGGCTGTGCTCTTCTTCATGCACGAGCGTGGCCCTACATGCGTCTGCATAAGTATGGCTGCGTCTGCGCACTAAGGGCCCTTTCACACCGGCTGCGTTATATTTTGTTTTAGAAAAGGATTGAGATATTCAAAATGCAAGTACAGTAAAGTTGCAATTGGAATCATTTTCTAAAAAGGCATACTCTGCTGCATTTTTCCTCCCTTTCGAAATTGCATGCAATGCGCTTCAATGGCGACGTGTGTGCATGTTCACAAGTCCACAATCTTTTGCCTCTAATACTTTCAGCCATAGACCCCGAACAAGCATTCAGCAGATCAGGTTTTCTGACATTATTGTCAGATATGACAGATTAGCTGCATGCTTGTTTCTGGAGTTATTCAGACACTTCTGCAGCCAAACAGACCAGCAGGGCTGCCAGGCAACTGGTACTGTTTAAAAGGAAATAAACATGGCAACCTCCATAATCTTCTCACTTCAGTTGTCGTTTACAAATCTGATTTCCTGTTGCATTCAGTCTGTGGTGGCCAACACACGTGCGAACATGCGGACTAGATACAAAGAGTCATCCGCGTTAACAAACAATGACGTTTTACGTGGACACGAGTGTGGCCTCTCCCTGAGGCTCATACACTTCTGACTATTGTGGCTCAGCAGTGATCAGGACCTGATCTCTCGGGCGAGATTTTGTGTCCGAGGCTGTACAGACATATCCCTAGCCTGCATGCTAACGACATGTTCTATCACTGTAGAGAGCGGCAGGCGGACGATGTGCGGCGCATGATAGAGGGGGCAGGGCACGGGTGGAAACAATGGAGATGGCCAGCATTCAGGCGAGATGATCAGGAATGCCAGATCTCTCTCCGACATATCGGGGTCGCTGTACAAAGAACTAGATTCTGGCCTAGGTCTTTAGTGGCCGCCTCGCCCGAGTTTAATCCAAGGTGTGTACAGACCCTTAGTGTCCTGCCTGCTCAGTTTTTTACCATGCTCTAGAAACGTACTGATGGGTTATCAGCTTCCTCTCAAAACTGTCCAGTGAGAGTGTGTCTGTATGGCGGTAGTGAGGACATTAGAGCGTTAGCTTCTTGGGAAAGGCTGGAACCAATGGAGTGTAAACCACTGCAGACATGACTATACTATATAAATATTTGGCCTTTAATCCTCTCCAATTATGTGTCGGACTATGCCTGTCATTGGCACTTTCCAGTCCAGGCCCAATGTTGGATAAAGTCAGACACAGGAAAAATGGCTGCAGCTAGGTGGCTCTGTTGCTGGATAAAATCCTGCACATCATCAGCCTCTTTAGATCAAGTCTGACACTGTGATCACCTCCGACCCCATCCACCGCCGCTTGCAGCACCTCGGTTCTATGTTGTGCCGCATAGTAACGTAAATCAGGGTCTGAGGAGCACAAATCTTGCCTAGTTCAACACCTCAGACAATACCAACAAGCAATAACCAAGAAAAAATCAGACTTTATATCGCACAAAATATCTACAGCCAACAACTCTTCCACACAGTGGAATCACTCTGCTATCCTTCCTGCCTAAAAGCCCCAACCACATTCTAGAAGGAAAGGTGTGAAGAATTCTCTGGCTTCTTCACAAACAAGGTGTCTGCCATCCGTGCCAGCATTACACCAACAACATCAATTGACCACAGGACTTTGCATATGCCTACTACCGTACCACCATGGCAAGCCTTTGACACTCTGAGTGAAGAAGATTTGGGAATCCTTATTCAACGTCTCCGCCCCACTACCTGCGACCTGGATCCTGGCCCAACTGGATCCTTAATGCAGTGCCCAGAGCTGATCAGGCCAGCACTTCACAAAATCACTCAGTGCTCCTTGCAAAGTGGACTTTTCCCAGAAGAACTAAAGAAAGCAATCATAAAACCCCTCTTGAAGCAACCATCACTAGATCCTGATTCTGTGACCAACTACAGACCTGTGGCAAACTTACCATTCCTATCAAAAGTTATCGAGAAAGCAGTCGCCAACCAGCTAGAAGCCAGGCTTACAGATAACATTTTTGATACTTTTCAGTCAGGATTCAGGAAAAGACACAGCACTGAAACTGCATTAGTCCGAGTAAAGAATGATCTACTTACTGCAAGGGACAAGGGTGATTGCTCAATTCTGATTCTTCTTGACTTGTCTGCAGCATTTGATACTGTGGATCATGAAATACTAATCCAGCGACTGAAGAATTACTGTGGCCTAAGGGGTACTGTTCTTAGCTGGTTTCAGACCTTCCTATCTGGCAGAACACAGCAAGTTTGACTGGGCACACACTACTCTAATCCAGTGCCACTGGCCTATGGAGTTCCACAGGGTTCTGTACTATCACCATTACTCTTTGCAGTCTACATGCTCCCACTGGGCAAAAAAATCCAGAACTATGGCCTAGGATACCATTGTTATGCAGATGACACACAACTGTATCTGTCCTTCAAGCCTGGCACCCAACACCCATCACCATCCATAAATGCGTGTCTAGTGGATTTACAAAATTGGATGAACACTAGCTGGTTGAGGCTGAACTCTGACAAAACAGAGGTGTTGGTGGTAGGTGGTCCACACATGATGGATAAAGTTGAAAACGCTCACCACCTTAAACTAGCAATTGGGGGAGATACCGTACAGTATAAGGACTCTGTGTGAAACCTTGGGGTGATCCTATATGGAAATCTAAAACTCAGACAGCAGGTATCAGCTGTCGTCAAGTCTTCCTTCTTCCATCTAAGAAATATAGCGAAAATCAAACACCTTATCCCAGCTAAAGACCTACCTGCCCTGGTTCATGCATTTGTATCCACCCGCCTAGACTACTGCAACGCCCTGTTCATCGGATCTACAGATAAGGTTCTGTGCCCCTTACAACTAGTACAGAATGCTGCAGCCAGACTCCTAACCAATGCCTCCCGCAGCTCACACATCACCCCAGTACTGCAAACTCTTCACTGGTTGCCAGTAAAATGGAGAATCAATTTTAAGATCTGCCTGCTGACATTCAAGGCTCTAAACCACATGGGACCCAAATACATAGTGGATCTATTGGAACTGTATGCCCCTCTAAAAGCACTATAAAAATATTACTGTTATTGTTAATTACGCTGGAGCGCATATAATGGTAGCAGAGCTACAGCACGCAAGCTGGCGCCACCCCCTCACCTTAGCCCCCCCCCCACACACACACACACAGCAGGCCGCCGGATTCTTCTCCTCCCTCCCTTCCTGCAGAGTCGCGAGCGGAAGCAGACGGAGGATTAACACTCACCTACTCGCCATTTTCTGCATCGGGTCACTATGGCCACATGGTGTCACGTGAGATGCCGTCAGGACGTGCCAGCATATTACATGATGCCACATCCTGACAGCATGTCATGTGACGCGTGTCACCCTGTAGTCATGGAGACCTGATGCAAGAAGTGGTGAGTAGGTGAGTGTTAACCCTTCCGTTTTCTTCTGCTCGCGACTCTCCAGGAAGGGATAGAGGCAAAGGAATGATAGGAATGCGGCCTGCGGTCTGCAGCATGCAGCCTGAGCCATGCAAAGTTTGCCTGGCTCTGTCCTAGTGCGAGGAAGGTAGAGACCCCTTCAGCTTCCAACTGGAAAGTGCTGGGAGGGATGTGCGTCAGTGCAAATTGGAGCGGGAAGTTTAAAATGTACACACCGAACTAGCTGATTTTGGCGCATTGCTGCAACAAACGTTTCGGCGCCAACAATGCGTCTGATTAGGACGCCTGGAGTTTCAGCCAGGTGCCGCACAAATTAGTAAAAAAAAAAAGAAAGAAAATAAGAAAGAAAGTATATCTGCTGCTGGCGATAGCAAGTGCCCAAATTACGTGAGGGGGAATAGTAATCAGCGCGGGCCTGGAGAGTTTGTGCAGAATGAGGCGTCTTTAGGCTTCGCCCTGCACAGAGATGACCCGCGCTGATACTGAATAGACCTGTATACACAGTACGTTTGCCAGCATATATTGTACTCACATCCACATAAATGAATGCTGGCAAGTCAGTGCAATTACATTAGGAAATTACCTTGTGGAAAGCAGAAAACACAGATTTACACTTAATGGTCACATCTACCTATAAACACTCGCTGATTTATCACGACTGGTACAGAGATAACTAGAGAAACACTTGAGTAGTTGCCCAGAAAAATCAATCAGCTTTCAGATGTAAAATGAAACAAGAGTTGTGTTTAGTTGCCTGGGCAACGGCTCCACTTAGGCTCCAGCTTTATTTGCCTTATCAGCCTCATGGTCGTAAAATTTCACATGCGACCAGGGCCAGATTTACCATAAGGCACTGTAGGCACGTGCCTACAGGCGCATGATGATGGAAAGGCGGCTCACTCCCCTTCCTGAATGCCTCTCTTCCTACTTCCCTATGCAGAGTCCTGATGAGAGTGTAAATGGGAGGTTACTCACACAGCTCTCAGCATTCCACTGACCAGATCTCCCTTCAGTCAGGGGCACCTCTAGCTACTTAATACGGAGGGTACTTTTGTCTTCCTTTTGTAGCTACTTATGGTGGGCAAGGGAAATAAGGGAGAAGTGACAGCTGGGCAGTTTGGCGGGGGTTTTAGGTTCATGGAGGGTGAGGTCTAGGATGCCCGGACATCTGTGCCTATAGGCTCTGGTAGGCCCGGTCCACCCATGATACCAAGTGAGGAGACTTCCTCAGGTGGCAGAAGTCTGGGGGCAGCACCAGGCAGAAACAGGAAGTGAAGAGAGTGCCTGGCTAACCTATACTGGGGGAAACTGTACCTGGCTAACCTATACTGGGGGAAACTGTACCTGGCTAACCTATACTGGGGGAAACTGTACCTAGCTATCAATACTGGGGGCATCTATACCTGGCTACCTAACTATACTGAGGGTGTTCTTAGTGGGGCTCACCGCTATAACGTGCATTGCAAATTGTCAGGTGCTGTGCGATCATTCCAATTCGAGGGGGGCGCATCCTCACAAGTTTGCCTCAGGTAGCAAAAAGTCTAGAACTGACCCTGGGCTCCTGTGAGGTAGGGCAAATCCAGGTCTGCATACGACAGCAAGGATTTTTACTAAATATGATATTCACATGGGTAAGTACCGTAATCCACAGGTTAAATAGATCTGCCGTTATAGAATATTTATTATTACTGATATTCGGAGTTACTCATACACTTACTGCTGTACCATACGGAAACGAGAGCAAAAATGCTGCATGCCGAAAGTTTCCAAAACACACCTCTACTCAGCAAGTTCAAAAGCCCATCTTCTGGTACATATCTTAAAGAGGAACTCTAACCCAGGATTAAACTTCATCTCAATCAGTAGCTGATACTCCCTTTCCCATGAGAAATCTTTACCTTTTCTCAAATAGATCATCAGGGGGATCTGTGTGGCTGATTTTGTGGTGAAAACTAGCCCCCCGCCCCAATGTGATACCATGGTCCCACCACTTCCATGTCTGTGAACCTTTCTGCATTGTGGGAAATAACAGCTTTTTTCCGCGTCTAGTGAAAAATGGCGTCGGCAAAAAAATGGCGCCCCCTTCTGCCCGATATATGTTTAAAACAATATTTATCGTTTTAAAGGTTAAAATAGTGCAGACCTTTTGAACTAAATTTATCGTTTTAAAACTTTTTTTTTTTTTGTCCTGCCTGAACGATATTTATCGTTTTAACCCTTGCTTTGCTGCCGTTTGGAAAATATCTGCCCGCCGGCTTTAATGTTTAATAGCAAAGCCCCCTTAAAAGCTAAAAACACCAAATTTGCAGGGAATGTTAAGAAGAAAATTGTGAACAAGAGGAAAACATTTTTTTCAAAAAGACCTTATAGTTTTTGAGAAAATCGATTTTGAATCTTCTTCTGACTGTGGGAAAATTAAACGCCCGCCGACTTTAGCGGTTAATAGCAAAGCCCCTTTAAATGCCAGAAACACCAAATGTGTAGGGAATGTTAAGAAGAATAGTGGGAACACGAAGAAAAAAAATTGTTCAAAAAGACCTTATAGTTTTTGAGAAAATCGATTTTAAATCTTCAAAGAGGAAAATGTATCTATTTCAATCGCGTACTGACATTTCCGCGGCGGAAACAATTCTCGCCGACTTTAGCAGTTAATAGCAAAGTCCCCTTAAATCCTAGCAACACCAAATTTGCAGGATATGTTCAAAAGATACTGGGAAACAATATTTAAAAAAATTATAAAAACAATACTAGGTAGGCGCTAATAGTGCAATTAATTTAATATGCAAAATATACAATGAAATAAAAACTGTAGCATACGATAAATGGTCACTCATACACACTCCAATCACAACCACTGCCCTGCTGCAGCAGAAAAATCTAAAAAAACTGCAAACTAAAAAACTAAAAATATATGGATAAAAAAGGTGCAAAATGATGCAATGAGGTAATGAGGCCCAATGGATTAATGGGTGGAAATAACGGAGTCTTATCCAATAGTGGTAGTGGGGCTTAATATTCTGGTGATAAATGTCACAATGATCAAGCATGCAGAGGTAAATAGCAGCAAAGGTGGAATTAATGAATAATCCAGGAAGTGGTAGTTACTCACAACCTTCGTTGATGTTCCGTATATCAGTCCTGGAGCCGCTCTATCCTGTCCGCCCCGGCCGGCGGCTGGGCAGGAGAGACAGAGACCCGCTGTTTAGCTGGTGAATAACAGCAGAGTCGGGCAAGCTAACCCGGCTTCAGTACGGATATAGCAGCGCTTGGTGTCCGGAAAATCTTGCCGTAATCCCGAACTCCACCAAGTAACGCTGTGCGTGCTGGATGCACCTCCTTCCGCGATGGTGCTCGTGACGTCACTGCAGCCTGGCCAATCGCTAACGCGTTTCGGAAGGTACGCCTTCCTTTCTCAAAGCTGACTGCGGTTGGAGGGTTCCTAGGAACTTGGTGGAGTTCGAGATTACGGCAAGATTTTCCGGACACCAAGCGCTGCTATATCCGTACTGAAGCCGGGTTAGCTTGCCCGACTCTGCTGTTATTCACCAGCTAAACAGCGGGTCTCTGTCTCTCCTGCCCAGCCGCCGGCCGGGGCGGACAGGATAGAGCGGCTCCAGGACTGATATACGGAACATCAACGGAGGTTGTGAGTAACTACCACTCAGGGGAGGACTGGCCCAGGGGGACGGGGGGCAATTGCCCCCCGGGCTGCCCGAATCTTAAGTAATTAGGGCTGGCCACTGCTATACGCAGCGGCCGCAGACATACCACAGATGACAGGTTCGCAGTGGGGATCGCAACCTCGCGCGATATTTCCCAGCAAGTTGAAGTATCCAATTAAAGAAGGGCAGGGCCGGGCCGAGGCATAGGCTGGAGAGGCTCCAGCCTCAGGGCGCAGTGTAGGAGGGGGCGCAGAATTCATTCAGCTGTCATTAATAATTGTGTTTGAAGCAGAAAGAAATAAGAAAAGGGGATACATGGCAGTGACTGCAAGCCATATAAGTAGATATTAAGGTTTTGGGGAGGCTATGGGCCCTGTGGCGCCTCTTAGTCTAATAGCAATCAGTGTGTGATGGCTGGGGTGGGAGAGATGGAGGGGCGCACTTTGGTGTCTCAGCCTTGGGTGCTGGAGGACCTTGTCCCGGCTCTGAAGAAGGGGCTGAGGCGGCCGGCCGTGGTGTGCCCTTGTGCGTGGCTGCTCCTGCGGTGGATGTGAGCGGCACAAGGACACAAATAGCTTAGGTCCTCTCCGGCCAGGTGGGTTGACCCTGCTTGACTCTGCCCCCCGCCTGGAGCCATTGCCGCCCGCAACGTGCTGCTGTGCCTGCGGTGTCATCGGAGTGAGCTGTCTCACTCTTCAGCTTTCTGTGCTGGGGGGGCTGGGGGCCTGGAGCTGTGGCTACGAGTGGCTGGCTGGAGGAGTCGGACACAGTCCTCCCCTGTGCTGCTGTGCCTGAGGTGTCGTCGGAGTGAGCTGTCTCACTCTTCAGCTTTCTGTGCTGGGGGGGCTGGGGGCCTGGAGCTGCGGCTACGAGTGGCTGGCTGGCTGTCCTGGCTGGAGGAGTCGGACACTCTGGGGGCTGGGAGTCGGAGATGCCACCTATAGCTGCTTGCTGCTGTGGAGGAGGTGTAGGACTGAGGAGACAGGAGGATAGAGGAGGTCGGGTCCAGGTTGCCAGAGGAGAAGGTGGTTTTTAAAAATTTTGTTTCTGTACTTCTTCTCCCTTCTTGTCACTGAGTTACTCACACTTTGCTGCCTGCCTGCTACTGCTGTCAAATTAAATTCTCTGCCCAGGCTAGTGCCCTCTAAAAAAAAAATTCTGTGATAATCATCCCCATTCTTACCCTGGCCTGAGGGGGAACGTTTTTTCTTCTTGTGGTGTGATTGGCGGCAGGGGAGGGGGGAGGCAGGCAGTTAGGCACTGTCAAACAGGTAGTTGGAGGGGGGGGGGGGAAGGGAGTAGGTGTCAGACAAGTAGTTTGTATGGTGGGTGGGCAGGAGTGGGGTTAGGCATCACCAGGTAGGTAGTTGTGTGTGTGTGTGTGGGGGGGGGGGGGGGAGGGGGGGTGTTGTTTAAAGGAGTTATCAGGCATTGTTAATGAAATAAGTGCTACTTACCCGGGGCTTCCTCCAGCCCCACGCTCCCAGCATGTCCCTCGCCGCAGCTCTGCAGTCAGCCATTCGCTGCCGCTGCCTCCCAGTCCCCGGCGATGGCACCAGTCCGACCTGGATGTCGGCCTGTACTGCGCCTGTGCGAGCAGCACTGTCAATCTCCGCCACGTGGACCGGAGTGTACTGCGCAGGCGCAGTAGTTCTGCGTCTGCACAGTACGATCTGGTCCATGTGGCGGTGATTGACAGCGCCGCTCGCACAGGCGCAGTTGGCCTGACGTCATCGCCGGGGGCTGGGAGGCAGCGGCAGCGAACAGCTGACTGCAGAGCTGCGGCAAGGGACATGCTGGGAGCTTGGGGCTGGACGAGCCCTGGGTAAGTAGCACTTATTTTCGTAAAAAAAAAAAGCCTGATAACTCCTTTAAGGTTAGGCATCAGACAGACAGGTAGATTGTGCGGAGAAATGGGGTTAGACATCAGGTACATAGTGTGTGTGTGTGTGTGTGTGTGGCTGGGGCTGTTAGTCATCACAATTTGAAGATTTGCACACAAGAAAGATATGGCTTTGGGCTGGGGATGCCGTGAAACGGGCCTCTAGTTTGTGTTGTCCCCCCAGGCCAAAAGGTCCCAGTCCTCCCCTGCTACCACTTCCTGGATTATTCATTAATTCCACCTTTGCTGCTATTTACCTCTGCATGCTTGATCATTGTGACATTTATCACCAGAATATTAAGCCCCACTACCACTATTGGATAAGACTCCGTTATTTCCACCCATTAATCCATTGGGCCTCATTACCTCATTGCATCATTTTGCACCTTTTTTATCCATATATTTTTAGTTTTTTAGTTTGCAGTTTTTTTAGATTTTTCTGCTGCAGCAGGGCAGTGGTTGTGATTGGAGTGTGTATGAGTGACCATTTATCGTATGCTACAGTTTTTATTTCATTGTATATTTTGCATATTAAATTAATTGCACTATTAGCGCCTACCTAGTATTGTTTTTATAGTTTTATCTTTAATCAGGGGTCTTTGGGATTACCCCATTCTAGGTAGAGCAGCTGCTAGTTTCTTAGGCGCCACACTTTACAACTATTTCTATCACACATAATATTTAAAAAAAATTGAATTTTTTTTATTTAAATTTACATTTTTGAGTTATGTTCAGAGTGTGGGAAATTTTTTGAAAAAAATGACGTGGGGTCCCCCCTCCCGAGTCTCTGTAACCCCTTGTCTCCCATGCAGGCTGGGATAGCCAGAATGCGGAGCCCCGGCCGACTGGGGCTTCGCACCCTGAGCTATACCAGCCCGCATGGTCCATGGTATAGGGGGGCTTCGGGAGGGAGGGGCGGCCAAGCCTGCCCCTCCCCCCCAGAGCCCTTGTCCAATCCATGGACAAGGGGCTCTTCCCCACCTCCGGTGCCCCAGGAGGAGGCGGGGGCGATGACTCCCTGGGGGGGGGGTTCATGGTGGCATCTGGGAGTCTCCTTTAAGAAGGGGAACCCAGATGCCTGCCCCCCTCCCAGGAGAAATTAGTATAGGGGTGCAAAGTACCCCTTACCCATTTCCATAAAGGGTTAAATGAAATAAAAACACAACAACGAGAAAAGTCCTTTAATGTTCTAAATTAACCAGAAATACTTACCTATACCTTTAAGAAAAAATTGCCACGCCAATTAGGTCCCACAACAGTATCCTCCATCTTGCGATCTTCAGAAATACTTACCTGTACCTTTAAGAAAAAATTCCCACGCCATTATCCTCGTAAAAGGTCCCGCGCTATAATCTGTTATGTCCCACGACGACAGTATCCTCTGTCTTGCAATCTTCAGAAATACTTACCTGTACCTTTAAGAAAAAAATCCCACGTCAATTAGGTCCCACGACAGTATCCTCTATCTTGCGACCTTCTGTTACATCTTGATTGAAGATCTCCGCCGCCCCGACGCCACACCCGCCGCCTCCGCCGCACTGCTCTTAGCTATTCTTAGTATAGCTAAGAGCAAAATGCATCTTTAAATTTTAGCTCCAATGGTCCCCATTGGTTCCTTAACAGACCAATGGGGATCAGGAACATCCCCATTGGTCGATAAGGAACCAATGGGGAGCCTTGGAGCCAAAATTTAAAGATGCTTTTTGTTCTCAGCTATACTAAGTATAGCTGAGAGTGCATCTATATAGCTGCCGCTGCCCTCCCTGCCTCTCTCACACCTGTCACCCTCACCCATGCTGGCAACCATGGGTGCATTGGGTGCCAGCATGGGTGAGGGTGACAGGTGGGGGGAGGCAGGGAGGGCAGCGGCAGCTAGCGCTAATGCGTCTATATAGACGCACTCTCAGCTATACTTAGTATAGCTGAGAGCAGTGCGGCGGAGGCAGCGTGTGTGGCGTCGGGGCGGGCGGAGATCTTCAATCAAGATGTATCAGAAGGTCGCGAGATGGAGGATACTGTCGTGGGATCTAATTGGCGTGGGATTTTTTCCTTAAAGGTACAGGTAAGTATTTGTGGTTAATTTAGAACATTAAAGGACTTTTCTCGTTGTTGCGTTTTTATTTCATTTAACCCTTTGTGGAAATGGGTAACGGGTACTTTGTACCCCTATACTCATTTCTCCTGGGAGGGGGGTGGGCATCTGGGGGTCCCCTTCTTAAAGGGGACTCCCAGATGCCACCATGAACCCCCCCCAGGGAGTCGTCGCCCCTGCCTCCACCTGGGGCAAGGGAGGCGGGGAAGAGCCCCTTGTCCATGGATTGGACAAGGGGCTCCCGGGGGGGAGGGGAAGGCTTGGCCGCCCCTCCCCCCCGGAGCCCCCCCATACCATGGACCATGCGGGCTGGTATAGCTCAGGGTGCGAAGCCCCAGTCGGCCGGGGCTCCGCATTCTGGCTATCCCAGCCTGCATGGGGGACAAGGGGTTACAGAGGCTCGGGAGGGGGGACCCCACGTCATTGTTTTCAAAAAATTTCCCACACTCTGAACATAACCCAAAAATTAAAAAAAAAAAATTCAATTTTTTTTTAAATATTGTTTCCCAGTATCTTTTGAACATATCCTGCAAATTTGGTGTTGCTAGCATTTAAGGGGACTTTTCTATTAACTGCTAAAGTCGGCGGGAATTGTTTCCGCCGCGGAAATGTCAGTACGCGATTTAAATAGATACATTTTCCTCTTTGAAGATTTAAAATCGATTTTCTCAAAAACTATAAGGTCTTTTTGAACAATTTTTTTTCTTCGTGTTCCCACTAGTCTTCTTAACATTCCCTACACATTTGGTGTTTCTGGCATTTAAAGGGGCTTTGCTATTAACCGCTAAAGTCGGCAGGCGTTTATTTTCCCACTGTCAGAAGAAGAATATTCAAAATCGATTTTCTCAAAAACTATAAAGGTCTTTTTGAAAAAAAAAAATTTTTCCTCTTGTTCACAATTTTCTTCTTAACATTCCCTGCAAATTTGGGGGTTTTAGCTTGTAAGGGGGCTTTGCTATTAAACATTAAAGCCGGCGGGCAGATATTTTCCAAACGGCAGCAAAGCAAGGGTTAAAACGAAAAATATTGTTTGGGAGCAATACAAATATAAATATAAACGATAAATATAGTTTTTAAAGCTGGCGCCGTTTTTTAGCTGTCAAAAACGAAAAATAACTAGCGATAGTGGTTCTCTATGGGGCGCCGTTTTTTAACTACGATAACTGGCGCCATTTTTAACGGACCCCCTTTTTTCCAACTGCCAAGCAACCAGTATCTCCCTCTGTGCATAGAACTCTCAATAATGAACATTCCGTTTTCTGTCTGTGAACCTCATTGCATTGTGGGAAATAATGGCTTTTTCCAACTGCCAAGCAACAGCCCCATGAAGCTGGCCTCTCTACAATCAGCACAAATAAAACTTCCATCATACTTGGTTAGCGCTGCATTTGAGCCCATTTGTGCTGCAGAATTAAGATTTGTGTGCTGCTTTCGTTTTGAAGATAATTGCACTTATTACCCAGCCCCCGTACAACAAGCTACAGACATAAAAAAGGTATGGGGGGCAGTGCTGTGCATGTGCTCATTTGTGCTGCAAAAATCATCTTTCTATCTTTTTTAGTTTTTGAGATATTCAATGTCAAAAGTTCACTCAGCCCCCCTCTCAACTTCGCAAAGGCTGAGTGACCCTAAGTGAACTTTTGACCTTTATAGAAATGTGAATCTCTCAAAAACTATAAAAGATAGAAAGATGATTTTTACAGCGCAAATGAGCACACACAGAGCACTACAGTTTCAGTAGGTTGTTGTACAGGGGCTGGGTCATTTTACAGTTTTGGAGAAAATAAGTGCTGCTAAAGTGCTGCTATCTTCAAAACAAAAGCAGCACAAATCATAATTTTTGTGGCACAAAAGGGCACAAACGTAGCACTAACCAAACATGATGGAATTTTTATTTGTGCTGATTGTAAAGGTGGCAGCTTCATGGAGCCCCAAGCAACCAGTATCTCTCTCTGTGTTTAAAACTCTCCCGAAAAATTCCGCACAGATCACCTGGCAGAACAAACCTGGAAAACACTGACTAAGTAATATACTGTATAATTTAATATTGTAAAAAAAAATAAGCAATTTTATTCATTATGTGATTCTTACTACAGTTCCTCTTTAAGCTTTGTACATATGATAGATGGTTCTCAGCTGGTCAGGGCCACCTACGCTGACAATCTAGGGTATGTTCAGCAGCCCCCAATACCTCTTGATGTGTTGGCGAGCAATCAGACTGACAAATCATTTTGGGAGAGCAGAGGCCTCGGGCATTGCTCCCCTTCTCACCCTGCCCATTCTCTCATGCACCACACCAGTGTGGAGAAATCACCTCTGTCTCAGAGGAAAGGTGAGTATTTAACCCCGAGATCCCACCAGGCCAATTGCTGTGACTGATCATCTGCATTTGGCTACAACCATTAATTACTATGTAGCAGCTACCAGCCGCATCAATTACCGATAATTAACACTGGCATCTATTAGACATCTGCGGATCATGACACCCAATTGACCTGATCTGAGGTAAAGGGAATTTCAACAGAACTTGGCCCAGTCCACCTCCCTCCACTGCTGAGAGAGATTTATTCTTTGTAGCCAGCAATACAGCTACAGTTCCTCTCTGCTTGGTGTGTAATGAAGAACTGAACCCACAGGGCAATCCACTGGTGGTTCTTGCCTGAACCCTGATAGGAGGCTGCTGAGCTGGGGCGGGCCACAGTAACACAGATGGGGGTGGCCTCAGAGCTTGGGAAGCTTTTGGAAAGTGACAGGGTAGCGGGTTTAAGATTAATGACCTTTTCACAGCAAACGGCGGAGTTACCCATTTGAATGCCAAACCCCTATTAGGGTACAATAAAAAGTACATTTATGAAAACCATGAGTAACCTGAATTTCACTGACACACAACAAAACTTCCAATTTTCTTGTGTCTTTGATTAAAACAATGGGTGGATAATTCTGGTCAGTTTTTTTAGAAAATTGAATGGTGTAGGATAGATTGTAAATTTCTTCATTTATAGACCCAAGCATTTTTTTGGGCATTTTTATCTTTTTTTTATAATTGGAGAAAAATATAACACTTGTGTGACAAAATGGTTGATTTTTCAAAAGTTACAATAATTAGGAAAAACTATCGTAATTCTCAAATGGAAAAAAAAAATATTAAAAATTGTATGGTGTGTGGCCACCTTAAGGGCTGGTTCAGACGGACGTTCGGAGGCGCTGCATTCGTTGGCGTTGCGGTGGTGATGCATTCGGGCTTTCAGCAGCGTTCGCATTGTGTTCGAATGCGGTCGCGTTTTTTCTTCGCCTAGGGGGACATTACCCATCGTGGTTAACCGCCCCTGGAAGCTACATGTAGCTTCCAGGGGCTCCTTGAACGCCAGGGAAAATCGGGACCCGAACGCCGCGTTCGTGTAAACGCGCATGAAAGCTTGGTACAAACGCTCCCATTCACTTGAATGGGAGCATTTAACGCCAAGCCCCGAACGCTGGCAGTAAACGCTGCACAAGCGTCCGTCTGAACCAGCCCTAAAACTGCTCATGTGCCTTACAATCTTATTCTGGGTACACACAATGCAATTTCCTGCCCAACAGGCGGGAATCGGGCAATTATTTTCGATATGTCCGATCGGCTCCCGATCGATAAAGTGATCGATTTTGCGCACTTTTCATTGGAAAATCAATCGCTTTATCGATCGGGTGCACACTGGACATGTACACACGATGCAACTTCCCATCCAATCACCCGTCGACCGGGCGGGAAATTGGATTGTGTGTACCCAGCATTATGGTACAATATCCGTGCAATTGTACCAAGAATTGCATAGTGTGTGAATCAAAAGATTGGCTACAACCTGAATAGATTGTTTATGAACGGCTTCATGAAACAAGCAGAGCCGGATTTCTGGAAAGGCCACTAACGCCCGGGCCTTGGGCGACAGCTGGCCAAGGGGTGGATGAACATGGAAGAGGGATTGCTGAATATGGAAGAAGAGGCTGCAAATGGAATACAAAGGTTGCAAATGACAAGCAACACACGGAAATAGGGAGCTGCTGGTCAAGGGACCTGTATAGAACTGAATGAGGCGGCTGTACATGAATGTTATACATGGAAGAGGGGGCTGCATAAGGAATAGGAGGGGGTGCTGCACATGGAAGGGAAGCTGCAAGAAAGTTGGCCTGGGGGCGGGAAAGTATTAATCTGGCCTTGAAAACAAGGATGTGGCCGGATTTCACAGAGATTGTACAATCAATTGTAAGATGTGTGGCAAACTCCCACTGAATCCTTTGGGACAGTCCTGATAAATCAGTCCCACTGTATCTTTACACACATAAACACATGTAATGCAAAGAGCAGCATGTAAGTACCCATAGCAGCTAAAAGCTGTGCCAAGTGAAGTGGCAATACAGGGGCTAATAATGCGTGTTGGAAATCAGTTATGAATATTTAATACAGAATGAGGTCAGAGCTTCCATGAAGAATATAAAAACTATGGGAATGGAGGCATACGTGGTATTGATCACTGTCTGGTAAATAACAGAGAGGCATACGTGTGTGTGTATTGCACATACAGATAAGCAGCTTCCTGAGATGACATGTGCTGCTTTCCACAGACTGCTCTGTCACTGCTTACAGTGTGCTCTATATACCGCCAGTAACCAGAGTACATACTCCTCACTATCTGTAATACATTGCCATAGCAGGCCCCATGACTGGGGCCCAGCTGCAGAGGGGGCTTCATGCTGTTTGACTACATAATGACTTGTAAAGTACCAATAGTATTTGGCAACTAGCATTATAGATTCTCTACATATAGTATGTGTAGAGCCAGAATTACAGGGTAAATCTAGGCAGTTGCCTAGGACTTGGAGATAGTCTAGGCTCGGGGCCTGGTGGATGCTAGCCTCCCAAATCTTGCTAAAAAAGCCAGGTGACCATCAGCAGTGGGCAGAAAACTTAATTAACAGTACAAAAGGGTACCTGAGATAAGGAAAAAGCTTTGTAAAACCTGATTTTATACTAAACGGATTATTAAAATGTAGAAATGTTTCTCTACAGAATTGCTGCAAAGGAAATTAGGACAATGTCCTGCAGTGTTTCTGCTGTTCAGAATGACGCTGGTGTTTAGAGTGACGCTAGGGTGAAGTTGAAGTCAGGGTTAAGGTGTCCATTAAAGATACAATCGCCTGAACAATCGATCAGTCGTCTGATCCAATCATTGGGTATCATTCATAAAGCATTTCCGCATGCGGAAATGCTAAAAACAGCTGACTTTACCGACCACTCGGCAAAGTCAGCATTCATAAAGGCTCTTTCCGCATGAAAAAAAGACATACCGAGCAGAGTGATACATCACCGCCTTGTGCGGTGATTAACGGAACAAATGTAGCAAAACGTTAATTCATGAAGATCACCGCAAGCGGTGTGAGGTCGGAAAGTCCCGCTCCCTCTGATGTGGCGATACCAATGCAAGTGAATGGAGACACACAGACCTCCCAGGCAGCTGCAGCAGAGCGGAACACGGAGAAATGTATCAACTCGGCAGCTTCCGTGTCTCCGCCTGCCTACCGCCTGCCTACCGCCAGCCTAGTTCGGGGAATCTCCGCACTGCCACCGCACCTACACACTTCTTTATGAATGCCCCCCCAGAAGTCTAAAGTACCGGTTGCGGAGAAGAACGGTGTTTTCCCGCACTACCGACAGCCTCTTTATGAATGATACCCATTGTGATCAATCCAAAACAATTGTTTAAGTCCACACACAAAGGGGAAGCCATAACCAATCATAAGATCATTGTGATTGATCCGAAAAAATGGTTCAACAGAACAACTGATACATCCATCATTTGACCTCGATTGGCACCATTAAAGTTACTCAATCTGATCGATTGTTTAGGAGATTGTATCGTAAAGCTAGGCATATACCACTGCCTAACATAAGGTACAGTCGGTATTTCCCGATTGACAATCAACCTGGACAAATAGATGATTTTACCATTGAGCACTACAAGCTATACTATAGCTTGTAGTGCTCAATGGTAAAATCATCTATTTGTCCAGGTTGAATACATCAGATTATAACATTCCCACCACCATTAGGTCTGTAATGCTCGATGCTAAACAAAGCTCATTCAGGCTAGGTGTACACTTAACAGAAACGCTAGCGTTGTGGAAAACACTGTGTTATTGCCGCTAATGGAAGTCTATGGGGCGCAGGAAAAATGCATATGCGTTTTTGATGGGTGCATTTTCAAAAACGCTGGTGTTCTTGCATAATCTTCAAAAAAAACATGAAAAACGCACATAATGAAAGTCAATGGAAACGCAGAAATGGTATGCAGTTTGCATGCATTTTCCATGCGTTTTTTTTTCGTAAAAACAAAAATGTTTTCTGATGTATTTACGCTTCCTGTTGTCTTCCTAGTGATCTGCATAAAATGCAAAAGAAAAAAGCATAAAAAACGCATATGCGTATAACTGCAAATACAGTAAAACACACGCAAAACACCTGAAAAATGCATCTGTGGTAAAAAAAAACGTGAAGCAGCAAAAGTGAAGTAAAAACACAGCAAAAACGCACACAACATAAAATGAAACATGACATAAAACGCAGCCTTTCATGTTATGTTATGTGTCTACCTACCCTCACAGCTCCCAATCACATTGCACTCCCCCAGCCTTCTTCTCAGTTGCTTGACTGGTAAAGGTGTCCATTGGCAATCCAATTTCCTGAGTGATCCACCGTCCAATAGTGGCGATCAATCAGAAACGATCATTCGGGCCCACCAAAGCAGAGGAGAATGTTAAGCAATCCAATCAGACTGAAAAACGTTGTTCCAAAATTCGGATTGTTCATCATCGATCGGGACCACTAATGGTACCTAATCCAATTGACTGTACAGTCGATTGGGTATTTGCACCGTTAATGGGCACCTTAAAAGATGGCCTCTCCAACCTAAATTCAATAAAATCAAGTATTTGTGTGTTGTAGTTTTTAATAGACTGACGTTGGACACAAAGTTTTCATGGAATCTAACTTTCAAACCATTAAAATATCAAAATGTGTGTGTCTGCCTTCATATCATGTATGGAAAAATATAAACCTCTTCCATTGAAGCTTGTCTACATACAATTATATAACAGATGAGCCACATGCTCTCTAGATACCGCTTAAGGGTACGTACAGACATACGATAACGATCGTTCGTTCTGAACGACGAACGATGTTAAAGGAGGTATCGGCCGATGATCGTTTGAAGAAAGGCTACTTTGAACATCGTTCGTGTACGAACGATCTTGGAACGAGCGTTGCGTGCGCAACAAAATGTATAAACTGATTTCAAACACAAGTGTCAAAAAGAACTGTTTGAGCATGTGCAAAGCTTTGAGAACGAACGATCAACGACCGATCGTTGTACAGACATTACTTTTTGAACGATGGTCGTTGGAAAAGATCTGGCAGAATGGATCGTTCTGTACCAACGACATATCTCGTTGGTCGGTCGTTTTAATGATCGTTCGTGCACTTTTTACGAACGATCGTCGGGCAATGCGGTCAGTAACGATCGTTTTAAACGACTATAGTCGCATGTCTGTACGCACCCTAACTCTCTGACATGGCAAAGAGGGACACACTTAAGTGCAAAAATATTTAGGCAAAGACCAGCCAAGACATGACAACCCCCCACCCCACTGCTAACACACCATTACATATAAGTCGATTTCTCACACTTCCACAGATACTGCAATGGGGTCATAAAGTTATATTAGAAAAACACTGCTCTTTCAGCTAAGCAATAATTTAGAGGCTGTAAAGTGTTGTTAAATAATACAAAGCCAAAAAGTTATTTGTAAGCCCTCAAAGAGAGACTCCTGCGAAGCAAGCATGTACAGGCAGGCATGGCGCAACTACAAGTCATGCCCCCCTCCCAATGTTCACACGCCTCCCCTTGGTGCCCATCACAGCCTGGGGTCCCATCTCACAAGGGTCATAAAACAAGCGGGGCCAACATAATCTTCACACCCATAACAAAAACCGCCATTAAAACACCTGATCTGAAATATACAGTATTTCCCTGTATAGGAGTAAGGGAAGGTTAGTAGTTAGGGGCCCCCACAGCTCGGGGCCCCCCTGTCACCGTAGGTGCTGCTCCCCTGCTACACCAGGTTTGGATGAAGAATAAATATGGGACATTTATGCCAACAATGTCATATCACATTATACAGATCATCCTAAACACACAGCAATGCCAGTTTGTACTTTCCATTCCTTGCAGCACACTTCCCATGCACACTGCACATGTCTGATATTACTCTGACATGATCTGCTGTGGACTCAATACAATAATACAATGTATCACATATAAGACTTTCATGCACATCCATCCTGCTGTTCTATTTTAGGGCTCTTTCACATTAGGGCAGATTTTCTGCGTTTCAACGCAAAGGATAAAGTTTGCGTTACCCAAGGTGAAATGAAAGTCCATAGACTTTCATTTTAGCTTTCACATATAACGCAGCCTTTTTGTGCGTTGCGTTCCACTGCACCCAGGCGCAGTTTTTTGGCCAACGCTAGCTTTATGCGTTACAATGTTAGTCAATGTAAAACGCACACTATGCGCGTTTTTAATCCGTTAACGCAGGCAATCAGTCCCAGAATGCAACAGAGGAACAATGTAGAAAGTTGACAACTAAAAGAAAAAAAAATTACCTGCGTTTTTCTATGTGCAGTAACGCATTGAAAACGGATTAAAAACGCACACTCACTGCAGTGCAACGCATATCAAAACGCAGTAAAAGGCATACAACAAAACGTATGCTTTGAGCGTTCTCCAACGCAAGCTCTGATGTGAAAGAGCCCTTGGACTGTGTTCTCGCATGGCCTCCTCCTATTCCAGTAACAATAGCTCTGCTGCTCCCCCTCCTCCATGCACACACACCCACCCACAGTGCTGCCACCTCTCTCTCCCCATGTGGCCTCCCCAGAGACCCCACAGCAATATAAGGCACCTTCGTGAAGTTGTTGGATGTCTGGTGCAGGTGCAGCCTGGTCTCCTCTGTGCTCGCAGCTCTCCAGGCAGTCTTACATTGCCCCTCCCTGCACTCTGAGGAAGAAGCAGCAGCAGCAGCAGTACCCAGCTGTGCTGACCAGGGAGGGGATGCACAAGCAGCGCAGGGTGTCTCTTCAGATTAGAGGGTAGGGGAGACGGACAGTGATCCAGCCATGGGCAGCGGTGTATGGGGGGGAGGAAAGTGCAACAGATGGGAGAGTGTTGGAGGAATGGATGGAGAGAAAGCAGTAGAGGTCAGCAGCATAGAGTATAGGAAAGAATAGAGATAACAGAGAGGGAGGGGTGCAGCACGCCAGAGGAGACAACCTTGGCACTATTCAGGAAGGGAATGATGAAACAGATATGTACTAATGGGACAAACTACATCTCTATGGGCAGACACTGATATTGTCATGTAAGCGAGGTTTCACCGCTCTTTAGACCATTAACCACAAAAGGCGTGGAGTGCAGGGTGGGATCCTGATAAATGTGGGCTGCAGTTTTAGCAGAAAGGTGGTTTTGGCCGCCCATTTGATCTCTGATTAATCTGTCCCTGCATGCCATGTTGTCAGGATGCCACCTGTGCTTTGTGCAACTGCAACGTCACATGTGGTTGCCAGAAAAAGAAACTATTTCTTAGGATTTAGCTTCAGTCTTTATCTGTGCCAGCCGCATCCTATTACACTATGTCATGCTGCTGGGTGTTCTACGGTGTCTTTCCTTTATATATATATATATATACTGTATGTATATATATATATATATATATATATATATATATATATATATATATATATATATATATATATATATTGGGTGAATATGATGGATGGATGTCTTTTCTCAACCAAACTATGTTACTATGTTTCTAAGTTTCTTTATCAATAATTATTTTTGCTATATACATAGAAAGTAATATCATACAGTAGAATCCTGGTTATCCAGAACTCAAGTAACCAGCACAAATCACCAGCAGTACTCATAGGTCGCAAAGGCCATGGCCTAGGGCACCATGAAAGCAAGGGGCGGGTTGTGGGGAACAGGGAGGCAGTAGCAGTAAGCCTGTTCAACATTCGCCTGGCTACACAGAGTTTTCACATAGCGGTGGGTGGCTCACGAGATGCAGGGGCAGTGAACAGGCATTTACAGTGATCTCTGAGCTCCCTGTCATTCACTGAATGTGCCAGTTGCCAAAGAGCTTACAATCTAATCCCTGCCATCATGTCATTAACTGTCCTCAGAAGAGTTTTTAATGTAATCCCTGCCATCATGTCATTAACTGTCCTCAGAAGAGTTTTTAATGTAATCCCTGCCATGACTTCACTAACTGTCCTCAGACAAGCTTACAATCTAATACCTGCCATGTTGGGGGGAGGAGGGGGTTAGGGTGCTGCCAGTACGGAGGCAACTGGTGATAGTGGCCTTGGGTGGTAAAAAGTACAAATGCGGCCCTGCATAGTGGTGAAGGCCAACTTCTTGGGCTGGGTGCTGTGCTTAAAGACTAGGGTTCCACAGCTCTCCCAAGTTTTATAGACTTTTACTTACTGCATTTTAACATTTAATACAGAGTTGATAGAATCCATTTATAGTAAACTCCAAGGGCCCAGAAAAGGTAGTTTACTCTATCAGAAGTTTACTATATCAGAATTGGTCATATATCGTATATTTATACAGACACAGTTGCTGGGACCTGAGGATTGGAGTTTACTATATCCAGACGTTTACTATATCAGAGTTTACTATAACGAGATTCTACTGTATGTATATACAGTAGGTTATAGTACTGTACATTGAATCTAAAGCAACCAAAAGGCACAGTTAGCCAATCCCCATCAGTGCCGGATGAATACATGAAAAAGGCGCCTGGAAAAGAGGACTCGGGAATGCCGCTAGTAAAATATTGCCACAGTTAGCGATATTATACTGCAGGATTTCAATAGTAAAATATTGGTAAAATCAGAAATCTCCCTCTCCCGATGCCTAACCCTAAGAACCCACTGATGGTGCCTAATCCTAAGGCCCCCTGGTGGTGCCTAACCGTAACCAGGTGCCTAACCCTAATGCTGGGGATACACGGTACGTTTCTGTACCGTGTATCGACCAGCTGATAATATTCAGGTGGCCCGATCAAGCCACTCGACCCCCGCCGGCAGACAATGGCAGGAAATCGAGCAGCTAAGGAGCACCAGTGGGGACGAGCAATAATCGATTCGCACACGCGGACGAGCAGGGACGCGGCTGGGGTCGATCCGGTGGCTAATCAGCCGCCGGATCGACCCGTGTATTCCCAGCATAAGACTCTACCTGGTGGCGCCTAATCCTAAGACCCTCCCTGGTGGTGCCTAAAACCAAGAACCCCCCCTGGCCCCCTGGTGCCTAACCCTAATTCCCCGGGACACCTAAACCTACCCCCCTCATAAACGTTAACCTCCCCCCACCGCAAAGCCCGCCGAATACCCAGCCCCGGCCACAAACAAGGTATGAATAGGCTTATGATACACTGTCCTTAGGCAGGTTGGGTATGAAGTAGGCATCTGGGATCTCAACTCATTATGCACGATAAACTAAAAAAAATATTAGTGAAACTGTCTCAGGATTATGAATGTCTCAAAAAAAAAAAAAAAAAAAGGACCAGGATCACAGAAGGGCATACCACGGGCTCTGCCCCACAAACACAGCATCAGCACTGCAGATTGTCCACCTGCACGGCACAGAGCCCATTATGCTTATATACGTTTTAAATTTCCAACATACATTTGAATAATAGTGATAATAAGGGGAAAAAAAGAAGAGAAGAAAAAGGAAAGAAGAATAGTCTGATGGGGTAGAGCCAAACCGGGAACCGGGGTCAGCCAAGGACGGGTAAGCAACGCCGAGGGGCCACAAATATTATGGGATAAAACAGGAAGTAAAGTTGGCAAGTGATCTTGACCATCCAATCATAGACATACAAATGTGGCTAGCAGTGGCGTAGCTAAGGCGCTATGGGCCCCGGTGCCAGTTTTACATGGGGCCCCCCAAGCACTCTATACATAACAATTGATACGGCGCACGAAAACCTGTCAAAAACAACCACAGTGTCAGAGGTGCAAGAAAGGGGATGGGGAACAGTTTGTTAATGATTACTACTATTCAGAGCATCTATAGAAGTGATTATTACCAGCACAGGACCAATAGAGAGCTAATATTGTGCTTAGGGAGGGCCCCGATGCGGTGGCTACCTCTGCACCCTCTATTGCTACGCCACTGGTGGCTAGGAAGGACAATACAGTCTGTATACAGTATTATTTATAAGTCTGTGATTGGTTGGTTAAAATCACGTACCACTTCTACTTGCTTATTACACATGATCTTACCGCAGGCTCTACTTTACAGTAAGAAATAACAGGCGGGAAGCACAGAACAGTTGTAAGAGCTATTTTCACACTTGCCGTCTCTGATCCCCCCACCCTCATGACAGTCATGTGCTTCCACCTCTGCCGCTTGTAATGCAGGGTTGCTGGGAAATGTAACCTGTAGCAGGAATGACTTTTGGTAAGCACATTTGGCCTATGAAAAGTATTCTGTGCACCACTTTTTGGTTTAGTTGGGCATTTTTTAAAGAGCATTGTAATAAGAGCAATAGAAGATAATACACATTCAGGTGCAAATCGGGGCCAAAAATTAGGTACATGTATTTTCTTGTAAAATATAATGGGTTGGGGCAAACATATCATGCTATTCCAATAAACAAAGCTAAAACAACCTACAAAGAAATAAGCAGTAACAGGTGGACTAGGGCTATCTCTACACAAGACAAGACACAGAACATTTATATCACGCTTTTCTCCTAGCAGACTCAAAGCCAGGGCCGTTTCTTGCCCCGTTCAGCCGGTTCTGCTGAACGGGGCGCCGATGAGAGTGACTGATTGGGGGGCGCCAGGCAGAAGGATGTCATGTGACGTCACGGCTAGGAGCCAGTGACGCGCGGACACAGTGCAGTGAGAAGCAGGAGGAGCTGTGCACCAGCGCGATCACCGGCTTCCTAGATACTTCTGGGCGCTCTCCCCCTGTGGCCGCTGCTCTCTCCCTCCCTCTAGCCGCCGGCGCCGCCGCGTCAGACCTCGATCAGGCGGCGACCAGTAGTGTGGGCGCTAGGACCTAGCACGCCGCACTGATATGCGGAAGTGACATCACTTCCGCATATAGAGCGTGTGTGTCCGGCGCCCTCTTACTGGTCGGGTCGCCCGCTGATCAAGGTCTGACGCTGCTGCAAGGTGAGGAGGTGGCGGCGGTGGCGGCTAGAGGGGGGGTCCCCTTTCACTCACTCACTCACTCACTCGGGTCCCTATACCCCTGGCTCCATATACTGGGCACATATACCCCCTGGCTCCATATAATGTCTGGGCACATATACCCCCTGGCTCCATATACTGGGCACATATACCCCCTGGCGCCATATACTGGGCACATATACCTCTGGCTCCATATACTGGGCACATATACCTCTGGCTCCATATACTGGGCACATATACCCCCTGGCTCCATATACTGGGCACATATACCCCCTGGCTCCATATACTGGGCACATATACCCCCTGGCTCCATATACTAGGCACATATACCCCTGCCTACATATACTGGGCACATATACCCCCTGGCTCCATATACTGGGCACATATACCTCTGGCTCCATATACTGGGCACATATACCCCCTGGCTCCATATACTGGGCACATATACCCCCTGGCTCCATATACTGGGCACATATACCCCTGGCTTCATATACTGGGCACATATACCCCTGGCTCCATATACTGGACACATATACCCCCTGGCTCCATATACTGGGCACATATACCCCCTGGCTCCATATACTGTCTGGGCACATATACCCCCTGGCGCCATATACTGGCCACATATACCTCTGGCTACATATACTGGGCACATATACCCCCTGGCTCCATATACTGGGCACATATACCCCCTGGCTCCATATACTGGGCACATATACCCCCTGGCGCCATATACTGGGAACATATACCTCTGGCTCCATATACTGGGCACATATACCCTCTGGCTCCATATACTGGGCACATATACCCCCTGGCTCCATATACTGGGCACATATACCCCCTGGCTCCATATACTGGGCACATATACCCCCTGGCTCCATATACTTGGCACATATACCCCCTGGCTCCATATACTGGGCACATATACCTCTGGCTACATATACTGGGCACATATACCTCTGGCTACATATACTGTGCACATATATCCCTGGCTACATATACTGGGGACACTGGCTGTTTGTCATTATGTGCATTTACTGGTGAAAAGCGGTCTCTTGTTAAGTGCATTTACTGGTGAAAAGCGGGCTCTTGTTAAGTGCATTTACTGGTGAAAAGCAGTCTCTTGTTAAGTGCATTTACTGGTGAAAAGCGGTCTCTTGTTAAGTGCATTTACTGGTGAAAAGCGGTCTCTTGTTAAGTACATTTACTGGTGAAAAGCGGTCTCTTGTTAAGTGCATTTACTGGTGAAAAGCGGTCTCTTGTTATGTGCATTTACTGGTGAAAAGCTGTCTCTTATGTGCATTTACTGGTGAAAAGCGGCCTCTTATGTGCATTTACTGGTGAAAAGCGGTCTCTTATGTGCATTTACTGGTGAAAAAAACTGTCTCTTATGTGCATTTACTGGTGAAACGCTGTCTCTTATGTGCATTTAGTGGAGAAATTTTGTCAGTAAAAATCTTTTGTCAGTATTTTTTTAGGTATTTGTCAGTAAAAAATAATGTGAAAGGTTGGCAACACTGGCAGGCTGCGCGGCGCAACGGGAAAGATACAGGCAGCCCACCTCACGCTTGGGCTTGGCGGGGGGAGGAGCCGACAGCGAGCGAGAGTAGGGTGGCCGCAGGCAGCCATAAATACGCAGTGTGTGACTGCGTCGCACTCACAGAGCCTCTCAGCCTGAGTCAGTCCAGAGACTAGCAGACTCGCAGGCAGCCAAAGCCAGCCAGGAGCAAGCCCATGGAAGAGGGGTAGTAAAAATAAATAAATAAATAAATAAAAATGGTGAGTTGGTTTCAAGAAGCCTTTTGACATGATTTCACTTAGCAGCTTTGATTTTGGGGAAAAGGGGGGGGGGGGGGCGTTTGACTCTCGAACTGGGTGAAATTTAGCCTAGAAACTGCCCTGAACTGACTGCATCATAGGTAATTTTTACCAGGAAATATAATCAGTTAGCAATAATAGCTGCTGATAGGCATCAGACTCCACAAACATAATGCATTGCATCCATGTGCGATGGCGATTTGATGGCATGTGTGATGGGAGTCATATATTCCATTTGGTAGACAAACTTAGGCTCATTAAACCATTTAAAATATTTGGAACATGAGTAGACCTGATCCCCTTGGGTGACATCGCTGGGCCGGGCTGCACACATGCGTGCCAGCTGAGTAGCTGATGACACGCTGTGTTGCTATGCGAGGGGGCAGGAGCAAATGGCGCATGCGTGAAGCCATGCGGCTGGGAAGCACCATGAACAATGGGATGGGCGGGGGGATCGGGGTCGCTGGGGTTGAGTAGATCTGTACTGCGGAACGCTCGTGGGTTTGGGGCCACTGGCTTGCACACACACGCCTGATTATCCGCTGAGGCGGAAATTATCAGCCGCCTTAAGCTAGCCCTGTGTATGGGCCTTTAGGCCTCTTTCCCACCAGGACGTTGCGTTTTAGGGAACGTTATGGTCACATAACGTGCCCCTAACGCAACGCCTGGTGGTGTTGGAGGTGGACGCCAGAGTGAGCCGCGTTGTGCGGCTGTTGGTGCGCCTTTTTTGTCTCACACCTTGCGGGGACCACGTGATCGGAACACTCCGCATCACGTGGTCCCGCCAGCCAATCAGCGGCCGCTCCAGGAAGAAAACACAGCAGAAGTGATGGGAAGTCCGGCTCTTTTCAATGAATTGTTTCAATGAATCGAGCCAAAGTTCCCATCACTACACGGCAGTGCAGTGAATATTAATTAGCCATGTGGCTAACAATAGCGGACTCTCCCCTCTTCCTCTCCTCCTCAGAATAAAAAAAAACCCACAATACTGAGCATGTGCAAACAGTCTATGAACGCACAGCATGCTGCACTTTTAAATAATGTGCAGCGTTACAATGTAAAGCAACGTGGGCACTGTGAACAGCCCATTGATTTTTCATTACTGTGAGTTAGGCTGCGTTACAGGCTGCACATACAGCCTTAGGGCCTGTTTCCACTACACGCAGATTCTGCATGCAGAAAACTGACTCCAATGAATGTCTATGGGCCTGTTTCCACTGAACGCGATTTTTCTGATGCAGATTTCCCACAGGCATTCATTGGAGTCAGTTTTCTGCATGCAGAATCTGCGTGTAGTGGAAACAAGCCCTTAGAGGTAGAGGATCAGCAGGACAGCCATGTAATGTGCATTGTTTAAAACAAAATAAATATGGCAGCCTCCATATCCTTCACAGTTTAGGTTTGCTTTAAGCTTTTTGGGACAAGACTGATTTGATTGTATAAAAATACTTTAGGCAAAGCTTCATCATTTGATGAAACCACATAAATCATTGATAATGAAAGTGAACAGTGGGAATTGCACTGACAAGACACTGTAGATCTACAAGTATTGCAGTGCTGTATGAGGCACACACTCACATTTACAGAACATCCAAATATATCAGCCTGGCTTCAGGATTTTTATATCTTTCCAGTCACAGCCTGGATTAAATAGCATCAAATTCCTACACAGGGCGAGGATCCGCTGCCCTACCCAGCACACAGAGCGTCAGCTCACTGGGTCAGGACCTTCCACCCAGCCCTGGTGGTGGTGTGCGCTCTGCTGTAAACATCCTGTGGAGATGCTGTAAACATCCTGTGGAGATTACAAAGCACAGCATGAGGTGTATTGTGCAGAGCCCCTCATTAGCTACAGCCCCAGTTCATTCATGTATTATGAATGCATTTTATTTATACCTCTTGTAGAAAAATGATTCATTCATTTATTGGGGGGATTTAAAAATGTTTGCGTTGGCCACACATCTCAGCAGCAATCACTTCAAGAAAAACTTTAGCGAAAAGGGGAGAAAAAGAAATGAATACACTGCAAAGTGAGAAGTTAAGAAATAGAAGAGAGATCAAGAAATGTTTGATATTCACCATGTAATTTGCTGATATTGTTTGATCCACAATCAGTCTGCACTTAATCATCATTACTAGTGGCAGATAAGAAAGAAACTAGACAGCACCAACTTGCCACTATCTATAACCACACGCCCAAACATTGTGATAGGTTAAAAGGTTGTTTTTTTTATAGATATACATGTGAGGGAGATAATGGTTTCCCGCAATGCAACAAATTTCACAGACAGGAAACTGTCAGGACCTAGGTCATGGCATCACACTGTGGGAGGGGTTTCACCACAATATCAGCCATACAATCCCCCCCTGATGATCTGTTCGAGAAAAGGTAAAGATTTCTCATGAGAAAGGGGGTATCAGCTACTTATTGGGATAAAGTTCAATCCTTGGTTACAAGTAGACTGTAGTAAATGAATCAGGAGACCCACTTTTACATGAATGGTTTCAGCATCAGAAACACTTCCTATACAGTATCTCACAAAGAGTACACCTCTCATGCGACATTTACAGAAATTCGACTATTTTAGAGTGTTTCCGATTGAGCCCCAGTTGCTGCTAATTAACACTAGTGTGATTAGCATTGGCCAAATTGTCCATTGACTGCAGGTGCCAAATTGTCCATTTACTGTTTCCCCTCTCACATTTTTGTGAATATTTTATTATATATTTTCATGGGGACACACTGAAGATATGACACTTTGATACAATGTAAAGTAATTAAAGTATAACTGTGTAAATTTGCTGTCCCATCAAAATAACTCAACACACATCCATTAATGTCTAAACCACTGGCAACAAAAGTGAGTACACCCTCTGGAGTGGAGATTGGCAAAACGCTGCCCAATTAGGCATTTTTCCTCCCCAGGGTCATGTTACTTGTTAGGGTTAAAATGCCTCAGGTGTGAATGGGGAGCAGGTGTGTGAAATGTGGTGTTATCACTCTCATACTCTCTCACTGGTCACTGGCAGAGAACTCTGTGAGGATGTCAAAAAAGAAGTGTTGCTCTACATAAAGATGGCCCAGGCTATACAAAGATTGCCAACACCCTTCTGTACTCACTTTTGTGAGATATTCTATCTATATACTGCTGTATATTGGTATGTAACCCCGCTGTCCCAGTGATGTTTACCCTAGGCTGTTTATTATGCAGAATTCTTCTCCCAATGCACTCTGAGTGGGAGACCAGGTATTTTTTTTCTGCTGGCTTCCACACCATAAACAAACATTCCGCAGTAATGTACAGCAGTAAAAATGTTGCCACCTGTGATGAATTTCAGAATGTAAATAAGGGCTCCGGCAGAAAAAAAGCTGAGCCCAATCTGGTCCGTGCTACTGCGCAGATGCGAGCTGTCTGCACCGGCGCTGTAGCACAGACCCGATCAGGTGCGCCGTTTTGCCGTTTTGCGAAGCGCGTTGCCAGTGCAATGGAATTCTATTAATGCGTGAATTTGTCTTCGTTGAGGTAGGCCACCTCACTTTTTTCATTTTATTTGATTTTAACGCATTTTATCTGCTCTGGGCGCCTCTTCCCCCTTTACCTTGTGCCACTGGAACCTGCTACTGCGCAGGCCCAGTGTGGCGATGCTTCTGGGAACTCATCCCTGGATCAGCCTGGCTGAGGAGGATGGAGGAAGCCTCTTTAGGATCTAGAGACTTTCCCCTCCTGAGGTAAGTCTGCAAAATAGGCTGCAGCAAAGATAACAGGTTTGCTTTAAAAAGAAACCATAACCAAGGATTGAACTTCATCCCAACCAGTAGATGATACCCTCTTTCCCATGAGAAATCTTTACATTTTCTCAAACGCATCGTCAGGGGGCACTGTATGGCTGATATTGTGGTGAAACCCCTCCCACAGTGTGATGTCAGGACCATGGTACTGACACCACACTGTGGGAGCCTTGTTGCATTGTGGGAAAATAACAGCTGCCAAAAAGGCATCATCTCTTTCCACAGACATCACCTGCCAGCAGTAAAGATGTCGCCATGTGATAAATGTCAGAATGTAAATCAAGGAGAGGAAATATTTTACAATAAGCAAACACTGACTAAATAATTTATAACTAATTATTGTAAAAATTAAGCACTCATGGGGCCATATGCAATTAACTTTTTCTCCTGAGTTATCTCCTAGGAGATCATTTTAATCTACTCTTTAAAATAACTTCTCAGCATGTTACAATTGAAAAAGTATACAAAGGTTGTTGAAAAAGTACTATCAAATTCATTTTGAATATTTGTTTGCTTGCTGGTGGCTTAAACGGCGTTTTATGACAATTTCTGAAAATCTCAGGAGACAATTTTTCATCTTCTCTAAAAAATAACTTTTCAGCATTTTGCAACAGAAAAATTACCAAAAAGTAGTTAAACTATCAAATTATGTTGAGTATTTTCTTGTTTACAGGGAGTTTAAAAGGCATTTTTTGATTTTTTTTTTGTGTGAAAATAGCACCTAGGAGAAAACTCAAGAGGAAAAGTTGCATATGGGCCTTTTAGTCGTCTGGTATAAGGACCCTTTTAGCCTTTAGGCTCATACACACATCAGACTATAGTCTTTGGAAAATGAAAGATCACAGACCAATCTTACCACCCTTCATGTAGTATGGGAGCCATACTCTACACAGTCTTTTCTATGGAGCTGAACTCCACATCAGATAGAAATCTTTGCAAGATGCTGCACACACAGATGCTGTACACATGCAAAAGATCAGTATCTGCAAAAGATCTGTTCCTGCCAAATACCCATTCCTGCAAATTGCAATGATAGTCTATGAGATCTGCAGATCATCATACACACATGATTTAACTGACATTCATCTGCAGTCAGATCAGATCCACCAGGATGGATTTTCAGATCTGCGGATGATTGCTTGATCTGCAGATGAATGCCGGTTAAATCATGTGTGTATGATGATCTGCAGATCTCATAGACTATCATTGCAATTTGCAGGAACGGATTTCTGGCAGGAACAGATCTTTTGCAGATACTGATCTTTTGTGTCTGTACAGCATCTGTGTGTGCAGCATCTTGCAAAGATTTTTTTCTGATGTGGAGTTCAGCTCCATAGAAAAGACTGTGTAGGTATGGCTCTCATACTACATGAAGGGTGGTAAGATTGGTCTGTGATCTTTCAGTTTCCAAAGACTATAGTCTGATGTGTGTATGAGCCTTTTGTGTTGTTATTATTGTAAATGGACCATTTGATGTAGCGCTGGATGCATTTTTCCAGATGGCGGACGCTTTGGGCCATTTGCAATTCACTTTTTCCTTGGTGATATTTTCACACCTTGTTGTAAATAAAAAGCAAACTCAAAATAATTTTGACAAAACTTTTTTACGTAATTTTTCCATTGCAACGTGCTAAAAAGCTATTTTAAATCAAAGATGAAACATTATCTCCTAGGTGAAAACTCAGGAGAAAAAGTGAGTTGCACATGGCTCTTTGTCATTCCTTTATACACAGCACTTTGTATGAACGATATTTTGATAAATATGGCTCACTAATATACAACAGCACCTGGGATACCATACATTGTTTTGTTATGGTTTTTACAAGTTCAGCAGAGCTCAAATCAACTTGGCTACACTTGAAAGCAGAGGAAGCTGACCCTTGAAATGGCCACAATGCCTTCCCCTCTGGCCAATAAAGGCAAATGTTTTGTGGCCACAGCTTGTAAAACATGGCTTAGCAGCAGCACAATAGTGCAAGCAGAACCTTTATAGTTGATGCTGAATTTTTCCCTTGCTTTGACCCTGAGGCCATGTGAACACTATTTGCAGTCATTTTATTGATCAATGATCTCTTGTTTCAGATAGAAAAGAACATAAGGAGTCAAAAGAACAGTCTGCGGTTCACACCCTTAAATAGGCTTTTCTAGGCTAGATATATTTGTGTACCAACTTACACATTTTTATTATTACAGTAGCTATCTGGAGCAGCCTCATCAGCTCTTTAATGCAGTGTCTGCTTTATTCCTCACCAACTTAAAAAAAAACCTAACCAACTTAAAAATCACGGTAAATTCGCTTTCCAAAACTAAAAATGTAAACAGGTAGATTTGCGCCCACTCAATATAAAATGAATTCAATTGGCTGCAGTCAGTGATAAATGGGGTTACTCACACCCCCACTATTCAAGCATTCATAAAGTTTTAAGAATCACTCATGCGCCTATATATACCATCACATATACAATTTTATTCAATTCATAAATTCAAATTCATATATATATTACACTAATGTGCAAGCATACACTAGCCAACTTTCTCAGTCCCACCTCCCTATGGTAAGCATTCTGGCACACGCCACAACATATACCTATAGATTGATTCGCTGAGTAAACTTCGTTTTCTAGCATAAAATTGCACCAATTCCTATAGCACCTTTCCAATGTTTAAAAGTGTTTTTGCACCTTTAAAATGGCAATAATAGCCTTTTTTGTTCAAAAAAATAAATAAAAAATAATGGATGTATATGAAATTGTATGTCTAAAGCTTTGCAAGACGAGATCCAAGCTATTTAACATGAACTGTTTCCTGTTGGATTTATTAATTATACCTTTGTGAGCTCACAGGACGTTATTTTTATTTTTTTTATTTTTGAACAAAAAAGGCTATTATTGCCATTTTAAAGGTGCAAAAACACTTTCAAACATTGGAAAGGTGCTATAGGGATTGGTGCAATTTTATGCTAGAAAACGAAGATCGCTTTCCAAAATGCCAGTGATTTTGCTATCGGTCTGCGATTCCCAGTGTGAACTGGGCCTTAGATGGTACTGAATCCATCAAAGATGTCAAACTGCACAAATCGGTGTATAGAAAGGCCATAGACAGTTGCAGCAATATCCACACCAGGTGAATTATTATACACAGCCAGACCACCAACCATCAGCGGTTATGTCCTAAGCCAAAATATAGGAACTTCTAGTAAAAAGGTGAAAAGGCCAGGGACACCGAAACCAACATACATGCAGCATTAAAGAAAACCTAAAACTTAAAGGGATACTGTAGGGGGCTCGGGGGAAAATGAGCTGAACTTACCCGGGGCTTCTAATGGTCCCTCGCAGACATCCTGTGTTGGCGCAGCCACTCCCCAATGCTCCGGCCCCGCCTCCGGTTCACTTCTGGAATTTCTGACTTTAAAGTCAGAAAACCACTGCGCCTGCGTTGCCGTGTCCTCGCTCCCGCTGATGTCACCAGGAGTGTACTGCGCAGACACAGACCATACTGGGCCTGCGCTGTGCGCTCTTGATGACATCAGCGGGATCGAGGACACGGCAACGCAGGCGCAGTGGTTTTCTGACTTTAAAGTCAGAAATTCCAGAAGTGAACCGGAGGCGGGGCCGGAGCATCGGTGAGCGGCTGCGCGGGCACAGGATGTCTGCGGGGGACCATTAGAAGCCCCGGGTAAGTTCAGCTCATTTTCCCCCGACCCCCCTACAGTATCCCTTTAATGCGAGTCCAAAGCAAATTTTTAGAAAAACAGATACTTACCTAAGCCTTCCCATTCCTCTCCTATAGAGCCTTCCCATTACTCCCCTCATTCCAGCGATGGCTCCCTCGATGGGTCGGAGACTGATCTGTGCTGCTGCGGGAAGCTTCGGAAGTCTTTGGGAGCCTGAGCATGCTCTCTCGTGCACTCTTGCACGCTCGCCCATGCATAGTACGGAGCCGCTTGTCTTCAGGAGCACCCGAGCTCCAGAAGACTTCCGAGGCCTCCTGCGGCAGAAGATTTGAATGGGGGAGCCAGCCCTGGAACGAGGGGACCATGAGAGGAACAGGATGGCTCTATAGGACCCAGTTACTTCTCTATCCATAGGTATTTGTTTGTTTTAATTCACTTCAGATTCTCTTTAAAAAAAAAGTTTAATACTTACATCAGTAGGGGGACTACTCCATCTAGAGGCTTTTCCGAAGTCCATGATGACCCCTCTGCAGCCGGCCACGAGCCTCTCACTCTTCTCTTCGGGGCCACACTGCACAGGCACACGGATGTCCACACCTGGCCAGTAGCACGGAGCTGCTTGTGCATGGTGAAGAAAGCTGTGCATGAGCGTCTTCCTGATGCTGCGTGTGCTGGACTGTGTGGCTGCACAATGTGGCCACACTCATACACGGAAAGAACCGCAGCCTCAAGCAATCTTTGACTTTAACTCCGAAGATTGCAAAAAGGGTCCCAGTGCAGGAACGGAGGGGCTTTAGACGACCGGGGAAGCCTCTGGACCATCCAAAAACATTCTCCTTCTGAGGTTAGTATCTAACTTTTTTTATTGTGACTTCAGGTTTATTTTAAGAACCCAGAGAGAAAAACATATGCAATATAAGAACCAAACAAGTACATGCATACCAGCAGTAGCCAGTCCGGTACTGAAAGGTGTACAGAAAAGACATCAGGACAGAAGATAACACGTCAAAGAAATGTTTCCAGAGCCCCTTTTTCTGGCCTTCAGACCACCACTACAATACAGTATTTACAAATACATACCTCTTGGTGCCCCATTTAATATCTTTCCCCACAACCTTCATGAACTCTTCATTTGTGCTCGTTTGTGCTGATCCTACATTCCCACATTAAGTGACGAAGCTGCCGCTTTATATTTGGATGTTTATGTGCTACAAATTCCTGAACTCTCATCTATGACCTGCACAGTATTGTCTGTTTAAACAGTGATGTGTTGCAGCCCAGTCCTGCTACTCACAATATGGTGAAAAGCCGAAACTGGAAAAAAGGGCGCAGGAGCCATTCCAGAAAAAAGGCGCCACCATAGGCATCTAATATAAAAACATCATAGACAAGATAAAAAATAGTATGGTTCACCCATAATAGATCAGAACGCTACAATTTCCAACAGACAAACAGCGGTTTTTGTTTTTAACCAAATATCTTTTGATGTGAAGTGGAAGTCCGTTTTTTGTACCTATATGCCTTGCCCGCGATTTGGAGAGACTATAAAGGAAGAATAAATAAGAAGAACAAATAATCAATCTAATGTAAAAGCCGTGATTTGCGGCAAAGGGCAGAAATGTGGGCGCATTTCGGCTCCTGCTATCGGCGGAGCGCCCGCTATCGAATGCCACAATTAGTATATCTGCAAGCCCCCGGTGCCCACGATGGTATCGGGCGCCAAAATGTACTGTCACTGCAGCTAATCAGGTGCTGAAATGTACCTTGCTTGCCACATACCGTGGCTTTGTGGCAGAGCGCAATTTAGGTCCCGGGGTAGGGTTAGGCACCACCAAGGGGGTCTTAGGGTTGGCCACCAGGGGGGGGGGGAGAGGGGGGGGGTGTTTTAGAGTTAAGCACCACCAGAGGGGTCTTAGGGTTAAGCATGGGGGGGTCTTAGGGTAAGGCACCACCAGAGGAAGTCCTACAGTTAGGTACCACTAAGGGGGGTTATAGTTAGGCATCGGTAGAGGGAGGGTTCTGTGTGAGAATTACGTTAAGTTTAACCATAGTTAAATAGCTGTAAACATTACTGATATATATATATATATATATATATATATATATATATATATATATTTTTTTTTTTTTGCCGCATCAGGGCTTCATCAGGGCCTTCCCAGTGTTGGGAGCGGTTTGCATCACGGTTTGCACTAATTCTATATAAGTATTTATTATTCTATGTTATTAAATGTACGATAACATTAAACATACACAAACAAGAACCCAGAAGCCCCCCCCCCCCCCCCCTTCCGGAAACAAACTAGCCGCAACATTACTGATATTTTCCTATCAGAATCCAGCTGTAGAATATCGCTAATTGTAGCAATCCCTGCACCATTTTTTCCAGGTGCCTTTTTTTTCATGTAAGCAGGAAAAGCTTATACAGGTTTTGTTAGTGCCAATAAAAAAACTATGCCATAACATACTCAATCTCTTTCATTCCACTATAAGTTGCTACATTAAGAAGTTGCTACAGCTAGAATATAGCTAGAGGCACGGGATTACAGGACAAGTTTTGTTCCTCTGATTTTGTCAGTGGAAGTGAGAAGAAGCAGAACAGGAGGCAAGTGCTCTCCCTGGTGCTGAATGAGCACTTCCTTTGTAAACACAAATTTGGCCCTGAAAAGTAAGTTTTTGTTTAAAAGAAATAGCAACACCTCCAAAACGCTATTAGCCCTGCCTGGAGCTCCAGACTTGGAAACCGGTATCCTTATATCAAAGTGCCACCAGGGTTAAAGCAGACCTGAACTCAGAACTTCCTCTCTGCTCTAAGAGTAGACTGTTGTACCAGATCTCCCCCATCTACAGTATATGTGCCTCCCCCAGGCAGTACAGATTGTTGGCCTTGCCTCTTCTCTCCATTGCCTGTGTCCCATGACAAACACTAGAGGCCAAACACTAGAGGTATACACAGTCAGGTAAGGTAAGTACCACCGGGCCTCTAGTGCTTTTAGCCAATACATCATAAGCAAGTATGCAGATCAGGTGCTCTGACTGAAGTCTAACTAGATGTGTGTGCAACAGGCATTGTTTAAAAGTAAATAAATATGGCATCCCCCATATCCCTCTCACATCCTTTTACTATAGGGATGTAAACACTAAGCATCACCCACTGAATAAAAAAAAAACACTATTAGCTGGTGACTTTCTGAGGACGATATTTCACTTTCATTTTTTATTTTTGTTTTATCGTTAACCTTACAGTCTCTTTGTTCATTTGGTTGCATTATTTATTGACGTCAGTTAGGCTAAGAAAGGCTATATTACTCCAGGAAACAGGAAAATGCTATTAATTAAGCTGTGGACCATAAGTGATCCCGCGTGTGTATAAGTGACCTCATGGACCATAAGAGTGTACAAATAGTGACATACTGTGTTTGGATGGGACCAATTCCCAAAAGAGCACTGAATCTTGTCTTCTGGAAACCGGAAGGGCTCTGGTCCCATTTGTGTGTAATTCTCTATGGCTGTGGATGCTGATGCTGGCCCTCAAGGCTCTGTGCTGTTTAAGGTATCAGAAGAACAATCTCAAAATCCTCTTGCTTGGAAATATGAGCTCTTGGCCTGATTGGTTATGTCAGTTTATACAGTGGAAACACAACTGCTAGGAAGCATTATGATTTTGCTGGATCACACTGGGAGGATAGTGAAGGGGTTGAAAGCAGAATTGCCTGCCAGTGAGATAATTACACAGGCAGACAGACAGGTCTGTATTCATAGTGCACAAATAGTCCAGCTACCAGTGGCATGTCAGTAGGGGATGCAGAGGGGGGACTCACCTGGGCTCTCATTTACCTGCTGTATTAGCTGTTCTTTGATGCTATGCTGGTAATGATCTCCTCTGATTGTGCTTTGAATAGTGGTAATCATTAACAATCAGTTCCCATCCCCCTGCTTACATCGATCACACTGCCGCTTGACTTGAGAGCAAGTTTTAGTGCAGTGTTGTGGAGGGGCCCAGTTTAATGCTAGGTACACACCATACAATTACCTGCCAGATCGATCATTTCCAATATGTCCGATCTGAATTTCGATCGATTTTTCGATTTTCCGATCGTTTTTTAATTGTGTTTTTGATCGTTTTTTCGAGTGATTTTCTTTCAGCTCTAAGAAAATCGATCAAAAAACTATTTAAAAAACAATCGAAAAATCAAAAAATTTATCGAAATTCAGATCGGACATGTTGGAAATAATCGATCTGGCAGGTAGATCTGCTAGAAAATTGTATGGTGTGTACCTAGCATAAAATCCACATCGGGGCCCATGGCTCTATAGCTGTGCCACTACCAACAGCACAGAACAGCCAGCATATTTAGTTGAGAGCCCTTCTCACTCTACTCTCTGCAGTCTTCTCTTATTTTCTCCCCCGCCTGCTGATAGGACAGTGCAAGTCAGCAGATAAGAGGCCTGTTTATATAAGTAGGGAGAAATACGTTTTTTTCCCTCATTTTTTCCCCTTAATTTTTTTCAAAATCTTTTCACAGTTTCACCAAAGTACTGTCATTTTTCATACTGTACGGTTTGTGGGATCCAAAGTCACTAGCGGTCGTTATTATAAGTTTAATTCTTGTTAAGTGCTTTTCTGAAGTCTTAAAACAGATCCGAGATGAAAAAAGTAACTTGTCTATATTTCTTATCTAAAGTTTAGATGGTTTACACAGAAAATTTAGCTGCAAACAGCTTCAACAGTGTATGATTATTTCTTCCTGTGATACAATGAGGGAAGCCATGTTCTGTTTGTCACATTACACACAGACAAGCTGATCTGCATCTCCAGCCCTCAGCCTGTGAAAACTTCACTGCCCTCTCCTCCTACCTCCTCCCCTCTTCCTCTCAAATATTTGGCTTTTAAGCCCTTGCTACATGGCTCTTAGGCCTGGGGCACACTGAGTGGATTTGGATGCGATCCGTCGGCCGCATCCGCCTGCAAATCCGGTTGGCTAATGTATTTTAATGGGCTAGTGCACACCGGCGGTTTAAGGTTTTTAGCAAACCGCAAACGTGCCTCCTGCTGCACGTTTGCGGTTTGCTAAAAACCTCAAACCGCCGGTGTGCACTAGCCCATTGAAATACAATAGCCAAGCGGTTTCACTGGCTGATGCGGACGGCGGATCGCATACAAAATCCGCTCGGTGTGCACCCGGCCAAATATCGGCTCTCTGCTCCCAAAACCGCTAGCGTTTTGACAATCTGCTAGTGGTTTTGGTGTGCACTGGGCCTAAAGCTCAACACACACCATACAATCTTGGTTGTACAGATTTACCAAATCTATGTAGTATAAGGGCCAACAGATTGAAAATACCTTGAATGATTGATTGGATAAGCTCGTATACTACATGAAAGTGGTAAGATTGAACAACCAAGATTGTATGGTGTGTGTTGAGCCTTAGAGTGCCAAGGCACTCTGGAGAAGCTGTGGGCGAGGCTTGTTTAGTTTACAGGGAATTAGAGTATTTGGCTTGAGGAATGCCCTATAAACTATATATGAAAGGAACACAATTATGCAATGAGTCAAAGTTTATCTCAGATCCACTTTAAAGTGGACCCAAATTAAAAATACAAGATTTCGGGAATAAAATCTATTTTCTAAATTATAATAAATTATAATAATACATAGCAGCCTTTTTTCAGCTGCATGATGACAAATATAAACTATTTTACATTTATTGGAGGAACTCCTCCCTTCCTTTCATATTGCCGGGACAGAATCTGGCAAAATGCTGGAGTAGGTGGTGTCCGGCAATGGAGGAATTGCTAATGGCTGCCATCTGTGTAACCCTAGTTATGAAAAGAGAAGGGTGAAAAGCATGCACTGAAATGCTCATAGGCTTGAAGGAGTGTTTATTTATCTTTGTATGTGTCAGAGTGCTGCAACTAAATATTTTATATTACATGGTGGTAAAATTGGTCCGTGATTTACCAATCAAAATTGGATGTGTATGCACCCTTAAGCCTTGTACACCTTTTCAATTCTGATTGGCCAATCACTGACCAATTTTACCCCCTCCATGTAGTATGAGGGTTGACAGATATTGAATCATATGAGCAGATTGTGTAGATAATCCCTTATATTATACTGAGGTGGTAAAATTGGTCAGTGATTGGCTAATCATAATTGAAGGTGTGTACCAGGCTTAAGAATGAGATGAAACAATAGGTCAGTCATATAGTAACATGTAAATAGGTCAGTCGGCGAAAACACGTTCCCCAAAAAATTATTAAGCACAGCATAGACCCCAAATAACAGCTAGGCAGAATTTCTTCAAGATCACAAGATTAGGCAGGTTATTCTCCCAAACAACATAATGAAGCATCATATCCCAGTAAATGACCAGCACCCCAGAATAGACCACATATAATAGACAGCACCTTATGGCACACCCCAGAATCAGACAGCATCCTGTGATTCCCCAATTCTGGATCAAGACTCCTTGCTCTGTAAACTCCTGCTTATAGTCAACATGGTTAGGCTATGGCGACAGCACTAATGTTCTCCTATACCCCTTATCAGCCAGCATTTCTGACCTATGCACCCAATAAACTGGCAACCAGGTCACAAGCAATGCTGTGCCATACCCTAGATACACCTCTGCTGATCTACCATCAATATATAAGTGCATGACAAGATTGAGCATAGACTTCAAGTTATGCAACAAATGTATTTATGCTGGCCACACATACTTCAACTGTGATCGTTAAATGTCATTTTTAATTTGATAAAACACTCATATCTATTGTATTAATCAGTTTCAATGAATGGGAGAGACAGAAAATGCATATCACATTGAATTGATCAGATCATTATAAACCATTCAATTGATTACTTTAGATCCTTTTGCGATTGTTTTAAAGCCCTCACAATTTTTGTGCATATTATGTGGAATGTATCATAATTTGCAGCGCATCAACTTTTGTGCATTGCACATAAAGCATTTTTGTATTGCTAATTGTGTATTACCTGAGTAGCTGGGTTTACTAAACTGAGCTGCAGCGCTGGCCAGAAAGAGGTAATCTCTCAGTAGCAAAGAGAAAATGTGGGTGGGATCAAGTGATCAGTTCTTTTTGGGGAGTGATTGCTTTTTACACATTCTATATAGAGCACTTCTGCTACCCGTCTAAGGTCTTAAACACTGTATGGTTCAAGCGGAAACAAGATTTAATGCAACTCCAGCTTTCACTGCATGCCTGTGAGGGAAACACCAACCAGACAGAAAGCCACACCCTCCTAAGGGATATCATTAGCTGGTGCAACCCCTACTTTGCTTGCATGGCTGACTTGCCCAGTAGAAACTTCTCAGGAAAAGCTACATCAAATATGTAAGCTGTGTGAATAATGGCATAGCGACCCTATTCACCTTGACCAAAAATACAAAAAATCCAAGAGGGTAAACTAATTCTTTAGAACAGCTGATTTAAAGCGAATCTTAATTAAAAATACTTGCACTAGGAGACAGAAATGGAAAATAAGCTGATGAGATGAACAATTGTATCTAACCTTCTACTCCTAAAATTACTTTTTTTTAGACATCCCACAGTTTAAAGTTATGTTTAATAAGTTAAAAAAATAGATTTATTGTTTTGTGTCCCGTATCTCAGAGAGCAGAAATGTACCATTGACTTTTTTTTATCTATTCCCTGCTCTCAGAAGCCTTTCTCAGCAGGAAAGTGTTTTATGGCTGTAATACCTTATCGGTGAGGGATGTTACAGTCTGACTGGGTTCGACTGGAGACAAGCTGTCAGTTGCATAGCTGGATATGAACTCTTTCAGACACAAAAAGTATAAAAGGAACGCAGCATAGTTATTTATATGCTTGCCACAGTACATACACATGTCTATCTCATGTCACATGTCACTTAAGGTTCCCTTTAAGAAGATTACATAAAAATCGATGCATGCGTGGGCAGCATCTCAAGAAGGATGTCTGTGTTAGCGCTGTCAGTGAATCTATGAATGCATCTATAGATCTGTAGTTAACTGTCAACGTCCTAAATACATACTCTAAATATGTATAGTGTCTTACATCATCTGCCCATTGTCTCCCCCACCCTGCACACAATAAAGGCATTACTGTTTTGTGATACAGAGAGAATTCTATTTTACATCTAATGTGCCAAGTCACAGAAGACATGTGATACAGATCCCTTCCTCACCACGCTCATCAGTAATTATAATAAATACTACAAGTGCAAATGGTTATTCTGTATGTATAACATATATAAGTACATAGACAATGAATTCTGGCAGTAGCAATAGGGGATGCAGAGGTAGCGACCGCACCAGGGCCCCTAGATCAGAGGGGCCCAGCAAGGGCCCTCCTTCAACTGCTTTATTAGCTCTTTATTGGTGCTAATCTGGTAATGATCAGGCGATCATATGTGCTTAGTTGTAACCATAAATAGACTGTTCTACTCCCCAGTCTGCATCTCTCTGACACTGTCCTTTGCAGGTTTGCTCCTTATCAATTGTTATGTATAGAGGCCTTTAGGACCCAGGTTCTCAACATGTGGTACGCGTACCGCGGGGGGTACTTCTGATGGTTCCAGGGGGTACTCAGGCTTGATCTACTTAACCAAGAATAATAGATTGAGTTTTAGAAAATGACAAATCTTATTTAAACAACACCAAATTAGTATTTTAGCTAACCGAAAGCAATAGTAAATGCTTAGAAATTGTTAGACACTAATTATCATGTACTACGATTAAATATATATTTGTCAAGCGGTACTTGTGATAAGGATTACTATGCCAGGGGGTACGTGGTAAGTTCAGGGTTTTAAAAGGGGTTTATACCAATAAAATGTTGAGAAACACTGCTTTAGGAGGCCCCAATGTAAAACTAGCACTGGGGCCCAGAGCTCCTAAGCTATGCTACTGCACATAGGCATGCTGTACAAATATTAGAATTTACCAGCTGTTAAGATTCTGGGCACTCTGTGAACTATAAGTCTCAGCATGCCCTGCTAGCTGTGCTGGGACTTCATGTTTCATCATTTCCATCATTTCAGTTTATTCCTAACATTCATACTATCTGGGAAAAGCAGCAGGCACTAAAGTACAAACAGGTGTGGTATAACTGTGTTCACTTCATACATCCAGTCATCCGCTTAGAAATGCCTGTTTTTCAATTCCAGTAAAAATGATAAGATTCTAGACGTGATAGCGTGTTCATTACACTCCTGTCTGCTACACTTCTCATGTAGTGATCAGTGACTGCTATAGATTTCTTACATAGGTATACATTGAGTCATGATGCCACATAATCAGCAATAATTAATCATCTCTATCATAGGAATATATACTTGTCTATACCCACACTCATACAAATGATTGCTACAGATAAGGTGTGATGTATAAACATATATGATGCACAGGGATGTATACACACCCCTACACAGACACACACATATGCACAGAAATATATATATATACATACACAATGGTCAGGCCCAGCTCAGTGTTACGCAGTCACAAGATGCACAGTCACAGTTCCTCCTCCCTCCCCATGTTGGCCCTTTTACACTCCCTAAACTCTCCACATGCACTTCCCTGCTACCCTGCCCGCCCCCCTGAGCCTGTCAGCCCCCCTCCCCTCCCATTGTGGCATTACCGTAGGTTCCCGTCCAGTACAGACAGTGTCAGCATCATCTGCTGCTCCTGACTCCTGTAACTATAGCAACGGTTAATCCTCAGCATCACCAGGGAGATGACTGGTCCCCTCCCTGCCTGCAGAGCAGCAGCAGCCCCTCCCTGCAGCACTTCACCATTCCTTCTCCCAGCCAGCCAGCAAAGCATCACCAGGACATTTATCTCTACACAGCAATTGTTTCACCTTGCTTCCAACAGTCCTCTCCAGCTGTAAGGTATTATCCTCTCCAAAGTAATGCAAGGGGGAAGATACAGTTGCAGATTAATGTAATCGCTCCAAGTACAAACGCAGACAATCTGGTGCGGACAATGTATTGCCTTCCCTCCCGCAGCCTAATGGCAGGGCACAATAAAATGACCTTTCATTTCAGTAAATCATTCTTATGGTGCTACACCAACCCCCCACCCGGAGCCTCCTAAACAGCACAGCCTGCTCCAAGGCAAGAAGGATGCTTAACAGGTAAATAGTCACTCATTATCCCTGAATTGCTTGTCAGACACCCACATAGAGACCGCAATACACAAAAATAGATGATCCTAAATCACAGATTACTGTACTGTGCAGATGCAAGCATGAGGAGTGGCAGTATCTCATAATAGGATGCTGACAGTGACATAACTGACACATCAGTATGTTGTTACCAAGGTTATACTCAAATAAATTCACTTTCCAAATACTCTGCACTAGCAGTAAAACCGAAGTGCAAAACATTACTATACTTCAGTATTATTCTGGTCGCAGTATGCAACAGTCCCATCAGGATAGATAGATAGATAGATAGAAAGATAGATAGATAGATAGATAGATAGATAGATACCAATAACTGTATATGGACATCAGAGGTAAACCTATGGCCTGTATGTCTAAAGCCTGTTACACACCTTTAATTTAGATTTTTTTTAATGACTTGGCAATTTTACTACCTCCATCTAGTATGGAGCCAACAGATGTTGAATACTACGAACAAGTTGTGTAGGCAAGCTCTCATACTACATGGAGATGGAAAAAATGGTCAATGACTGGCCAATCAAAATTTAATATATGTGTACCAGGCTTTAAAGGGAAGCCGTGACCAAGAATTGAACTTCATCATAATCAGTAGCTGATACCCCCCTTCCCATGAGAAATCTATTCATTTTCTCAATCGGATCATCAGGGGAGTCTGTGTGGCTGATATTGTGGTGAAACCCCTCCCACAGTGTGATGTCAGCGCCTCACAGCACTGAGGTACTGACATCACACTGTGGGAGCCTTGTTGCTTTGTTGGAAACAACAGCTGTTTCCAACTGCCAAAAAGGCAAGCAGCATCTCCTTCCAGTGACATCACCTGCCAGCAGTAAAAATGTCATCGTGTGATAAATGTCTGGATGTAAATCAGGGACAGGAAAGATTTTACAATGGGCAAACACTGACTAAATCATTTATACATAATTATTGTAAAAATTAAGCACTTTTTAATTACATTATTTTCACTGGAGTTCCTCCTTAAAGTGACCCAGAGATGAATAAAGCTTCCGTTTTTTACTTACCCGGGGCTTTTTCCAGCCCCATAAACATGGCTGTGTCCCTAGCCGTCATCTTCCGCAGTTCTTCTTTCGCAATTAAACCCCGATACGCGGCTCAGTCAGACTCAGTCTGACGCAGAAGGTCCGCCGCTGACGTCACTGAGCCGCTTACCGGGGCTCACCGCCGCAGAACGGGACATCGTAGGAGGACGGTGAGGAACACAGCCATGCTTATGGGACTGGAAGAAGCCCCGGGCCAGTAAAAAAATGGAAGCTTTATTCATCTCTGGGTCACTTTAGGCTTTTAAATATCCAGTGATAGACCCACAGTCAAGGGGTGGAAACTTTTACTACTTAATAGAGGAGAGTGTTTAAAAAATGTAGGTCAGGTCAACTGGATCATCTCTGAAAGTGTGTGGCTTTAAATAGGAACTGTAGTGAAAATAACAGAATTCATAAATTGCTTATTGTTTACAGTATTCACCTATAGATTTGTAACTCAGAGTTCCTCTCCCTGATTTACATTCTAGAATTAATCACTGGTGGTCACATCTTTAGTTCTGCCAGGTGATCTTTACAGAATGGTCATATCTGAGAGTTCTATGTACATAGGGAGATATTGCTTGCTTGGCAGGTGGAAACAGCTGTTATTTACCATAGTGCAATGAGTTTCACCGACAGCAAACTGTCAGGACCTTGGTCATGACATCACACTGTGGGAGGGGTTTCACCACTATATCAGCCATACAGACCCCCCTGATGATCTATTAGAGAAAAGGTAAAGATGACTCATGGGAAGGGGGGTCAGCTACTGATTGGAATGAAGTTCAATCCTTGGTTTAAGTTCCTCTTTAATTTCCTCTTTAAGTAAAGAAGTGTTTCAGAAATAACTCGAAACTGACAAAGTATGTAACATCATCCATTAGCAGATAAATAATCACTGTGAATCGTTAAATTTTTAAATATTAAAAAAAAAAAAGACTTTGCTTGAGATTTTTGGCTCAGAGTATTTCAAACAAAACACCAATGGACTCGTTACCCGATATTTAGTTTCGCAACCTGCAGCAATGGAAACTAGTGATTCCTGTAGTGTGGCCTCCGCAGCTGTCAGCAGGTAGTTCGGCCCACTCTTCCTGAGCAAACTGCCCCAGCTGTTCCATGGACGATAAGCTTCTTAATGATATCTACAATTATTGTCACAGGAAAAGCAAGCTGCTTGAGATGGTCCTATGACCTTTGCCTTTAGTATGCGTGTCTATAATAATCTCTCTCAACTCTCTTTGGTTTCTCTGGTTTGTTCTTCGCAATAGTACCAATCAGCAGAGTGACGACTTTTCTCCAAGTTGTAACAACTGACTCAACAGTTGAAAACAATGGAGTTGATAGTGTCACGCTTGGTGGTATATTCTCCACAGTCAGCACATAATGCATATCCTGACGTGAAGGAGACACACACGCAACCACAAGGACCCGGGATATCCCCAGTTATAGTGCGAACGCACTAGTGGAGGAGAGGACTGACTCCAGTAGGAGATATGGCGCACAGAGCAGGCGTAGATCCGAGCAACCACAAACAATACTTTAACAATAGTGGCTCAGTGCAAAGTAGCGCTGAGCGTATTAACCAGAACTCAGAAAGATCAGGACAGGTAGACAGAATGAACGCTTGCTAAACTAGTCACTGCCTCAGTGACAGCAAGCACCCATACACAGGACAGACTGAAACGAGGTAGCCAATCGCGACCGCAGCGATGGAGTACCTCACAAGAGCAGGACTAGAGGATTCGCCACTCCTACGCAGGAAATAGCGCAATCCACAAGGCAGGACAGACAGAGCAAGATAACAGGCAATAGGTCAAACACAGATAATCACAGGTTGTATTAAACAGTATAACAGAACTAACTAGTGTAGAAAATCCCTGGGGTCCTGCCAGTTCAAATGTACCACGGATCTGACTAAACATAACCAGGACTTGAGACAAACAGAATGAACACACAAGGTAACAGGAACAGGACTAGGAAGGATTCGCTACTTCTACGCAGAAGTGAGCGCAATCCACGCAAGGTAACGGAAACAGGGGCCCAGACTAACAGGCTGAGACTGAAACTATGATAGCCCATGGAGCACTGCAGAAAGCAGCTCTTTATACTGAGGTCATCCAATGGGAGCAGACATGCAAATTCCCACACAGGTGGCAAGCTGGCAGCAGGAAAAGGCAGACAAAACTATGCAACCTGCATGAAAGGGATTGCAGCTCCACTGCAACAGACAATGTTTGATTTCACAAGAGCATCCCAAACTGCCATGAACTGCAGAGCGACTGCAGATGGAATCAACACTTAGTGTGAGTGCAAGCAAAACTATGCAAGCAAATGCATGTAAAGAAATCAAAAACTGCTTGGCTACAGTACAACTGCAGCTAGCAGTACATGCTGCAGAAGTGATCAATCATAACAGATAGCAGACAGCACACGGCAATATTACTTTACAATATTACTTTACTAATGCCAGCAGAGTGCCGCGCCTTGCACAGTTAGCATGACCAGTTGGCAGTTAGTACTTGGGAAAGACAAGTAATGCTATGTTAACACGTGTTATGCTACTTGCTAACTACGTTACAGGTAGTCCCTGGTTAACAAACAAGATAGGGACTATATGTTTGTTCTTAACCTAAATCCGTTCTTAAAGAGGACCTCCAGTGAAAATAATGTAATAAAAAAGTGCTTCATTTTTACAATAATTATGTATAAATTATTTAGTCAGTGTTAGCCCATTGTAAAATCTTTTCTGTCCCTGATTTACATTCTAAAATTTACCACTTGGTGACATTTTTACTGCTCGCAGGTGATGTCACTGGAAGGAGATACTGCTTGCTTTTTTTGGGGGCAGTTGGAAACAGCTGTAAACAGCTGTTATTTACCACAGTGCAACAAGGCTCCCACAGTGTGATGTCAGAACCATGGTCCTGACATCCCACTGTTGGAGGGGTTTTACCACAAAATCAACCAAACAGAGCCCCCTGGTGATCCATTTGAGAAAAGGAAAAGATTTGTCATGGGAAAGGGGATATCAGCTACTGATTATTCAATTCTTGGTTACGGTTCCTCTTTAAGTTGGAACACTGTCACCTCTGCTCACCCGTGCCTCTTTTGTCCCCCTCTGTGTCACCTCTTGTGCCTCTTTTGTTCCCCCTCTGGTTTATCTCTTTTGTCTCCCTGTGCCTCTTTTTTCCCCCCTCTGTGTCACCTCTGGTCCCCCCTTGTGTCTCTTTTGCTTTCCCTCTGTGTCACCTCTTGTCCCCTTGTGCCTCTTTTGCTCCCCCTCTGTGTCACCTTTTGTCCCCCTTGTGTCTCTTTTGCTCCCCCTCTGTGTCACCTCTTCTGCCCCCCTTATCCTTCTTTTGACCCTTGTTTCTTGTCCTTTTTGCACAGTATGCAGCGGAAACAGCAGCAGTTCTCTCATATGCTCCGGGGGCCTCCACAATGAGCGATCTCCTCTCACCCTCACTGCTTTCCCCTAGTGCCGACTTCTATTGATCCCATCAATACTCAACACAGGAGAAGCCAGCAATAGGGGGAAGCAGTGAGGGTGAGAGAAGATCGCTTATTGTGGAGGTGCCTGGAGCAGGTGAGAGAACCGCTGGCTGTTTTCGTTGCATACTCTGCTACAAGATCCGGGCTGGGGGCGCACAGGGCAGCATCACTGCGACCGGTGGGCGGGCCATTCATATCTGTGAGTCGTTTGTACGTTGGGTGTTTGTAATTTTGGGACTCCCTATATTTATGTACCACAAACCGGGTTGATTGCAAAACATGCGGTACTCTGCTGGTGTTAATACCAATACTCTGCTGTATGCGCACAACAATATTAAAGAGGCACTACAGCGAAAAACTGTAAAATTTAAAATATGTGCAAACATATACAAATAAGAAGTACATTTTTTCCAGTGTAAAATGAGCCATAAATTACTTTTCTCCTATGTTGCTGTCGCTAACAGTAGGTAGTAGAAATCTGACAGAAGCAACAGGTTTTGGACTAGTCCATCTCTTTATAGGGGATTCTCAGGGATTTATTTATTTTCAAAAGCACTTAGTGAATGGCAGTTGCTCTGTCCAACTGCAAAAAAAACTGTGCAGTGAGCAGGGAAGCTGGCCAGCATGATTGTTTAAATCCTTTTTAGGGAATATCTTTATAAAGAATAAAAGCCTTGCTGAGAATCCCCTATGAAGAGATGGAATAGTCCAAAACCTGTCACTTCTGTCAGATTTCTACTGCCTACTGTAAGTGACAGCTACATAGGAGAAAATTAATTTATGGCTCATTTTACTCTGGTAAAAAACGTACTTCTTATTTGTATATGTTTGCACATATTTTAAATCTTACAGTTTTTCGCTGTAGTGCCTCTTTAACGCTGCTACGTCAATGCTTGATAAAGAAAACATGGGACAATTTTCACTTCATTACTCTTCAGGAGGTATAAAGCATCTTCCTATGAGCTTTAACCTGCTGAGCGGTCTGGACGAGCTCAGCTCGTCCAACACCGCCAGAGGCTGCCGCTCAGGCCCTGCTGGGCCGATTTTCGTCAAATAAAAAGCAGCACACGCAGCCGGCACTTTGCCAGCCGCGTGTGCTGCCTGATCGCCGCCGCTCTGCGGCAATCCGCCGCGAGCAGCGGCGAAAGAGGGTCCCCCCAGCCGCCTGAGCCCAGCGTAGCCGGAACAAAAAGTTCCGGCCAGCGCTAAGGGCTGGATCGGAGGCGGCTGACGTCAGGACGTCGGCTGACGTCCATGACGTCACTCCGCTCGTCGCTATGGCGACGATGTAAACAAAACAAGGAAGGCCGCTCATTGCGGCCTTCCTTGTTTATTCTGGGCGCCGGAGGCGATCGGAAGAACGCCTCCGGAGCGCCCTCTAGTGGGCTTTCATGCAGCCAACTTTCAGTTGGCTGCATGAAATAGTTTTTTTTTAATTTAAAAAAAACCCTCCCGCAGCCACCCTGGCGATTTAATCAGAACGCCAGGGTGGTTAAGGGTACCAACAAATTAGTCCACGTCTGTATGTGCTCCTCTATGAACTCCAACCTTAATAAAGCAACCCCCGACGCTCTGTGGGACGCAACAGTCAAAATAGCACTGCGAAATGAACATAATAACACTGTGTTATTTTAAGAAAATCAACAGGGGATGATTCACTTCTTCATTCCACCTCACCACTGCGTCAGGAACCAGGATCATCAGAAAGCCTCACATCCTGCGTAGAACATATTGTACATTGTCCCTGCAGTACTGCGCACAGCGAGAGAAACCTGACCTAACACATACAAAAACAGTTTTTGGATGTGTTAAAAGGAAAGGTTGGGATGTACAATGTCAGCAAATACCAGCGAGAGAGAGAGCGAGAAAAAAAAAAGGGAGGGGTGCGAGCACATCGAGAAACACTAAACCTAGGCATGAGCCAGAAACATCCCATTATATCAGTGGAATCTACGTCACCGACGGATCCGGCGGCCAGGAGAATGCTGACCATAGCTGACACCTAATATTTTTATTACAGCCTCTTTGGAACTTTCAAGAATTGGCCGCAACCTGCGGCTTGATATTGTTATTCACACTCTGTCCGTCTGGGCTCAGCTACTGGGAAAAGTCATTTTTGAATTCCCCCTTTTTAATACTGGCATTCAAGTGGCAAGAGGTCTAAAGTATTAAGCACACCAGAAAACTAATAGAAAACAAAGATATAAATGGTTGCCAAGTTAATGGAAGGGCTAATACTGAAACCTCTACTTCACTCAAAAGCTAATTAATAAGATTGCCTTTGCATACTAAAATTATCAAATTGACTTCAGCTATACTGAGTGAGCTATGTTTAATAGCTGTGTAATAGCTTCTGCTGTATCCAGTGGGAAGCAGAGCACTTTCTTTGCTCTGTTTGCACTGTAATTATTCAAAGAGAACCTGTAACACAAAAAAGTTCCCCTGGGGGGTACTCACCTCGGGAGGGGGATGCCTCAGGGTCCCAATGAGGCTTCCCCCACTCCTGTAGCTGCAGGCAGTCCAGCGCTGGCTCCCCCAAAGTGTCCCGGAATTCTCCCTCAACAAGGCTGACAAGCGCTGATAAGCGCTGCTGATGAGCTCTGATTTATTTACCTCTCCTGGCTCCAGCGGGGGCGCTGTTGCGGCTCTCCGCACAGAGAAAGGCGAAAACAGCCGATCTCCGTCAGGTCCGCTCTACTGCGCAGGTGCAGGAGACTTGCGCCTGCGCAGTAGAGCCGCCCGACGGAGATCGGCTATTTTCACCTATCTCCGTGTGGAGAGCCGAGACTGCGCCTGCGCTGGAGCCGGGGAGGTAAATATTTACATCACCGCCGTTCCAGGAGGATTTTCACCGCCGCCGTGGGACCGAGGAGGATGGGGGAAGCCTTAATAGGATCAGGAGGCTTCCCCCACCCGAGCTGAGTAGCCCCCAGGGGAGGTTTTTTTTCGTTACAGGTTTTGTTTAAGTACAAGACAATCTGATCCTTTGTCCTTCAAACCTGCAATGTTATCAACTAACTTTAGTAAAGACGCGTACATACGCCATACTTTAGCAAGCGACGGGTCCGTCAGACCCTCCCGCTGGGCAGACGTTCTGCCGACAGTAGGACATGTGTGAACGCTATCGGCAGACTGATAAGATTCAGTCTGTTATCAGTCTGCCTACAGACTGTACACACATTCTACTGTCGGCAGAACGTCCGCCCAGCGGGAGGGTCTGACGGACCCGTCGTTTGTTCCTCCGACGTCCTACTGGCTCCTGTCCGTGTCCCGCTAGCGGCTCCAGTTACCGGGAGCCGACCATCACGACGGGCTGCGTGACAGGTCTGCGCATGCACGGTTTAGAGTTAGAAAACCGCATGTGCGCAGACCTGCCACGCTGGCCGGGCATGATGACGACGAGAAGATCCAGGAAGAGTCACCCGACACCCAGCCCGGGTATCGCTGGTAATGGTAGCCGCCGGCGGGACACGGACAGGAACCAGAAGTACGCCAGGGGATGTCGCGTCCTACGGTGGGCTGGAGGAGGCCCAAGGTAAGTGATTTTTTTTCAGTCTAGCTACTGCTCAGAGTCCCTTTAAACGCATCGTGGAAATGTACTGAACCAAAATTAGAAAAAGTTGTCTCTGTCCCAATATATATGGACCTAACTGTATATAGTGGAGTGTCATCGCTGCTGGTGTGACAGGAAGGCAGCATTTACATTATGTATTCCATGCAGGCAACAAACACAAACATACAGTTCCGAGCTGAAAGTGCTGATTTCTATGAAAGTGAAGCACCTCTTATTCCAGTATAAACACAGCATTGTTAGATAGATTCTGCTCCTTGGATATGATTATCATTGGCTGGAGCTTTCTCTCCGGCGCTTTGCCTTTGGGCCCCCTCCTTCCCTCCATTTTGCATTAGTTATTAAACAATTTTACTGAATGTAACCTAATAATTACAACTGCTTTTATTTTACAATGCTAATTTATAAAGCATTCAGGCAGTGTTTGCCCATTGTGAAATACTTCCTCACTGATTTACATTCCTAAAGGCCCACTATCGCGAAAATCTCAAAAATTTAAATACCGTACATGTAAAAACATACAAATAAAAAGTATGTTTCTTCCAGAGTAAAATGAATTAATGTTGCTGTCCCTTGTAGTAGGTAGTAAAAGTCTAACATAACCAACAGGTTTTAGACTAGCCCATCTCCTCATGGGTGATTCCCAGGGTTTTATTATTATTATTATTTAGTATTTATATAGCGTCAACATCTTCCGCAGCGATGTACAGAGTATATTGTCTTGTCACTTAACTGTCCCTCTGAGGGGCTTGTGACGGACGAGCCGTCAGACCAGAAAACGCAACCGCAATCGGTTTCCTGCCTCAATTGTCGTTGCGCTGCCAAATCAGAATCTTGTCTGTGGATACCAGGCAGTCCAGCCTGGGGGGTCTCTGCTGTCTTCATAGGAGTTAGTTAGCAGAGTCTTTTCATGGAAACTGGCCCTGCGACTTGCTAATTTAGGTGTAAAACTCAGTTTGACCAAGCTGATCTCACACTCAGATTGTTAATTAACAAACCAAAAGGCCTTTTCATACAGGGAGAGCCCAGAGAGCTAGTCACAGCTTGAAACCAGACAGCCTGGCTGCAGCAATAAGCAGGAAGAAATGAATGTTGTATATGGTTGTTTGCATATTTAAGGAATACCGTTCAGGTGAGAAATGTGGAAGTTATATCATTCTGCTGGTCCGGATCTTGTGAGTATTTTGATATTAAACTGGGGCCACTGGCATAACCAGAACTCGGGGTATTCCACTGTTTTTTAGCCGGGCATGCAAACATGCCCAAGTTTGGTATCATATGAACTGGCATAGTCTGAGAAATATGAATATGTGATGGTCATGTGTGTGCGGAAAGCGTAAGCCGAGATATGACAAATGTCATATTTGGTGGGCATGGGGCACCCAGCTAGGGAGCTCACCGCCCCTGTCCAACCCCTGGGCTGTACTTGAGGCTCCACCCAAAGATGTGCATTGTTCTAAAGTGTTTGCGAAGGACTCCTCCCTCATTCCTCCATTTCCACCTTCATGAGAGCTGCTGCCACTTTTGAGGAACGAGTGGTAGCCATTTTGTTTGGGACTTTGAACTTTGCTGAAACTGAACAAAAGGAACTCTACAAGTTTTCCCAGAACGGACATATTTCCACAAACCCTAAGTATTTTCTCTCCTTTTTTTTTATTTCATACTGGCTATTAATGTTTCAATAATTGTTGATTTTAATGATTGTCTGTATATATTAATTATTTATCTTGCACGTAAATAAAGACTTTATCAAAGTCGTTTACTGTTCCGCTACATCTGCTATACAGCCATACACAGAAACTGATCCCAGGTCTCTGAAGAGACGCTACTATTGTGGATATCTAGACAGAATAGAGTGTTTAAACATTTTATTTGCAGGATCAGTCAGTCAGTCAGTAGGGTCCACTGGCCCATACCAGTGGTGGTGGCAGATACCCTGAAATAGTGTGTAAGGTTGTAATTACCGTACCTCACAGGCTCCCTCTAGTCGGGCTGCTGCCAAAATTCCGTTGGTTTCTGCCCACTGATCGCGACCACAGCTTGCATGATTGGTGTGCTGAAAACGATTGGAAGGCAATTCGCGTTCCGGCCACTAGGGCTCCTGTGACAGTGTTTGGCAGTGGTTGGGATCTGTGTTGTGCTGAAAGTATCTAAGATAGCGCTAGCGCTATCAAGAAACGAACTAATTCGTTGGTGTAGCTGAATGCAATATATTTTTTAATATATACAGAGAGACTGTGTAGCCAGTACCCCTCCCCAAAAGTTTTATTTTATTTGGCGTGGAAATGTCCGGGAACTACAAGAACATGTGCCTGGCGGACCTGCAAACTCTTTGCCAAGCGAGAGGCATTGACGTCGGCCGCAAGAAACACCAGGACCTGGTAACGGACTTGTTCCAATGGGATACCCAGCAACTGCGGAAGCCGGGTGTGTCCACTGAAGTGGATACCAGCCCATCTGACCCAAGTCAAGGGGAACCAGAGACTGAAGATTCTGAGCGTACAGAGGTTGAGCATCCTGCGGGCCCAGTTGCAACAGTTACGCCAGAGACTGTCAGTGTGGACCCCAATCTCAGAGTTCCTGAAAGTACTCGCCCGGAACCGGCCAGTACTGGACTGTCCGTTTGTGCTGACCCGGTAATGCAGCAGGCATTATGGAAGCTGATGGACACTGACCTGGAAAAGTACCTGCAGTACATGGAAGCCCATGAGGAGCGGGAATGCCAATTGGCAGAACGCAAGGCTGCTGCCATGGCTGCAGCGGCACGGGAGGAACGGGAGCGGCAAGCGGCTGCTACGGAACGGGAGCTCCAACGACAGCATGAGCTCAACATGGCAAAAGTACAACAGGCCAGCCAGAGTTCCCCGCCTAGCCTCCCTGCTGAAGGAGCTGCATCACCCGTAAGTGCAAAATTTAAATTTGCTAATATTGAAAAAGACACAGACATTGACTTGTTTTTGCGATCTTTTAAAAAAGCATGCCGTCAGTATCGGCTGTCCCAAGACCAGTGGGCCAGACATCTGACACCTCTGCTGTGCTACAAAGCGCTTGATGCTTTCGCAGAGTTACCTGCGGAGAAAGATAATGATTATGCCGCTATAAAAGATGCTATCATTACCAAATACCAGCTGACGCCAGAAGCCTATCGCAAAAAAGTCAGGTCCTGGCAGAAGTAGTCTTCTGATTCTTACCGAGATGTGGTCAGCAGCTTGCTCACCACACTCCACCAGTGGACTCTAGGCCTCACCAAAGGGTCTTATGATGTCCTGGAGGACCTGATAGTCCTAGAACAATTTCTGAACATTTGCCCTGCTGATGTACGACAGTTTGTGCTGGAGCGCAAGCCTGCGTCAGCAACTGTCGCTGCAGACCTCGCTGAAACCTTTACAACTACCCGGGGGTTGGATACACGCAGAACTGTCCCATCCAGCTGGAGAGGAGGTCAGCCCAATACCCCGGCAGACTCTCCTGCCCCTGTGAGCCGTCAGCCACAGAGGGCACCCAGCGCAGCTGCTGCACCCAGGCCTGCAGCCCCTGGAGAGGTCACCTGTCACTACTGCCGCCAGCCCGGACACATGAAATTTGACTGTCCGGAGCGGAGGCAGACACCTCTACCGGAGTACCCAGAGGAAACCCACGCAGACATGGGGAGGATATACAAAATCCTTGCAGATGTTGACTTGGCTGGGATTCAAAAACGGGGCCCAGCGCTGCAAGGCGAGAGCACTAACCACTACGCCACCGTGCTGAACTTAGTGAATGGAAGTTGCACCATCTGACTGCCACAAAAGTGAGCAGCAGGCAGGGAGGCTGGCCAGCATCTTTGTATAAATGCTTTTCAGGGGATGTCTGTATAAAGAATAAAAGCCATGGTGAAAATCCCCCATGAAGAGGTGGACTAGTCAAACAGAACATGTTGGTTCTGTCAGAATCTACATCCTACTACCTATTGTAAGCAACAGGAACATAGGAGAAAGGTTATTTATTCTTCATTTTCTCTGGAAGTAACCTACTTATTTGTATGTGTTGACATGTATTTTTTATTTTACAATTTTTCGCAATAGTGGTCCTTTAAATTTATCTCATGTGGTGACATTTTTATTGCTGGCCAAAGAACATCACTGTGGAATATTTGTTGTCATTCTGAAGTCAGCAGAAACACCTGGTCTTCGGGCTGGTGCACACCGGAGCGGTTCTGAAGCGGTTTTAAAAAAGCTTGCAGGGGGGAAACCACTTGGCTAATGAAAGTGAATAGGATGGTGCACACCAGAGCGGTTCGTTTTTTCCACAAACGCAAACTCGGGGGCTGCAGCATTTTTTAGATTTCTGAGGCGTTTCTGCCTCAATGTTAAAGTATAGGAATGTGGAAAACTGCTTTGACAAATGCTAGATCAGAGCGGTTTTGCAGGCGTTTTTGTTACAGAAGCTGTTCAGTAACAGCTTTACTTTAACAATATTTGTCATTTGCTACACAAAAACTCTCCAAAAAATGCTAGGCATGTTTAGAAAACCTCTCTAAACATGCCTAGAATCGCTCTGAAATCTGCTTCAAAAACCTCTAGCGTTTTGCAGACCTGCTAGAGCAGTGGTCAGGGTCGGGCCGAGGAATAGGCTGGAGAGGCTCCAGCCTCAGGGCGCAGTGTAGGAGGGGGCGCACAATCCTAATTGTGTTTGAAGCAGAAATAAATAAGAAAAGGGGATACATAGCAATGACTGCAAGCCAGATAACTAGATATTAAGGTGTTGGGGAGGTTGTGGGCCCTGTGGCACCTCTTAGTTTAATAGCAATCAGTGTGTGACGGCAGGGATGGAGGGGCGCACTTTGGTGTCTCAGCCTTGGGTGCTGGAGGACCTTGTCCCGCCTCTGGCAGTGGTCCTCAAACTAAGGACCGCGGGCTGATTGTGGCCCCTTAAGGCTTTTTTACCGCCCCCCCCCCACACACAAAATGTATTATTTATAGATACGGTCAGCTACATCTTTAAATATTGGTGGCCTGCATATAGAATAGCAGTGCTGGCTCCACCCATCCACATGGAAGCCAGAAAGCAGTAATTCGCTGGTTTCCAATCAAATTCCACATCAGGTAACTCTGCTGTCCAATTGGACTGCAGGTTGTCACCTGGGTATGCTTCACTGTCTGGCCCACAAAGTCTTCTACATCATTTTATGTATACTCCGGCCCCCCAGCAGTCTAAAGTATGTTGACCTGGCTCTCGACCCACAATATGTTTGGGGACCCCTGTGCTAGTGGTTTTTGGTGTGCGCTGGGACTTCCAGAGTTCTCTTAGGCAGAAGGGTGCATAACTAAATATTAAAACTTTTTGAATTTAGAGGTAGGGCCCCTCCCAGAAGAGGATGACCTCATCATGGTGAAAGGGTGAAGTACTTGATAATTTGCATGTAAGCTATTATGGAAACCAACATCCTCCAATGGTAGTGTAGTGGGGGTGTCTCAGCACCTTGCAGGGAAAAAAATATAGGAGACAAATACGGGAGCCCAATAGTGTAGTATATTAGTATGCAATTGAAAAAAGAAATTTCAATAAATTACTACTCACAAAAGGAGGTTGCAAGGGCAACCAACCGTAGGAAGCAGGTGGAGACCATAAACCCGACTCCACTCGGGGTAGTCCCAGCCGGGACCTGGATGTGGTCGCTCTCCTTGAAAAAGTAGGGACAGGTGTCCACTGTGGGGCACCCACAGGTGGTCTGTCACCACCCCTCAAACACAGATTGTTTGGGGGTATAGCTATGCACAATTGAAGGTAAAGAGGCGCCCTGGTTGAAATAAAAGCATCTAAAAACAGCTTAAAATCGAGGAAATAATATGAGGTGGCTTACCTCAATAACGAAATCCTTGTATATGACAAAAGATTTTTATTTAGCACATTGTGCTAAATAAAAATCTTTTGTCATATACAAGGATTTCGTTATTGAGGTAAGCCACCTCATATTATTTCCTCGATTTTAAGCTGTTTTTAGATGCTTTTATTTCAACCAGGGTGCCTCTTTACCTTCAATTGTGCATCCTCCAATGGTAGTTAGGTGCATCTGATTTGAATGCAGGGTGTGTGTTTTGTTTATTAGTATGCTCTGCACACCTGGTGCAGGTAATCATTTGGATGCAGTTTGTCCTAAGTAGCACTGGCCCTTTTTCACTGTGTACAAAAACTAAGTATAATCTTTGGCCAGCTGCTCTCATTTAATAGTTTTGCTTTCAGTGCATATGCAGAGCTTCTGTTTTGGGTTTGAGGTGCATTTGTTGTCTCTGGGGAGGGCCTCAGCAAATCTGTTGGTAACCAGAGGCGGCCGGGTGATGCGCTGATCCACCTTTTTTGCATGTTTAAACTTCACTTCTGTGTCACACCCAGGTTATGCATATTGTCACAGGAGCCCTAGTGGCTGACCGCAATTGGCCTTCTAAGCGGTGCCAGCGCACAGATCGTGCGAACTCTGGTCGCAGTCAATGCGCAGGAACCGCTAAGAATTAGCCGCAGACAAACCAGAAGGGAGCCTGTGAGATACGGGTAATTACAACGTACACACGATTCCAGGGTATCTGCCACCACCACTGGTATGGGCCAGTGGACCCGATTTACTGACTGACTAGTCCTGCGAATAAAACGGTTAAACACACGGTATTCTGTCTAGCCAACAACAAACAAACAAACAGTAGCGTCTCTTCAGAGACCCGGGATCAGTTCTGTGTGTGCTGATAAGCAGGGTAGCGGACAGTGAATGACTTGGATAAAGTCGTTTATTCACAGCAATATAAATAATTAATATATACAGACAATTATTAAAATCAACAATTAAAACAGTAATAGCCAGTATAAAAAATAAAAGAAGGGAGAAAAATACTTAGTTCCTGGAAAGATGTCCTTTTTGTGGGAAAAATCAGAGTTCTGGGTTTCAATCAAAGTTCAGAGTTCAGACCAGGTGGATGCCAGCATATCCTCAAGCTGGCACCGATGAGTTCAAGATGTTTTCAGGGTGGAGGACACTGAGTTTGGGTCCTCTGCCACTCTTATGCCCCTGATTCCGTAGGAGGGAGTGAGGGCGGGGCCACACACACCCTTAGAACATGAGATGAGTCCTCCCCTTGTCCTGGGGGACAAGAAATCATACCTTAACCATATATGGGCTCTATCTCACCGAACCGTACAGGTCAGGGCAGATTTACTAATATTTTCAGGTCTGCCTCGATGTACCCAGCAGCCTGATACCAAACATGAGGGGTGGGACCCCTGTGGTATCATCAGGGCACTTTCGAACTGCCTAACTGGCAGTCTTTACCTCAGAATGTTCTGAGATGTTCTCAGAACCAACGCCAGACAGGGCCCTACATGCTCTGTTAGTTTGGAGGGTCTGCCAGCCTGGCAACACAGAAAATATGATACATATAGCAGTTTATGGAATATGAGATACCTCTGGGATTTATAGCAGGTCATTCCCAGGCAAAGGATCTTTGAAGTTTGGGGCAGCCAGCTAGGCGTCAGCTCCCCTGCTGGGAGGGAGCCAGAGGGTCTGGCTTTTCCCCCAACTAGATTGCTTCTGTCATGGTGCTTGTCACCTGTACCTGATGGATGGGCCATCAGCACAGCTTGAAGCCAGGGACTCTCTGTGGCAGATTAGGCTCAGGCTCATTAGCATATCAAAAGAGCCATCCAGCAGTTGGGCTGGTGCTATCTCTCTGCTGAGAAAAGACCTTAGCTGCCCCTACACACTCAACCCCGATTGTATCGATTTGAAGCGCAATCGATGCCGAGAATCAAGTGCGATCGCTTTTTCTTCACTGGCGGTTACAGGACGCGCCTGCGGCCCCGCAACCGTCCGTGACACATGTTTGTTTTTAATTTAGTTAGAGGTAGGGCCCCTACCAGCAGAGAATGACCTCATCGTGGTGGGAGTGTTAAGTACTTGATAATTTGCAGGTAAGCTATTATGGAAACCAACATCCTCAAATGGTAGTTAGGTGCATCTAATTTGAATGTAGGGTGTGTATTTTGTCTATTAGTATGCTCTGCACACTTGGTGCAGGTAATCATTTGGATGCAATTTGTCCTAAGTAGCGCTGCCCCTTTATCGCTGTGTGCATAACTAAATAGCCTAGGCTAAACATCACTGGGAGAGTGAGGTTACATACCATTATACCATTGATGCTGAAACCAGGAAACAGTAATGTGAAAATTGGGTATCCAGAATAAATTTACAGTATTTTACTATGTTATTGTGTCTATAGCGAAATACATTTTTCTGATACCGTAACTCTGCTAGCATATTCATTATAGTAAAGACATTCATTTTTCAGCAGTGTTTTCTGTTTACAAGTCTTGTAAAAGTGCTAATTTACAACATGTGACAGCTGCTTCGCCATCAGAAGGCTGCTTACCGACAGGATAGGTAAACGTGGGGGGGGGGGGATTACAGCTGCCCAGAATCCTCCCTCAGACCAGGGCTGGTACAGTGTCTGGGGACAGGCACAAATTGAGTGAGACTCCATAATACATGCAGGTATCCTGCAGCTCACAGCTCTGCCCCCTTTCTTTCCCTGCTACTGTTGACTTTGGGTGTAGCAGCAGCGTGTGTACAGAGCATGGAGCAGCTCTGGGCAGGGCTGGTCCAAGGCAGAGGTGAGAGGCTTCAGCCCCAGGGCGCAGTTTAGGAGGGGAGCACAGCTCACTCAGCTATCAGACACTTTGGTGTCTCAGCCTTGGGAGCTGGAGGACCTTGTCCCTGCTCTGGCTCTGGGGAACTTTACAGAGTCAGGTATGAGGACAGCCCTGCTGTGTGAATGCTTCACTTTACCCTTCATTAGCAATGTCGGCTGTCTAAACTGCACCTGATTGATCCTGTTGTAGTTCGGGAGCAGATCGCATTTAGGAAATAATTGTCAGATCCTGCCAGTCGGATGAGAAATTGCATTATTTGTACCCAGCTTAAAGTCCTACCATATTATTATACTGTATTGTGCATGACTGAGGGTGACCTTTCAGGAATCCCCCTTGACAATCCTGGGTTTGCTCCTGGTCGGGGTAGTCTCCTCCCCACTTGGTTTACTGTAACTATATTCTATATCTCTCACAAGCATAAATCAGCTCTACTATCACAGATATTGATACCACATTGACACAAGTTATTCAGGGAAATGTGTAAGTACCTTCAAATATGTGAACATAGTTATTTTCCCATTTAGAATTTTTTTTTTTTTTTTAACACCCGTTCTAGCCAGGTGTATGGAAAAGTCAAAACGTGGGACGGACTCTCCTTTTCACTAGTAGACTGGGTACATTTGATTAAAGGGCAACTGAACTGAGAAATATGGAGGCTGACATTTTTAAACTATACCAGTTGCCCGGCAGTCTTGCTCACCATCTACTTCTAATACATTAAGCCATAGATCCTGAACTAGCATGCAGATCGTGTCTTTCTAGTCGGACTGGATTAACAGCATGCTTGTTTCAGGTGTGTAATCAAAATACTACTGCAGTCAGAGAAATCATTAACAACAACTTGGCAACTGACATGGTTTTAAAGGAAACAAATACGGCAACCATAACCCTCTTAGTTTAAGATGGTGCTCACGTCGCAACTCCTATATGCAATCCAATTTAAATCAAACCTAACACATGCAAAGCAACAGAAACCTTTAGAGAATTCATACGGAACAGGAAAAAAAATCAAATTGGAAACCTCACAAAATCCCAATGGCAGTGTGGGTGCCACAGTCCCAAATACCAGGGTTTACTTCCAGCTTCAACATCTAGCTAGGTAGGAGGTCCAGAGCCAAATAAATATTTAAAGGACAACTGAAAGGGTACCTAGAGGGATGTGGATGTTTCCTTTTAAACGATACCAGTTGCCTGGCAGTCCTGCTGAGCTCTTTGGCTGCAGTAGTGTCTGAATCACACACCTGAAACAAGAATGCAGCTAATCCAGTCTGACTTCAGTCAGAGCACCTGATCTGCATGCTTGTTGAGGGGCTGTGGCTAAAAGTATTAGAGACACAGGATCAGCAGGAGAGTCAGGCAACTGGTATTAATTTAAAAGGAAAAACCCATATCCTCAGTTTAGGTTCCCTTGAAGTGAGAAGAATAGAGGCTGCCATATTTATTTCCTTCTAAACCGAGGGTGCCAAACAAATACAAAAAGGGCCAGAATTGAGATCTGGGACAACATCACAGACCAACCTCAATGTCTAGTGGCCACCTCTCTCCCTTATAAAGTTTTGTTTAATAGCCCACTCCATTCCCTATACCAGTGGTCCTCAAACTAAGGCCCGCAGGCCGAATGTGGCCCCCTGAGGCTTTACCAGCCCTTCACACACAAAATGTATTACATATAGATGTGGCCTGGTGCATCTTTAAATACAGCCTCCGTAGAAGCACAATACAGCATGAAACGGCCGTCAGGCGAGCAGTGCCCAGCACCCACCGTCACCACCACACCTCTGAGCACCGGTATGTCCATGTATGCTGCACTACGGTTTTGTTTTTATGCATTCGGACTGTGCCTCACGTTTTGAAGAATAGATCTACGTTGCAGTGCCGATCATTCCTGCTTCTTCCATCTTCAAATATTGGTAGCTGCATATAGAATAGCAGAGCTGGCACAACCCTTCCACATGGAAGCCAGAAAGCAGTCATTCGCTGGCTTCCAATCCTAGGCATGTTTCACTGTCTGCCACACAAAAACTACTTTAGGATACCACACGAATGTGTGCCCATGTGTTGGGGTGGATAATTTGCAGTTCATGCAATTACTGGAGATAGTGGGTAGTTTTGGGGGGAGGGGGATGACATAGCTCACATATGACTTGCTATGCTAGGGTCACAATATCTGCACTTGCTGAGTTTGTGGGGCATACTATCTGAACGTGCTGACACATCAGGCTGCATTTGTTAGTAGGTGCTATCTGCAATACCTAGGTACAATGTAATGTTTTTTCTACATCATTTTATGTATACTCCGGCCCCCCAGCAGTATTTTGATCCGGCCCTTGACCGAAAAAGTTTGGGACCCCTGCCCTATACAGTTCCCTGGTGTCTAGTGCCCCCTTATTCCTGCATATGGTTCCCTGGTGTCTAGTGGCCCTCTATACAGTTTCCTGGTACTAGGTACTTTCCCCCTCCACATATGGCTTCCCTGGTGATCTAGGGCTTACCCTCCAATATAACTTCTCTGGTGGGTTCTAAGTGGGCCAAACAATGTAAAGTGGGAAAACCAAATCTGACAGCTCTGAGGGACAGATTTGGCCCAAGGGCCAGAGTTTGACATGTATGTCATAAATACCAGTTGCTTGGCAGCCCTGCTGAACTATTTGGCTGCAGTAGTGCGAGCACCAGAAAAGCATACAGCTAAGCTTGCCAGATGTGACCGTCAGAAACTTCTGATCTGCTGCATGCTTGTTCAGGGTCTATGACTACAAGCATTACAGGCACAGGATCAGCAGGACAGCCAGGACAGCCAGGCAACTGGTATTGCTTAAAAGAAGAAAATATGGCAGCCTCCATAGCCTCACTTCAGATGTCCTTTAAAGAGTGAAGGCTCACAAAACGTTTACATAACTTGATAAGCACTAATGCCCCACCTAAATCACTGCATCCCCACCGCAAAAAAAAAAAAAAAAAAAACTACTATCAAACTCCGGGGGGGGGGGGGGGGGGGGGAGATTTGCAGTGCCTCCTGTAGAGGCTGAGCTTTAGCCAGTAGCTCTGCCTCTACTGTCAATTGGTGCTGATCGCAGCCTCCTCCCACCCGTCTTTCACTGTGAGGGGCAGGGGGAGGCAGTGATTAGCGCTGATTGACAAGAATGGAGGCAGAGCTATAGCCTGAAGCTCATCCTCTCCAGCAGCAAAATCCACAACCAAGAAAGTTGTGGATTTTTGCACTGGGATTTGGGGTGGTTTAACAGCAGTTTCAGCTTTGGGGATGCTGAGTTTTAGGTAGGGCATTCGTAAAAAAAAATTTGAACCTTCAAAGTCTCTTTAAAAAGGAATCTAATGTAATGGAGTGGTGTACTTGTAGGCTTAGAGGCCTTGGAGATGTAATGCTATAGCCACCCACATACAAGTGAAACTTGAAAAATAAGAATATTGTATGTTTGAAAATTTCTAGGCTTAGAGCATAACAGACTGGCTGTGAGAGAGTTCTAAACGAATGTGAGAAGTCCTGGATGCGAGAGTGAGGGGAAGTGACCAAGCCAGATAACAAGAGGGTCTCTTGGGAGGAGTGAAAGTTCCAGGATGGATAAAGTATGGAGGGGGGGGGGGAATAGCCTATGTAGCTTTGTATGACAGTGTTAGGCTATCATACAAAAGGATCTAGTTCAATGATGGTACTGGCAGAGATGACCAGCATCATAGCAGCAGGAGTAGGTGGACAAGCCAAGCAGCAGAGTTCAGTAGACACTGGAGAGGTGCCCATCTTGTTTTGGTAGGCCACAGTAGTCAAGACTGGAAATTGTTACAGCATGTAAACTTCCAGAAAAGATTCTGGAGATGGAAGCAGACGGTTAATATGCAGTTGAAATGAGAGCTCAGATTCCAGCGTTAAGCCCAGACAGCAAGCTTTAGAAGTTGTTTATTTGGGAATTTTCTATATTGATGGTCACTATGGGTGGGGAGCAGATCAGTTATCACTGTGTTAGGCAGCCCTCCCATCTCTATTTCCAAATCTGAGCAAGCCTGAAACACAAACATTACAGTGCTGTGAAGAACTCACACTGAATAAGCCAACATTCTACAAGAGCCGTTTGCTAGAGTGCTTCTTGCAGACACCCTGAAATATTGCAAGTGTAGCAGCCAATGGTGAATATACAGCCCCCCATATGACTTGTTATGCCACTGGGACTGCTCTGCCTTTTACATGGTATGTTAATTTTGTTCTGTGGCACCACAGTATGAAGAACTAAGAATCTTCCCTGAGGGAGGAACGATTCCAGTTGGTATGATGCAGCCAATTGAACCCATATGCTGGGTACATGAGATCGATTGATTTCTGGCATGGTCAATTGGGTTGAGCGATACAGCTGTCAATTTTGCATACTTAAAAACTTGCAAACAGCTGTATCGATCAAAAATGCCAGAAATTGATCCTGCATCGTGTGTACCCCGCATAAGATTCCTCTGCTGGGGTTTTGGGACTGATAAACTGGCATCTCTATAGATGGCAGGAGTATCATGTGGAAACGACAGTATGTTCTCATGGGCTAGCATCAATTCTGTCAAGCCTCTGTTGCCATCTAGTGTCTGTCAATAGGAATGTTTTATCCTAGTGTGAAAGGAGCCTTACTGAGCAACTCCATAGCCAAGACATAGAAAGCTAGATTTACTGCAGGACTGAAGCACTGGGGCCACTCCACAGAAAAAAAAAAAAATAATAATTAAAATCCGACAGAACTGACAGGCTCTTTGATCTCAAGAGTATTTACTGAATGGTAGTTGCCAATTCTAACTGCCAAAATATTGTGCACGTGTGTAGGGAGGCTGGCATATTGGCATATTACGGTTTTAGCAGTTAAACTGTTCAGGAAATGCTTTTGAAACGAAAACCCTGAGAATCCTCCATGAGGAGACCAACTAGTCCCAAACCTGTCAGACTTTAACCACTTTTTGCTGTAGTAGTCCTTTGCTGTACTGCACTGTTGTCAGAACCCTAGAGATTGCATTATACACATGCAAGCTACAACTAACTGAAGAATGTAGCTTGGCATTGGGTCAAATGCACCGACCATTTTGATCAGCAGCATTTTATTGGTTTAGCACCAAACTGCATATAGTTTGCATGCAAGCTAGAATTATACACATACGGTCAAGTGAGATGTTAATATATATCACACAAAGCTCATTTAAAGGCCAATTATACACACTAGGGAGATTGTCACAGTACAGAAACATCTCCCAACTGTCCCTCTTTTGGAGGGACAATTCTTTCTTCATGTGTCCCTCTTCAGGGCTGATGTACAGATATGTGAATATATGTATTTTTCTACTGAAAATGTGTTCAACTCTAAAAGTTATTCCCATCCTGTTAAATTGACATTTCCAAGTGTTAATTTGAGGAAAAACTAACCAAGCAGGAGTGTAGCAATAGGGTGTGCAGAGGAAGCGACCGCATTGGGGCCCTTGGTCCAGAGGGGCCCTCCCTCAACTACAGTATTGCTGTATTGGTCCTGTGCTCATATCACTTCTATAGATACACTTTAAATAGTGGTTGTCATTAAACTGTTCCATTCCCCTTCTTGCACCTCTGACAGTGTAGTTGCCATTGGCAGGTTTTGGTGTGCCGTATCAATGTATAGTGTTTGTGGGACCCATAGCTCATTAGCAACACCACTGCAACCAGGATAGAAAAGACGTGTGGTTTTAATTCTAAAATATACTTTTATGAAATCTTTATGGTATGCATGGCTAGGAGTGTTGAAATGGCAAGGGGTTTGGCTGAAGTGTCCCTCTTATCTCAAAGAGTTGGGAAGTATGAATCAAGAATACACATGAGCCCAAATGCTTCTTTTTCACAAAGTATTTATTGTACAAGAACAGACAAGTTTCCTAAACTAGTTGCACAGGTGAGACTCCACTGATCAGCCTTTCCTCCACAGGAAGTGGATTCCATCACTGGTTGTGCAGACACAGGATGGCGATAGAAACCATAAATATAAAGACAGAACATTACACAAATTGGCACCACCTGTGTGGGAAAAAAAAAATCCATTACATTCAAATAAGGCTACAGAATTTAGCACAACTACTTCCCGTGATACCTGTACAACAACCTGCTGAAGCAAAAGGGATATTTAGTGGCACCTGATAGATTAAACAATTTGTTGCTGGAATGGTTACTCATTTTGCTGGAAGCTTATCAGTTATGTACAGCACCCAAGATTGCTCTCCCTGATCCGCTGCAAACCGTGATCGAAAGGCAAACTGTTTGCAAGATTCATTGGCCTCAATTCACTAAGATCATGCTGGAGATAAGGCAAGAGAAAACTTACCTCCACACAGAGTTATCTTAGCTCTTCATTCCTTAAGTTACCTCCTCTAGTTATTTTCACATGCAGTTAACAGCCTGTCTTTAACTCTTGAGTTATTTTAAGGATTGAAGAGTTAACTTAAAGACAGAAGTTAACTTTAGGTTTGCCTGAGGTAAAATATGTTTCCTGAAAGGGAACCTTAACCGGCGGGGGGAAAAAAAAAATTCACTTACCTGGGGGCTTTCCCAAGCCTCCTGCAGCCGTCCTGTGCCCACGCCGGTCCTTCGGTGCCCTCCGCTGCTAAGTTTCGTTTTCGGACGACTGCCAGTCGTCCTCGGGCAAAGCGTCTTCTTCCGGATTCCCCGTCGTAAAGAGCCGTAAAGCACGTCCGCATGACGCCAAACGCGTCATGCGGACACGCTTTACGATGGGGAATGCGGAAGATGCTTTGCCCGACGACGACTGGCAGTCGTCCGAAAACGAAACTCGGTGGAGGGCACCGAAGGACCGGCGTGGGCACAGGACGGCTGCAGGAGGCTTGGGAAAGCCCCCAGGTAAGTGAATTTTTTTTCCCCCGCCGGTTAAGGTTCCCTTGAATACTACATGCTTTATCACCATGGTAACAACTCTAGAAGAGTTATTAAAGACAGGAGATAAGCTTAGTGAATTGAGGCCATTGTGACTAAGCAGGGCAGAGGTTTTCTGAATGAATTGAATCTAATACATCCAGCCCTGCTGGAAGTTAAATTAGGTTAAGGTGAGATGTGCAGAGGGGCATTGGAAATTAAGGCTGACTGCTCTGGGCAACTGCAAAGGTTCTCCCGACTGATCTCTAGAATGCAGTTTTATCACTGGAAAAGCTGTTCTAAACCGCGATATCACACAACTCAATACTGTGGCAGTTGGCCAATGAGGCAGGTTACTTTTGGAGAAGGGTCCCAGTCCTTATCTTGTTCAATGTACAAGAAAAGGCAGTGTCAAGGGAAACAAGTTATGCCCGAGACACTACAGATCAGTTGCTCAGCATTTGCTAGAATTTTGAAAAGCAATCTCAGTGCTAGCGACTTAAATTTGTGATTTGCCCATTTGCAAGGCCTTTTGGGCAAGTGGTGTTTTTTGGGAGGGGTTAGAAGCAGGGTAGTACAAGGAGGTGCAAAATGGCTTTGAAGTCACTATGTATAACGATTGAAAAGCAATTTTATACAACTTAGAATGGTTTTTACTAGCAAAATACAGACAGAGCAATGGCGATTTGGCCAAAGCGCAGTTGCTCCAGTGGGCTCACCTGCAGCCATTTCTGCAATCTCTGCTGGCAATTCGTAGAAAGCACAAGTTGCTGCTGAAAGCGCTCTAGTGGATATTAAGGTGGCCACTAACTATAATTTGCCAATTATGAACAATTGGAAATGTATGGTACCAGACAAATTCCCTAATCAATCCAATCAGAAAATCAGATAGAGGTCATTTGATTGTTTGGCAACCCCCCCATATTAGTGGTCCCAATCATTTTATCTGAAGAATTGCTTATAAATTATTCAGACAATCGTATCATTAGCAGCCACCCCTTTAGTCCTTACAAGGATGCCAGGCATAGTAATATGGCAGCCCAACCTAGGTGGTTGTGCTTTGCTTAAAGTAGCTTGTGTCAAATCTTGTAAGACAGCTGAACACGGCAATTTGAGCTACAATATTTTCCGTCCACATAACATTGTACAAGCCCCACTCACAAGTATTCAGTTCTTCTTTCTTCCCCTTCCAGCTCCTTTGCCCTGAGGAGAATAAAAAAATAAAGAGATTCATTGTTTTGCTAAGCATAGAGGTCTTCCCATAGTTCCCTCCTACACATTCAGAAGCAGTGGTCACTACAAGAAACTAGAGCCATTGTGCAGAAATTTGAAGTGCAGAAATTGTCAAGGAGCAAATAATTCTAGCTTGCATAACAAAAAAAAAAAAAAAAAAAAGCCAATCAAAATCAGTGATGTGAATTTGAGTATCCGTTCTAAGCTGCATGCCACTGACTAGTCCCGTTATACCAGATTAGTACTTACCTGCCCCTTTTAGCAGATGTGAGAAGGTTCTCCATTTAATGCTGTGGTCTACAAGAGCCCACACTTAGTGCGAGTTGGGCACATAGCCTCTCCTACCACTAGTGGGCCAGCTGCATGTTTACACCACCATGGACATCAACCCCATAGTCAGCCCGTTTGTATAATTTTTGTAGCAAGTCATGTGGTAGGTTAGATCCACTTTTTCCAATACCCTGCAGGGTGTCAGACTTTCCTTGATAGAAATGCTTTTAAGTGCTTTGGTTGATGTTTAGTAGTGGCAGCTGAGATCTACTTCAAATTCTCAATGTGACAGTAGTGCTACATACCTTTTTCACAGGGCTGTCTTCCTCTTCAGAACTCCTGAAAATGAGAACGACATTTAGCAGAGAGTCATTTGGGTACCCATAATGACTAAACCAAGGTTATTCAGGGTAACAAATTTAAGCCAATTATCCTGATGTCAGCATCAGAAATCCTTAATACCAGTGATGCACTTTGCCAACAGTAAAGATGCTAGAATTACTGAACTGTGTCAGTGGCTTAGTGGAATTTCAGCAAAGCACAGAACAAACTGCAAACAGACCAGTGACCCAGAAGGCCCCGATCCAAGACACTATTACAGGCCAATACTCACACGTCTTCCTCCATATCTTCATCCTTTTCCATTTTCTTTTTCTAGAACAGAAAAAAAAGTCATATCTTAACATGCTGGATATTAACTGCTCTGCAGACTTGCCATTAGCCACTGGAATGCCACCTTGCTTTGCTGTTCCATCTTCAAGCTGTATAATTAGTCAATTCTGAATCAACTTGGTTTGAATCTCATTGACTATCCCAACCACCAATCAGGCATTTGACGGATCCTCTCCTGGTGCCTGCCTCCCATAGGAATGCATGTTGAGGCTTGGCCAAACCAAATGTACATGAACAGTTTATAAAAGCAGCATGCGTTTATATGGTTTTAGAATGTTAGGGCTCTACCAGTTGCCTCAGTCTGTCAATTTTGCAACCTCATACAGAGGCACATCAAGACAGAGGCTAGGAGACAAAAAAAAAAAAAAAAAAAAATGTTCTCAGACAGTTGATATGCAGAATCAACTGCCTCAAAAGCCACCACGTTTTTGCCATTTTTTATTTGTTAGCCAGAAAGATAGTTCAAGATGTGTCCTTTCTGCAGAGTACATTACTTGGAGGCGTAGAGACCATAGACCCAATTGGCTCTTTTCACATGTAAGGCCTGTGACCCACTAGCAGGTCTTTCCAAGCCCTTGTGATTTGCAAAGCTCTTGCAATGCTGTGGGTTTTAACCACATTCCTCAAGTGGGATCACACAGCATTACATTAGCAAGAGCTTTTTGAAGTCACAACAAGCACTTAGAAAGGTGATGCTACCAAGTTCCAGGCCTAACAGATATTCCTTTGAGCTGATGTTACCGTTAGTTAAAGGGACTTCGATCAATAAAATTACACATACCTGAGGTTTCCTCCAGCCCCATGCGCATGGATCCCTCCCACGCCGCTGTCCTCAGCTATGAGAACCGGGTCCCGTCATCGGAGCCAGCCTACGCAGGAGAAGTGCATCCTCTGCATCTCTCCAGCGGCCACTGGAGAGATATGCAAACTGCGCACTTTATGCTAGACTGGCTCCGACTGATGGAATTACGGGGACCCGGTTCCCAAAGCTGTGGGCAGAGGATGGTGAAGCAGATGGGGCTGGAGGAAGCCCCTGGTATATATATATATAATTTATTTTATTGATCTCTGGTACACTTTAAAAACCTCACAGCAAAGACCACAAAAAAACAAAAACTGTAGCACCAATCTGCCCTAATCCCAATCTACAGTCAACACTAGTGTAAAAAAAAGCCCTCTTGATCAGTTGTCCTACAGTACATGCAAACCATACTGGGAGGGAGACTGAGGTTTAGGCACACAAACTTCAGTAGTCAATAGGGATGGTCAATGTAATGCAAATAATTTCAAGTTTGCAGCTTGAACATGAACCACTCAAATCCTGCTGCAATAAAATTAGATTGGTCAATTTGCAAACTGGAGAGATTTGCATAATGAAACTCAAAATTTGCATCTAATTGATCTCTATCTAGACTTCCTAGATGTTCTTTAGGGTCCCTTTACATGGATGCACTGTGATTTGGAACAATTGCACCACAGCCAAAAAGTCACACCATGTTATAGTGTTATATACAGTTTGGGTATACCACTGACTCGTTTGCATCAAGGGTACTGTGACCTATACCCAGGGGTACTTCATAAGTAGGCTTTGTAAAAGGAAATCATATGCCAAAAACTGAGAACCAATACACATTACCTTTGCTTGTCCTGCCTTCTTTGAAGCTGCTGCCCTTTTGGCCGGTTTAGGTGGAGAGTCTTCCTCTTCTTCCTCCTCCTCTGCCTCTTCATCCTCATCATCACCCTCTTCCCAATTATAATCATTATCTAGAAGTTAAGATATTTGGTCAATAAAAAAAACATACAATCACGTTTGACTAGTGCTGTAGCTACAGACTGAAGTGCAATTTGGTAAATTAAAGCAAGCTCATCCCTCTTCAGTCTACAACCCTCTATGCATTTCTACATAGTGGTGATCATACAGAGTAGCTGATTACATAGCTCAGGGCTGGGAAACTTTAAAGAGAAACTGTAACCAAGGATTTAACTTCATCCCAATCAGTAGCCGATACCCCTTTCCCATGAGAAATCTTTTCCTTTTCACAAACTGATCAGGGGGCTCTGTATGGAAGATAGTGGTGAAACTCCTACCACAGTGTGATGTCAGGACCATGGTGTTGACACTGGGAGCTTTGTTGCATTGTGGGAAAGAACAGCTGCTCCCAACTGCAAAAGAGCAAGCAGCAGCTACTTCCACTGACATCACCTGCCAGCAGTACAAATTTCACCATGTGACAAAGGTCAATGTAAATCAGGGAGAGAAGATTTTACAATGGGCAAACAATGACTAAATCATTTATACATAATTGTAAAAATTAGGCACTTTTGTTAATTATGTTATGTTCACTGGAGTTCCTCTAAGACAGTGGCCTGGGCTGCATTCCTTAACTACCACGATACCAGCAGTCTCTGCCCCCATAAGGACCATTGGCGCACATTGGATGCATTCGCTAAGTTAACACCCCTTAGCCAGCCTGATCTTGTTTAAGTTTCGATTGAGTAGCCATATACTTGTAGCTACTCTGTAGGATCACCACAATTTCTACATACTGCAGATGCCTCCTTGTTCAAGATAGCAACAGTAGAACCATTTAGGGTACATAAACTCAAGTTCTCATTTTAACAACTAGAGACCCAGGCTACGTCTACAGTGTGACATCATGGAGCAACATAAGGGAGGCATTGCAATGGGATGCTCTGCAATGAGAAGTCTATGCGATGTTAAGTGTTGCGGTAATGCACACATTGACAGGTGCAGGGAAGCACTTTGTATGCTATGCAATGTGGTACAACGTTTGTTCCCGTCAGGAACATCCCACTGTGAACTTAGCCCTAAAGTAGAACATTAGCATTGATGTAAATGTTTACACCTCTAAATTGCTCTGTTTAAAATTTAAATTTTTATTAACAGTTGATCTTGTAGATTCTTCTGCCCTCCAGCCACAAAATCTAGATGCCATTTAAGGGTCATAAGTGTATACTCACCTACTATGTTCTCACCACAGATATATACTGGCCCAGAGCCAGACAGTAATTTGAAGTGGACTGGAGGTGTTAGCTCAATGTTTGCTAGGGAAGTCTGCAAGTAAGAAAATAGGTTAGCACTTTGTGTCACCAGCAATGTGCACCAATGCAGCTAGTCCGTGAAACTCACCATAGGCATAACAGATGGCTTCAGTGTGGCAATGGGAATAGGCTCAGCTTCTGCATCTCCATTTTTGTCACTTCCATCTTTTTTCGGATCACCTCCTGCCTTCTGAGGGACTATTGCTATTACATGAAACTCATCCTTTGCCTCGTGTCCAAGACAAATCTATAAAAAAGGAAGAGTGGTAAAGAGTAGACCACAAGTAAGACTTTCATCTCAATTCCCTGAAAGGGGAGGGGTGTGAAAAACGAAACTTCAAACCGGTACACAATCTGTTCATAGTATTCAATCTGTTAATCTTTATACTTCATGGAAGTGGTAAGATTGGTTAGAGATTAAAGTTGACAAATACGATGGATTGTCTAAAAAAAAAAAAAAAAAAAAAAAGCGCAACTCCAGGACATACCAAACTAGTCCCCTTCTTTTGATTTTTCTCAATTGTTTTGGAGTTTACAATCTTTTATCCTGAAATTACAGCAATCTCAAATGTGTTGTACCTTGAAGATTCCGATTGAAACTTCTGATGTATTGAATCGGAATGCTTGAATCAAAATTAATAAAAACTAAAAATTAAAATTGTATGGTGACATTGTCTTTGCCCAAATGAAACTAGAGTCGTTGACCACACAACTTTTACTGACGTGTCCATAAATCAGTGGTGGAGTGCAGGCTTCAACAATACTGCCGTTTGAGCACCCTAATAAACTGAAAGGCTCAGGTCATTGTATATTCAAGGGCTAGATTTCTGGAATGGTCACACTGTCAGCCCTGGGGTGGTTCCTAGCTCAAGGTCATGGCATGCCAAGAGGTTTCTACATTTTGACAAGGCTGCAGATTGGGAGTAACATGAGGAGCTGCTGTGCCGCCCAGGGAAGCTGTACATGAAAGGGGCTGCTGCACATCATAGGCAAGCCACAAGATTATAGGGCAGAGAGTTCCCCAACTGTCCTCAAGAGTCAAGGCCTACTAACAGTACATGTTTTGCAGAAAACCACACAATCACAGGTGAGGCAATTAGTGTCAGCAGAGTTGATCAACTCTGGATTGCTACAAAACATGCACTGTTGGTGAGCCTTGAGAACAGGGTTGGGGAACCCTGGTCTAGGGAAAACAGGCTTTATGGCTATGAGGCTCACTTGTACTGGTGCTTTGTGACCAAAAGAATGCAAGTAGTGGTAGAGATGATGCACTGCATGGTATTGCCCATAAAGTTGATGGGTGATCAGACCAGGTTTCCTGGACAGAACTGCTGCCAAGCTTAATATCCAATGTTGATAACTTGATATCAAAGGCAACAGTACAGGAAATAGACAGCAAGCACCATCTTGTGTCAGCAGCAGAACTGATGGTAACAGTTATCAGTGAGGAGGTGCAGGTGAGTAACAGGCATTTCCAACAGGGTAGCTAGGAAATGTATATGCTGACAGGGCAGGGTTGTGATCACATGCTTTGTGCTACACACTTTGACTATACTGCTGCAACTGCTCATACACCGTGAAATTGTGTACCATATCAGTCATGCCTAAAGCCTAAAGATCCCAAAGGAAATTTTACTTTGTAGCCTAGCAAGTTAGTTATGCCCATTCTCTTACAGCACTGACATTCATTCTAATACATTTCCATGGGCATGCATTCCCTGCATATGTGGCAGTTTGAGGCATCAACCTCATCTCAGTAACAAGAGCAATTCAGCTTTTGCAGTGACGCATATATGGAGCGCCAAAGCAGTGACAAGGGACTGTCATAATCCAATATGTTTAATACATCCTAAGTGTGCCCATAACATCTCCTGACAGACCAGTCTGATAAAATTCCAATCAGCAAGATCATTCCCAAAACTGCTAAAGTAGTCACTTATCAGCACTGGAAGTACGTATTCCCCAAGGGTGTGTACATTTAAAAATGTGAGTAGACAAGGTTACCACTTAAATACACAATTGGTTCATAGTTTTTCAATCTATTGGCCCACATATGTGGAGGTGGTAAAGTTTAAATCAAAATTTGATGCATGTACATCCTTAACTATTGGGATAATTTCCTTTGGGGAAAGTGGAGGTTAAGTAACCAGAAATGTGAGACCTAAAAAAAAAAAAAAAAAAAAAAAAAATCAAACTGCCATTTCCTTTTAAACCATACCTGTTGCCTGGCTATCCTGCTGATATTTGGCTAAAACCCCACACCTGAAAGCAGTATGTGGCTAATCTGGTCAGACTTTGATCAGAGCACCTGATCTGCATGCTTGTTCAGGGTCTATGGCTTAAATTAGAGGCAGAGGATCCACAGAACAGCCAGGCAATGTGCATTATTAGAGAATACACATGTCAGCCTCCATATCCATCTCACCTCAGGTTCCCTTTAAAGAACCCCCCCCCCCCCCTTAAAAAAAAAAACCTCAATCCTGCACTAACAATTTGGAGCTGGTCAGGAAGAGGCTGGTGCTGGAGAAAATACTCACGGTCCTCAGGGCCAGCTGATGTTCACGTTCATCTTCACTTGCCACTTGAAAGCTTTCTGCCTTTTTCTTGTCACTCAATGTGCATCCTGTATGTACCAAACACCAAGAAATATTAGTTATCACCTCACATAGGTTAGAGTTAGTGGATAGGAAAGTGTGGTAATTGTACTATTGAGGGGACATTGGGCTCTATTCTCAAAGAGGCCAAGTTACCGCAAAATTACCGCCAGCGGTAATCTCCGCATTTACTAAAATTTTCCCCATGCGGTAAAAAGAGTGCGGAAACTGCAATTAAAAGTGCGGTAAAGAGGTTGCATGAAAAATAGTTTAAAAATTTCAAAGTCCATCAAGCACAGCACTTAAGCCTCCAGACATTAAAATCAATGGGATGCGAAATATATCACCTACTACTTGTAGGTGATAAGTAATTAACGCTGAAATTTTTGTGAATGTTTTTTTTGGGCGAAAATACAGACTTTCGCGGAATTTTCCACATTACTATCGCACATTTACCGCATGCAGAAACTTGTGAATTTCCCACACTGACTTTACCGCATGTGGGAAGTCATTGAGAATAGAGCCCATTGTGGGACTCAGAACCTCTATGCAAGATCTCCTTGGGGAGAATGTTCAACCCACCTAAAAACAGGGAGCAAGGCGAGTGCTTAGAAGTCATGTAGTAATAAGTCACTTATAAATCATCCAGTGGAGGATTTCTCTGTAGTGCAGTATATGGAGGATGCCACATTTCCATTTAAACTAGGCTTGCATGCAAATTTTATTCAAACTGTATGTAGCTTGTAAGTGGGACCAGGGACAGATTTCTGGGTTGGCCACAAAGGCCTGGGCCTTGAGCAGCTGCAGCCTAAGGGTGGCTGATGAAGAGGCTGCAAATGGGCAAACAGAAGAGGGGTGCTCCTGGCCAAAGTTACTTGTTGGCAATAGATCCCAAGCTCAAATTTATCTCTAGATCAAAAGTGAGTGGACATGCACATGTCCTTTCAGTTCATTTTCAAATCTATACAAATTTAGACATGTACACTAGGTCTCTCCTATACCCAATTGCTGTTGGATAGCGATCTGATGACTCAAATAGGATCTGAAATGGCAATTGCATCTTGTGTGCCAGCTTTATAGATCCCTACCAGGGTATCTGCGGTGGTCTGTGGAGGCCACGGTCTCATCAGAAAAGAGAATCGAAAATTCAAAGCACAATTTGCCAATTCCAAAAATGCATATAACAGAGGACAAACATTTGCATTGTATAATTCAGTGGAAAAGATCCCAAAACAAATCTACAAGTGTAGGAATGTGCATCTGAAAATGCATGCCTTTCTGCACAGACAAGTGCCCTCAGCCTCAGAACATGTGTGGCGATGACAAAACGTAGCATGGAAGCTGTTGAATAGGTTAGTCTTCATGAGAGCTGAAGGCACCATAATGGATTCCAGCTAGTTCAATTTTCAAACAATCCCCTAAAATAGCAAAATAGGCATCTCCAGTGTCTGGCACTACCAGCAGAGGGGGGTTGTGGAGTGTAAGACATGACCTACTGTAGAGTAACCAACTTGTGTTTGGCAGCTTTGATATTCATACAGATTCCCTTCAGTTCTTACCTTTCAACACTAGTGGACTCCTGCCTTTGTACGAATCGCTTATCTAGAGCAGTAGTGTAGCAATAGGGAATGCTGAGGTTGTGACCAGGAGACCATAGGTCCTCTTTCAACCACTGAATTAGCCCTTTATTTGTGCCATAACTACAATTCATGGGCCCCACAGCAAAACTTGATAAGTCCCCAACCCAATGTTTACACCCCATCCCTTGCTTCCCTTCAGACTTGGGGCATATCTCACAAGGGTCATAACAAGTGTGGCCATCAGGATCTTCCCACCCATAACAAGTGTAGCCACAAAAACCTGATATGAGGTAAAGTTTCCTGTATCAGAGGAAGGAAAGGTTAGTAGTTGGGGGGGGGGCACAGAATAAAGCCCCATTTACATTGAATGTCCCAGCAAAACTGCGTTTTTAAATTTCATTCCACCTCTGTAGAAGCCCAGCAATTCCAACATTGCGCTACACTGGGAGCCCTCCTTGTACTTACCCCATATGGTAGCCACTGGCTTGTTCAGCTTGCTTGTGTCAAGAACACTAGACATGTCTGCAGATCACTAAAAAGACAAGGAAAGCTTTCATGAGCCAAGTGTCCCCCTGTTGGGGAGAAATGCACATAGCAAGTTCATTACCAATTCAGTTTTCCTGTAGGCAATAATGATAGAAGTAGTGTTACCAGATTTTAAGTTTTTTTTTTTTAGCAGTGGCAGCTGAAGACAGGTTGTGTGAGCAGATGCCAGTTAGCCACTTTGTTATTCTGTCCCAGGCAACACTGATGCCATGTTCAGAGGTGCGTTTCAGCGTGTGGTATAACAGCCACTTTGGAATGCAGCTTACCACACTGCAAAGCACCACCTATGCAATGCAGTTACCAGGTTGCTGTATGGTAATTCACTGCATGTGTAATAGTACAGTGAAGCATTCTCTCTCATTGACTTAAGTATAGAGATTATTAATGAGATACACGTTTTGAGTGGATGCAGCATTATGCACATGTTGCATACAAATGTACGCAGCTTAAAATTTAACCATTCAAAACCTGCTGAGGTAAAATTTGATTGGTCCATTTCCAAGCTGCATGTTTTTGCATCTCATTGACCATCCCTACTGAAGTATACTTTGACCATGTTTCACTGTATAAATACATGTATTCCAAAAAGGACCGGCACCACACTCAGTATCTGTAGCTCTTCAAGTTTTAATAGCAGCAGGCATGATAACAATGTTATCATGCCTGCTGCTATTAAAACTTGAAGAGCTACAGATACTGAGTGTGGTGCCGGTCCTTTTTGGAATACATATTGCTGTGGCCCCCAGGTACCGGGGTGAGGACCTTGGCACACCAATTCTTTTATTTTGAGCCTTATAGTGGAGCTCCTGGACGCTTGTATTATACTGTATAAATACAGACATTTGGGATGGCGGATCTATGGCAATATTCAATACACATCACATTCAGTGGACGCTGCTTGCAAGGTCTTTTGGGTGATTTCCTAAGCATCCTCAAATCTTAGAATTGGACATGCAAATTAGACACTACACTAATGCTGCAGTAGAATGCGTGTCAACATATAGGGCCTTGGTCTTAATGCTCCCTGTTACTAATGCAGATCTAACCTTCCTGAAAGTCTCAGCTTATATTTGTGAAATTTACTGCCACTAGAGTGAGAAGGATACCACACACACACACCCTTCTATGCATATTTAGCCTTGAAGTTTTTATTCAATTATAAAACCTTTAGAACTCGAGTATGGACTGCCCAGAAAGTGCCATCATAAAAGTGTGACCAACTGCACTGAGAAAGCAGGGAGGATGCAGAGGGGCATGAACTCTAGCAACTGAACTGAGTTAGCCACTATCAGCAAGTTTCCCCTCAAGCAAAGTCAAATTTCACTTGTGCCCACTCATCTTTACTAACTAGGTCACTAATAGGGATGACTAGAGGGTCAAATGAATTCTGAGTTCATGCATGATTAAGTAAGTGTGGTACTATTCCATTAGCCAGGCACAACCAACAGGTGGCATTAATTACTATTCCCCCTCCAGGCCAAAAATAAATAAAATAAATAAAAAGACCAATCCAAGTCCAACCAGGTATAAACTGATTGGTCCAGACAAGTTGGTAGTAACAGAGAAGAGCAGCTTCACTGTGCACTAGGATAGATTAAAACTAATGTAAAGACCGAGAAAGACTGTTGCTAAACATGCACAGAAGTGTAGTTTAGAGACTACCAATTAGAAACCTTGATCTAGGAACCAATTTTGCTTGTAATGTCCTTAAAATCTGTTTCTCAAACATTTTCCTCAAATCCAAAAACACTACTTTAGTAGTAACCATACATGTACAAGTAATAAGTGCCTCAGCTAGGAGCACAGCAATAGCAAACCACATTGGGCAGATGTACTAAAAAGTCAGTGCAAGGAAATATCAGCAACACTGGCTCAGAAGTGGAGTAGAGGTCTAGAAACAACAATTGTGATGTATTGCTTTGAGCAAGCATTTCCACTTTGCACCACTTTTCTTTGCACTCATGAGAAACATCTGCCACAACTGTTGTCTGATAACATAAAAACCTATACAAATGGGAGGAAACCACTGCCAAAAATACTGACTGGTTGTTGCAGATAAACACACTTAAAGCACACTTTGCTGAATTGCATGCATTTTATAGCAGTGTACTACTTTAAACCACATACAATCCTGCAACATGCGTTCCCAGCCTCAAGCATGCACAAATCTGTGCTTTGCATACTCCACACAATTACAACACAACAGCTTAGCACACACTGAAACCTAAACCAGATACACTCTGACTAGAGCCATCCAAGCAAACCTGAAGTTCTGAAGCTGTGAAACTGAAGTGCATCAAAGCCTGGCCTGTGGCTATATATCAGGGAATGGTCATTGGTCACACCTGTGACTGATCATGATTGCACAAGAAGCCAAGTATCACAGAATTAACTCTTTGGATGACATATTCAGCAGGTTTAGGCCTTTTTTCCACGGACTGTTGATAGCCAGTGAAATGCCTCTCTGAAAGCCATAATACGTGCGTTTCTGCGGCTGAATTGAGCCATTAGATTGATCATTTCCAACGTGTCCGATCACCCGCCGGATCGATTCCGCGCTCGATACCGTGGGCGGGACTATGGGAAAAACGAGCAGAAGATAAGAGAAGCGCCCGCGGGGACGAGCGGGAATCTATCCAGGCGCGCGAGGGGACAAGCGGGGACGCGCAGGAGTCGATCTAGCGGCATAATCGAGCCACAGAAACGCACCGTGTATGCCCAGCATAAGGGCCAGTGCACACCAAAAAGCGCTAGCGTAATCGCAAACGCTCAGCGCTTTTTGAAGTGTTTTTTCTAGGCGATTTCAGGCATGTGCCTAGCGATTTTGTAATCATGCCTAGCTATTTTTGGAGCGTTTTGGTGTAGCGGTTTAAATTTTTTGTTACAGTAGAGCTGCAACTGAACGGCTCCTGTAAAGAAAACGCTTGGAAAATCGCTCTGATGTAGCGCTTTTCAGAGCGATTTTCCACTTTCCTATACTTAACATTGGGCTCTATTCACAATCACACATGCAGTAAGAGATTTTTTACCGCTATATTACTGCCAGTGATAATTTCCGCATTTTTTCCACATTCACTAAAAATGTTCCGTATGTTTCCTGCATGTGGGAACAATGCGTAAATTACATAGTAAACATGCGGAAACCATGCAGAAAAAAGTGGCATAAAAAAACTTGTCCCAAAAAAAATTAAAGTCCAGCAAACACAGCGCTCAAGGCTCCAGACTCCATTTAAGTCAAGGGGAAGCGAAATATATCACCAAATACTAATAGGTGATAAAAAAAATCGGTAGTTAAGTCAGAATTTAGGCACCCCTTTTTTTGTGAATTTTGATTTTTTTTGCGGGAATTACCGAATTTTGCGGACTTTTACCGCATTTTTAATGCATGCGGGTAAACAATGCGTACAATTTTACACATGCGGTAAATAATAATGCGTAAAAATTTGTGAATGTCAAGATGGTCTTTTTTCAGTCGGGAATTTACCGCAAGTGCATTTCCGCATGCGGAAAATGATTGTGAATAGAGCCCATTGGCCTCTTTTCCACGGACAGTTGATAGGCAGTGAAATGCCTCACAAACTCTCACAACTGCTTGCTGCTGCCTGGAAACTGCTCACTAGTGCCTGGATGCTCACTGCTGCCTGGTAACTGCTTGCTGAGCACAAAGTTCAACTGCTCATGGAAAAGAGGCCATAATGTGAACTGACCCATAGGGAACCATGGACACTGGGCTGCACGTCAGTTGTCCGTTCAGTTAAAACTGACAGCAACTGATTAAGGCCTCTTTCAGATGGGAGGCAGAACTGTGCATTTGCTGAGCAGTTGGTCTGCTGCCCGGAAGAGTCAGGCCTCTTTTTCACAAACTGTTTACAGGCAGTGAAATGCCTCTCAACTCTCACAACTGCTTGCTGCTGCCTGGTAACTGCTTGCTGCTGCCTGGTAACTGCTTGCTGCTGCCTGGTAACTGCTCACTGCTGACTGGCAACTGCTTGCTGAGCACACAGCTCAACAGTTCGTGGAAAAAAGGGCTTAGGCCTCCTTTCCAAGAACTGTTGATAGGCAGTAAAATGCCTCTCAAACTCTCTCAACTGCTCACTGCTGCCTGGTAACTGCTTCTTGCTGCATGATAACTGCTTACTTCTGCCTGGTAACTGCTTGCTGAGCACACAGCTCAACAGTTCGTGGAAAGGAGGCCTAATTCGGGTGCAATTTAAATGCAGGCGAATTGTTGCGGTAGTAGCACCACGCGTGTCAAGCGCTGACACGCAGTGGTGTAACAGAGTGGCAGAAAACCGCCATCAAAAGGCGGAGCCCAAATTATGTTAAAAACAGCATAATAATTATGTCTTACCTACAGTATCAATAGCGGCCTAGAGGGGGAATAGTGATAAAGCTGCCAGGACTTTTGCAGAGGCAAGGTGAGACGCTTTTCAGCTTTACCTGCGCCCAAATTTCCCAGCACCTGAGGCCTAATGCGCACCAAAAATCGCTAGGCGTAATCGCAAACGCTAGCAATTCCCAGTGTTTACCTAGCAATTTTTGAATTATGTGTAGCGATTTTTGGAGTGTTTGCGATTAGCAGAAGTACACTTTGAGCTGCAAGTGATCAGATTTAAAAAAAAATAAAAAACCTGGGAAAATCGCTCTGTTCAGCACTTTTTAGAGCGATTTTCCACTTTTGCTATATTTTACATTGAGGCGTAATTGCCTCAAAAATGCTGCAGGACCCACATTTGCGTTTGGGAAAAAAAAATCACATCGCTCTGCTGTGATCCATCCCATACAAACACATTAGCCACTAGCGATTTTAAAAGCACTCAGAAGCGCTCATGATGTGCACCAGCCTTGTAAGCGCTGGCGATTTTAAAATCACTTTGAAAGCGATTGTGCAATGTTTGCTCATGTGAGTGTTCTTACATAAGCGATAAGCTTTCTTTCCAATTGCAAACGCAGCTCCTGCACCATTTCCAGAGCGTTTGCGATCCAATACAAAGTATAGCAAAATCACTAAGGGCTCTTTCACACTACAGGCAGCGGTGAAAGGCTAAAACGCTGCGTTTTGGCTGCAGGCCCACGTTGCGTTACATGTAACGCTGCACATTCCCCGCAAAGTGCAGCATGCTACGGCGTTGGAGCGGCTATAGCCGTGTTAGACTGTTTGCACATGCGCAGTGGGGGGCGGAGAGGAGGCGGGGAGAGCCAGCTACAGTAGCCGCGCACATGGCTACTTAATATTCACTGCACTGGCAGGCGCTGATTGGCTGGCGGGACCACGTGATGCGGAGTGTCTCGCTCCGCATCACGTGGTCCCGCTGGCCAATCAGCGCCACTCTGGGAGACATTATAGGAATCGAGCCGCCTAACGCGGCTCACTCTACCGTTGGCTCTTGCAGCACCATACGTTGTGTTAGGTGCACGTTATGCGACCTTAACGTGGCACCTAACGCAACGTCTTGGTGTGCAAGAAGCCTTAGGCCTCTTTTCCACGGTCAGTTGATAAGCAGTGAAATGCCTCTCAGGGCCCGTTCACACTTCACGTTCAGAGCGATCCCTTTCAGTGCTTTAATAAACACTGTACATCGATCGTTCTAGAATCGCAGCAGATTGACACTAATCGCAAAACGCCCGCGAATGGCGCCAATCCAGTGAGATCACTGCCATAGGTTAGAATAGCACTAGCTCTTTAAAAAGCGCTAGGGCTTTGGCGTTTAGCAGGAATTGCCCTAGTGTGAACGGGCCCTTCAACTTTCACAGATGCTGCAGTTGTGAGAGTTTGGGCTGGTGTACACCAAGAGCGGTTCTGAGCATTTTTAAAAATACTTGCGCTTTGAAAAGTGCTTGGCTAATGTATTGCAATGGGATGGTGCACACCGGAGAGATTCGTTTTTACCCCAACAACATTTTTGCTGATTTCTGAGGAGATCATGCCTCAATGGGCTCTATTCACAATCATTTTCCACATGCGGAAATGCACTTGCGGTAAATTCCCGACTGAAAAAAGACCATCTTGACATTCACAAATGTTTACGCATGATTATTTAAATTGTACGCATTGTTTACCCGCATGCATAAAAAATACAGTAAAAGTCTGTAAAAGTCGGTAATTCCCGCAAAAAAAAAAAATCAAAATTCAAAAAAAAAAAGGGGCGCTCAGAAAATGGTACAGGCAGCGCTTTGCTGAGTGGATTGGAAACGAACCACTCAGATGAGAACACTCTCATAGGGAATCATCGCACAAGCTTTTTAGGGCAGTTTTCATAATCGCTGGCGCTTGAAAAATGGGCAAAAACGCCCTAGGTGTGAACAAGCTCTTTGTGGGCCCTTTTCCACCAGCTGCGTTTTTTGCTGATTTTGCTGACGCATGTGTTTGCTGATTCTGAAATGCAGCCTAACCACTTAAAGTGGACCCAAACTAAAAATACAAGATTTCAGAAATAAAATCTATTTTCTAAATTATAATAATAAATAGCAGCCTTTTTTCAGCTACATGATGACAAATATAAAATATTTTACATTTATGGAGGAACCCCTCCCTTCCTGTCATATTGCCGGGACAGAAACCGGCAAACTGGTGAGTAGCAGGTGTCTGGCAAAGGAGGAATTGCTAATGGCTGCCACCTGTATAACCCTAGTTATGAAAGAGAAGGGTGAAAAAATGCTCATAGGCTTGAAGGAGTGTTTATTTATCTTTGTATGTGTCAGAGTGGTGCAACTGAATATTTTGAATTAAAAAAATGTTTGGTTTGAGTCCGCTTTAAGGACCAGGGGATTTGCATATGCGCTGTGCTGGGTGGGCTCTTCAGCCCCCAGCACAGATCACGTTGGGCTCTATTCATAAAAAAGTTGTGGCGAAAAAACTCCTGGAGGGAAAATACCGCAGCAGTATTTTAGACTTCTGGGTGGTCATTCATTAAAATCTTGCCAGCTGCGATGCAAGTGTGGAGATCTCCCGCTGAAGGCTGGCGGTAAGCTGTCGGAAGGCATTCAGTCGGCAGAGTCCCTCCATGCGCTGCTCTCTCTGGGAGGTCTGTCCCATTCACTTGTATGTAATCCGCAAAATCAGAGGAAGCGGTATTTCCCGTCCACATACCGCTTCCTCTAAACTTTATGAATGGCCATTTTGTTACTTTTTTCTAGATAAATCTAGAAAAACACTGGAGAAGGCGGAAATTTCTCGCTCTGCTGGGGGATTGTAGATTTTCATGCGGGAACAGCTTTTATGAATGCCCACTTTGCTAAATGGACGGGAAAATCTGCTGTTTTGAGCGGAAAACTTGCGGTAACCTTTTATGAATAGAGCCCGTTGCAGGCAGGGCGATCAGACTTCCCCCCTTTTTTCCTCACTAGGGGGATGTCCTGCTGGGGGGGTCTGATCGCCTGCCGCCTGTTTGTGCCTTGCGGGGGGGGGGGGGGGGAAGGCTCCTCAAAGCCTCCCTCTGCAGCGCTATTCCGCCCTCCCTCTCCTTCCCTCCCTCCCCTTCTCTCTACGGGCGGTACAGGACGGAGATCCGTCCTGTACCGCCTCTGATAGGCTTCAGCCTATCAGATGCCGGTGATGCCCGGCCAATCAGAGGCCGGGGATCGCCGATCTCCTTTACGGCGCTGCTGTGACAGCAGCGATGTACGATGTAAACACCGGGGATTATGTCCCCGGGTGTTTACATGTAGCCTGCGAGCCGTGATCGGAGGCTCGCAGGCTGTTTACGGCCGTTTCCATAGAAACCCACTTACGACCAGCCGCCGCCTATCGGAGTTAGGCGGTCGTTAAGAATCTTGGGTGGCCTTTTCCACTGCTGCGTTCGGATTTAAAAAAAAACGCAAATGAATGTCTGTGCGATTATGATGCGTTTTGTGTTTCAATGTAAAGTATAGGAAAGCATGAAAAACGCTTTGTAATTATTTAACCACTAGTATCTATTTTCAAGACAACACTTGTCAATCACAAAAACTGAAGACGCAAACGCATAAAAAACTAATAAAAAACGCACATCAAAATTTTGTAAAACGTTGCATTTTGAAGTGGAAAAGGGCCTTGTGATGTGATTACAATGCAATTTTAGATAGCAAACGTCGGTCCTGCTGCATGCATTTGTGCTCGTGTTGAGCGCCAATGGCATGATGACACCTGTTGGAGCCCATGGTAATCACACTAGGAAGGAATCACAATTCTGAGCTGGTGCACACCGAGCGGGTTTTCTCACGTTTTTACAGCCACTTGCGGCTGTGGATACGCTAGGCTAGGGTAATGTATTTCAATGGGGTGGATCACATCAGAGCGGGAGGCTTTTGCTGAAACGCATATTCCTGGGCTGAGGCATTTTTTGGATTGCAGAGGTGTTTCTGTCTCCAATGTTAAGTATAGGAAAAACGCAAACCGCTCTGAAAAACGCCAGTTCAGAGTGGTTTTGCAGGCGTTTTTGTTACAGAAGCTGTTCAATAACAGCTTTACTGTAACACTCTACTACACAAAAAAACGCTACCCAAAAATGCAAAACGCTAGGTGAAACGCTTTATAAAAATAAGAAAAAGCGTTTTAAAAACCGCTAGCGTTTTGCGGATCTGCTAGCGGTTTTTGGTGTGCACCAGGACTTAAAGGGATACTGTAGGGGGGTCGGGGGAAAATGAGCTGAACTTACCTGGGTCTTCTAATGGTCCCCCGCAGACATCCTGTGTTGGCGCAGCCACTCACCGATGCTCCGGCCCCACCTCCAGTTCACTTCTGGAATTTCTGACTTTAAAGTCAGAAAACCACTGCGCCTGCACGCCCGTGTCCTTGCTCCCATTGATGTCACCAGGAGTGTACTGCGCAGACACAGACCATACTGGGCCTGCGCTGTACGCTCTTGATGACATCAGCGGGATCGAGGACACGGCAACGCAAGCGCAGTGGTTTTCAGACTTTAAAGTCTGAAATTCCAGAAGTGAACCGGAGGCGGGGCCGGAGCATCGGTGAGTGGCTGAGCCAACACAGGATGTCTGCGGGGGACCGTTAGAAGTCCTGTGTAAGTTCAACTCATTTTCCCCTGACCCCCCTACAGTATCCCTTTAAAGAGAAAAGCAGCCCTATAGTGACAATTATATATTTACACTAAAAACAAGCGCTGAGGAAGATGCCAGTGCTATATAAATACATAATAATAAATAGAAATACACAAATATATATATATATATATACATATATATATATATATATATATATATATATATATATATATATATATATATATATATATATATATATATATATACAATTATAAATATAAATATTTTGTTTTCTTTTCCTTGAAGTTGTGTTGCAGAGACAATAGAATCACGGCAGGACTATAAACTGTTGATTTGGCTTCAACTAACAATAGGTAAATTACAAATACCATATATTTTATGAATTTCTCTTCCCAAAATACTACTATCCAATCAGCAGCTTCGGCGCCGCTCAGCCATACACAACACAGCACTGACCGCACGCGCCTGTCTGACTCCATAGCAACTGTGCAGCGTCCGCCCACCTTCCCTGCTCTCATTGGTTAGAAGTGAGCTCACCAAGCCGCTACTGACTCGCTATACAGATGTGACGTAAAAGCGGGCGGGGTCCGCTCGGAAAAGTAAAGATGGTGGAAAGAAGCGGCGCAGGGCATCTTGGGAGCACGCAGGGTGGGAGGGTAGAGAGGAAAGTGTAGCAATATGGCGGCGCCTACAGGAGGGATGGCAGGCTTGAACTCTCTGGTGAGAAGACATGATTATGGGATACAATGGGGGCGGGGAGGTGTTTTGGTGAGACGTAGACTCTGCAGCTGAGAGCTTAGTAGTCCTGAGAATTGGCATTGGCCGTGACATGTGGCCTCACGTGGAGACTGGCGTGCTGGAAATAGAGACCATGGGGGCAGCTGCTGATGGGGTGCTGGAACCCCTACAGAATACTGGGCAGTATTAGTTAGCAAGGCATGTTGTACAGTGTGGGTGCCAGTGTATAGCGCTGGGTGTACTGTAGACTGTGGGTGCCAGTGTATAGTGCTGGGTGTACTGTAGACTGTGGGTGCCAGTGTATAGCGCTGGGTGTACTGTAGACTGTGGGTGCCAGTGTATAGTGCTGGGTGTACTGTAGACTGTGGGTGCCAGTGTATAGCGCTGGGTGTACTGTAGACTGTGGGTGCCAGTGTATAGTGCTGGGTGTACTGTAGACTGTGGGTGCCAGTGTATAGTGCTGGGTGTACTGTAGACTGTGGGTGCCAGTGTATAGCGCTGGGTGTACTGTAGACTGTGGGTGCCAGTGTATAGCGCTGGGTGTACTGTAGACTGTGGGTGCCAGTGTTTAATGCTGGGGGTACTGTATAGTGTGGGTGTTAAAATGGATTTGAACTCGAACTTCCTTTCTGCTCTAAAAGATGCGCAACAGCATGTTGATCTTTAATAATAATAATCTGAACATTTGTATTATACAAATTGTATAGCGCTTTTCTCCTGACGGACTCAAAGTGCTCAAGAGCTGCAGCCACTAAGGGCGCACTCAAGAGGCCACCCTGCAGTGTTAGGGCGTTTTGCCTTGAACTCCTTACTGAACAGGTACTGGCCCTAGATAGGATTCAAACTCTGGTCTCCCATGTCAAAGGCAGTGCCCTTAACCAGTACACTTGGCAGTCAGTTTAAAACCCTCCTGGCGGTCTATTAAAAAAAGTGCAGCAGTTTTTTTCTTGTGTTGTCTTTAATTCATGTAGCGAGCCTGTGCAGCGGCATCCCCCCACTCGCTTCGATCGCCTCCGGAGATCTGCGATCAGGAAATCCCGTTCAAAGAACGGGATTTCCTGGAGGGCTTCCCCCGTCGCCATGGCGACAGGCGGGATGATGTCATCGATGTCGTGATGTCATCGGGAGTCCCGATCCACCCCTTAGTGCTGCCTGGCACTGATTGGCCAGGCTGCGCAGGGGTCTCGGGGGGGGGGGGGGGCTTTTGGTGTTGGCGTGTTACGTGGTGGTTAGCGGCGCATCGGCGGCGATCGTTAGAAACATGCAGCAAGCAAAAATTTATGCAAATCGGCCAGGAAGGTTAAAGAAAAACTTGTCTTTGTTACAGCTAATACAAATCCTGCAATAAATCATGCAATAAATCTGCAGTGTTTCTACTTCCTGCTTTTATGGAAGCAGACTTAGCGGAATATAACCCTGCATTTCAACTTTGCTCTAAAACATTATTTACAGTATATTATATACAACCAGCATTTTTTTTTTTTTACTAGACCAGCATTGTAAGGGTTACACAGAGCTTTAAAGTTCCTGGAGAGATATGCAGACGCATCCGAAGCTTACATAGATACATTTTGTTTACCTAAACGTATCTAAGTGTGGCATCTGACTCACTCTGTCTGACTGAGGAGCTGGAGGACAGCCAAAGAGTGTGTAACATTTATAACTTGTTACATTCTATTTAGTAAAATGTATCTTTCTGAACTTCTTCATATCTCTCCACGGAACTTTAAACCTCTGTGTTTAACCCTTCCAATGTTGGTCTAGTAAAAAAAAAAAATGCTGGTTGCATATAATATGCTGTAAATAATGTTTTAGAGCAAAGTTGAAATGCAGGGTGTTATTCCGCTTTATTAACATCCTGTACTTTCAAATGAGCTTATCTGCTGTGGCAGTCAGCTGACATGTTGCGAGATCAAATTACAACTTGTGATTAGACAGATGAGGGTGAATTGGACAAGCTAAACTGTCTAAATACGTACAGGGTGCTTTTCTCAGTTTTCCTTCGGTCCTGTGCAAGATTTCAGGTCCACTTTATTAATTTATATGGTGGTAATTCCAGGATATATTGCAGGCTTTACTGTCTAGTGTTGGTGCCACTGCAAACCTCTTAAGCTACGTTCATAGTGGTGCATTGCAGCGTAATGGCCCCTTGTATTGTCCACAGTGTGACAGGTGCGTTGTAGTGTAAAAGCGTGCAGCATCGTAAGGCGCTGCATGCAGTGAGTTACCACAAAACGCATATTAACAGTGAGGATGAAGCATACTAGTTTTCATTGACTGTACATCGCTGTTTGCAATGCAATGTGCAAATAGTGTTAGGTGCTATAATAAATGGTGGCAAATGGACTAGATTCAGTGTCTGTAACTGCTGATCTCCTGGGATGCTCACGTACATACGTCTGTAGGGTTTACGCAGATTGGTACAAAGGAAATCCAAGGAATGGAAGTTCTGTGACTGGATTGCCATGTTGATTGGACTGATCACATGAGAATCTCCAGGCTGGTTTGGTCTGGCAGAAGAAGTACAGAAGCTTGTTTACACTTGTGGTTGGCAGACCACAGAGAGCAAAACCTGCTGGATCTTGTTGGGTTCCCCTCCTGTCAGCCACTAAGCTGAGGCTGCAGAGATCATAGGTTCACCAACATGGGGAGACTGGTCTGATGAGTCTTGAAATCTGCAGAGGCACACATGATGGGTCAGGATTTGCCATCAGTGGCCCGATGTCAAGCCCCATCTACACCATACAATTTTTTTTTTGTCCGTTTAAATTAATTGATTCGATTCAATCCGACATGTTCGATCGGGATTCGATTTGATTCAATTTGCCACTGTTTTGCAATGGCAAATTGAATCAAAAGATCTTATGAATTGATTTAATGAATCAAAAGATTGTACGGTGTAGATGGGGCTTTACTTGCATGCAGATCCCAGCCTGGAGCTGGTTTGGGATGTGGTATAACAAGTCTGTTGAAATAATGTGATGTAATCAAGGCAGCATGGACCAGAATCTCAAAGGAGGGCTTCCAACATCTTGTGGAATCCAAGCCACGAGTAACGGAGGATGTTCTCGGAGTAAATGGAGGCCGTACTTTGTGGTAGTGTAGTGTCCCTATTAAAGTACTCAATGAACATACACGTAAAAAAAGAAACATGGGTAAAGGAAAAACCAGGTACCTGGTGGGGGGGGGGGGGGGCATCAATATCAGGTTACTCCACCATTCAAGAAAAATGTATCTGGTCTCACCTGGCTTCCCCTTTATGGTGCAGCTCCAGAAAGATGTATTCACAGTGTAGACAGTGCCCAGTCAGTGGCTTTGTGCACCATACTAACATATATGTAAATTTAGATAAATCTATTGTACCTTCTGTTCTCTTCGGTATTTATGTCTGTCCAATAATTTTTGTACTATAAAAAGAAAAAAACACAGCCTAGTTGTGGGGTTAGGGCTATAGTTACACCTTTATCTCATTGTGTTACATGTCAGTGCAGGTTCTCTTTAATTTTGACTTGTTTACTTCATAGGGTGCAGCAGAAGCTCTCTCAGTGGCTGAGGCACTGTCATTACCTGCAGAAGCCTATGGCAATGATGTAAGTGGACTCGCCCAATAAATGGTGCAAGATGAGGCCTGCTGAGAATATGCAACTTCAAGTTTGACTAATAATTTTTGGGTTTAATGAATGTTTTTTATGACTAAATGAAAGGATTTTTATTTTTCTCTTGGTAATTCTTAAGGTGGCCACACACGATACAATAAAATGATCCTATTTTACGGCAATTCGATAAAAACGATCGGATCTTCCCAAAAAATTGAAAGCTTTTTTTTTTTTTTTTTCCCTTCATTCGACTGAAAAATCCGATTGGTTTTCCAGTTTTCTTCGATTTTTTTATTGATCCGGAATGCCAGTAATCTTTCAATCTTTCTAAAGATTGTATGTTGTGTGTGGTAGATTGTCAATTGAGTAAATTTTCTCAGTTTACAATCATTTTTTTTATCATAAAAAAAAATTGAACATGTGTGGTACATTAGTCATATTTTTGAAATGTTACAATCAGTCAGAAAGATTTTGTGATTCTTTAACATTGAAATGCAATCGCTCCAAAAAGTCTGAGATTTCAGCTACTCGCTGGTGATTGCTACTACCATTGATTTGCATTACTGCAGCACTTTTTCAAGAGCTAGCGACCTACAGACAAGCTGAAATGGCTAGTAAAATGCTCCAGTGTGAATGAGGCCTTAACCACTTGCCGACCAGGGGATTTTTCAATGATCGGTGCTGCGTGGGCTCTACAGCCCGCAGCACCGATCAGGAGTGCAGCAGGGCGATCAGACTACCCCCCTTTTTTCCCCACTAGGGGGATGTCCTGCCCGGGGGGGTCTGATCGCCGCCGGCTGCATTTGCTTAGCGGGGGGGGGGGCTCTTCAAAGCCCCCCTCCGCAGCGTTCTCCGCCGTCTCGCCGCTCCCTCCCTCCCCCTGTGAGCTGCACAGGACGGATTTCCGTCCTGCGCATTGAAGGATAGGCTTCAGCCTATCATATGCCGGCGATCCCCGGCCAATCGGAGGCCGGGGATCGCCGATCTGCCTTACGGCGCTGCTGCGCAGCAGCGCCGTATGATGTAAACAGCGGGGATTTCTTCCCCGCCTGTTTACATTTTGCCGGCGAGCCGCAATCGGCGGCTCTCCGGCTGTTCACGGAGACACCCTCCGTGAACTGACATGGAGCGGCCGTTTCCATGGTAACCTGCAGACGACCAGTTTATGCCAATCGGCGTTAGCTGGTCGTCAAGAGGTTAAAGGAGTCATCAAGCAAACCCCCCCCTCCCCTCCCCTCCCCCCCCCTCTACTTACCCAGGGGCCTCCTCGAGCCGCTTGCAGCCACTATGTCGCTCGCAGTATCTCCACTCGCAGCCGCCAACCTGGGTCCCTGCTGGTGCAGAGGTCATCATCTAGTTCGCCTGCGCAAGCACCACTGTCAATCAAGTCCACGTTGTCCGCAGTGTACTGCGCAGGTGCAGAACTACTGCATCTCTACAGTACACTACGAACAATGTGGACTTGATTGATATCGGCGCAGGCGCAGTAGAGGAGGTCGGCCTCTGCACCGGCGGGAACCCGGGCCGGCATGTGAGAGCAGAGCTGCGACAAGAGACATGTCTGCTGCAACGGGCTGGAGAAAGCCCCGGGTAATTTTGGGGGGGGTCGGGGGTTTGCTTGATAACTCCTTTAAAGGATACATGAGGCCAAAAGTATAAGTGCGTCATTACTTGCCTGGGGCTTCTTCCAGCCCCTAGAATTCTGTGTCCCTCGCCGCAATTCCACAGTCGCCAAGTCTCTTGCTTTCCCCTCCATAGCGGCTGCCAAGCATCTGCGTATGACTGCAGAACTGTGGCGAGGGACACAGAGGATTATAGGGGCTGGAAGAAGCCCCAGATAAGTAAAGACACATTTATACTTATGGCCTCATGTATGCTTTAAAGGGGAACTGAAGAGAGAGGTATATGGAGGCTGTCATGTTTATTTCCTTTGAATCAATACCAGTTGCCTGGCAGCCCTGCTGGTCTATTTCTCTGCAGTAGTATCTGATTAAAACCAGAAACAAGCATGCAGCTAGTCTTGTCAGATCAGACTTATAAGTCTGAACCACTGAAACACCTGATCTGCTGCATGCTTGGTCAGGGACTATGGCTAATAGTATTAGAGGCAGAGGATCAGCAGGGCTGCCAGGCAACTGGTATTGTCTAAAAGGAAATAAACATGACAGCCTCCATATACCTCTCTCTTCAGTTCCCCTTTAAAGGGACTCCGAGCTCTAAAAATAAACGAAATTGGTACTTACCTGGGGCTTTCTGCAGCCCACCGAAGGTCCCCCGGTGTGGTCCTGGCTCCTCTCCCGGTCCCTCCACCGCATACCGCACCGCCGACACTCGGGACGGGTGTCAGGCTCCCACTTCCTGAACCGGGATGCTCTTCATCACCACGGCGGCCGGCGTGACAGTACTGCGCATGCGCAGCCCGGTTGTCGGCGGTGCGATATGTGGTGGAGGGCCCGGGAGAGGAGCCAGGACCACGCTGGGGGACCTCCTGACCTACAGTAGGCTGCAGAAAGCCCCAGGTAAGTACCAATTTCGTTTATTTTTAGAGGTCAGGGTCCTTTTAAAGCAGGGGTAGTGAACCAATGGCTCAGGAGCCAGACGTGGTTCTTTTGAAGGCTCCATCTGGCTGGCAGACAAATTCAGTAGGGGTCGATTTACTAAGCTACACTGCTCAAGCAGCGCAGCTTAGTGTGGCAGCGCAAGTAAAATTTTCAAAGTGGGCACGCTACTGCTGTAGCATGCACTACTAACTTGCTCGCGCTCCCCCCCCCCCCCCAAACAAACAGCTGCTTTAATTGTCCCACCCTGGACTCTGTCAGGTACAGTGACTTTGTAGGACGAGAGCCCTGCAGCCTATTGGGACAAAGTGCAGGGATCTTCTCCTACAAAGTGAATCAACCCCCAAGTCGGCTAGGTAATTGTATTTCTCCTGTCTGGCTCTCGGGGAAATTGCTGCTGTTGTTGCTGAAACCCAAGAGAAGCTGAAGATGTGTCTGACACTTACGCTGCCCGGCGGATTAACTGTATACACATCACCATGGCAACAGGAACGTGAGCACTCTGCTGTGCATGCGCACTGTCCCAGTTTGAAACATATTGCATGGCTCTCATGGAATTACATTTGTAAATGAGGTGTTTATGGTTCTCTCAGCCAAAACGGTTCCTGACCCCTGCTTTAAAAGGGAACCTTAACTCAAGAGTTTCACTTGCCTGGGGCATCTACCAGCCCCCTGCAGCCATCCTGTGCCCTCACAGTCACTCACTGCTCCTCCGGTCCCCCGCCGCCAGCAAGTTTCGATTTTGCCGACTCTGAGTTGGCGGGCCACTATGCACACCTTTTGAACGCATTACCGCTGGGGCAAGAAGCTATTGTGCACATTAACACATACATTTTTACATGTTGCACTTGTGAGTCGAATTGGCAAAAATGAAACTAGCTGGCGGTGGTGGACCGGAGGAGCTGTGAGTGACTGTGAGGGCACAGGATGGCTGCAGGGGGCTGGTAGATGCCCCAGGCAAGTGAAACTCAGTTAAGGTTCCCTTTAACCACCCTGGCGTTCTGATAAGATCGCCAGGGAGGCTGCGGGAGGGTTTTTTTTTTAATAAAAAAAAAACTTTCATGCAGCCAACTGAAAGTTGGCTGCATGAAAGCCCACTAGAGGGCGCTCCGGAGGCGTTCTTCCGATCGCCTCCGGCGCCCAGAATAAACAAGGAAGGCCACAATGAGCGGCCTTCCTTATTTTGCTTAGATCGTCGCCATAGCGACGAGCGGAGTGACGTCATGGACGTCAGCCGACGTCCTGACGTCAGCCGCCTCCGATCCAGCCCTTAGCGCTGGCCGGAACTTTTTGTTCCGGCTACGCTGGGCTCAGGCGGCTGGGGGGACCCTCTTTCGCCGCTGCTCGCAGCGGATCGCCGCAGAGCGGCGGCGATCGGGCAGCACACGCGGCTGGCAAAGTGCCGGCTGCGTGTGCTGCTTTTTATTTGAAGAAAATCGGCCCAGCAGGGCCTGAGCGGCAGCCTCCGGCGGTGATGGACGAGCTGAGCTCGTCCATACCGCCAGGCTGGTTAAAGAGTAGTTTTAGCAAAAAATGTTTGAGCCACAAGGAACATGTGGGTAATCCTATTTACTACTAGAAGGGGAAAAAAAATGGCAGCACCAACTGCAATTATCTATAACCACACCCACTAACAATGTGATAGGCTGCAAGGTTTAAAAAAATAAAAACATGCACGCGCAGATCCTGCTTGCTTGGCTGTTGGAAAAAGCTGTGTTTTCCCACAATGCAACAAGGTTCACAGACAGTAAATTGTCATGACATCACACTGTGGGATGGTTTTCAGCAAAATATCAGCCACACTAACGTTTGGATTGCCTGGTTAGCATCCTTCTTAGTTGTTTACCAGATAAAAATAAAGAATTGATTTTATGCCCGACCGTTACACTTTAAGAACAGCAATGGCACATTGCTTCATTGTCACCATAACTCCGATGCCTTTATTGTATTAGGGCTGGTTCAGACGGACGTCTGCGTGGCGTCGCGTCTGGGGGCGTTGCGGCGGCTGCGCGGTCAGGCTTTCAGTAGCCTTCGGTCGTGTTCCGATGCGGTTGCGGGTTTTTTTTTTCCCCCTAGGGGAACATTATCCGTCGCGGTTGGCCGCTCCCTGGAAGCTACATGTCGCTTTCAGGGGCAGATCGAACGCTAACGAAAATCGGGACCCGAACGCCGCGTTCGGGTAAAAGCGCGCAAAAGCTCGGTGTAAACGCTCCCATTCACTTGAATGGGAGCGTTTACCGCGACGTTCCGAACGCTTGCGGTAAACGCTCCGCAAGCGTCCGTCTGAACCAGCCCTTATTCTGTGACTCATGTCCTTCAAGATGTGACTTTGGTTCCTGGATGATTCAATTGCAAGTGTGTTCAAAGGATTGACTGATTTTTCTTATACGTGTAGTACATAATCTTTGTGTAGGACGGTTGTTAAGCATCTTGAAAGGGACCTGAACATCTTCCTTTCTTTCTGCAGCCCAATGTGGAGATGGTTTGGGCCATGAAGGCGTATCAGCATGCGGAGGTGTACTTTAATGTAAGTGTGGGCATCTGTATTATAAGTTGCATAAAGGAACAGGATCGACAGACTACTTAGTGTATGTTTTAGTGCCAGTTGGCAGTGTATAAAATGGTCAACCTGGGAAAGTATCTGTATAACCTTAGGGGCATATGGACACTTTCCATACATGAAAACATTTCAGAGACTTTAACCACTTCACCACTGAGGGGTTTTACCCCCTGAGCACCAGAGCAATTTTCACCTTTCAGCGCTCCTTCCATTCATTCGTCTATAACTTTATCATTACTTATCGCAATGAAATGAACTATATCTTGTTTTTTCCGCCACCAATTAGGCTTTCTTTAGGTGGGACATTATGCCAAGAATTATTTTTTTCTAAATGTGTTTTAATGGGAAAATAGGAAAAATGTGGGGAAAAAAATAATTATTTTTCAGTTTTCGGCCATTATAGTTTTTAAATAATGCATGCTACTGTAATTAAAACCCATGAAATGTATTTGCCCTTTTGTCCCGGTTATAAAACCATTTAAATTATGTCCCTATCACAATGTTTGGCGCCAATATTTTATTTGGAAATAAAGGTGCATTTTTTTCATTTTTGCGTCCATCCCTAATTACAAGCCCATAGTTTATAAAGTAACAGTGTTATACCCTCTTGACATAAATATTTAAAAAGTTCAGTCCCTAAGGCAACTATTTATGTATTTTTTTTAATTGTAAATTTTTTAATTTTTTTTTAATTACAAAAAAAAAAAATGGGGAGTGTGGGAGGTAATGAGTTAATTTTATGTGTAAAAGTCATTTATTTGTATGTGAAAAATGTGTAGGGTGTAGTTTACTATTTGGCCGCAAGATGGCCACAGTAACTTTTTGTTTTAATGCGACCTCCAAGCTTCCTTCCGGAAGCTTGGAGGAAGTATAAGGAGGCTGGACACGTGAGTTTTTTCTCACAATGATCGCGCTGCCCATAGGAGAGCAGCGGATCATTGCGGGGCTTAGATCAACGAACGGGAATGGATTTTCCCGTTCATTGATCTCTGGGCGAGCGGGCGGCGGCGTGTTTACTAGCGGCGGGCGGCGTGTTTACGAGCGGGAGCGCGGACAGCGTCGGGAACGCGGAAAGTACGTATTTCTCCGTCCCTGGTTGTTAAAGGATGGAAAAAGGGGCGGAGAAATACGTACGCGCGGGGGTAAAGTGGTTAAAATGTAAGTTTTAATGTGCCATCCACAGTGCATGTAGTTTAAGGCAGTGCCTACAGACAAATGAGGTATAAAGCAGGGGTCCCAAACCCCCGATCCACTACTGGCCCATGGGCCGTTTGCTGGTGGTCCGCGGGTCTGGCCTCTTGCCCCCACCTCCCCCCCCTGCGGCCGCCGCTGATGTTACCTTGCTTAGTTGGCGGCTGCTTCCGCTATTATATTCCCTTTTCCTCCATGCTTGTTGTTTTCCGTCACAGCAGTGCGCCCCACAGCTGCTGTGATGAGGCAGGAAGCAGCTTCCTGTAGCGGCAATGTGTATCGCCGTTACCAGGGGAACCGCTCTCATGCTTCCTGCCTCATCACAGCAGCGCACTCCGCAGCTGCTGTGATGAGGCAGGAAGCATGAGAGCGAAAGGAAAACAAGCATGGAGGAGAGGGGTGTGCCGTATGCGCAGTCACCCACCAATTCTTGTTCCCTTTGCTGCAGTTCACCATAAGGCTTCAGACCCTGAGGGAATCCTGAAGGCAGTCAGCACTGCCGGCAAAGTAACCTTTTGGATTGGTTGGTGAGTCCACACACAGTCCAATTTCGATTGTATATACAATCTGGGCTCATATAGAGGCCAGGTCGCTGCCACCAATCCGCAATAAAGCGTGCGAATGCGCTAAGTCTAAAGGTGCATACACACATCGGACTATAGTCTTTGGAAAATGAAAGATCACAGACCAATCTTACCACCCTTCATGTAGTATGAGAGCCATACTCTACACAGTCTTTTCTATGGAGCTGAACTCCACATCAGAAAAAAATCTTTGCAAGATGCTGCACACACAGATGCTGTACAGACACAAAAGATCAGTATCTGCAAAAGATCTGTTCCTGCCAAAAATCCATTCCTGCAAATTGCAATGATAGTCTATGAGATCTGCAGATCATCATACACACATGATTTAACTGACATTCATCTGCAGTCAGATCAGATCCACCAGGATGGATTTTCAGATCTGCGGATGATTGCTTGATCTGCAGATGAATGCCGGTTAAATCATGTGTGTATGATGATCTGCAGATCTCATAGACTATCATTGCAATTTGCAGGAATGGGTATTTGGCAGGAACAGATCTTTTGCAGATACTGATCTTTTGTGTCTGTACAGCATCTGTGTGTGCAGCATCTTGCAAAGATTTTTTTCTGATGTGGAGTTCAGCTCCATAGAAAAGACTGTGTAGAGTATGGCTTTTATACTACATGAAGGGTGGTAAGATTGGTCTGTGATCTTTCAGTTTCCAAAGACTATAGTCTGATGTGTGTATGAGCCTTTACTCTAGCTAAATCCTGTAGGAAAAAGGGTTAATTTGACAACTTTTCTAGAGATAGCAAAACTATAATAATAATCCGAAGATTTGTATAGCGCTTTCCTCCTGTCGGACTCAAAGCGCTCAAGAGCTGCAGCTACTGGGAAGCGCTCAAGAGACCACCCTGCAGTGTTAGGGAGTCTTGCCTTGAACTCCTTACTGAATAGGTACAGATGATATTAATATCAAAACAGTTATGGTATCGTCTCTACGAAGATGTGAATTCTTTTTGAGGAGATTTTTCAGAACAGCACTTAGCACTTAAATAATGCAGAACAAAAATATAGCAATAGAAACAAATGGGAAAATAGCTATTGATAGTCTGAGCAATTTGTCACGTTACTGTGTCCTTTGCGATAAGTCCAACAGAAGATATGAAGTCCAGTTATGGAAACTTCTGTTCTGTGGAATGGATAGAAGTCCTTTGATAGAATGAAATGCCAATCCTTTGATGGTATGGATGGCTGGACAAAAGACTCTTCTCTGTGTCCAGCAGGGTTGTTTTAACTCTTCCTCTGCCAGAGGGCGGAGTTGGAACAGGAGATGGGGTGTGTGCCTTCTCCCGCCCTTTGTCATGACAAGCAGAAAGAATATACAATAACTGGAATGGTTATAACGTGGTGACAGCCGACTATAACCCGCAGAGAGTGCCACAGGTACGCTGCTGGCATTCTCTGCGTCACACAGGTACCAAACACGTGTGCCTTGGGGTATTCCACTGCGGAGCACACTGTTGCTTGCTTTCAGGAGGTGTTAGTGTCGTGCTGAGTGGTCTAATCATACACAAATCATTTTTAATAATTGTCTGCTAATTTTGAAATAGCTAGCATTGACGGAAAACTGATTAATTTAGTCAAATGTCTGAACGACTTATTCTTTCATATCAAGTGGAATTAAAAGTCATGTCTCTACTCTGGTCAGGCTACGTGCAGGAATGTGAATGGGTCCTAATGAGTTTGAGGGTGTCTGATCTCCTCCATGCATCTCCTTCTCTTTAAAGCCAGGATAGGGAGACTTCCTGGAGAGTTTTATTGCCCCCCGATTATCTCCCCCCCCCCCCTCCCGCCCTCCCCGTAGCAGAGGTCTGGTTTTTGCAAGGAACACTGAACACCAGGCCGAAAAAGGTTGGGAACCCCTGGTATAAAGTGTCCAGCGAACTTTCACCAGGAAGAAACGTGCAGAAATGCAGGTGTCCAATAGGCCAAAAACATGTTTTTTCTAAGACCATTCTGAAAAATTATCAGTCTCTAATCTACATAATAGCCTTCAGCAACATCTCTTCTCTGTTTTATCCACTGCAGTTTATGTACTTGCTGGATTCACAGTATGTGATATTGGTCCTGTGGCTTAAAAAGGGAAGAGGCTTGTACATTGCTATATATATTTTTCTATAGCACTGAAACGCGAACGCCGGAAAATCGCCTGACTGCAGTTGTCAGCGGCAATAGCTAACCCATAAATCATTAGAGGTCTGAAACTCTGCCCACTCCATCAGAACTGCTGCGGCCATTTTTACCCAAAGTGTTCCAAAGCTCTATGGCCACCTCCACCTGTGTTGCCATGGCCCATCCCCCAGCTGGGCTGCTATTAGGGCTGCAGCTTCTGAGCTTGGAGCAGGCTGAGGCGACACAAACAGTTAAGCCACTGTGGCAATGGAAGGGTGGAGTTTCAGACCACTGATTGAAAGGACATTTGTAGCGAGAGGGATATGGAGGCTGCCATATTTATTTCCTTTTAAGCAATACCAGTTGCCTGGCTATCTATCCTGCTGATCCTCTCCCTCTTATGCTGGGTACACACTGAGATTTTATGGTCGATTTACTGTCAGATCGATTATTTTCCAACATGTCTGATTTGCTTTCTGATCAATTTCCATTAACTTTAATAGGAAATTGATTGGAAAATGCTCGGAAATCGATTGGAAAGCAAATTGGACATGTTGGAAATAATCGATCTGACAGTAAATCGACCATAAAATCTCAGTGTGTACCCAGCATAATACTTTTATCCATAGACCCCGAACAAGCATGCAGCAGATCAGGTGTTTTTGACATTGTCAGATGTGACAAGATTAGCTGCATACTTGTTTCTGGTGTTATTCAGACAATACTGCAGCCAAACAGATCAACAGGACTGTCAATCAACTGGTATTTAAAGGAAATATATATGGCACTTTAGTTGTCCTTTAAACTTTTTTCTGTGTCAGTTTGCAGCCAATTGTGCATCTCTTAAAGGTATGAATGCTCATAGCATTATTTTCCAAGAAAGAAATCAGTACTGTTTTAGTGCTCTCTGCAAAGTTCTTTCTGCCCAGTAAGGCCTTATTCACACCTAAAATCAAAACCACAAGCTCCACTGCGCGCTGCGTTTTTGGAAAAATCGCTTTTCTAGGCGCTTTGCCAGAGCTGTTTTGAGATGCACTCCCTGACCCAAGTCAGGAAGTGAACTATTTGACCCGGAAAAGAATACAATGTATTCTAAAAACCAGCAAACGCAATCGTCTCATAAGGCGGTTTTGTGAACATTTAGCGCTTTTCCTATACCTTCCATCATACGAAAATCGCCCCCAAAAAAGGCACAGGCACCGCTTTGCTGAACGCACAGCGCACGAACCGTACTTGTATGAACCTTCTCATAGAGATTCATTGCGCAAGTGTTTTGTGGGCGATTTTAAAAATTGCCTGCACTTGAAAATGCCCATAGTGCGAACGAGCCCTTACGCTCTCTTCCTGTATGTGTAATATGCTGCACAACGGCAGAAGCATTACTGCTCTGAAGGAGTAATCGCCCTGCACTAATCAATAACTGACACCCCGGTACTCACTGCGCTGGTAGGAAGGCTGAGCTTCAAACAGGTCCCTCTCTGATGTGAAATAAAGATGACAAAATCCTTTGAAAAAAGTAAAATATTGCTTGAATGAGGATTAGAGTATTCCTGCAGGTCTGATGGGAGTGACCTGGAGTTTGTTTGTGTTTGAAAATAGATGGGGTACTTTTTGTATTTAAAATGTTTCCCTCATCTTCCAGTAATGCAATCTGATTTATGGCCAGAGCACATGCTGTGCACTAACAAACATGACTTTCACTCACTAGCTTATATCCTCCGTGGAACCCCGCCTTCTGAAGCTGACGAAAACAGATGACGTGATTTATACGGCATTCCGGGATGAGTTTCCAGATCTCCGTATTGATGTTCTGGATCCAGAGGATCTGAAATCTCCAGCAGCCAAAGAGGTAAAGTGTCCCCCAGCATCTGTTCAGAGCAGACATCCTGGCTTTCTTCTGTAAAGTTCCTGTGCGCAGTCTCTGCCTCTCTCATAGCTGCGTTTCCACTGGTTTCTCCTGTAGAAATGGCGGCCTTTTTGCATGAAGTTTGAACACGAAGTAGAAGACTTCAATTATGGGACCTTATTAAGGCTGGACAGCAGCAAAGAGTACTACGAAGAAAACACCATTTTTGGTAAGTGGCAGAATAAGGGCCTTTTTCCAGTACACGGCTGAATCACAAAATGCTAGGGTTGCTACTTTATCATAGAAATCATGAGAAGTATCTTCCACTATAGTGATTCGATTTGTAAATCACAATCGCTTTCTGGAGCCATTTTTTTTTTTTTTTTTTTTTTTTTTTTTTATGTAAGAGGGATGATGCAATGCAGATGAAAAATCACAATCACATATTAAAATTAATGAAAAATCGCATTTGCTGGCGTTTTGATTGCTAGTGGAAAAGGGCCCTTACAGCATCACAGATAATTGGTGATAGTATTGCAGCCATCTTATAACTGAATGTACAGTGATAGATAGATCGATAGAGATTATATATATATATTTTTTTTTTTGTCATCAGGACAACTGGAATGAAAGGTATATAGAGGCTGCCATATTTATTTTCTTTGAAGCAATAGCAGTTGCCTGGCTGTCCTGCTGATCCTCTGCCTCATACTTTTAGCCATAGACCCCAAACAAGCATATACAGATTAGGCATTTCTGACATTGTCAGATCTGACAAGATAAGCCGCAAGCTTGTTTCTGGTGGGTAATTTAGACACTGATGCCAGTGGTCAGAAGGGCTGCCAGGTAACTTGTATTGCCTAAAAGGAAATAAATATGGCAGCCTCCATTTCCCTCTCCCTTCAGTTGTCCTTTTAAGCCTTGTACACATGTATGTCGGCCGGTGGGGATTGGAAACCATCCCTCAGGCAACATTGCAAGGCTGAACAGATGTAACACTAGCCTGCAGGCTAGCAATGTGTTCTGTTGCTATGGGGATGGAGGGCCAGTGGAGCAGTGCACAAGTAACAGTAAGTCTGTGGTGGCTGGGGTGAGTGAGAATATTGATCCCGGCAAGCGATCAGCAGAATTGATCCACTCGGTTGATCGCTGGCCGAGTTTTATCCATCAGGTGTACAAGACTTTAGTATTACAATGATTTGATAAAAATGCCTTCTCACCCATATTGGTGGTGTGTGCTTTCCTCCACCTGGTGTCCCCATCACAAAAATGGCAGCTTCAGGTTTCTATGCAGCCTCTTAAGGCTCATACACACATCAGACCACAGTCTTTGGAAAATGAAAGATCACAGACCAATTTTACCCCCTTCCATGTAGTATGAGAGCAATACCTACACAGTCTATTCTATGGAGCTGAACTCCCCATCAGACAGAAATCTTTGCAAGATGCTGTAGACATTCAAAAGATCAGCTCCTGCAAAAGATCCGTTCCTGCAAAATGCATTCATAGTCTATGATATCTGCAGATCATCCTACACACCTTGTTTAACAGACATTCATCTGCAGATCAGATCCACCAGGATGGATTTTTAGATCTGCAGATGATTGTCTGATCAGCAGATGAATGTCAGTTAAACAAGGTGTGTATGAGATCTGCAGATCTCATAGGGCTCGTTTCCACTAGTGCGGCGTGCGTCTCGTAGACGCACGCCGGCACTGAGCGGGTGGGCGGGATCGCAGGCGATTCCCATCAGCCGTGCCATGCACGGCTATGGGAATCGCAGCCTCCGCCGCGAATTCTGTGGGGGTTTCCGGCCGAATCGCTACTGCAAGCGATTCGGCCGGCGGCGCCGTTGTCCCCTATGGCAGAGTTTCCCCGCGCGATTTGCCTGCGGGGAAACTCTGCGGATTCGCGGCCGTTTCCGCGAGAGTGGAAACGGGCCCATAGACTATGAATGCATTTTGCAGGAACGGATCTTTGGCAGGAACAGAACTTTTGCAGCTACTGATCTACAGCGTCTGTGTGTGCAGCATCTTGCAAAGATTTCTATCTGATGGGGAGTTCAGTTTCATAGATTAGACTGTGAAGGTATGGCTGTCATACTACATGAAGGGTGGTAAGATTGGTCTGTGATCTTTAATTTTCCAAAGACTATAGTCTGATGTGTGTATGAGCCTTTAGTTGCCCCTGTCTGCACTCTTCTGGGGGCTCTGATTGGTCCTGGGTTCTGCTGAATCCTCTATTAGAGCTCAGGAGGTGTCCGAGAGAATTTGCCTCCAGGAGATTTGGGCGCAGGATACATCCGATAAATGACTTATCCTGCTGCTGCACAAATTCCTGGTGGTGTTAAATACTATTCCCCCTCTAGGTACATGTGGATGGTGGGGAATGATGTAATTCGTCTGGAAGGCTGAATTACAGTATTATCAAAGTAACTTCAGCTCCATCTTCTAACAGCGCTGAAGTTACGGACTATGCACTGCTATAGCCATAATTCCTATTACGGTCTATGGTGGTGTCAGCTGCACCCAAGTCTCCTGCGCTGCATTGGCAGTGTTTGCTCAGGAGTCCTAATCGCTTCTTCCACCTCTGGGATTACTTTGTCCTTCACTTTCCACATCCTCTCTTGCAGTTTGCAGGTCCTGGTACTTGGATGACCCTCCGGATGGTGTTGGCACTGCTGTTGTCTGGTCCTGTGTACTACCATGACTGGCTAGTCTGTCCATAATATATACATAATATACTCAAATATAAGTCTACCTCGAGTAAAAGTCGACTCCAATATTCAACCCTATTAAGGTGGAATTTTTTTTTATTGACTCAAGTATAAGTCTACTCAGCAAAGTTAATAGCTGCACTTAGGGCTCATGAGGGGTTACTGCATATAGTATTGCAGCTATTAACCCCCCCCCCCCCCCCCCCCCCGTCCCTTAAGTGCAGCCAATACCTCCTCCAGACCCCCAAGTGCTGCAATTATTAACTCCCTTTTATGCAGCTTAGTATTTCCCCTGCCCCTTTCCTTGTTAATTGTTGTGGCCAGGACTTTCAAACTTGTTTTCTTGGCATTTCCTTTCCTCAAAGTCAGCGCTTTGGTGTCAAAGCAATTTTGGGTACCCGGAGTTGGTAGTTTCATAAAACTGAGGAGTGGTAGTCAGATGATTTTTGTACCAAATCCTTAGTTCTGGTAAGTATTGGACCAAGGAGTTGGAGCCATTTTGGGTACCTGGAGTTGGAGGTTTAGAAAAATTGGGGAGTCTGCTGATTTTTGTTCAGACTCCACAGTCCTGCTCAAAGTATCACTTACCACAGGGTAAATTGCTGCAAATGGGAATGTCACTATTAGTACACATTACTTAGTGTGCTTGTGAATAAGTCTACCCCTATACTTTCATGAAGTGAATCAGACCTACATTTCTAGACCTATACTCAAGTGTATACAGTAATGTGTGTATCTCCATTGCTGATAATAGCATCATATCTGCAATGGAGATTAAGACTCTTGAGTCTTTGCTTGCTGAATGCAGATCCTGATCGGATACTGAGGGAGGCTTATCAATAAATAGATATTCAAATATTTATGCAGCTTGAAAGTTAACCAATCAGATTCACTTCCTGCTGAAAATTACTTGAGCAATTTCATGATGCATATAATTTGTATGCAAGTGAAAATGATTTAGGCTACTTTCACACCAAGACGTTGCGGTTTAGGGGACGTCTTGGTCGCATAACGTGCCCCTAACGTAACGCCTGGTGGTGTTGAAGTTGGACGTCAGATTGAGCCGCGTTATGTAGCTCTCAAAGCAGCCGCTCCAGGATAGTGATCTTTTTAAGGATTCGGATCATTCGAATCGGATCTTTGAACCGAATCCTTCTACTAGGGAAGTAGACTGGGTGAAATGACTAGCAGGACAGGACTTTCACTGCACTGTACATTCTGTATGTTCTGGTTTCTTCCAGACAGACATCCATTGTGAACTGAATTGTTCATTGTGGTGATCCGGATGATTCGACTCACAAACGAGATCTGGATCAAATGAACGATTTGTTCATGATCCGGACAACACTATGAGTCCCACCACGAGGCACCACAGTGCAGAGAATATTAATTAGCCATGTGGTTAGTCACTGAGCATGTGCAAACAATCTAACGCAGCTCTATAGGGGTATAACGTACAGCATGCTGCACTTTAATTTAACGTGCAGCGTTATACCCTAATGCAACGTGGGCACTGTGAACAGCACCTTGATTTTACAGTGCTGTGAATTAGGCTGCCTTACTGGCTGCTGTAACGTGCGACTTTAATGTCCCACTGTGAAACTAGCCTTACACCTGCCTCCAGAGTTGAATGATTTTGGTATAAGAAAGTAAACTGGCAACATGAGGATGTATCTGTACAGCTAGAAATGGTTAATGAGATGCTAAGTCCTTGCATGCAGCTTGGAACTGGGTCAATTTCCAAAAATCAGTTTGCATCATTTTAAATTATTGCATCTCATCAACATCTGTTTGCAGCCGGGTGACTAGGGGTGGATAATAAGATGCAAATAATCAAAAGTTGATACAGGATTATGTAAATATAATTCTATATTTAAATGTATGAAGCTTGAAAATGGACAAATTCTTTAACCTTCCTGGCGGTAAGCCCGGGCTATGCCGCGCAGGAAGATATCTCAGCCCCTAGTGGGGCAATTTGCTCCATTTAAAATGCTGTACGCGCAGCTAGCACTTTGCTAGCCGCGCGGACAGCTTGATCGCCGCCGCCCTGCGGCGATCGCCCGCAGCGGCGCAAGAGGCCCCCCCCCGCCAGAGCCCTGCGCTGCCTGGACCAATGAGTTCCGGGCAGTGCTATGGGCTGGATCGGAGGCATCTGACGTCGGCTGACGTCATTCCGATCATTGCCATGGCGACAGGAGAAGCCAAACGGGAGCGCGTTATATACACGGTCCCCTGTTTGCTATTGATGCCGGTGACGATCGCACTAGAGGGACACATGCGCTCTCTAGTGGTGTTTCATGTAGCTACCACTCTGGTAGCTTTACTTGAAACAAAAAAAAAATAAAAAAAGATTTTTGCCTATATGGCAAAAAAAAAATTAACCGCCAGGAGGGTTAAAGTTGTGATTCAATGAATATTCAAGCTGCATATATTTGCATTCTTAATTTGCATAACCCTGCATCAATTTGGTAATATTTGCATCTCATACCCATCCCTGAGTACAGACTCATTATGTGATGGCTGCATTACCAGAATTCACCTACAGGTGTCATCATGATTGGGTACACATTACCATAAGGCTATGCACACAGTGGTGTGTTACAGCATAACAGTTGCTTTGTAGTGTAGCTTGCCGTGTTGCAGTTGCACCTATGCATTCAGTGGGGTGGGTGCATTGTAAAACTGCATGCAATCTGATACTGCAAAAGCATACTTTTCATTGACTATGATGCAGTGCTGCTGTTACAGGGAATGCAATGCACACTGTGAACCTAACCTCATGGAATGATATTAGAGGTGAAAGCAATATTACCTTTTGCCTGTTGAACATTTTGCACAGCTTAAAGGGAACCTAAACTAAGGATATGGATTTTTCCTTTTACAATAATACCAGTTTTTGGACTCTCCTGCTGATCCTGTGTCTCTGATACTTTTAGCCCCTCAACAAGCATGCAGATCAGGTGCTCTGACTGAAGTCAGACTGGATTAGCTGCATGCTTGTTTCAGGTGTGTGATTCAGCCATTACTGCAGCCAAATAGATCACCAGGACTGACAAGCAAACTGGTTTTGTTTAAAAGTAAACATCCATATCACTCTGTTATGCCTTGTTCACATTGCGTTCGGCTCGCGTGTGTCTGCGGTGGCTTTTTTTTTTAAGCGGTTTCTTGTAATTTTCTGCACATCCACTTGTTTTTGTAAGCGCTTTTGCAGATCGCTTCCGTCTTTTGATCTGGAAAAATACTTTATTTTTGCTTTAAAAACGCTCACGCAATCGCTTGCCAAAGCGATTATGTGAGCGTTTTTTTTTTTCTTCAATATACCTTCCATTGAGGCAAATCGCCTCAAAAAATGGCCCAAGCACTGCTTTTCAAAGTGGATTGCAAATGAACCGCTCTGATATCTTCTCTTTCATAGAGAATCATTGCACAAGCGCTTTCAGGGAGAGTTTGAAAATCACCTGCATCTTAAAATGTTAAATAAACACCTATAATGTGAAAAAGACCTCAAGGTTTCTTTTTAAGTTAATTTGTTGGAATATTTTAGTCATGAAGGAATGTGAATTTTTGTTTGTCTTGCAGCCACCCGGATCCAGTTCTACGCCATCGAGATTTCACGGAACAGAGAAGGCTACAATGATGTCATCTTCCACCACAGGCGGAAGGAAGCAAATCAGTGAGAGTGTGCAGCCATCTGCGTCAGGATTGGCAGAGACTATAATGTGGTGCTTTAACATCAGTCTACTCTGACTCCATCCGCTGCCTTATATCACAATACCAGATAACAAACAATTCAATTTTATTTTCTGCAGTTTCCACTATACACTCATTTGGCAAACAGTAAAATATCCAGAATTCAGTACTGTCATCACAGACTTCTAAACCGCTTCAGGACAATACATGCCGAACAACAGCATCTGAAAAACCCAATGTCATGTTTTATTTAGCTTAGAAATAAATGTACAATTTGACTCACATCTGTGTGTGAGGTAATCGTTGCCTCAGTCCTGCATATACACAGCTGTGTGGGGAGAAGTGCCCTGAATTACATATAAGTGCTTCTATTTGGAGATTACATAAGCATTCCTTCATGTAGAAAATTCCATGTGGTAACTTCACCACTGGAACACTGTGAGGGCAGATGACTCTCCAGAGATAAGTGCCACAGTTAGTGTCTGAATGGGTAGTAATACATTTAATAGTTTTAGTATTTACTGAAAGCAATAATGTACCAATAAAGTACATTTTTCTTAGGTATACCATTTACTACCCATGTGTAGTAGGGGCTTAGTAGGTCCTGGTATCTAAGGATGAGCAAGCCCTGTTTCATTGCAAGCAAAACTACCTGCTTGTGGTCTGAGGAGGGAACAGTGGCAGAGAGGGTTCATTTACCTGTATGACCGCCTCTTGCTGTGGCACAAATTTCCAGCTGTGAAGGAGGAAGTGTCTCACGCTGCAAAGAGGTGGTTTTTACAGGCAAACCAACAGTCTCTGCCATGGTCCCAAGTGGGTAGTTTCACTAATCCCAAACAGTAACGGCATACAATTTGTTGAATAACCGGTGTGATGAATAATAGGTGGCATCTCAATCCATAATAGAGGTGGTGTCTGCTACTTGAAGGACACCAGGGATCAATAAAATTTCTACAGATGAGGCTTCCTCCAGCCCCATGTGCTGTGATTATTCCCACACCACCATCCTCCACTACCTGCAGCTCCAGTACCAGGTCCTGTCACTTCAGCCAGTTGGGGCCAATCTACACAAGCAGTGTGCTCTCTGTATCCAGCGGCTGCTGGAGAGATACGTAGAGAGCACACTTCCTCTTGCGCAGACTGGCGGCAGCTAGTTGAAGTTATGGGACTTGATACCATAGCTGCAGGTGGTGTGGGAGCAATCCCTGCACATGGGGCTGGAGGAAGCCCTGAGCATGTATGCCTTTTATTATTGATATCTGGTATACTTGAACTGAAAGGAAGCATACTTTTTTTTTTTTTTTCTAAACCATTCAAGTTGCCTGGCATTCCTGCTGATCTTTCATGCATCAGTAGTGTCTGAAACAAGCATGCAGCTAATCTTGTCAGAAACATCTGATCTGCAGACTTGGTTAGGGTCTACAGCCAAGTGTATTAGAGTCAGAGGATCAGCAGGCCAGGTAATGTGCATTGCTTAAAAGGAAATAAATATGACAACCTCCATATCCCTCTCACTTCAGGAACCCAAGGTGAGACCGATAGAGGCTGCCATATTTTACTTTTAAGCAATTGCCAGGCTGTCCTGTTGATTCCCCCCCCCCACCTCTAATACCTTTAGCCATACACCTTAAACAAGAATGCTGATCGAGGTTTGATTCAGACACTACTGATGCATGAAAGATCAGCCAGCCAACTGGTTTTGTTGAAAAGGAAAGATATATGGAAATCTCCATATGTCTCACCTCAGTCTTAATTCTGATTTGCTAGTCACAATCGCGTTACTTCTGCTTTCTAAATTGGACAGTGATAAACCTGAGCATTAGACAAGCTTAGCTCGTCCAGTAACACCACAGGACACGACTCAGGCCCTGGTGGGCCAATTTGAATAAAAAATTTTTTGAAACCCGTAGCTAGCAATTTGCTAGCTGTGTGTTTCTCCGATCGCCGCCGAACTGCTGCGAAAGAGGGCCCACCCGCAGACCCCGTGCGCAGTCTGGCCAATCGCCACCAGGCTGCACTATGGGGTGGATCATGTCATGACGACTATTACATCATTCCATTTCTCGCCATGGCGACGGGGGAAGCCCTGAAGGAAATTCTGTTCAGAACAGAATTTCCCGGTGGGTATGATCGCCAGCGGTGATTGGAGGGGTGGGAGGAATGCCACAGGAAGGGGGGAATAATGTAGCTAGCGCTAGGCTAGCTACAGGATAAAAAAAAAAAATTATAAAAAAACCTGGCCGCAGGAATCAAAATGCCAGGGAGATTAACCATTTAGAGACCAGTCTGCAGCACACAACCAAAGAGGTGCAGCACTGTGGAAGGTAAACACTCTTTCACTCACTACTGGCTGGTAATTAGGTTCTAGGCCCCAGTATCTGTTAGCATTTGGGAGAGTAGCTAGAAATATTCAAATTGTAGGTGCTGTGCCTGGGTTCTATCTGCAGGTAACTGGAATGTTCACATACACACAGCAAACTCCCCCACGACAGCAAGTAAAACCTGAACCTGCTTACTGGAGTACAGGAGAAAAATAGTGAATGAATACTAATTACAAAGCTGATTTTGCTACCCTGTTTTCAAATAGAAATGTAAAGTGTAAGTAAGGTGATGTGCAATCATTATATTCTTCTGTCCAATTAAACTATATCTCTCCACTAGTGACACACTAGCAGTTGTTTACAAATGATGGCAATTCTGCAGAACTGTGCCATCTTAATTCCTCCCCCATATTGTCACCTGTTGGAAGGTTGTTGAATGGCAGCTTGATGATACCCCCTTTCATATCCTGATTAGCAAACTAGCTCAGCCACACCCCCGACTGCAAAGAGCATTGGGAGTCCTGCTGATAACAAAATGAAGCTAGTTGGAATGCTCTTTAACATTTTGCTTTATCTCATACAAATAAATGGAAGGGGAACAGATAGGAGCTTTGAGTGCCTGATTAAGAAAAAAAAAAAAAAAAATCAGATACCTTAATAGAGGGAAGCCGATCCTATTGAGGGCCCTTTTCCACTAGCGCGTTTGCGCTAGCTGAATCGCAAAACCGCAAACCGCTAGCGATTTTACAATCGCTACGGTTTGCTTTTTAACATAGGAATCGCGGTAGGTCATTTCCACTACCGCGATTCGTTTTTTACTTGATCGCGATCGCGCCGCAAACGTCGGGAAAACGGCGGAATTGAGATTCAGCAATCGCTAGCGTTCAGCGCGAACGCTAGCGACTGCTAGTGGAAAAGGGCCCTGAGGCTTCCCTTGGTGATCTGCTGTCCCTTTAGCTGAGGCAATTCCTCCCCCCCCCCCCAAAAAAAAATGTGCAACAATACATTGCCGCTAATCACATCAGGGCCACACAACTTGTCTTCTGCATTCAAAGCCTCGCTTTTAATGCATGTAAAAGGAGCTGCATAGCCACGACGTGGAATAGGTCTGTGCACAGCAACAGGGGGACTGCTGCCCAAGCAGAGCCCACAATACGATCCTGAGGCTTTCCTGTGCAGGGTAATTGCTAATTTTGAACCAAAGCTTTACCCCGGGTTCACTTTAAGATGTAGAAAAAAGTCAGTAGGGTGGAGGAAGATTTATACTCATTGCTTATAGCAGTGATGGCTAACCTTGGCACTCCAGCTGTGGTGGAACTACAAGTCCCATAAGGCATTGCAATACTCTTGACAGCTCTAAGCATAACTCAAGGAAGCAGAGGCATGATAGGATTTGTAGTTTTGTCACAGCTGGAATGCCAAGGTTAGCCATTCCTGGCCTATAGGGATGGTTAATGAGGTGGAAATTATTTTGCGTTAGTGCAGCATTATGCAGAACATGTGAACATTTGCATAGGGCCTGTTGGGTAACTACTTGCAGCAGAGGGTAAGTTTTGGTTGCAGGCTGTACTTCCTGCCTCCCTGTAGTGCATAAACATATCAGCTCTGTAGTGGAACATCAATTGGCTTAAAGAGAATCTAAACTGAGAAGGATATGGAATTTTTCCTTTTAAAAGAATACGAGCCCGTTCACACTTAGAACCGCAGAACGTTTTGCAGGAGTGATTTTCCCGCGATTAGCGCGGAAAAAAAAATAAATCACTGGACATTGCGCCGGTTTTGGAGCGATAACAATTAGCGTGCTATGCACGTTAATCACGATCGCTAATCGCGGAACGCTTCCCGCTCAGGTGTAAACAGGCCCTACCAGTTGCCTGACTTTCCTGCTGATCAGGCTGGTGCACACCAAGCGGCTTTTTCAGCATTTCTGCAGCCGCGGATCCCCTTGGTCAATGTATCTCAATGGGCTGGTGCACACCAGAGTGGGAGGCGTTTTGCAGAAACGAATCCTCCCGGGGTGAGGCATTTTTTGGATTTTGGATGCGTTTCTGCCTCAATGTTAAGTATAGGAAAAACGCAAACCGCTCTGAAAAACACCTGTTCAGAGCAGTTTTGCCAGCGTTTTTGTTACAGAAGCTGTTCAGTAACAGCTTTACTGTAACAATATATGGAATCTACTACACCAAAACCGCAAAACGCTAGCTGAAACGCTACAGAAAAAGAAGAAAAAGCGTTTCAAAATCTGCTAGCATTTTGCAGATCTGCTAGCGGGTTTTGGTGTGCACCAGGCCATCCTGTGTCTATAATGCTTTCAGCCACAGCCCCTCAACAAGCATGCAGATCAGGTGCTTTGACTGAAGTCAGACTGGATTAGCTGCATGCTTGTTTCAGGTGTGTGATTCAACCACTACTGCAGCCAAAGAAATCAGCAGGACTTGTTTAGAAGGAAACATCCATATCCGTCTCACTTAAGGTTTCCTTTCAGGCTGCTTTCACAGTTAGACGTTACTGGCACACGTTAGTGCAGCCTGTAACGCAGCCCACCGCACAGCAATGTAACTGCAATGGGCTATTCACAGTGCCCACGTTGCGTTACATTGTAACGCTGCACGTCAATCTAAAGTGCAGCATGCTACGGCGTTAAAGCGTCTTTGCCGCGTTAGCCTGTTTGCACAGGCGCAGTGATTAGCCACATGGCTAATTAATATTCACTGCACTGTGCTGACGTCACTGGCGGGACCACATGATGCGGAGTGTTCCGCTCACGTGGTCTCCACCAGCGCATGCGTACTATAGGACGCATCAAAAGCCACTTAAAGCAACTCTTTGCTAACATCCTCTGCTGCCACCACCACCATGTGTTGCGTTAGGTGCACGTTATGAGACCTTAACGTAGCACCTAACGCAACGTCTTAGTCTGAAAGAAGCCTAAAGGTGCATACACACATCCAATCTTAATTGGCCAATTTGTCCACAGGGAACAAACCAGGGCTATCCTATTCATGTTAATCTGGCTGAAAAAGGACCCACCCAACCTGCACATAAATGTGTCTTCATTACACTGGAATGTCACTAGTAAAGTATACTGTCAAATCAGAAAAATTCTTAAAAAAATTATCCATAAAATATATTAAATAATTGGAATATTTTTGTCCAGCACTAGATGGGATTTCTGCAGCAGTATTGAGCCTGTTCATAGGGCATGTGAAAAAGGGACATAGCGAAGCCTCTGCAGGCGCAAACGAGGACCCTCACCTGCGGCCTTCAACTTAACTATCCTCGCTTAGTTGGTCGCATGAATAGTGGTTGCAGATACCTGGCGCCTTTTTCCACACGTATCATATCCCAGCAACCAAATCTTGCTACTTAACGTTATGATTATAGCCAGATTTTTTTTTCCCAAAAGCGGTGCAATTTTTTCACAAGCTTTCAGACCCTAAAAATAATACTGCTTGATAGATCTGCAGCCGCCCTGCACATTCCTCACCTTTGATGGATCCAACTCAGGATTACTGCTCTGAACTGCAGATTTCCATCCCAAGCCTGACTCGGGGTTACCGCTAAGGAGGTTAAAAATAACCCGAGGTGGTTTCTAAGAACGCAAATTAGCACACAGAGGCTGGGTCTGCATATACTGCCCAGCCTCTGTTGCTATACTGTTCCCCCCACAGGCCCCCCTGCGCTCTGCTCACCCCCTCATAAATCATAAGCCGAGCTGTCGACGTGTCGCAGCCGGCTGTATACCTTCCATCTGTCACTCTCGCCGCTTCACCACCTCCTCCATAACACCAGTCCCCGCCCACATCCCTTCCTTACCCACTGATTGGAGGGAAAGGATGCAGGCGGGGACCGGAGCTATGGAGCGGCGAGAGTGACAGATGGAAGGTAAACAGCCGGCTGCGACACACTGCGTGTCGACATCTCGGCGTACGATTTATGGGGGGTAAGCAGAGCACAGGGGGGCCTGTGGGGGGGATCAGTATAGCAACAGAGGCTGGGCAGTATATGCAGACCCAGCCTCTGTGTGCCATTACCGTTCTTAGAACCCACCTAAGGTTCTCTTTAAGGGTGGATATACAAATGATTGAGCACTTCAATATGCAGGAGCACACTAATCAGAGGAGTGAAGGAGCACAGATTGCCTCACTGACAAATCTTCAATAGAATTGCGCAAATTATAATGACCAGGAACAGCCAGTCCTGACCCTCAGCATCAAACCATGGATAGTGTCCTGGAGAGGTCAATCTTGAAATATATCTGTGCACCACTATCTGCAGATCACAGCTCTGCTCACCAGTCTGCCAATAACAGTCACACACATAATCCTTTTGATACAAGTGCAAGATTCAAACTAACAAAAAAAAAAAAACCAATCACCCTACAAAATAAGTGCATTAAGAAGTGCTTCTACCTAACACATGTTGCTTTGAGTCATGTATAAGAGACCATAGTAAGTGCTACTAATGACACCGTTACTACAGTACAAGCATGAAACCTGTTCTGTGTCCAATCACGGGAATTGCAAGTAGATTCACTAAACTTGTGTTCTATGGCTAAAGCTTAACACACACCATACAATCTTGGTTATACAGATTTACCAAATCTATGTAGTATAAGGGCCAACAGATTGAAAATACCTAGTATGATTGATTAGATAAGCTCTTATACTACATGAAAGTGGTAAGATTGAACAACCGAGATTGTATGGTGTGTGTTGAGCCTAAGCCTCAAACTTGAATACTGCAGTTACTTAGAACATTTTTTTCTAGTCTCACTTATAAAACTGTAAAGAACAATCCAAAATGTCTAGAAGAAAGTAGATCTCAAATTGTTTTAGCTACCACCCATCCAACTGGATAATCTAGAACAGCTGCACCGGCAGTGTACAACTGTAGCTCTTGTATACATTAATACAGTGATGTGGCGAACTGCACTCCTGTTGCCGGACACTCTCTGCGCATGAGCGTGACGTCATTCATGACGTCACGCACACGCGCAGAAAGTGCCCGGCAACAGGAGCGCGTTCTAGAACGCGCTACGCCGGGCAGCGCAGGCTACTACTCCGGGTCAGTGCAACCCGGAAGTAGTAAGAGCCCCAGGGATTTGGAGATGTTAGCCGGCGAACGGTTCGGGAACCGTTCGCCACATCTCTACTTACATATCTGTCACCTGACCAAACTGATCACATGCTTCTCTGTGAGTTCTAAGACATGACCATCACTATTCCTGACTTGGGCCAATGCTCCTCCTGCTGGTTGTGAGGAGCCTAATTCCAAGCCTCTAGATCAAATTTGCATGCAAGCCAGAACACAGCAGGTCAGTGGGTCACTCTTGTCAGATTTGCCACATGAGATAAGTGCTAATCAGGAAACAATACAATGTAAATAGTGGAATGTAGTAGTGTTCCCCTTCACAACATAATGAAATCCTCTTTGCTTTCATCAGGCTGGCATGTTTAACCCTACAGCACAATTGAGCTATCCTATGGAGAGGCCTCAGTGATCATCTTTCTGAAACTATCGTGGTGGATGCAATGCTAGCCTGGAAGAGTGCAGTCTGAGAGATTGTTAAAAATAGCGAGAAAAATGCCATTTGACCATCCAGGAAAATGCCTGAACTTATTAACCAGCTTCCAGTTGCTATAGTGATTACACAGCTGATTAAAGGTTTTAAAGAAATGATCCGCGGAGAAATTAAAAAAAAAAAAAGTTCCACTTACCTGGGGCTTCCTCCAGCCCGGGGCAGCCGTCCTGGGCCCCCGTCGCAGCTCCGGTGGCTCCCGGTCCTCTTCGCCGGCGGAGCCGAACTCGTCAGGTCGAGTTCCGGGTCGGCCTCTTCTGCGCAGGTCACGTCGTCCTGCCGTCATCTGGACGCTACTGCGCAGGCCTAGTAGTTCTGCGCAGTAGCGTCCAGATGACGTCGGCCGGACCACGTGACCCCCCCCCCACGGGGGAACGCAGAAGAGGCCGACCCCGCAGGCAAAGAAGACCGGAAGCCACCTGAGCTGCGGCGGGGGCACAGGACGGCTGCCCCGGGCTGGAGGAAGCCCCAGGAAAGTGGAACTTTTTTTTTTTTTTTAATTTCTCCGCAGATCATTCCTTTAAATAAGCTCTGTTTTGGGCCTCCATTTTCTTGGCCAACTTTCTGTAAACATTCCCTCTGAAACTGCAGATGCTTTCAAGTGCAGTTGACCAAATGCCACCAATGTTCACCCATATGGACCATCTCCATTATCACTATATATTTCCATAGGCAGAATAAAACACTCAAGAAAAGGGCTGTGTGAATGAGCTTTTAGGGCCAATCCATGAGTGTTTTTGAAAAAAAAAAAGTTTCCTATAAACATCTATGGTGATATCGGAATGACATGAATTGAATCAAATAGTGGCAGAGATTTCTACATGTTTCCCACACCAATAAAATAAACTAGACAAGCATCTATGTAAACGAGCCTTCAGATGGTCGGACTGTAAAGAAATGCTAACCGCTCAGCTTCAGCATAGTAGAAGTCAGCATTGCAGCAAGTCCACACAGCGGCTCTGTATGCGTGGATCCGCCCACACAGCGGCTCTGTATGCGTGGATCCGCCCACACAGCGGCTCTGTATGCGTGGATCCGCCCACACAGCGGCTCTGTATGCGTGGATCCGCCCACACAGCGGCTCTGTATGCGTGGATCCGCCCACACAGCGGCTCTGTATGCGTGGATCCGCCCACACAGCGGCTCTGTATGCGTGGATCCGCCCACACAGCGGCTCTGTATGCGTGGATCCGCCCACACCCATACGGCAGTTCTGTATGCATTCCTACTCTGTCCTTAGAATAAGTGGGACATAATCTGTCCAAACTCTAAAATACCCTTCACAAAACCAGATGGGTCACAGAGAATCTCCATGGTTATGGGTAATATTAGTGACTATATAGTAAAACAGGCCATGTCATTACTTTCTAGAAAAAAACTAAACAAAAAAAAACTAATAAAAAAAGGTGGCCTCTATTGAGCACAAACAGGCCCTAGAAGTTGAGTGAAAATGTGTGACTGGAACAGACTCTTAAGGTCGCTATCCACCCTACGTGGACCTTCAGCACGGACACAGTGGACAGGGGATGTGGCCTTAAGCTCCTTCCACGGGGGGAAAAAAAGTAATGAAAGGGCATAGCAACAAAGGCACTACCATCCATTAACCATCTGCTTTAGTCTACACATGGGAGGGGATAGTCACATACTACTAAAAGGGCTCTCCGAACAAGTTCTCCTGTACCACAAGTTTTTCTCAGTGTAGGCAAAATAACCTGTATAAAAATAGCTTTACCCAGCTGCTGTCCCCAGAGCTGAAAAGAAAAGGGGCCACCGCTCCTCCATAGAGTCAATGAGTCTTAGTAGTACAAGGGGAACCTTCCGAGTTACTGCAGAGCATAGCCTGAAGCAGGGGCACAAATGGCGTGTTAGTGCCGGTGTAACCATTCCCTGAGGAATACTGAGGCAACCATCAGTCAGACTGTGAGCTCTTCATCCAACAGCGGTCTCACAATGCTCCAGTGCAGGACATGTATGTGCTGAGCGGTACTCGGGCGCTCTCTCTTGCTCTTCCCGTCAAGTCTACAGGAACCAACAAGAGACAGGCCTGTAATGCTAAACATTCACCTCACAGTCAAAATAAGAGCAGTGAGAGGGCTGCATCCCTCAGTATACAGGAATTGTTTATTACAAAATGTCCTTGCGGAACCTGTTCACCCTTTCAGTGCAGTCTCTGCAGAGCCTCACTCTAGCAGCGCAATGCTCTGCCGCTCTCCCGTACATCCACACCGATAAGTAGGGGGTAATCTGTGGGGCGGGGGGGTGGTGGAGGAAGGGAGGGGGGTGGGTGATTTTTTACTGGTCACTCAATATGACACATACATACATATATTTATATATATATTTTGTAATTTTTCAATAAGGGCTCAAGTCCAGGTGAACAGGTGTGTCTCTCACATTCGCTCATCAGCACCCCACCCGCCTCCGCTCTGTGGAAAGGGGGGAGGAGGCAGAGATCCACTCGCCGTATTTAATTCCCCTGTCCGTAGAAAGAATTCAAAACATTACCAAAAAATGTGCAGGACTTTGTACAAGGGGAGAAAGGTGGTGAGGAGAGGATGGATGGGGTGAAGGGGGAGGTCAGCTCATCATCTCATTACTGTTGGGGCCGCAGCTTGAATTCTTCATTGAGTCGTTGACTTCTCGTCGGAAAGCTGACAGATTCTGCGTAAACCTGATGAGGAAACAAATGGCAAGTGTGAGGAGAGGCTGAGGCCAGCTGCTACAGACGATTCATCATTTATCCTGTACAATTCTCCAGAAACTTGGAGAAGCAGGTGTTTGATTTCATCAAGATACATAAACGGTACCTGACATGAGATAAACATGTATGTATTGCATCATCCCTGCTGTGTTCATATATTTTTCTTTTTCCTAATGAAAGGGTTAAACATTCAGGTAAGCAAATGACAGTTTCTCTCTTTCTAGTAGTAGGACTATAGTGTATCCCACACACTGATAAGCCCATAAAACTCTCTCCTGTCAGAGAACAGCTTCTGAGTACATGGATCAGATAAAATAGCTAAACAGTTCATAAATTTGTAGCTCTCAGACACTAAAGGAACGTTCAGTTGAAACAATAAAACAAACCTATTTTTTAGCAATTTTAAACAGAAAATAAAACTAAGATTCTAAAAAAATAAAAATAATAATTAGTAGGAAGATGCAATTGTTTATCTCATCAGTTTAATTTCAATTGAGTTTTGCTTTAAAGAGAACCCGAGGTGGAATTTAATTATGTTACTGAGGCACAGAGGCTGGTTGGCACACTAACACCAGCCTCCGTTGCCCCATGGTGTGCCTCTAGGACCCCCCTGCGCGCCGCTATACCCCCCGCAGTGCTGGTGACACGCAGCGTGTCGCCAGCACAATGTTTACCTAAGCTCTGTCTGTCAGCGCCGCTCCCCCGCATCGGCGCTACCCGCCCGTGTCCCTTCCCTCCCGCTGATGGAAGGGACACGGGCGGGAAGCGCCGATGCGGGGGAGCGGCGCTGACTGACAGCGCATAGGTAAACATTGTGCTGGCGACACGCTGCGTGTCGCCAGCACTGCGGGGGGTATAGCGGCGCGCAGGGGGGACATGGAGGCACACCATGGGGCAACAGAGGCTGGTATTAGCGTGCACAACCAGCCTCTGTGCCCCAGTAACATAATTAAATCCCACCTCGGGTTCTCTTTAAAGGGACTCTTGAGTAAAAAGAAGAAAAAAAAAAAATCGGAACTTACCTGGGGCTTTCTCCAGCCCACCGTAGGTCGGGAGGTCCCCCGGTGTCCTACTGGCTCCTCTCTGGGTCCCTCTGCAGAAATCACAACCGGTGACACCGGGGCAGAGTGTCGGGCTGACACTTCCTGAACGATGACGCTAGTCGTCATCACGCCGGCCGATACGCGTCATCACTGCGGCTGGTGTGACAGTACTGTGCATGCGCGGTTTACAGTTAGAAAACCACGCGTGCGCAGTACTGTCACGCCGGCTGGTGTGATGACGCGTAGCAGCCGGCTGGCGTGATGACAACGAGCGTGGCCGTTCAGGAAGAGTCATCCCGACACTCGGCGTCAACGGTAGTGATTTCTGCGGGGGGACCAGGAGAGGAGCCAGGAGGACACCGGGGGACCTCCCGACCTACAGTGGGCTGGAGAAAGCCCCAGGTAAGTTCCGATTTTGGTTTTTTTACTCCGCGGTGTCCCTTTAAGTTTTCAGGTATTGCTGCAAAAAGGCAAGTGTGTTTCTGCCACCACTTGTAAAAATTCCTCATGTATATACCCCTGAAGATGCCTTTTTGCCAAATAGTTGTCAGGCCATATGAATCATGGCAATTACTATTGTTATTTAACCATACAGCCTGGTGTCAAATGGCTTCTTAAAAGGACCACTATTGCAACATTTTTAAAATTGAAAATACTGTACATACATATAAAATGTACATTTCCTCCAGAATAAAAATGCACTTTTCTGTCACTTTCAGCTCTTTAATGCCTACTATAAGATCTGACAGGTTTTGAACTAATCCATCTCCACATGGGGGATTGTGACTATTTTCTTAATTCTTGGTATAAATCCCTTCAGAAAGGGCTTTTGAAAAGACGTCAGCCAGCCTTCTTACTCATTTGCACTGTTTTGGCGGTTGGACTGAGCAACTGCCATTGGTAAGTGCTTTTTTTTTTTTTTTTTTAATAAAAAAAGAAGTACCTGATAATCCCCATAAGGACTTAAAGGGAATGTCCATGCAAAATAAAAAAATGAGTTTCACTTACCTAGGGCTTCTACCAGCCCCATGCAGCCATCCTGTGCCCTCGTAGTCACTCACTGCTGCTCCAGTCCCCCGCTGGCAGCTTGCCGACCTCGGAGGTCGGCGGGACGCATTGCGTACATTTTTACGCATTCCCGCTAGTGCAGGAACATTAACACATACATTTTTACGCATTACAGGTTCAATGCGTAAAAATGTACGCATTGAACCAGTAATGCGTAAAAATGTATGTGTTAATGTTCCTGCACTAGCGGGAATGCGTAAAAATGTACGCAATGCGGCCCGCCGACCTCCGAGGTCGGCAAGCTGCCAGCGGGGGACTGGAGCAGCAGTGAGTGACTACGAGGGCACAGGATGGCTGCATGGGGCTGGTAGAAGCCCCAGGTAAGTGAAACTCATTTTTTTATTTTGCTTGAACCTTCCCTTTAAGGCTCATACACACATCAGACCATAGTCTTTGGAAAATGAAAGATCACAGACCAATCTTACCACCCTTCATGTAGTATGAGAGCCATACTCTACACAGTCTTTTCTATGGAGCTGAACTCCACATCAGAAAAAAAATCTTTGCAAGATGCTGCACACAAAGATGCTGTACAGACACAAAAGATCAGTATCTGCAAAAGATCTGTTCCTGCCAAAAATCCATTCCTGCAAATTGCAATGATAGTCTATGAGATCTGCAGATCATCATACACACATGATTTAACTGACATTCATCTGCAGATCAGATCCACCAGGATGGATTTTCAGATCTGCGGATGATTTCTTGATCTGCAGATGAATGTCAGTTAAATGTGTGTATGATGATCTGCAGATCTCATAGACTATCATTGCAATTTGCAGGAATGGATTTTTGGCAGGAACAGATCTTTTGCAGATACTGATCTTTTGTGTCTGTACAGCATCTTTGTGTGCAGCATCTTGCAAAGATTTTTTTCTGATGTGGAGTTCAGCTCCATAGAAAAGACTGTGTAGGTATGGCTCTCATACTACATGAAGGGTGGTAAGATTGGTCAGTGATCTTTCATTTTCCAAAGACTATAGTCTGATGTGTGTATGAGCCTTTAGACTAGTCCAAATCTGTCAGATTCTCACTGCCTACTGTAAGGGACAGATACATAGGAATACAGTATAGTGCATTTTACTCTGCAAGAAATTGAAATTTTGTAGGTATGCATTTCAAAATTAAATATATTCACAATAGTGGTCCTTAAACATGAAATCCAGTACCTGTGCCCACATAACTCCTCCCCCTCTAAACATTCCCCACCCCCCAAGTGTCAAACTCAAGGCTCATGGGCCAAAAGTATCCCCTCCTTGCCATTTGCTGTGGCCCTTGAGAGATTCAAATGTGCATCACTGTAAGCAGTAAAAGAATGTCAGCACACACCCTGCCGTCCTATCCATAGGAGCACATCAGTGACAGTGTTTCTGGGTGAGACCTTGTTAGCTAGAGCCAAGGGGCAAATACAACCAATGAGGCCTCAGCAGATTTAGCAAGGGGCCCCTCCTGGGATCCAGCCCCTTCTGTACTTCCTGCCAGCTTCAGTGTTTTTCTTGCATATCTCCAGCTCCTGATCATGTGACCTGCGTTTGAGAGCCGGGAGTGTGCAGCATAGAGCGTGTGGCTGTCGGGAAGATCAGAGTCCTGAAGCAACCCTGGAGCAGGTAAATATTAAACTTCTCCATTGTGCTACTCTGCAGAAGGCAGAGAAGAGTGTCTCCAATGGTCAATATAGTTACACCACTTAGCTTGAGACAATGGCCTCAATTCACTAAACTTATCTCCTGTCTTTAATAACTCTTCTAGAGTTGTTACCATGGTGATAAGGCATGTAGTATTCAGGAAACATTTTACCTCAGGCAAGCCTAAAGTTAACTCTTCTGTCTTTAAATTAACTCTCCAATCCATAAAATAACTCCAGAGTTAAAGACAGGCTGTTAATTAGCTGCATGTAAAAATAACTACAGAGGAGGTAAATTAACTACAGGAGAGGTGACTTAAAGAATGAAGAGGTAAGAGAACTCTCTCACGTGTGGAGGTAAGTTTTCTCTTGCCTTATTATCTCTAGCATGATCTTAGTGAATTGAGGCCAATAAATGTTACATTTTAATAATTTGGCCCACAACTTAGACTATGCTTCAGAATTTGGCCCCTTACATGAGTGAGTTTTACACCCCTGCCCAAGAACATTGATTATCCTGGGATGCAGAGGCACGGTACTAATTACAAATGACCCCCATCCTCAATATATATCTTGCCTTGAGTGCAGAGTCATGTGGTTCACACTGACCTGTCTCTATTTTTGGTGAGTAGGTTCCCCTCAATTCCTTCCATTAAGTTCTCGAAACACAGGTGCATGGCTTGCTGCTTCTCGGGGGGCTGACTGCTGACGATGCTGTTCCGGAGCTCCGCAAAGTACTGAGAGATAAACAGTGGATTGGCCAGTAATAGAAAAAAATAAACAAATAAAAAATCATGATATAAAAATACATCTGTGCAACTTTGTGAACACTTTGGCTTCAGAATGAATAAGCATTGAAGCCCAGAAATCTGGACAGTACAAAGCAGAACATGATAGGTGTAAGCGAGAATATACCAACCTTCTCATTGAGGAGGATTAAACCTAATAACGGCCTGCTCATGGACCACTGGTTTCGGCAGTCTTCAAATATGATGATGTTGAGGACAGTGGAGAGCATCTGAGGGAGGAAATCAGTCGGATGAGATCGGGGTCATACATGGGCCATTTGCCACAACACCACCAAGTCATATCCTGCAGCAGAAATCTATGCATGGTGGTCTCCAGCAACTTCCTTAGTGGCCGCTTCATAATGTACCCATCTCAGACCAGACATACTAAACCCATTGTTTACCTGACTAGTTTTTATAGCTCTCTGATGAATTTGTTTGACTTTAGATATATTGTTTATGTTTTAGACTATCCAATTAATATGTAGAAATTTTTATTAAGGAAATGTGACTTTGGATTGGCACAGTACATCACAAGGACCAGGAAAAGGTGTCATCTGGCCTTTCAGAAAACACCAAACATACGGTAGCTTTTGTTGCGCTTCACTTTTTCTCTGAAGCTGTGAAGTACCAAAACTGTAAATATCCTCCAAAAATGACATCATTCAGCGAACTAAACCCACTAATGGTTGCGCTGAATGCATTGGAAGCATTGGTTTGTGGCGTTAGATTAAAACAGTATTCAACAGATATGTCACATGACCAATTTCCTTGATTCAGAGGTTTGGGAAATTGGAGCCTACTTCTAATAATCTTTGAAATGGTGAAGAATGAGCCGGTCTTAAATTAACTGTCACTTTAAAGAAAACCGGCATAGCAACTACAGTAGTTCTGTGTTGTGACTTAGTGGTCACTGAAATTATTATTCCAGTGATCTTAGGGGGTCAGGAGTCAAAGAGCCTAATGTGTATCCTGGGATGTCGGCGGTACAAACACAAAAGCAACAGAATTCTCAGTATTAAAAAAAAAATAAAAAAAATGTAGAAACCTCAGGTCAGGAACAGAGGTTATCTGTTATGACACTGGCGCCAAAGTAGTTACTTTTGTAAACTTATTTACAAGGCAGAAGGTTTTAAATTAGGCCAATACCCCTTATTGGCTTAGCATTAAAGGATTCAAAATACCTTATTTTTCAGATTATGAGATGCCCCTGACCATAAGACATCTAGGACAAAAACCAGGGGGGAAAAAAAATATTCTAAACCTGGTGTGTCCATGGTCCAGTGGCGTCTTGTAGACATTCTCCCCCAATTGACAATATATATGTTGTGGCGCTGAACTGATCAACTTTCCTAACGGGCTGCAGCAGTATAAAAAGGTTAACGCACAACCTAAAATACAAAAACAATAAAACATATACACCGGCGCCTTCAATAGTAATTACTTTGATACTTTAATAAAATCGTAATGGATTAAAACCAGTATGATGACACATCATGCGCACACACACACACAAGTCAAATTGCCATTCACTCACCAACACTCCTTTCTATAGATCTTTTTTTCCAATGGCAATCTACCTGTCAGTCAATAGTGCACTATTGAATCATCCCACTAAAACTTCCATTCTAGGTAATAATAAGAATTAGCAGCAATAAAACCTCAGTGGCGTTTCAAGAGCGTTCTGAGGGCGTTACGAAGGTCCTTTGCGGGCGTTTTGAAACCGTTAGCAGCAATGAGATCTCCGGAATCAGTCTATCATAATAACATGCCAATAAGATATTACATGTATATCGGCAGTACAGCGGCTGTAATTACTTCAGTAGCAAAGGATTTCCTATATCAGCAAGTCCCAAGAGGCGGAACAACCAGTCCCAGAGGGTTACCCCGTAACAGCGGGTATTTGACGTTACAGCAGTTCTCTACTTCAATATGTTTAAATATCAGTTCACTCACATAACTTCGGAGCTGTAGAGGATGGCAGTAGTGTTCACAAGTCCACCGATCTTTTCACCAGGTAATGAGTCCCGGCCGGCGACTCTCCAAAGGATGTAGTAATTTGGTTACCAGGTGGACCCAAGAGCATATCACGAACTTCGGCAGTGTTTGCCGGAAGTGCGGGTGACGTCACCGCAAGTATGTAGCCAATCTGCTTACTAGTTTCGGTAGGTCCGCCTACCTTCTTCAGAGCTGGCTCTCATTGGGTCTTTGTGTCCTTTTATCCTTCTGCCTTGACTCCGCCCCCAGTTACGTTTTTCCTACTCCTTTCATTCCTCAGTTATTTTTCTCTATTGGTCTGCTAGTTTAATCAAATGCAAATAATTCTACATCAGAATTCAGGCCACGCGGGATCAGACTGTCCATTGTATATATCCAATAAGTCTCAGTTCTGGACATTTTCTTAATAAAATCTCCTCCTCTCCAATCCTTTGCTACTGATTGAATGGCATAAAATCTAAAAGTCTGCAAACTGTTGCCATGATGTTCCATAAAATGTTTACTCAACGGATGTTTACTATTCTTTTTCTTGATATTTATATGCTCTCCAATCCTGTCTAGGAGTTTACGCTTAGTTCTCCCTATACACTGTTTGGGACAGCCACATTCTATAATATAGATAACGCCAGTTGTCGTGCAATCCATTTTATCAGTTATATCAAATTCTTCTCCTGTAGTGATTGACATAAACCTCTCTATTGGCGCTGTGTATTTAGTGTTCCTGCATGGTTTACAGAAACCACACCTCCTGAAAAACCCCTTTTCTTTTCCCTTCATCCCTGGCTGTGGTACAGTGGGTGCAATCATATTCTTAATATTAGGGGCCTTCTTAAAGACAAATCTAGGTTTGTCCATCAAAATCCCGTTGAGAGTTTTATCCTGCTGTAGGATATGCCAGTATTTTTCTACCGAATTCCTAATGTATTTAGACTGTTGATTATACTGTAATTTAATGCATATGGGTGGAGTTACAGCATGTCTCTTTTTCTATTAGAAGATCCTCTCTTACATAGTTTTTCACTACTTCTACCGTTTCTTCCAATTCATCTAAATCGTACTTCTTCTCAATGAATCGTTCTTTTAGTACTTCTACTTGATTCTCAAAATCTGACAATTCTGTACAGTTTCTCCTAACACGTGTAAACTGATTTTTGGGGATATTAGCTAACCACTTGAATAGATGGCAACTGTCCCTCAGTATATAACTATTGGTGTCAACCTTCTTAAAGAAGGTCTTGGTCTTAACTATTCCATCCTCCACATAGATGGTCAAATCCAAATAATTCACTTCCTTAGCACTGTATTCACATACAAAGGTCAAATTATAGTCATCCTTTGCATTCAACCATCCTATAAACTTCTTCAGACTAGCTTCTCCCCCTTTCCAAATGAACAATGTGTCATCGATAAAACGTTTCCATAGAACGAGATCCGCTCCGGGGCCCTCCAACCCACCCAAAACAAACTCCTCCCAATAAGCCATAAATAAATTAGCGAACCCCGGAGCGAACCTCGTCCCCATGGCTGTCCCAATCTTCTGTAAGTAGTACTGAGATTTACAACTAAAATAGTTGTGAGACAGTATAAACACTATAGCCTCCAAAATAAACTATCTGGTCGTCTGGAATCTCAGTCAAATTATTCAAAAAATATTTGACTGCCTGCACCCCCATATCATGTTTGATCACAGTATACAATGAGCTTATATCTGCTACGCACATCAGGTATCCCTCTTGCCATTCAAAATCTTTTAAGATTCGTAGGATATGCCCAGTGTCCAGGATTTGGTCTGCACTACCGCCTTCTGCAAAAACTTATCGACATATTCCGACAGATTGGACGTAAGTGACCCAATCCCGGAGATAATTGGTCTCCCGGGAGGGTCAATGATCCTTTTATGGATCTTTGGGAGGTGGTAATATACAGGCAGTCGGGGGTGAGCCTGTATTATATATTGGTGCTCCTTTTCAGATAAAATCCCTTTTTCTTTCCCTTTATCTAACAATATTTTTAATTCTTTTTGGTATAGCAAACATGGGTCTCTTTTTAACCTCTCATACGTGCTGCTATCTTCTAACTGCCTCTGTGCTTCATTATTATATTCCTCCACATCTTGTATCACCACCCCTCCCCCCTTATCTGCTGGTCGAATGATAATCTTGGGATCTTCCCGTAACGTCCTCATGGCTTTCTTTTCACCTATTGTTACTTCTTTTGGGGATTTTCATTTTTAAATTGGGGATTCTCATTTTAGACCACCCTCCCTTCTTCTGTATAAAAAATGATTCGTAATCTTATTTTCTGGTTTGGAAGTTGGGTCCCTCGGGTTTCTATAATTGTACTTCTTTTGGGGATTTTCATTTTTAAATTGGGGATTCTCATTTTTAAATTGGGGATTCTGTCTTCTCTGATCTGAAAGGTTTGAAAAATTCTTGCTCTTACTGAAATGTGATCCTAATTTCATTCTTTCCATCTTCTTTATATTACTTCCAGTAGCTATTTGATCTAATTCCGTCCTGTGGTCAAAAAACTTTAAAATAAAATAGCTACTGGAAGTAATATAAAGAAGATGGAAAGAATGAAATTAAGATCACATTTCAGTAAGAGCAAGAATTTTTCAAACCTTTCAGATCAGAGAAGACAGAATCCCCAATTTAAAAATGAGAATCCCCAATTTAAAAATGAAAATCCCCAAAAGAAGTAACAATAGGTGAAAAGAAAGCCATGAGGACGTTACGGGAAGATCCCAAGATTATCATTCGACCAGCAGATAAGGGGGGAGGGGTGGTGATACAAGATGTGGAGGAATATAATAATGAAGCACAGAAGCAGTTAGAAGATAGCAGCACGTATGAGAGGTTAAAAAGAGACCCATGTTTGCTATACCAAAAAGAATTAAAAATATTGTTAGATAAAGGGAAAGAAAAAGGGATTTTATCTGAAAAGGAGCACCAATATATAATACAGGCTCACCCCCGACTGCCTGTATATTACCACCTCCCAAAGATCCATAAAAGGATCATTGACCCTCCCGGGAGACCAATTATCTCCGGGATTGGGTCACTTACGTCCAATCTGTCGGAATATGTCGATAAGTTTTTGCAGAAGGCGGTAGTGCAGACCAAATCCTATGTGAAGGACACTGGGCATATCCTACGAATCTTAAAAGATTTTGAATGGCAAGAGGGATACCTGATGTGCGTAGCAGATATAAGCTCATTGTATACTGTGATCAAACATGATATGGGGGTGCAGGCAGTCAAATATTTTTTGAATAATTTGACTGAGATTCCAGACCACCAGATAGAGTTTATTTTGGAGGCTATAGTGTTTATACTGTCTCACAACTATTTTAGTTGTAAATCTCAGTACTACTTACAGAAGATTGGAACAGCCATGGGGACGAGGTTCGCTCCGAGGTTCGCTAATTTATTTATGGCTTATTGGGAGGAGTTTGTTTTGGGTGGGTTGGAGGGCCCCGGAGCGGATCTTGTTCTATGGAAACGTTTTATCGATGACACATTGTTCATTTGGAAAGGGGGAGAAGCTAGTCTGAAGAAGTTTATAGGATGGTTGAATGCAAAGGATGACTATAATTTGACCTTTGTATGTGAATACAGTGCTAAGGAAGTGAATTATTTGGATTTGACCATCTATGTGGAGGATGGAATAGTTAAGACCAAGACCTTCTTTAAGAAGGTTGACACCAATAGTTATATACTGAGGGACAGTTGCCATCTATTCAAGTGGTTAGCTAATATCCCCAAAAATCAGTTTACACGTGTTAGGAGAAACTGTACAGAATTGTCAGATTTTGAGAATCAAGTAGAAGTACTAAAAGAACGATTCATTGAGAAGAAGTACGATTTAGATGAATTGGAAGAAACGGTAGAAGTAGTGAAAAACTATGTAAGAGGATCTTCTAATAGAAAAAGAGAGACATGCTGTAACTCCACCCATATGCATTAAATTACAGTATAATCAACAGTCTAAATACATTAGGAATTCGGTAGAAAAATACTGGCATATCCTACAGCAGGATAAAACTCTCAACGGGATTTTGATGGACAAACCTAGATTTGTCTTTAAGAAGGCCCCTAATATTAAGAATATGATTGCACCCACTGTACCACAGCCAGGGATGAAGGGAAAAGAAAAGGAGTTTTTCAGGAGGTGTGGTTTCTGTAAACCATGCAGGAACACTAAATACACAGCGCCAATAGAGAGGTTTATGTCAATCACTACAGGAGAAGAATTTGATATAACTGATAAAATGGATTGCACGACAACTGGCGTTATCTATATTATAGAATGTGGCTGTCCCAAACAGTGTATAGGGAGAACTAAGCGTAAACTCCTAGACAGGATTGGAGAGCATATAAATAATATCAAGAAAAAGAATAGTAAACATCCGTTGAGTAAGCATTTTATGGAACATCATGGCAACAGTTTGCAGACTTTTAGATTTTATGCCATTCAATCAGTAGCAAAGGATTGGAGAGGAGGAGATTTTATTAAGAAAATGTCCAGAACTGAGACTTATTGGATATATACAATGGACAGTCTGATCCCGCGTGGCCTGAATTCTGATGTAGAATTATTTGCATTTGATTAAACTAGCAGACCAATAGAGAAAAATAACTGAGGAATGAAAGGAGTAGGAAAAACGTAACTGGGGGCGGAGTCAAGGCAGAAGGATAAAAGGACACAAAGACCCAATGAGAGCCAGCTCTGAAGAAGGTAGGCGGACCTACCGAAACTAGTAAGCAGATTGGCTACATACTTGCGGTGACGTCACCCGCACTTCCAGCAAACACTGCCGAAGTTCGTGATATGCTCTTGGGTCCACCTGGTAACCAAATTACTACATCCTTTGGAGAGTCGCCGGCCGGGACTCATTACCTGGTGAAAAGATCGGTGGACTTGTGAACACTACTGCCATCCTCTACAGCTCCGAAGTTATGTGAGTGAACTGATATTTAAACATATTGAAGTAGAGAACTGCTGTAACGTCAAATACCCGCTGTTACGGGGTAACCCTCTGGGACTGGTTGTTCCGCCTCTTGGGACTTGCTGATATAGGAAATCCTTTGCTACTGAAGTAATTACAGCCGCTGTACTGCCGATATACATGTAATATCTTATTGGCATGTTATTATGATAGACTGATTCCGGAGATCTCATTGCTGCTAACGGTTTCAAAACGCCCGCAAAGGACCTTCGTAACGCCCTCAGAACGCTCTTGAAACGCCACTGAGGTTTTATTGCTGCTAATTCTTATTATTACCTAGAATGGAAGTTTTAGTGGGATGATTCAATAGTGCACTATTGACTGACAGGTAGATTGCCATTGGAAAAAAAGATCTATAGAAAGGAGTGTTGGTGAGTGAATGGCAATTTGACTTGTATGTGTGTGTGCATGATGTGTCATCATACTGGTTTTAATCTATTACGATTTTATTAAAGTATCAAAGTAATTACTATTGAAGGCGCTGGTGTATATGTTTTATTATTCTCCCCCAATTATTGTGTCCTCCTTGTACCTCGTGTCCTCAATTGCCCCACGTGTCCTCCTTTGTGCTGTCTACTGTCCCCCTTGTATCCTTCTGTACATCTTTTTGTCCCCGTGTCTTCCTCTGTGCCAAAGTTTATTCCTGTGTGTCCTCTTTGTCCCAGTGTCCAAGTTTATCCCTGTATCCTCTGCTCCCTGCTTGCAGAGTTAACAGCAGCAGAAGCCAACTGGGACTCTCACCTGATCTAAGTGATCAGAGACCTCTCCTCTCCCTCACTATTCCCGTAATGCCGGTCAGGTTTAGTGATGCGACCAGGGAAAGCCGGCGCTAGGGGAAGAGTGAGGGAGAGGAGAAGCCGCTGATCCCCATGGAAACCCTCAGATCAGGTGAGAGACGCGCCTGCTGATCCTGCTGGCAATTACACTACATGGAGCAGAGGAAAGACGGGGGACAAAGGAGAACACAGTACAGGGGAGCCCAGACATTGTGGCGAGTGTTTTTTTTTTTTTTCTTAATCGGCGAGCGTTTGTTAGTACTTGGAATATAAGATGCAGTGACTTTCTCCCCACATTTGTTGGAGGAAAAGTGTGTTTTATAGTCTGAAAAATATGGTTTGTTTTGTCTCTGGCAAGAAGAATGCGTTCTGCTACTGGAAGATCAGTTCAATTAAGCAATAAATTACATCATCCCGATTGAAAACTTTCTGCCCAACCAATGGCTGACACAGTACAACACTATTGATTTGTAAGTAGGATTTCCTCTTGAAAGCTGCAGGCTTGCTATTCTCCCTACTGGCTAATTTTAAATAGTAAAGGATAATTCTGCAATGTGACGTTAGACTTGGAATTAAAAAGGAACAACTGTGTAATTTTTTTTCTCCTTCAACAGTTATCAGCAGCAAAACTTTAGCATAGCATACAGACAGTTTTTAGACAGAAATTTAACGAATGTCTGCAAACTATTCTAAGGTTCCGTACACGCATCCAATTTTGATTGGCCAATTTGACCACTTCCATGTAACATGAACGCTTACCTAAATAATCTGTTAAAATTTAGTATTCAAAATCGGTTGGCACTCACACTGTGTGGAAGTAATACAATTGGCGAATGGACTCATTGCGGAGCTTGTGGTAGTGATACAAGCATGCTGAGTTGAGGACTTCTTAGTTATATGCACATTTCTTTAAGTGAAGCTTGTAAGTGCAATACTTTATATATATATTACTCTTTAGTAAAACAATATTACACTACGTTGGCATTCTGTATTTAGAAGGTCTCTGCTGTGGTTGCTCACTGTGAGGAGTGGAACCCGTGGATTAATATCTAAAGCGATTATTACTCTGTAAGGACTTGTTCACATTTGAGCGCTTTGCTGATTGCCGGCGATCAGCAAAACGCTGCTGCTAATGTATCCCAGCGCTTTGAACGGAAATCAAAACAAAATCGCAATCGATTTGGGTTCCCAGTGTGAACAGACCCTGATGGAACGGCACAACTGTTGGGAAGCGCATGTTGGTGGAGGGGCTTGCACTGTGCACACCAGTTTGTTAGGGTGTAGGAAATTTGCAACTTGTTAACCTCTTTGGCAGTAATCCAGAGTCAGACTCGGGGTGGTAAAAAGGAGGCCAGGAGGGATAATCCTGAGCCTGACCCGGGGGTAGTCACCAGGAGGTATGGAGATAGCTTCTAAATCGCCTCCCCCGGGATCCAGACGCTGGCAGCCACTCTTTTTCTGTTTCTCTGAGGCTCTCGATCCCTTGAGAGAGATCACCGTTTGTCACATCACTAGAGGGGTACAGCGCTGGATCCAGGGGAGGTGAGTATTGTGCAGGGCTACAACAGTTATATCTAGCGGCATGATTTTTTCCTGCTTTTAGGGCCTTTTTTCCACGGCACAGCTGAATCGCAAAATTGCAAATTGCTAGTGATTTTTAAATTGCTGGGGTGCTACTTTATCACAGAAATCATGAGAAGTGTTTCCCACTATAGTGATTTGATTTGCAAATCGCAATCGCTTTCTGGAGCGATTTTAAGAGGGATAATGCAATGCAAATGAAAAATCGCAATCGCATAACAAAATTAATGAAAAATCGCAATTGCTGGCGTTTGTGATTGCGATTGCTAGTGGAAAAGGGCCCTTAGACTCTAAAAAGCTCGTGAAAAAATTGCACCACTTTTAGACCCCAAAATCCAGAAATAGTCATTCTGCCAGTAAGGTGAAATCTATGAAAGCAAGATTACACAATTGTTTGCATCCATCTTCTATATAGGAGAGCACTGAAGCTCTGCCAAGTGACGAGGAGCCGCCCATTGATAGATGATCGTTTGAGGATAAAAGTACCAGAGAATGAAAGGTGTTTGCTGTTCTGTGAGTCTGTAAGCGCAGGATATGCGCATGCATCGCGGCACTAAACACAAAGGGAGTGTGGTGTTGGGATATACTAACATAACCTTCATATTAAGGTCTAGAAAGAAATCACCTGTTGGATCATCTCCGGGTGTTGCTGCATAATGTGCAGGAAGCGCTCACTTTCTTGGGGTGGTGGGGCTCCCCTTTTCTTACTGCTGCGGGAGAGCTGCTTGAAGAGGTATGTGACTATGTGGTCCAGGCAGGAGCAGCAGCCTGTGCACACCATGGTGTCTGCAAAGTGCACAATATATGTCCGTTACACAGCGGCCACACAATGCAGGTATGGCTTCACAGGCCCAGCTAGCAGCAGTTACTCACCCAGAGCTGTGAGCCCCTCAGAGATAGAGGAGAGAATGTACATGATTACATGAGGCTCCAGGCTGGCAATGAAAGACATGTGATCCTGAGTCAGCACCTCCAGGAGCGAGTAATACGACTGGCTGAGCTTAGGGTAATCCTGCAATCATAGGAGCACAAGCAATGGTTACATGCGCAGCATAGCCACTGGGGTTAGGGCCATTCTGCAATCACAGAGGGAAAACCGTATGTTACACTAAGTTTAAAAACATCCACTTACAAGAAGGCCTTAGGCTGGGTTCCCACTTGTGGCGGACCATAAGCAACCAATGACATGTCTGCTCCAATGTTCCATTGTGGTCTAGCTGGAGCCCGGGGCAGATGCGTTTCAACCATAAACTATATGGGAATCAGAGCAACATGAAACGCGGCATGTATTGTAAGTGAGGCAGGAGAGTCTAAAGGTGGCCATACACTTATAGATGGACACCAGATTCGACCATCCCTGTTAAATCAAATCTGATCTGAGAGGGATCATTTACTGCCACACACTAGGCATAGATTTTACATAGATGTCAGCACGAAATCTGTTTAAAATCGGTCTAATGCAGCATTGTACTGTTCCTGCAGCGCAACACTATGGGCTGCCGATTAGCTGCCGCTCCCGATCAGACTGGGCCAGCCACAGCATCAATTTCTAGAAGATATGATCACAGTAATTAGAATTGGCCAGATATCGATTGGCAAAAAAATAAATAAAAATCAATAGGTTATCTGGACTGGGCAGTCATCTCATTATATGCTTATGAAGTATGCTATGTATGTGAGGCCTTCATACATCATTTTAGACTCATCTAGGTGGAGTTATTTGCAGAATAACTGCTATATACACAAAACACTAAAGATCGGTACACATGCTGGCTTAAACCTGACCAGAGGCAGCAGTTAACGAGAATCTGAAGCAGATTTTTTTAAATCACAATTTTCTTACATAGGCATCTTCAGCATTAAATCCAGGTTGTTTCACCGCATCCCTGCGGCAGAAATGCCCTAAATAGATTCCATGATCGCAGATTTTCCTTCCTGGAAGAGGCAGAGCTGTGCGTAGTAGCTCTGCCTCTTCTCCAGTCAATCTCTGCCGATCTCCGCCCCTCTCAATCTTCTTTCACTGAGAGGGGCGGGGAGAGGCAGAGAACGTCAGAGATTGACCGGAAAAGAGGCAGAGCTACTGCGCACAGCTCTGCCTTTTCCGGGCAGCAAAATCTGCAACCTGAAAAGTCAGCATGGAATTTACAGATGAAGATGCCTACATAAGAAAATGAGGTTAAAAAAACTCACTTCAGTGTCTCTAAGGATTAGCCAGAGGGCACACAAGAGCTGCCCAGTGCTCATCTATGGGGAGCTCTGACTGTAAGAGGCGAGACAGCAGCAGTGGTCAGAGTTCTGTCAGGCAGATGCTGAGGAGAAAACAGTTCTTCAGGATGAGGTTGGTCTAGTTCTAGAGAGAAGGATGCATTTCATAGTACAGCCCATCATTAGGACACCAGAGAAATGCAGAGCAGTATTACCAGCAGATCACTGTGAGGCACAGACAGCAGTAGTTTGACAAACGTCTGCAGGGCGTTATCCAGGGCCTCATCCCCATAGAGGCGGAAGACCCCAAAGTTGACGTAGCTGCCACTGAGAGCGGCTTTTAGCACCGAGAAACATATGGAGATGCCCTTCAGCTTCAGAACATACAGCTGCTCTTTGGGTAGCTCCCCCAGCGTGAGGATCCGGTTACCTGTGGGTAAAGCACAGCAACAAACATGATGTACAGACCCACATTCCATTTTGAGAGATCTGAGAACCCCAAGACCTCCCTCTATCCATGTTTAATCCTTAACTACCCCCCCCCCCCAGGTGGTCCCTTACACTTAACCCCCCACCCCCCGATGCCTAACACTTAACCTTGCCTCCTAACTTTAACCTAACCCCCTAGCCGCAAAGCCGCGATTTGCGGCAAAGAATATAAATTTGGGCCCCCGATAAAAATCACAGACGCCGAGGCATAAAATTTCCCTGATTTGCCACAAATTGCTGCTTTTATAATAGGTGCCTGTGGCAGTACCCTTTTTTCCTGTATCAAGTGAATGGATCCATGACTCTCAAAATAATTCTACTTCGCTAAGAAAACTCTGCTGATAACAGGATAGGTCTGAACATTTCAAAGGGCCTTTATTTTTCTTTTGCAGCTGAATTAAGCAGATTTTTACATCACACTGCTATGGCTGCTGTTGAGAATTCAGTCTTACAAATTCAGCCCTGAAATTAAAAATTAAAATAGGAGACTCCAGAAAAGGTCTACTTAGAGAATTGTATGACAAAGAAAAAAAATTTGTGTCTGTCACAAATTTACCATAAGTTGTGATCATTTTGCTGGTCTCTCGGAATAGAAGAATGCCATTAGGTGACGAGACATCAAACTGTAACCTCTGTGACCTGCAGAGAGAGAAAACACGCTGTCACTCCGAAGAGAGGGGGAGATTCTTGTTCTCAACTGGACCTTGGAAGGGGGGAGGGAATTGGGCACGCCAATCATAACTAGGGCATGTCCAGGTACAGTTAGAAATGCATGAATTTGCTGTGACCAATAGAAAGCCTTCTTCCTAATTAACCATTTCTTGTTTACAGCCTCAACAAAACATCAGAAAGATGAAAAGGAACGGTTTCAGAGACTGCAACCAAAAAACGGAAAATTATTTTTCCATTAGAATTCTAACTCGACTTTTCATTTATTTTAATGCATACGACAGTTAATCTGTACTTCACCACAAGCTAGGTCCATAAAGATTTGGATGGGGGCACCTTTTTCTAATTTTGGTTCTCTACATTACCATAACAAATTTTTAAAATGAAACAGACATGCAGACTTTAAGGGCCCATTCACACTAGCTGATCACAAAAAGGCTAGCGTTTTGCTATGGCAATTTTTACGTTGAATGCAAAAAAAAAAAAAAAAAAAATCACCATTCACACTTGGCAATTTTTTTTGCAGTTGCGTTTAGTGCTTCTATAGCACTGAAACGTGATCGCCGGGAAATCGCCTGAAAATGGTGCAGGCCATGTGTTTGCGTTTAGCGTTTTTGGGTGATTTGCGCAAATCGCCCAAGTAAGAACTGGCCCATAGGGTTTCATTGCACTAGTGCTTTTAAAAAGCGCTAGCGTTTGAGCGTTTTGCCGAAATTACGGCAAAACGCTCAAGTGTGAATGGGCCCTAAGGGCTGGTGGACACCAAGAGCGCTTCCGAGCTCTTTAAAATGCTTGCGCTTCAAACCGCTAATGGCTAATGTATTTGAATGGGATGGAGTATACCAGAGCGATGTGCTTTTTTTCCCAAAATGCAAAAGCGGGTCCTGCAGTATTTTTGCTGATTTCTGAGGCGATTCAGCCTCAATGTTAAGTATAGGAACGTGGAAAATCGCTCTGAAAAGCATTAGATCAGAGCAGTTTACCAAGCGTTTTTGTTACAGAAGCTGTTCAGTTACAGCTCTACTGTAACAAAATATAAAAAAATGTTACGCCAAAACGCTCCAAAAATAGCTAGGCACGCTTAGAAAATCGCTAAGCACACGCCTTAAAAAAATACTTCAAAACGTGCTAAGCGTTTGCTTTTGCGATAGCGCTTTTTGGTGTGCACTGGCCCCAATTCAGTGGGGTGAACAAAACAACTGCATAAAAATGTGAGGCAACTAAAGCATTTTTTTTAACACAATCTCTTCATTTCAGGGGACTTATTGACTCATGGGAAGGGGGGATTTCAGTGACAAACCCACATGAAATGAAAAAAGGCCAGCGATCACAGCCAGACAAACCTGTTGTGCACCAGTTCGGCCATGAGCTTGAGGATCGGCGTGGTGCAAGCCGGGTCATGGAACCACAGTTCTATTGCTCGCTGAAGAATGGGCATATATGCTGGGTATCTGACAAAGGCTAAGAAATAACAGAACCAGGAGCAGCCATGGATAACAAGCAAAGTACAGGTTGTTTTTCCAAAAAATAAGCTTTTCAAATGCTACATTATCTGCGGCAGAACTGGATTATAACCCTTTTTATGTACAAATGGTGGTAACACAACAGAACAGCTGAAAGGTACTCTGGGAAGTCTAGAAATCAAACTTCAAGAAAAGTCAAAATATATCTATCACCGGATGTACCCAGAAGAGAGACAACAAGGATGAGGGTGGGGGAGGTCTGAAGTATGTTACCCAAACACACATTACATAAACTGTAAAATTGTTAAAACTGTCCTAAATTTCATGGTCATATTGTAAAAAAAAAAAGAGAAAAGAAATCAATAAAAAACATTTGAATAGAAAAAATACATGAAAATGAAGAGCTACGTTCCGGTCAATTCAAAATGGGCATTATTAACCTGAAATGTCATTAGTTTTACGTGGAGACAAATGGGATCAGGGGAAAGTATTTGTAAGGTGGCAATTTGCTGCTCATGATCATGCGCTAATCTAGGAATAGAGTCTTACAAATCCATTACCTGATCTAACTATCAACACGCTTTCCCACAAATTCTGATACACAAGAAATTATCTGGTGGGTGTGTGGGAGATCCTCTGCCTTACATTAGGAGCAAACATTTGAATCTACAGTATATTGTGATCTTCACATACCAGGTTTGTGGGTGTGTCTCATGGTGTGAACATAGGAGATGTCACAGGACCTGTGAAAACAGTAAGGGCCCGTTTCCACTAGTGCGGTGCGGAATCGCCGCATATCACAGCTGACAAAATCGCATGCGGATGCGATTCCGCATGCGTTTTTTGCCGCGATTTCGCATAGGCAGGGTATATGCGATTTTAACCATGTCACTGCCTGTGTCAATTTACATTACTTTCAATGCGAAATCGCACGCGAAATCGCGGGAAAAAACGCATGCAAAAAACGCATGCGATTTCCCTATTAAATACATTGCCTGCGATTCGCCTGCATTCCACACGCAGGCGAATTCTGCAGGGTCTACCGTGCAGAAAAATCCTGCACATAAAAACGCAAATGAAAACTGACAAGTGGAAACAGTCCCATCCACTTGTATTGCCTATGCGAATCCGCATGCGTTGTCTGCATGCGAATTCGCGCTAGTGGAAACGGGCCCTTAAAGTAGCCATACATCAGGCAACTTGGCGGACGATCGACCATCCGATTCGATTATCATAATCAAATGAAAATCGGTGCTGTCAAGTGTATGCCCCACCAAAAAAATTTCAGACTCTAAATCGGTTGCATTGTCTAATGCGCAAGCTGCAATATGTTGGGATGACTTGCTTGATTCGGTGCGCGGCTATAGCAATTTCGGGCCGAATGTGACCAAATCCCGGCACTGCCCCTTAATATTGAGTCCTCCCCCCCACCGGTGTGTGTTATAATTACCTTTCTGACGCCTCCGCAGGCTCCAGGTGCACTCCACTCTTCACACACTTGCACCCACGTGGTTGTATAGTAATGAGCGTGCGTATGACATCAGCCGTCATACATGCAGCCATGTTACTAGGCAACCACATAGTGCATGTATATGCAAAACAAAGTGTGCCCGGAGCTTGCGGGGACAAGCGGAGGTCGCAGACAGATAATGTGTAAAATGCACTGGGCACCGGGGGACACTTAACATTAGGGGAAAGCGTTAAGGCGGTCAGATGCTGCGTCACAAGGCCAATTCCGGATCAATTTCAGCATGACATTGATCAGAAATCGGCCTGCAGTGTATGGGCAGCTGACAGATCTCTCTTAACAGATTAGAGAGAGATTTGTTTCTTGGTCAAATCTTCCCATCACATACATTTTTTTTTAAAATGGGGCTCCAACTTCAGGCAGATAGAGTACAAGAGAGTTTTGAGCTGAGGCCCGTTTAAATCTGGCTAAAAAATACTGTTACTCTGCAAAAGTATGAACCAAAAGTAATGAGTGTAATACTAAAGAACATCATTAAAAAAGCCCCAGCTAACTGTCTAAGGAACTTACGGCCTTTCTTGCACTGGCAAGTGACAGTGCTCATGAGTCAACTATCTGAACGCTTGAACAATGGTGTCCATGGCAAGGTTACAAGAAGTAAACCATCACCATCCAAAAGGAACATGGCCATCCAGTTACAGTTTACTAAAGATCAGGAATGGTCAATGAGGTGCAAATAACTCCAAGTTGATGCATATTTTATGCACATTTCTGAAGCTTGAAAATAGACCAATAAAAAGCAGCAGCTGCTATATGTAATTGGTCCATTTTACACTGCACACAACTTACATAGAATTTGAATCAACTCTAAATCGTTTGTATCTCATTGACCATTTTCACTAAAAATGATGTGGATAAGCCAGATGGTTACTGAAAGAATCCTCTATGGAAACATGAGGCAAAAGTAGAATTGTGTGGCTTTGTACTCAAAATCTTTTGGCTAAACACTGCATTCCAGCATGCAAACTTTATGCCATCTGTGAAATATGGTGGCGGCAGTACAATGGTTTGGGCCTGGCTTTGCATTTTCTTCTCCAGGTTTTACCCACCAGCCTCAATGTTAGTCTTAGCCTTTATTCTGTGTTCCGGCATACACTAACCACAGCAAGAAAAGGATACATCCAGTCAAACAGCATCATGAAGCTGCTCTTAGCGTTGAATGCAAAGGCAATTCCTCTCAGGTCTCTCACCAGCCCAACCAGACTCCTCTAGAGGCAGAAAACAAAGCATTAAACTGGAGACTGAAGTGTACAATGAGGAGGGTATCCCATGTCATACGATATACTAACATAAAATGAACTTGGGTCTAACCAAGTTAGGCCTGAATATTAAACTGTACCCTCCTCTTTCACCCTCTGTCAATTGTTACCATCATTAGTCACGCAAGATTGGTGACAAAATCGGCACTGGTCTAGTGACAGTTGGCCAATGGGGCAGATAAGAAGTTAAGAAAGGGTGTCCATAATTTACAACTCAGGTCTGAGTCTCACTTCTTAATCAGCTGGGCACAGGTTCACGTCAACTGCTAGTTAGTGTGGTGAGGAGTTCCAACCACACATGAAACTGGTCATCATTAAGCTCTTAACCAATCACAAAAGTTTTAGTTCACATTTAAACATTTACAAAGTAGGTTAAGGTTTTGTCGTCTCTGCTTAATGGCAGCCCATAAAGTGTCCCAGGGCTTAAATATATGAAACTATTAACTATTGTTTTACCTATCCCCTTTGATGTAGCCTTCAAAAGAGCCACATCTGGCTCCCGAGCCATAGGTTCCCTACCCCTGGTCTAGTCTGACAAGAGAGAAGCTGTCACTTGAATGCCTGAAGGTTAACTCTTTCAGGCAGGAAAATAAGAAAAAAAAAACCCACAAAAAAACACTGCCTAGTTATTAATATGTTTGGCATTGTACATACACATGTCTATCTCATCATGTCACCTCAGGTACCCTTTAAAGCAAATTCTATGCAGCTTGAAATTGGGCCAATCAAAACCGACCGAAAATGAGTTTGACAAGTTGAATTTAAAGCTGCATACAATTTACATACACTCTATAAATACAATAAATTAAATCTAATAATTCTAAAGCGCCAACATATTACGCAGCGCTGGACATTAGTTTAGGTTACAGACAATATTTAGGGGTGACATAAAGCAATATGACAATACAGGAATACAAGACAAACCAGATCACACAGCACAGTATAAGTACAAGGTAATGCTTATCCTGGGAATAGACGGTACGTTTTTGAGCCATTTAGATGGCTCGATTGATAATTTCCGACATTTTAGATCTCCCACCCGATCGGTTCCACGCTCGATTTCGAGCGGGGAATCGATGGGGCGGCAGAATCGAGCCGCAAAAACGCACCGTGTATTTCCAGAATTAGTCACTGGATGGGAGCATGGAGATCAGGCCAGTCGAGTTCACTCAGATCCATAGGATAGGTGTATAGAGGTGTGTAAACAGGTAGGAGACGCAAGGAGGACCCTGACGAAGGCTTACAATCTAGAGGGAAAAGGTAGGGGTCCAGAGTTCATCTGCAGGTTTAGAGCACCAGTGAGGAGGGGGTAGGCCAGAGTGAAAAGGTGCGTTTTGAGGCAAAGGTGCTCCCAGTGGGTCGCAGGCCTTAGGGAAAGCCAGAGCTGCATATATTCTAGTCTATCAGGAGACCAGTGAGAGGCTGTTCTGCCATACAGGAGTGACTGGCATGGGAGGTCCCAGGCTAGACATCACACAAGCAATCATTACCTTAGCTTCCTGCTCATTAAAGTTGTTGGTGTTGAACATTTGGGCCATTGATTCGAAAGCAGCAGTGAGAGGCATCATGAACTGGGCAAACTGTTCCTCGTCCTCTCCTGCAGAAGAGAGGCCAGTGTGAAAACTTAAGTATAACATACATTATCCTATGACACACTACTTACAGAACAAGCAAATATCTATTTGACAGGAAACATGTGTGGGCTAATCAGAATCCCAAACTGCCAATCAATTTACTGCATTCCCCGATTCGACTTAGACATGAACATTTTTTGCCAAATACAAATTTGCTTAGGTAGTAAGTTTTTTTTTTTACTTTTTAAAGTTGAGACATACCCAAGTCCACCATGAGGAGGCGCCCAAGTGCTGTGTAGAAGGTAGTGCGGCAGCGCATGTCCGAGAGGTTAGACTGGCTGTTGATTCCCAGGAAGGAGAAGTGCTCGCTCTGTAACACAGTACAGCATCATCATTGCAGGTCCAACAAAATTTTATCATTGAAAAAGGTGTAGGCCCTCACAGTGGTACATTGCGGTGACAGCTGATTCGTTATGCAGCTTACCGGACTGCAATACCTATGAGAGGTTCATAGTGCGGTGTTTGGGTATATTGGGATGCGGCATAGTAACTCACTGCCAGCATTGCTTTACCGCAAAACACCTGCATTAAAGAGAACCCGAGGTGGATTTTCTAAACATTAATAGGACACAGAGGCATGTTCCCTGCACAATGACATGTCTCTGTGTCCTTTGTGTCCTTCTAGTGCCGCTCTCAGTCCCCTGCCCCCCCCCCCCCCCCCCCGGCTCTGCTGTCCCACCTGAAAAATACAGACAGGCTACCGACAATCTGATTGTCGCTAGCCTTCTGTTTACCTGTCAGCTTGTCAATACTGCTCCTCCACATTGCCTACCCCGCCTCTGCTAGCTTCCTCCAATAAGAAGCCAAGTACTTCCTGGGTCGCGGCTTAGCTTCAGATTGGAGGAAGCTAGCGGAGGTGGGGAGGGGCAGGGGGAGGCAATGCGGAGGAGCAGTGATTGACAAGCCGACAGGTAAACAGAAGGCTAGCGAGATTGTGGTTAGCCTGTTGGTATGTTTCAGGGGAGACAGCAGAGCCCAGGGGGGATTGGCAGCGGCACCAGCAGGACACAGAGGCATGTCATTGTGCAGAGAACATGCATCTGTGTCCTATTAAGATTTAGAAACTCCGCCTCGGGTTTTCTTTAAAGAGAGACTGAAGCCTCTTTAAACATCAGTTTTTACCTCTTATTGATGTTAATCTGTGCCAGACCTAAAATTCAGCTATCCCTCGGCCGAACATGGGTTTTATCACCCTCAAATCCCCAGGGCAAACCAGGGGAGCATTTCCTGGTAGCTCTGCCTCTCCTCGCATCAATCCCCGCCCATCTCAGTCTTCCTTCACTGAGAGGGGCGGGGGAGAGGTGGAGATCCGCGGTGGATTGACGCGAATGGAGGCATAGCTACAGCGGTAAGCTCTGCTTCCCTGGGCAGCAAAATCCACAACCAAGAAAGTCATGGATAATTGCCCTAGGATTTGAGGGTGATAAAACCCTCGTTCGGCTGCGGGATAGCAGCATTGCTTTCCTGCTGTTAGAGGGAACACAATGGTCACTGCGAATGTGGCTATAAGTAATGCTTTAACCTCCCTGGTGGAATGATTATTTCTAGATTTTAGGGTCTAAAATCTGTGCAATTTTTCCACAAGCTTTTAGACCCTAAAAGCAAGAAAAAAAATCATACCGCAGTGAGATCTGCAGCAGGCCCTGCACTTACTCACCTCCCTAGGATCCAGTGCTGCAATTCTCCCTCCATCCTCCGGGTGGCACCCCATAGAGAGATTGCAGTCTTGTCATGAAGACAGACGGTGACCTCACCAGAGGGATGCAGAGCCTTCAAAGACAGGAAGGAGAATGACTGCCAGCGTCTGGATCCCGGTGGGAGGAGAGTTGAAAACACTCGCTGCACTGCAGGCTCTGCATATACCTATCAGCGGCTACCCCAAGTCAAGCTCGGGATTAACTGCTCCTGGCTTCTTTTTTTCCACCCCGAGCCGGACCCTGGGTTACCGCCAAGGAGGTTAAGCACTAAAATTAGAGATAAATTTTGCTGTGACCATGTGGCTCAGGTCATGTCATACGCAAGTCACAGTCATGGATTAGACACTATGCACATACATTTCTATTTCAGATGCAGCAATGCTTGCAGAGAGATCGTAAGTCAGACACATAAATATAGCCAAGTAGTTACCATGTACAGGACATGTGCCAGAGGCACCAAACTTACCCAGGTTATACTATAACCTTAACACAGAGATGCCGGTTTACAAAGACATATTAAAGGGAAGACCAGCTAATCGGGTCCTAAGGTGACTTTGTTGACACCACAGAACTCAATATAGGAAGGGTAGCAACTCATTCAAATAAGCCTTTTCCTCCTCTCATATAAAAACTTCAAAAACCGTGTTACAAAACGCTGCGTGGTAATAAATATTAGGTTAATAAAAATGTAGCAGAACGGCAAGTACTATCAAGTACAGAAGCTCATAGTGGTAGACCATGCTAGACTAGCCACCACAAACCGGTCAAAGGGGAGAGACATTCTCACCACCAATACTAACCAAAATCTGCTCTTTATTCCCCCCACACTGCACTGGAAGCAGAAAACATGATTGGCCGTTATGGGCAACCACAACTGTTCTCAAGTCACACAAGATAAAGCAGGATGTTCATTACCCCCAATCCACTTCCCTCTACGGTACTTACTGTGTGGTTGTTTAACATGAACTGCACAGCACTAAGCTTCACCAGCTTCCTGACACTGCTGTATGTGTGAAGAGTTAAGGAACAGCACAGAGGACAGAGAGCAGAGCACAGAATTCACAGGAGATGGTTTTATGTCACAAGTTCAAATAAAGACACACTGTTGCATTTGAGGATGAAAAGTTGCCAGACATAAACACTTAATGCGACTTTGTTATAAATAGCCATGTCACATGGGTAACTCAGTCACAGCAACTAGTCCGTAGCAGGGCCAGATTTCTGGAAAGGCCACAAATGCACGGGCCTTGGGCGGCTGCAGACCAATGGGGCACCTGAACATGAAAGAGGGGCTGCTGCATATGAAAGAGAAAAAGGGAAAATGATGCACAACGGTGCTGTTCATAAAAGGGCTTTTATTAGGATGTACTGTCACCAGCGACCATTCCCTCTCCCTGTGTGACAACAGGCAGCAAACGGAATGTGCAACAGTCAGGTCTGAGGTAAATCCACTGCTTGCATCCAGTCACTGTGACTAAGTCACCCACATGAGATGGCCCTAAAGCTCACCACACACGGTACAATCTTGTCACATTTTTGCTAGTTAGTTGCAAACAATTTTTAATGGAATCGAGCCAAGTTTGCCGATTGCTCTTCAACGGCATCTTGTTCAGCAGTAAGTCAGGCCTTGTGCCGTTTTACATATGTTTTTATGCTGAATATGTAGTGGAGTAGGTGCCCCATCATACAAGCTTGTAGACATTGTGCCCATGAGATGTATCTGAATTAAACCCATAAGACAGCAACCAATCATGTTCATTAGTGTAACATTGGGTATTATAGAAAAAAAAGAATCTTGTGTAGCTGTGCTTGTTGCAGCTAAGCACTCATCCATACAGGATTAACTAACTATTTCCAATCCTATTTTGTGATCATCCACGTCCCCAGCACCTATTTTTTGCAGTGTGCTGGGACAGACGTGGGTGACTGTGAGAATGGGGTGGTGTTCAGCTAGAGGGTCTAAAGTAACCCAGCATCAGGGGTAGGGAGGTAGAGGGGCAGAGCCAGCTTGTAAGCTGTAGCTCCACTCCCCTTCCCTTCCATGCGCATCACCAGGGCCGGATTTACAACTCAGGAGCCTGCAGTCACAGGCGTTCTGGTGTCCCAAACCCCACTCAACAGACCACACCCACAAATAAAAATATTCTGAACTGAGATGGGTAAACTTTTTCAATTGCGGGTTACATTCCTCTCCTCCCTCCCAGCAGAGTTGTGAGCAGTGTGTAATGACGCATGCCGACTAAGTGAAAACTGGCCACTCCCCCAATCATAACTTCCAGCGGCGTTCGCCATGGACAGATCGGCTGGCAAGTACTGAGGGCAGGTCACATGATGCTGCTGTGGCCATGGACATTGCCGCTGAAGGCATGCGTCATTACGCACCGCTCACAACTCTGCAGAAAAGAAGGAGCCCTCTATACAGCCCTCTTTTGGCGGGTCAGATTCAAAGCAGTAGCGGGCCGATTTCAAAGCTCTAAAGAAACCATAAATAGTACCAGCACCAGCTTCAAGTATGTTGTACTAAAGGCCAGTACACATGCAGGAGTGTTCTTTAGCTGAAGCGGCTGGTCGGAGCCATGTCTGCTGAGAATTTGCGCTAGTATGACCGCATGAGGTGTCCTGAAAGATGCGGAGTGCTGGCTCATCTTGGCAAAGCACACTGTTCTCTTTACCCTGCCCGCATGAAGCCGCTCCTTTGTCCTCTACCCTCTCCATAGCAACAGAACGCATTGCGAGCCTGTACCATAGTGACGCCTCAACATGCCACTTGGTCCCGTATCAAGTCTGGATCCTCAGCAGCGACAATTATAGTGCATGTGTACGCACCTTAAAGTGTACCAAAGACCATTGAAAACAGAAATTATACCTACCTGTGGCTTCCCTCCAGCCCCCTTCAGGCTCATCGGTCCCTTGCCGCCCTCCCAGGCCACCTGAATCCTCCACTTAGGCACAGTCCGTATGCTCCACCATTGTGCTCCTATAACCGGGAGCATTCTGTGCCTGCGCAATAGTACTGTGCAGGTGCAGAACGCTCCTAGCGACAAGAGTGAGATGGGGGCGCAGCTCCCCCCATCTGGATGAATTACTGGCCTGCTTAGCTGATGATCTGAATGGCCTGGGAAGACAGCGAGGGACCGATGAGCCTGAAAGGGGGCTGGAGGAAGCCCCAGGTATATATCATTTTTTTCCATCAATCTCAGGTTTCCTTTAACTGAAGCTCTACAATGAAGTTTGTATCACAGAGATCAATTTTGTCCAACGGCAAATCAGGCATGTACAGTAAGACCTATACCAGAAATATGGTAACTTTCATATATATAATAAGCTGTCCTAGAGACAGATAGCATTCAGTGCATCCCTCCCTCCACAGTAATGGCCATTCTCATTCAGGATATCCTATAGACAGGTCATTCAGCAGCTGCAGAGTCTTTGATGTGATTGGTTCACAGCGGCCCCAGTACTTCAGATTAGTGATTCTGCAGGGAAAACAAAGGAACAGGTTCTTTCTCCTGTGACACAATACATGTGATATTGACAGACAAACTCGCTGCAGGAAGAGGCCTCACATTTTTCCAATGAAGATGCTCAGCACCATCGTCTCATCATTCAGGCCCAACACATCGGAAAGACGACGGTAAAGCTGCAGAGAGAGAGACAAGGTGTTCAGAAAATGGCAACCATCAGCAATCACTGCTCAGCCCCAGCAGTAATACTGGCCACACACAAGCAGACATCTGGCAGATCAACTTAGAAAGGCGTTTAGCAATGATAATGCAGCGATATCCAAAGAAAAAGCTTCCACTGGACACATATTTCTGTTCTAGAAGGCATTAACCAGTTCAGGACCGCAGGCTCCCCCCCCCCCCCCCCCCCAAGTGACCAGGCTATTTTTTACAATTAAGCGCTCTGCAGCTTTAATAGCGCGCTGCAAAGCCATATGATGCAGCACACACCTTAATCCCCCCTCTCTGTCTGCCCACCAACAGAGCTTTCTGCTGGTGGGCTCTGATCGCTGCTGCAGGCTTTACTTTTTATTATTATTTTTTTTGTTTTATTAAAAACAGGGCTGTGGAGTCGGTCCAAAAATCCACCGACTCCGACTCCTCAGTTTAGGATTCCACCGACTCCACGACTCCGACTCCTCTAATTTGCATATTACAATTTTGTTGATTAAAAGTATGTAACATGAAATTCGTCTCATAACTGCCAACGCTTAGGAATTTTACAAGACAACTGAAGTGAGAAGAATATGTAGACTACTATATTTATTCCCTTTAGACTAAAACTAGTTCTTAGTAAGAGTACTTGTAAAAGGTACAAACCGGAACAAAGAACATCTATCAGGCCCTAGGCAATGTAAGTGTGGGTACATGTAAGAATGATGTGCAGGTACTCTGCAGGGGAATGAGGAGATTGTAAACAGACAACACCTCTGTGTTCAATGTGCACAGCATTCTCAGTGGATTCCCTGCAGCTCTGTGAGGAGTGCATATGTAGAGTATAGTACTACTGTGTAACAAAGTAAACCTGAGACAGATGAAATTAAAGTTTTATACATACCTGGGGCTTCCTCCAGCCGCCTTCAGGATAATCAGTCCCTCGTTGTCCTCCTCCACCACCTGGATCTTCTGCTATGAGTCCAGGTACTTGAGCCAGTCTGGCGTAGTGCGCATGAACACACTCCACCGCTAGGAGCATACTACACCTGTGCAGCACTATTGCGCAGGTGCAGAATGTTCCTGGCTGTGGGAGTGGCATGCGGCCGGACTGCGCTGACTGGCTGAATTACCAGGACTCATAGCAGAAGATCCGGGTGGTGGAGGACAGTGAGGGACTGATTAGCCTGAAGGGGGCTGGAGGAAGCCCCAGGTATGTATAAAACTTTACTTTTCATCCGTCTCAGGTACCCTTTAATTTGTAGTCACCAAACCAAATTTTAATAACATATCAAATTGTTTGATTTCATCAGCAAAGGGAGTGCATACATTTGCATAAATCAGCATCAGTGCAGAATTATTTCCATCTCATTGACCATCTCTATTAGTGACACAGCTACACATCAGGCTTTATTCTTACAGCATAGATGTTATTTAGTATATATAAGAGATTCCTGTGTACGCATCATATATACAGTCACAATCAGATATGTATATCTGACCTTAAAAATACGGGGACTGCTTTATTGAAGCAGCACAAGTAACTAATTTTGATTGGTTTATTTCATTTTTGTGGACTAAGCACAGCTATTACTGTATATATACATTATTTTTAATGACTATTATCTGAGAAATAGAACATTTTATCATATTTTCTATTTTAATTACAGTTACAAATTCATTAGGAGTCGGAGTCGGTGCATTTTTTCCCGACTCCGACTCCAGGCACCCAAAATTGCCCGACTCTACGACTCCGACTCCACGACTCCGACTCCACAGCCCTGATTAAAAAGTAACACTTTCTTTTTTCTCCCCTCTCCCTCCCCCGCCAGCCAATCAGGGCGATCCTCTCTCAGACGAGAGAGGCATCAGCCCCCCAACCCCGATCCCTGCCCACCACTCAATGCCTTTCGGCGGTCCTGGGGCTGCCACCTTCTCGACGCCTATCGGTGTTAGGCGGTCGGGAAGGGGTTAAAGAGAGCAAGAGCGTTATGTAGGCTGCAATGTTTATTTCCTTTTAAACAATACAAATTGCCTGGCTGTCCTGCTAATCTTATGCATCTGTTTCCTTTTGCCATAGCTCCTGAACAAGCATGCAAATCAGATGTTTGACTAGATCAGCTGCATGCTTGTTTCAGGTGTGTGATGCAGACTGTACCGATGCATGAATGATCACCAGGGCGCCAGGTATTGTTTAACCCTTTCCAACCCCTTTTACTGATCACCCACGCCTCCCCAGCACCTATTCTTTCCAGGGTGATGGGTGGAGAGATGGGCATATGTCAGACAAGTGCTGGACCTACACAAGTGCCTACACGTTATTAGCTACACAATGACAGATGGGGAATTACACTTCAGGAATCAAAGCCTGGTACACACATCAAATTTTGATTGGCCAATTTTACCACTTCCATGTAGTTTGAGAGATTACCTGCCCAATCTGTGCATTGTATTAAAGTGGACCTGACCTCTTGCACTGGACAGAGGGAGTACAGAGAATTGCACACTGTATTTAGAGAGAGTTTAGCCTGTCTAATTCCCCCTCATTTGTGTCTAATCACAGGTTGTAATTTGATCTCTCATCTGAGGGGACACACCACACAGAGGGGACACACCAGAGTGCAGACTGCACCTAGTGTTGGACAGACCCCACAACGATTGTACTTACTGACAAATGCTTGTTTGCATTTTGTTTGCAAATGCTTGTCCGGTGCAGAGACTCGGCGTCCTCAGTCAGATCCAGTACATCCGCGTGAGCGGTGTTTGTGCACATAGCACGGAACTTATGCCCACGGAGGACTTCATGTAACAGCAGGAGGTATTTCCCTTATACCTATGCTGCTTGCAGGTACTGTTTTCACATATTTAATACAGCGGCTGGTTTTCAGGGCCATTGCATCCTCCAGCCATCGAGCGCCAGGTCCTCCTAGTGTTTATATTGACTCTGAACTGTTTGGGATTTGAGGACTGACCCTGAGATTTCTGACAGAGACTTTTTTTTTTCACCAGTGCGCCTACTGCTCTCTTTTATATTTGCTTTAAAAAAATGTGTTATCCCCGGCCAGGTTTCCATCCTGCTTACCTTGGATGACTTCTGCACTTGATCCCCAATGTAGATTTTCCTGAATTGTTCAAAAAAGCTTAACATAGAGAGTTCCAGCTTCTCATTGCCCGCCTGGGCCAGACGAGAGTCTGTGAGGTTCATCAACTGGAGCACTCTGTACAAGGGAAGCACATCAACACAAAGGATTATTGTACAGCAGCTCTGGGTGACAAGGAGAAAGGATCACCGAGGCAACCTGTGCTGGAGGAAATATGAAGACTGGTGACACCAACCTCCTAAAATGCTATTGCATTCCTGTTAGGTTGATCCTTTGGCTTCAGTAATTTACAAGCTGCAAAAGTAACCTGCTGATGAAGTGGCAGCAAGTTTACAATGACTCAGCAATGCGAAAAGAGATGAAGCCAGTAAAGCAGTATGACAGAGCAACTAGCAATTGTGGAAGAAGTACATTTTATTTTTTAATTTATGTATATGTAATTTTACTTTTTGTCCTCAAGATGTCCCCAGACTATACCTGTCTACTGAGAACAGTACACAGGAAGTGTGTTTATACTTCCACAATGACCACCGGCATCTTACTGATGTCGATGATCATTGTTACAGGTACTTTAATGGACTTTGGGAACACGTTTCCATTCACCGATTAGGGTACCAACGGGTGGGGCCGGGAACAAATGTGGGAGTGCGCACAGAGGGCGATTAGGGCGGGGTATATATATCTACGCCCCTGAAACTTAGATGAAGTTTGCATGGTCATACATATACTGTCTTAATTTTTTTAAGTGGTCAAGCACCTACTATGTTAATCCTATTGGTCCAGAGATGTGTACAAAGAGGGGTAACTAGAAATTGACTTGAGTATTCATATAAATAATCTGCTGCAGCATGTCCACTTCTCACAGTGCTATAGAACCTCTATTGTGACAATTCACGCTATTTCCTGATATGTTTTGCCGATTTACAAACACATGTAATAAAAAAAATTACTAACTAAAACTGGAGCAGCTAACCACATTAACCAATCAGGTTTTATCTGATAAATAGGACAAGGACTTGAATTAGTTGGTCTGGAAAACTATATTTTCTTTTCCATCTTTTATATAACTTGTAACGAATGTTGCATCCTTAATAAGCACAAATGAGACCCTGACAGTCAAAGTCAATTCTGGACCTTCCACTTACCGACATACTAGTTCTCCATCCATAGCATCCTGCTCATCAGTGCTGGCAAATGAGACTCTGCCTCCAATCACTGCGCCAATGATGTACACCAGCCAAGTGAGCCTGCCTGCAGAAAACAGAGACACAGATGTGACATAAAAGACTGGAGGAGCGATAGAGGACTGGCTGGAGAGAAGGCTACAAATGTGAGACATATGCAGGTCTCTAAAATATACTGAACACCTGGGTGTTCCTAAGGGTAAAAGCTTCTCAAACGTATCTCCTCCCAAGTTTCTTAATTATGTGGGCTTTTGAGGGGCAGCATGCTTACGTTACCTACAGGGGGCTGCTATGTAGCTCCCCAGTCTATATGGAAGCCACCATCTTCTATGTCCATGTGCTGCACAAGTCTCCGCCGCAATGTCCTGAGCCCCTGTCCGCTGCAATGCATGATGGGGACGTGCACAGAATGCCGGGAGGTGTAGTTCATTTATGTGATTACATCTCCCAGTGTATGCGATTGCATCTACTGGCTGGAAGATCTAATCACATCAATGGGAACTACATCTCCTGGCATGCTTTGCGAAAAATGGAATACTGCTATGCATTGCTAGAGATAGCTACAAATCATTTAAAAATGATACCATGTACAAGACCATCAACATTTTGGCAAATACACGTTGATCCTTACCCTCCTGCACCGTCAGCTCCATGCTGGGGGCGGAGCCACTCTGCAGAAGCTCCTGATAGGTCTGTGCTGACTGGTCAAACAGCTGCACTAACAGCGCACAGGTCTTGTCATATTCACATCTTCCAATGGTGGACAGTTGATCCAGTTGTTGCTGCACCAGTCCTGCATCATCAAGGGGGTCCTCTAGGCCATCCCTGCACAGGAAAGTTACAGGTAAGAAGTCAGCATTTTAATGGAGTCTGATAAAAGAAATCTTGAAAACACATGACAGCTGGAAGTCTATGAGGCACGGTGAGGCTAATTGATGTGTATTGCATCTGCTTGTGTATAAGCTAACCGACCCACGTTTACCTCAGAAACAAGAAAGGAAAATTAAATAAATTACTAACTTTTATAGAAGCCCCCAGTATAAATATAAAAGGCAAATGTGCCTCAGTATTAGGCAGCACCCCTTCCCATAGCCAGATGTGCCTCAGTATTAGGCAGCCCGCTCCCCTCACCATATGGGTCACCAGTAGGTAGCCTCTCCCACATGCAGAGCGGATTGTGCAGTAAGGGACTTACCTGTAACCTCCTGGCTATTTGCAGAGTAAAGCATGCAGCAGTGACTCGCGTGCCAGTGCCTAGGGTCCCTCTTCAGCCGGTCACACTCGCTGTGTTGCAAAACACCACTAGAGGGCATCATAGACATGAGTCACAGCAAGTGTAACAGACAGCCTGAAGTAGATCCCCCAGTGCTGCACAATCCACTCTGCAAATAGCCAATATCCGGATGGCACTCAGGAGGGAGGCATGGGTCACCTACTGCACGCACCACTCTACATGTGGCGAGGACGGGGAAGTGGCACAGCTCCCAGCACAATAGGATTTTTGGACAGCTGCCATGAGGCGACTCGCATATAAGCCGAGGGTGATTTTTTTTTTTTTTTTTTTTTTTTTTTAAAGCATTTAGGGTGCTGAAAAATTTGGCTTAAACACTGGAAGCTGCTCTGTATTGTGCCTCCAGCTTGTACTGGGCCTCTCTTACCTGAGGATAATGTGTACAGACTCCAGGCGAGATGTCACATAGGCTTTTGTAACCTCTGGAGTGTACGTCTCCAGGAGATGGGGCTCCGTAGCCTTCACATAGGGCACGGATGCTGCAAGACGCTGCCACAGACTCAGCAGGTAATGCACTGAATTGGGGGCAAATTCCCAGTGCTGGAGGAAACAAGAAACAAAAAAATTAACTCGTGAAATATGAACGGATTATTGATACACCAGAGAAGCGAGAAATAAAAACAAGAAATCGTATCAAGCAATATCATAATTGTTTGCTCTATTTTTCAAAATAAATATTACTAAGTGCTACCAGTACCCATTGTAGACATCGGTGTTCTCCCCAGCCTGTTTCAGCTGGGTGCTTCGCCGCGTAAGAAGGAAATTGCCGCTGGGAGACTTGGGTGCAGGATACAGCCGGTATATGGCTTATCCTGCTGCTGCACAAGTCCCGACAACGTTAACTACTATTCCCCCTCCAGGTCCACGTAGACGGCAGTGAATGATGCAATTCTGCTTCCAGCTATTGCCGGCGGCCGAATTACAAGGTCTTAAGTAACTTCAGCTCAGTCTTCTGCCGGAGCCGAAGTTACTCACTGTTTGCCGCTATAGCCGTAATTCCTATTATGGCCTACGGTGGCGCCGGCTGCGCCCAAATCTCCTGTGCTGGATTCCTTGTGCTCGTGCTTCACATGGCTAATTTAGGTGCACATCCAGCAGCAGAGATGAAGAGCGAATGGCAGCAGAGCATATACAGACTCATGTCCCCTGGTAGCCCCCTGGCCCTGTGCTCCCCCAGCCCAGTATATACACAGCAGAATATGTGCAGCGGTAGCCATGCTTCTCTCACCTCCTCTGGGCTTGCGTCCTCCTCTCACCTCTCGCTCTAGTGTCCAGCATCTTGATCTCCTCATGTTGCACAGGAAGAGAAGCGGGCACTAAAACAAGGTGAGTGGATGGATGCACATTGCTGAAGGAAGTGAGAGAAGCACAGCTACCACTGCATATACAGTATACACTGCTGTATATGGGAGCACAGGGAGGAGGGAAGCACCACAGGAAGTATAGGGGAGGGGGGGATTCAATATGGTTTTCCACTGGTTACACTATGCTGTAACAGATCCAACGTTCTACTGTTCCTAGAAAGCAAATAATCACAGTGCAGTACAGTCATAATTGTAAACAAAAGAGCTCAGTGGTTTGTTGGAGGGCTGTTGGCTACAGTCCCGCAGGCTCATTAAACCAACAATAGTTTCTGTCTGAGGGCTATTTGTCCATATCCCTCAAAACTTATCAGGCAACCTTTGTGAGCATAAGGGAGTTTATTACATGACAAGGAGAGACTGAGTAGCTTGAACCAGTCACACCAGCTGGGCCTGGTGGGATTCAGCCATTTCATTGATATAGCCTTCCTGACACAAAGGTCTGCCTGTAATAGCAATATCATAAAGTAGTTTGTCACCGGTGGGTCACTCATTACCCCACGGAGTCAAACTATAGGGTACATATTAATAGAGCACCCCATTTCATTATGCAGGAAATTTTAAAAACCTATGCAGAGAAAGGAGGCGGCTTAAGTGGAAAACCTTGGACAAGCGGGATTACTAGAATGCAAAATATTTAGGCGTTATTGCAGCAGCAGGATATAAATGTGTGTCAACTCTCCCCTATACAAGCGGAGAATAGTTTGGGAGCCACTATTGGCTCCTCCCAGTCCTCCTGGTCCAGGGCGGGGGCTAACCTCCTCCCAGTCCTCCTGGTCCAGGGTGGGGGGTAACCTCCTCCCAGTCCTCCTGGTCCAGGGCGGGGGGTAACCTCCTCCCAGTCCTCCTGGTCCAGGGCGGGCGGGTAGCCTCCTCCCAGCCCTCCTGGATGGATTGCAGTAGGAAGGTACTACTTCTCATACCATAAGTACTGGGGCCCACTTTAACCACTTGAGGACCTAGGGCTTTACCCCCCTTAAGGACCGGCCACTTTTTTTCCCATTCAGACCACTGCAGCTTTCACGGTTTATTGCTCGCTCATACAACCTACCACCTAAATGAATTTTGGCTCCTTTTCTTGTCACTAATAAAGGTTTCTTTTGGTGCCATTTAATGGCTCCTGCGATTTTTACTTTTTATTATATTCATCAAAAAAGACATGAATTTTGGCAAAAAAATGATTTTTTTTTACTTTCTGTGCTGACATTTTTCAAATAAAGTAAAATTTCTGTATACATGCAGCGCGAAAAATGTGGACAAACATGTTTTTGATTAAAAAAACCCCAGTGTATATTTATTGGTTTGGGTAAAAGTTATAGCGTTTACAAACTATGGTGCAAAAAGTGAATTTTCCCATTTTCAAGCATCTATGACTTTTCTGACCACCTGACAGGTTTCATGAGGGGCTAGAATTCCAGGATAGTATAAATACCCCCCAAATGACCCCATTTTGGAAAGAAGACATCCCAAAGTATTCACTGAGAGGCATAGTGAGTTCATAGAAGATATTAATTTTTGTCAAAAGTAAGCGGAAAATGACACTTTGTGACAAAAAAAAAAAGTTTCCATTTCTTCTAACTTGCGACAAAAAAAAAATGAAATCTGCCACGGACTCACCATGCCCCTCTCTGAATACCTTGAAGTGTCTACTTTCCAAAATGGGGTCATTTGTGGGGTGTGTTTACTGTCCTCGCATTTTGGGGGGTGCTAATTTGTAAGCACCCTTGTAAAGCCTAAAGGTGCTCATTGGACTTTGGGCCCCTTAGCGCAGTTAGGCTGCAAAAAAGTGCCACACATGTGGTATTGCCGTACTCAGGAGAAGTAGTATAATGTGTTTTGGGGTGTATTTTTACACATACCGATGCTGGGTGGGAGAAATATCTCTGTAAATGACAATTTTTTAATTTTTTTTACACACAATTGTCCATTTACAGAGATCTTTCTCCCACTCAGCATGGGTATGTGTAAAAATACACCCCAAAACACATTATACTACTTCTCCTGAGTACGGCGATACCACATGTGTGGCACTTTTTTGCACCCTAACTGCGCTAAGGGGCCCAAAGTCCAATGAGTACCATTAGGATTTCACAGGTCATTTTGAGAAATTTCGATTCAAGACTACTCCTCACGGTTTAGGGCCCCTAAAATGCCAGGACAGTATAGGAACCCCACAAATGACCCCATTTTAGAAAGAAGACACCCAAGGTATTCCGTTAGTAGTACGGTGAGTTCATAGAAGATTTTATTTTTTGTCACAAGTTAGCGGAAAATGACACTTTGTGAAAAAAAACAATAAAAATCAATTTCCGCTAACTTGTGACATAAAATAAAATCTTCTACTGGTACCGCCGCTGGGTGGGAGAAATATCTCTGTAAATGACAATTGTTTGATTTTTTTTACACACAATTGTCCATTTACAGAGAGATTTCTCCTACCCAGCATGGGTATGTGTAAAAATACACCCCAAAACACATTATACTACTTCTCCTGAGTACGGCGATACCACGTGTGACACTTTTTTGTAGCCTAGGTGCGCTAAGGGGCCCAACGTCCTAATCACAGGTCATTTTGAGGCATTTGTTTTCTAGACTACTCCTCACGGTTTAGGGCCCCTAAAATGCCAGGGCAGTATAGGAACCCCACAAGTGACCCCATTTTAGAAAGAAGACACCCCAAGGTATTCCGTTAGGTGTATGGCGAGTTCATAGAAGATTTTATTTTTTGTCACAAGTTAGTGAAAAATGACACTTTGTGAAAAAAAATCATCAATTTCCGCTAACTTTTGACAAAAAATAAAATCTTCTATGAACTCGTCATACACCTAACAGAATACATTGGGGTGTCTTTTCTAAAATGGGGTCAGTTTGTGGGGTTCCTATACCGCCCTGGCATTTTACGGGCCCAAAACCGTGAGTAGTCTGGAAACCAAATGTCTCAAAATGACTGTTCAGGGGTATAAGCATCTGAAAATTTTGATTACAGGTGGTCTATGAGGGGGCGAATTTTGTGGAACCGGTCATAAGCAGGGTGGCATTTTAGATGACAGGTTGTATTGGGCCTGATCTGATGGATAGGAGTGCTAGGGGGTGACAGGAGGTGATTGATGGGTGTCTCAGGGGGTGGTTAGAGGGGAAAATAGATGCAATCAATGCACTGGGGAGGTGATCGGAAGGGGGTCTGAGGGGGATCTGAGGGTTTGGCCGAGTGATCAGGAGCCCACACGGGGCAAATTAGGGCCTGATCTGATGGGTAGGTGTGCTAGGGGTGACAGGAGGTGATTGATGGGTGTCTCAAGGTGTGATTAGAGGGGGGAATAGATGCAAGCAATGCACTGGCGAGGTGATCAGGGCTGGGGTCTGAGGGCGTTCTGAGGGTATGGGCGGGTGATTGAGTGCCCTAGGGGCAGATAGGGGTCTAATCTGATGGGTAGCAGTGACAGGGGGTGATTGATGGGTAATTAGTGGGTGTTTAGAGGAGAGAACAGATGTAAACACTGCACTTGGGAGGTGATCTGATGTCGGATCTGCGGGCGATCTATTGGTGTGGGTGGGTGATCAGATTGCCCGCAAGGGGCAGGTTAGGGGCTGATTGATGGGTGGCAGTGACAGGGGTGATTGATGGGTGGCAGTGACAGGGGGTGATTGATGGGTGATCAGTGGTTTATTACAGGGAAGGACAGATGGAAATAATGCCCTGGCGAATTGATAAGGGGGGGTCTGAGGGCAATCTGAGCGTGTAGGCGGGTGATTGGGTGCCTGTAAAGGGGCAGATTAGGGTCTGATCTGATGGGTAACAGTGACAGGTGGTGATAGGGGGTGATTGATGGGTAATTAGTGGGTGTTTAGAGGAGAGAATAGATGTAAACACTGCGCTTGGGTGGTGATCTGATGTCGGATCTGCGGGCGATCTATCGGTGTGGGTGGGTGATCAGATTGCCCACAAGGGGCAGGTTAGGGGCTGATTGATGGGTGGCAGTAACAGGGGGTGATTGATGGGTGATTGACAGGTGATCAGGGGGGATAGATGCATACAGTACACAGGGGGGGGGGGGGGGTGATCAGGAGGGGGCAGGGGGCAGGGGGGGTGGTAAAAAAAAAATAGCGTTGACAGATAGTGACAGGGAGTGAATGATGGGTGATTAGGGGGGTGATTGGGTGCAAACAGGGGTCTGGGGGGTGGGCAGGGGGGGGTCTGAGGGGTGCTGTGGGCGATCTGGGGCAGGGGGGGAGAAATCAGTGTGCTTGGGTGCAGACTAGGGTGGCTGCAGCCTGCCCTGGTGGTCCCTCGGACACTGGGACCACCAGGGCAGGAGGCAGCCTGTATAATACACTTTGTAAACATTACAAAGTGTATTATACACTTTGTATGCGTCGATCGTCGGGTTAACATCCCGCCGGCGCTTCCGTATGGCCGGCGGGATGTTGCGGCGGGTATGCGGAGACAGGCGCCGGCGGAGGATCGCGTCACGGATGACGCGATCGCTCCGCCCATGCCCCTACAAGGACCGCCGCCATTTGTCTATACGGCGGTCCTTGCGGGGTCCACTTCCCGGCCGCCATTCGACAATACGGCGGTCGGGAAGTGGTTAAGTAGCGACTGCATTTGTGTAGCTTTTCTTGCAGCTTTTTCCGGTGTGATTTTGGGTGATTTCAAATCTCTTTTTAATGCAATAAATGCCGGCATTGTACAGAAATTGTAATCTGCAGATTTTAATTTTTTCGTGGTTCGGCTAAAATAGAAAAAAAACAAAAAACGAAGCAAAACAAAAAAAAGATAAAAATCACCTTTGTAGTGACTTGCAAAGCGATTTTGCATCGATCCTATACTTTGTATTGGAGCGCTCAAACACTCCAAAAATGCTGCAGGACTCATGACTGCGATTTTTGAAAATCGCAGCTGCCAATGTGGAATCACCTCCATTAGCTTTACTTAGCCTAGGGCTTTTATAATCATCTGCAATGCCAAAGTGCGTCTGAAAAAGCTCCTATGGGTCCCAAGCTTTAGTTAAGCCCATGCTACAAGGAAAAAACATCAAAGATTGTGATTTGTGCCTTTAAAGAGTACCTGAGCTGAAGCTCGGGTACAAAATTAGATACTTGCCTAAAAAGAAGCCTCAGAATCCTATTGAGGCTTCCCTTCCTGCTCTGAACTTCCTCATTGATAAGCGTGGCCCCCCGCATGACTAGCGACAAGGCATTCTCGCTAATCACATCGGGACCGCAAAGCTCCTCAACCTATAGCATGGCCATGCAGTTGCCGTGCGAGTCTTTCTGCGCATGTGCAGTAAGCCAGACCTGCAGGCTCGCACGGCTACTGTATGGTCACGACCCAGGAAGACTGGCTGTAAGCCATGGCCCAGGAATACAAACTGCGCAGCCCCAATGTGGAGGGGGGCCGCGCTCTGCAACAGGGGGCTTCAGACCAGCGAGGGAAGCCTTAACAGGATCGTGAGGCTTCCCTCTCAAGGGTAAGGTCTGACTTTGAACCTGAGCTTCGACTTGGGTTCACTTTAAGAGGGTAAAGTGCACCCAGCAGGTGGGCAATAACTGAGAATACCTCTATAAAAGTGAAAGTCAAGTTTACACAAAAACCATCTACCCCATTCACCTGTACAGAAGTAGCTTCCAATCTTACTGTGCTCTCACCTACCTGCAGGCTGGTGACAGTAAAGTTAGCAATGAGCCTGATAACTTCAGGGTAGTTCTCAACTTTCACCAGTTCCCCCAGCTGGTAATTGCTCTTCAATCGTGCCAGTAACCGACAAAACTCATGATAGTTATTAGGGTCAACCAGGCTCTAGAAGATGACAAGATTGACAATCAGATGTTTATAAGTCAGCAGAAATCACAAGGCTGCAAATAAATACCTGTCACAGGTCATTACAACATTTTATAATTCAAATGCTTTATGGAATATATCTCAAACATTTGCACAAACAGCACTTGTCTGATCTGCCAGGAGCCGATTAGAAGAGCGAGGATATGACCAAAGTATTTCTTTACAGAGCGGATATCGGATGATGTCAGAACCTGGCAATCATTTAGGTTCATGTAAGGTTTAGGCTTACCACTTCAGTCCAGAGCGGGGTTAATATTTAGGTCACCTAGCTAGGGTTGTGGGTTTTCTATGTAGAGAGAACTGAAAACCTTTCTTCAAATGATCTAATTTCTGAGATAGCGAAATAACATGGCTTTAATATTGCATATTGTGAGCTACCCTCACTGGACAGAGCTATGTTGGTGTCGCGAAGGCTGCCATTATGCACTCTGCAAATTCTGAAAATGACATGACTTGCTCCTGACACACTTTTCCTGACTCACAGCATTGAATTTCTCCCTCTAATCGTCTCTAACAATCCTCGCGCAGATGGAAGGGGGAGGTACGGCGAACCTGCTACTGCTGCCAACAAAGAGGAACTATGAGGCATTAAAAAAAGTGAGTATGAGGAGAGGGATATCAAAGGACAAACTAAAAGGCATGTTTGTAATCCTGGCTCAGTAGAGTTACACACTGAGTGGGACTGCTCTACCAACACCTGTGCAAGCCAAAGATAAACAGAGGCCATAAACAACTACAGTACGTATAAAGCCTCGTACACACGCCTGAATTAAGTCGGCTGATAACGACCACCTCAGCCGACAATCAGGCGTGTGTACGGCACCCGACACCCAACTCACAAGCGATCTGCCGGATGCATGCGCCACTCGTCATCCCTCCATCCGCCCCCCGCATAGCAACACAGCGTGTTCACAGCTACACAGCTGAAACATGTGTGTGTGCGCGCCCAGCCCAGCGATGTCGCCCAAGGGAATCAGGAGCTGACGGGGAACTTATGTAGTCTGTGTACGAGCCCTCAGGCTGCACCACGTATAAAGATGCCAAACTGTTGTGCAATTGCAATTATTTGCTCCCATGGCACTGGTGTACCATACCTGGTACAGCCCAATAAAGACATCCACAGTTCAGGTACACTAACTACAAAATAAATAAATAAATAAATATGGTGGGGGTGTGGCATGACCCTCTGCCTCAGACCTACAGTTTTGTAGTGCTAACACTATGGCGCATGCGCTATCCCGACCCCACGCAGCCATGTGCATTCACAGTTATTAACGACTTAAAGACACCTAACTTGCAGCTAGTAGCATCTTTTGGCACTTATTTGGCCTGAGGAAGGGGGCACATACCCACGAAACGCATTGCCAGTGCATAATAAAAATTCATCTAATACATGAATTTGTATTCACTGAGGTAAGCCACCTCACCCTTTTTCTATTTTGTTTTTAACGTATTTTTATTACATCTGGGCGCCTCTTCTCCACACCTTGTAACTACAACAGTGCAGAACCCCTCAGGCCACGGCAGCACAATTGAGGAGGTGCACGGCCAGGACATGGACTTCATTTGATACAGCAGAGCAATGGAAGGGATCTGGAGAAAACCAAGGGACTTCAAAGACTACGGGGGCTGGAAGAAACCAGGGATAAGTAAAAAGTTAACAAAAAAAAAAAAAAAAAAATCAGTTTTACCTGGGGCTTCTAAACCCCCAACCTTCCCCCCCCCCCCCCCCCCCCGCTGATGTCCTCACAGTCACGATCGGATCCTCCAGTCCCCCGCCGCCAGCTACTTTCATTTTTGGCCGACAGGCTTACTGCACCTGCGCAGGCCTGACCATGTGTCTCCTTGTCGACAAGGTGAAAGTAGCTAGTGGCTGGGGGACAGGAGGATCCGATTGTGACTGTGAGGACACGGGTCAGCTGCAAAGGGCTGGTAGAAGCCCCAGGTAAGTAAAACTGATTTTTTTGTTCGAGGCTTAAGTGTCTCTTGAAGGCCAGTGACGCATGCTGTTGCTATGGAAGGGTGAGGAGTACCAGCCACGTGGCACACAGCAGATGCTTAGCTGTGGTGGCCACTAATAGCCGAGAACCTTCTAGCGCATGTACAAGGCTTAAAGTGTACCAGAGCTGAAAATGAAAAAGATTGTATACATACCCTGGGGCTACCTCCAGCCCCATCCGCCTGGATCGCTCCTCTGCTGCCCGCAGCTACGAGAACCGGGTACCCGCACTTTCATCACTCGGAGCCAGTCTAGCGTGTGAAGTGCGCTGTTTGCATAATTCTCCAGCAGCCGCTGGAGAGATATGTAGAGGGTGCACTTCTTCTGCGTAGACTGACTCCAATGATGTCAGTGACTGGACCCAATTCTTGTAGCTGCGGACAGCAGAAGAGCAATCCAGGCGGATGGGGCTGGAGGAAGCCCTAGGTATGTATACAATCTTTTTCATCTTTCATCTGAGTCCCTTTAAGGATTGGGTAAGCATCAACAGCTTGGGAAAAGATTAGAGTAAAGGTGGCATGGTTATAACAAAAACATATATGAGAAGGAATATATTTCCCTGTTACATGATCTTTTAGACTCACCTGAGGGTTGTCCAAAATCCTCTTCACTCCGTCTACCAGGTGAGAGAGAAACTTGGCTCTTTCAGCATTATTAAATAAGGAACGTCGAACAGAGGCAATCTGTACCAGACAGGAGAGGACCTACACAAACAAGCAGGAGGCCCATGTCACACAGCTTGTAAAGATGCCACACAATCCCCTCCCCATGTTCCCCAATAAGCACTCACCAGGGGGGAGAAGTTGGGAGGAATGGAATGATACAGGTCAAAAAAGAGCTGTAGAGTGGAAGAATCCAGGAAGGCTGCAAACACAAATCATAATTTCAGCTTTAAAGTGTCCCTCTAGACACAAAACTCAGGATGCACAAACTACATAAAGAATAATAATGCAGGTAACTAGCATATTTTATTATAAATTATGCACACTCAATTCTACTTTAAACAGAAGAACTATAAATACTACCCAAAGCAGGCATGGGCAAACTCAGCCCTAGAGCTGTTACAGAACTACAAGTCCCACAATGCATTTGCCTTTATGAGTCATGACTGGCTGTCAGACTCCTGCAATGCATTGTGGGACTTTTAGTTCCTTAACAGCTGCCCATGCCTGACCTAAAGTATAAAAAGAGCCTGCCATGACAGACTGTCTTAAAGCGGACCCAAACCAAACATTTTTTTAATTAAAACTATTTAGTTGCACCACTCTGACACATACAAAGATAAATAAACACTCCTTCAAAGCTATGATCATTTCAGTGCATGCTTTTCACCCTTCTCTTTTCATAGCTAGGGTTATACTGGGGGCAGCCATTA